>NC_042630.1:27955075-28555075 GCF_901001135.1 Rhinatrema bivittatum
TAAAGACTTGGCTGACTGCGTCTGTGCGTCTGGCTGTGCCGCCCGGTCACAGGTCACAGGGGCAGCGACGGAGCAAATGGCAGCAGACAGAGAGACCAGTTGTCCCATCCAATCTGCCCAGGTCTGGATTCCCCCCTCTCCCACCTGATTCCCAGATTTAGACCCACACCGGCAGACCCCCTCTCCTCTCCTCCCACTGTCTTTCACCCAGCTGCCAAACCCCAAGCCTGCCAAACCCCAAGCCTGCCCAATTCTGTCACAGTGCTGGGCTCCCACCGCCATGAAGTGCAACCCCCTGGCCAATGTTCCCTCTAAGCTGTGCACGTGTGTGCGTGTGCACACGGCCCGTGAAGGCCACGCACATGGTACAAAGTTTAGCGCACAGAGTTTTTAATCCTAGATTTTTTTTCCAAAAACTAGGCAAATTATTAGGCATAAAATCATCATACCTGCACAGCAATGATGGGAGACACCTAACGTGCACTACATAATATCTGTGCCACTCTCAGGTGATCCAGTACCGAGCGGTAGGAAGAGCTGCGTTAGTGCCTACGGCACCCGCGGTTACCGCCCGCACAGTGCAGCTCACCTACCGCTCGATCCTGAAGCCTAATTATATGTAAATGTAAGCCGCGTCCGAAAAGCCTTAGTCCCGCGCAACCCAGGATACTGGATAGAGCGCCTATACAGGATCCTGGGTGCGCGGGCCTAAGGCTTCACGCCACGCTGGTATCTGTCATTTCAAATGTCATTTGAAATGACAGATACCAGGAAGTCTGGTCCGATCGGGTGCAAAAGTAAGTTGCTTCGCCGCTGTCAGTGTCCCCCCCCCCCCTCCTCTCGGAGCAGGGAGCGAAAAGCAGCCTTGCTCCGGGAGGGGGGGGGACACTGACGGCGGCGAAGCAACGCAGAAGCAACGGCGAAACGACTTTTCAGTGTCCCCCCCCCCCTCTCGGAGCAGGGCGCGAAAAGCAGCCTTGCTCCGGGAGGGGGGGGACACTGACGCGGCGAAGCAACGCAGAAGCAACGGCGAAACGACTTTTCAGTGTCCCCCCCCCTCTCGGAGCAGGGCGCGAAAAGCAGCCTTGCTCCGGGAGGGGGGGGACACTGACAGCGGCGAAGCTTTCCCCCAGCCCGGACACCGGCAAAACTTGCTGTTTTGCAGCCATGAGCCACGAGCAGGAACGCGAAGATCTGGCTCCGATAGCTCCTCCCGACAAGATGGCCGCCTGCACGGGGAAAGAGTACAATTGGCCGCTCAAGACGTGATGTCGTGATGTCACGTCTTCAGCGGCCAATTGTACTCTTTCCCCGTGCAGGCGGCCATCTTGTCGGGAGGAGCTATCGGAGCCAGATCTTCGCGTTCCTGCTCGTGGCTCATGGCTGCAAAACAGCAAGTTTTGCCGGTGTCCGGGCTGGGGGAAAGCTTCGCCGCTGTCAGTGTCCCCCCCCCTCCCGGAGCAAGGCTGCTTTTCGCGCCCTGCTCCGAGAGGGGGGGGGACACTGAAAAGTCGTTTCGCCGTTGCTTCTGCGTTGCTTCGCCGCCGTCAGTGTCCCCCCCCTCCCGGAGCAAGGCTTTTCGCGCCCTGCTCCGAGAGGAGGGGGGGCACTGAAAACTCGCTTTGCCGTTGCAGTCTCCGTGGCAGCCCCAGTCCGGACATCGGAGGGGGGCTGCAACGTTTTTTTCGCTTTTTTTTTTTTTTTTTGGCTTCTGGAGGAGGGGAGAGGACTGGGGCTGCCACGGAGACCGGCACCCATGATCGCGGCCGGGGCAGGTGAGCGGGGGCTGGGGGAAAGCTTGCCACCTACCCTTACCCATGCCTCTACCGCCTGGGTCAGGGTAGGCGGTAAATTTGCAGGTTAAACGCGCGACAAAACGGCAGGGAAAGGTAGCGTTAGTCGGGGCGCGGGTTACGGGATGCTAGGGGAATAGCTAATTGGCTCGTTTGCATGCAATATCGCGCTAATTCGCTCGTTTGCATGCAATATGCATGCCGCGGGCGGAAGGGGTTACCCGGGGAATTTAGGACGCGGTAGGAGTAGGTTAAAGGGGATTCGGGATCGCAGGAAGGGCTAACGCGGCCGAAACGTGAGTTAGAAGCGGCTTAGGAGCAGGGTAAACACGGCCGCACTTTACAGGATAGGCCTGTCTGTGAGTTACGAGATCTCTGACTCATCTCTAGTCATAGTATTGGTTTAAACACTTGCTCCAAAGTGGATGGGATGCTAGCATTGCTAGGCTACACAATACACGCGTACCCCGTCCGGTCCCGGGTCCTGCTCCGTAGCCCAACCGGTTCCGGCGCGAGCACGTAAACCCGGCGCCGATCCGTTCTCTCGGGCGTACGCCCGCACGCGGTCCCACCCCCGGCTCATCCCTTTCCATCCCCCAGATATTCTCCTCAGCCCGCGATGATCCCCCCCCCCCCCGATCTCTACCCGCTCCGCGAACAGGACGCAATAAATGGCCGTAGAGGGTCAGACCGAGGGTCCGTCGAGCCCGGCGGCGTCCGATACAGGCCGTAAGCGCCCCGAGCACCCAAAAACTAAGTATGTCCCGTGCCGCCGACTCTAGCAACGCATACAAGAATCTATGCTCTGCGTCAGCAGCTAGATGAGTGAGTGTATATGACGCCATGTGGTAGTATAAATCATTTATAAAGAATATTAGAAAAAGATAGAGTCAACTGGTTAAGTTTAAATAAGTTGATAATATTTAAGTTAATTACAATTAAGATAATAAGATTTGAACGCATAAAAAACCGAAATGAATAAAGGTGGTAAACGCAAGAGAACAGCTACATCATTTAAATCTGAATGGCTAGATGAGACTGTTG
Source organism: Rhinatrema bivittatum (assembly GCF_901001135.1). NCBI lineage: Eukaryota > Metazoa > Chordata > Amphibia > Gymnophiona > Rhinatrematidae > Rhinatrema > Rhinatrema bivittatum. The sequence continues at coordinate 27,957,913 of NC_042630.1, forward strand.
AAACGAATACCATGAAGTCGCACGGCCTAACTCGTGTAGCCCTGTGTGAAATATTTTCCTCTGATGAAGATAAAGGAGTCATTTGTCTGATCTGCGCTGAAGCGAAAGCTGTAGGAGAGTTTTCTACAGGTAAAAGTTGGAACGAGGTCTGGAAACTGGAAACTAGTTTCGTAAATCTCACATTGGCAGTGGAACAAAATTGAAAATATGAATCCACTGTTTCGTGGTGGGTTGAAGAACCTGTTACTAGAGACTCCAGAAGAAAAGCAAAGGAGGCAAATCGTTTGTAGAACGGAAGCCTTCAAATCCAGATGAGATAAAGGTCCTGATTGACAGCGTCTTGCTAGCCATCAAATTGAACTCCTCTGTGCTGGCTGTTACAGGTACAAATGAACACATGGCCAAATCTGTAAAGCTGCCAGATAGTTGGAGAAGTAAAAATTAGGCATTTGAATTTCTTGACGTCATCAACAGCATTGTTCAAAATGATACAATGCAAGAAATTTCTTCGGCACTGTTCCACACTTTAACCGCTGATGAAAGCACTGACATATCTTTGACCAAATGCTTAATACTTTACTTTAAGTATCGGCCTGGCAATGCTCTGGATTACAAAGTATCGTTTGGTGGCTTTTTGCGATGAGAACATTGCGATGCTGCTTTAATTGTATCTGCCATTGAGCTCTTTTATACAGCAAACATGTTACTAATAGCGCTCATCACGTGGAATTGCATGTTGCTGAGCCTATCAGTCATTCACCCAGGATGCCAAATGACAATTTTGCTCAGGGGGGCTGGGGTGAGTGGGGGGGGGGGGCAGGGGAGGGAGTTGTGTCACCCCCCCCCCTCCCCCAACAGTAATAGTCAAGCCTGGGGGGATCTGGCAGGGCTCATCTGTGGCTGTTTGAACTGATCACCCAGAATTAATTCCCTTGCATTTTTAGCATTCCCACAGAATGCTTCAGTTCAATACCAGCCAGATCCACTTTATTTAAACACGCCGCCGTCTCACACCAAACACTGAAAATCCAGCAGTTACGCGAAGGTAAAGCAGCTACAGGATTAGCAGAACAAGAGGGAAAAAAAACTCTTTAAAGAATCAGACCAGCAAACAAGGAAGGAGAATTAGCAGAAGCAGAGTGGGAAGTTAGAAGTGGAAAGGGTTATGTGTCTGGTTACCGGATGTGACCTGCCCATGTCAGAAGAAAAAAGAATAAAGTTGAGATCACCTGGGACACTCCTGTTCCCAAGGACAGGAAGATCGAAGCTAGAAAACCAGATATGGTGGAGAAGGAGAAGACAAGAACGGCATTGCCCGTAGAGGTGTCAGCAACCCAGCAATTATTCTGTGGACCCCCATGGTACCAAGGGAGGCAATCAGAGACCAAGAAAATGTGGCAGGAATAGTCCCAGTCATATTGGGTGCCACTTGGTCTGATTAAGAAGGATTTCCAAGAGCACCTTGTGAACTCCAGAGGGAGACTGTAGGTTGGCACCTTGCAAGCACACGCCGGCCGATTCAGTAAAGATCGAGGGAGAGGGGGCGCTCCGTGACCAGCGCCCCCTCTCCTGACGCGCGCCCAGCCACCTCTCCTGGGCGTGCAATCCTGTATTTAAATGAGGGGGGTCGTGCTAACAGGAGGCGCCAGGGGCGATCACGCGCCCAGGGGAGGTAGCTCTGACAGCGGTTTCAGGAACCCGATGCTCAATTTTACGAGCGTCGGTTAGGAAAATGGACACCTGTAAAATTGAGAATCCATTCTCCTAACCGGAGCGGCCGGCACATTAAAAAACAACAACATTTTTTTTTTCACATTTTTGGTTCCTCCGGCTTAATATCACTAGGATATTAAGTCGGAGGGTGCACAGAAAAGCAGTATTTTCTGCTTTTCTGGACACACATTTAACTTTTCGAATCCTGGGTGAATGACTGATAGGCTCATCAACATGCAATTCCATGTGATGAGCGCTATTAGTTTTCAGGGGGTATGGCCGCGGGTTTTCGAAACGCCCCTGGAAAACACGCGGCCAAAACGCATGCTGAACAGTGCGCACGGCCCAGTGCACTTTACTGACTTGGCCCATAAGAAGGGCATTTGGCTGAAAAGTCGAGAGCTTGAGATCATCCCCAACACGCCATAGCTCACCGATGAAGTTCATTCCTGTCCAGGTATGCGCAAAACAGACACCCCCCCCCCCATTTGGCGAAACTGCCCTCCCTATGTCAGTAAAATATAATCGGGCAACAGTTAGATTAAACCTAGCTGATGAATCGCACAGACAGGTGCACTTCATATTGGGGATCTGCCGGGTACTCGTGACTTGGATTGGCCACCGTCGGAGGCAAGATGCTGGGCTCAATGGATCTTGGTCTGGCTCGGCCTGGCGCTTGTCATGTTCTCATCATGAAAAGCACGCGTTTGCAAAATCGAATACCAATGTAAAAAAACCAAAAAAAACCCCCAATAACGACCACAAGATCTCTAATACATTACGAGCATCAAGGGTCTGTGATGATCACTGACGCAAAGAGAAACTAAGCGGAGCTCCGCAAAGTTTCTTGGGGCTCAGATTTTTGTATTTTCGCTCTGGCTCCCCCCCCCCCCCGAGGCCATCAGAGCAGGTCCTGGGGAGAGGGAGCCCATCCTGAGCTGTGAGTAGCAGGGCAGGGGGAGGAGGCGGCAGGTGCATCAGGGAAGGGAGATGAGAAGGTGGCAGGTGGAAGGTGAACCCCCCCCCCCCCCACCCCTAAAACCTCCCTCCAGGCCCCAGCCCTGACTGCATTCCCTTCACTTCCCCCAGGTTTGTTGGTCGCCCTTCAGGGGTGCACATCTGGGCGGCAACCATCGCGCGTCCTGTTGCCGACAGATGTTGCCAGAAAGTGCAAGGCGAAGTCAGCAAAGCCAGAGGTGCAGCCCGCGCGGGAGGGAAGCAGCAGCTGGAGGAGACCTGGGACCTGCTGCCACCCCAGCCTCTCAGCCCTAAAGCAGCAAACTTCGGGGGTGGGGGGGGGGGGCGTTTTCTTCCGCAGCTTTTCTAGCAGTGCCCTCCGTGCACGAGAGGGTGGGGGTGGGCAGAGAGCAGCACCACCCTGCAGGGTCTCGGGGTGGGGGGCACTGCAAACCTCTGGCGCCCCTCCCAGCCCCACGGATGCAGGGGGAGTCCCCCTGGCGGGCTCCCCCCCCCCCCTCCTCGCCCCTTGCCAGTCCCCATTGTTGCGCTGGGACCGGGAGGCGGGTCCAGCCCTTGGCTATTCAGCCTGGCCAGTCCCATTGTGGCCGGCGGTTGGGAGAGAGCGAGTCCGGCGGCAGCAGCCCGGGAGCAGGACCGGAGCCGCCGCCGCCCCGCCAGGGACGGGACGGGGCAGCAGGTAGGGGGAAGTTACTGCACCTGCAAGGCTTCTCTGCCAGGGGGACAGAGGCAACTTTAGGGAGTGGGGGGAGGGGGGGCTTATTAGGATCTTAGCTCAACTCCCTAACAGAGCTGGGGGACTGAGGTGATAGTGGGGGGGGGGGGGGGGAGGGGACCCTGAGCACTTTCCCATTTTCCCGGAGGGATCTTGAGAACTTTCCCCTCTTCCCCGGAGGGGGGGGGGTCTTGAGGACTTTTGTTTGCTGGGGGTGGGGGTGGAGGACTTTCCCCTCTCCTCTCGGGGGTCGAGCCCCCTCCCCTTTCCTGGGGGGACCCAGGCTGGCAGGCGGTGAATGGGTCCGCGCGCTTTCTTTGCAGGAGCATTGTGGATGGTATTCAGGGCGGTTGCTGGGATACCGGTTCCCATGGCAGCGCCTCTCGGCCGCTCTGTAAGCTTCTATTCAGCGGCTTCCCCCAGCCTTGGGTGGGGGCCCCTCCCCCTCCCCTGTCCCGTGCCCCCTGTCCGCAGCCCGAAGTTAGCGGCAGATCTGGAAGGGGGAGAGGTGATGGCTCCATGGCTGGTTATGGAGGGGGGCGGGAAAGATCCTGGCAGCGTAAGACGTGTTCTCTTTCCTAGCACCAGTAATCATTCTGCCGCTTCCTCCCCCTCCTTACAGCCCTCCCCGCTTCTAATGGTCGCAGGTCAGCTCTTTGGGGATGTGACAGTCCCCCCGTGGCTAACTGGACGCTCATTAGAATCGGGGGGGGGGAGGGGATTTTGCCTGGTAAAGATGCCTCTGGAGTTTTGCATAGTGACTTCATCACCTCCCATGGTACCAGATGTTCCCGCTCTCCTGCATCTCATCCCCCATGGGGATAGGGCAGGCTGAGACCCCAATCATGCCCCAGCCAGGGCTGCCCCCCCCCCCCCCCCCCATCCACTACAGCAGCATGCGGAGGAAATGCCCTCACAGGAGCTGAGCCAGTGAAAACAGACAAGCTGGATCTCTCTAGATAACAGGCGCCTCTGCCCGCTATCCATATCCCTACCCGTTAACTGGATCCCAGGGGCACAAGAAGATAAAGTGGTTTGAACGGGGAGAGTCAGTGACAGAGGTGGGATTGGGATGGAGGCGGAGGGAGATACACTGACATGCTAACAGTCAGTAGCAGAGCTGGGAACAGAACCGAGGTGTAGAGAGATAAAGAGACATGCCAGAGGTCACACAGAGAGTCAGTGGCAGAGCCGGGATTAGAACAGAGGCTTGGGAAGATAAAGTGATTCACTTAAGGTCACACAGAGAGTCAGTGGCAGAGCCGGGATTAGAACAGAGGCTTGGGAAGATAAAGTGATTCACTTAAGGTCACACAGAGAGTCAGTGGCAGAGCTGGGATTAGAATGGAGGCACAGGGAGATAAAGTGACTCACTCAAGGTCACATCATGGCAGAGCCGGGTTTAGAATGGAGGCACAGGGAGATAAAGTGACTCATTCAAGTCCACACCATGGCAGAGCCGGGGTTAGAATGGAGGCACAGGGAGATAAAGTGACTCATTCAAGTCCACACCATGGCAGAGCCGGGATTAGAATGGTGACTCGGGAGATAAGGTGACTCACTCAGGGTCACATCATGGCAGAGCCGGGATTAGAATGGTGACTCGGGAGATAAGGTGACTCACTCAGGGTCACATTGTGGCAGAGCCGGGATTAGAATGGTGACTCGGGGAGATAAAGTGACTCACTCAGGGTCACATTGTGGCAGAGCCGGGATTAGAATGGTGACTCGGGAGATAAGGTGACTCACTCAGGGGCACATCATGGCAGAGCCGGGATTAGAATGGTGACTCGGGAGATAAGGTGACTCACTCAGGGTCACACCATGGCAGAGCCGGGATTAGAATGGTGACTCGGGAGATAAGGTGACTCACTCAGGGTCACATCATGGCAGAGCCGGGATTAGAATGGTGACTCGGGAGATAAGGTGACTCACTCAGGGTCACATTGTGGCAGAGCCGGGATTAGAATGGTGACTCGGGGAGATAAAGTGACTCACTCAAGGTCACATTGTGGCAGAGCCGGGATTAGAATGGTGACTCGGGAGATAAGGTGACTCACTCAGGGTCACATCATGGCAGAGCCGGGATTAGAATGGTGACTCGGGAGATAAGGTGACTCACTCAGGGTCACACCATGGCAGAGCCGGGATTAGAATGGTGACTCGGGAGATAAGGTGACTCACTCAGGGTCACATCATGGCAGAGCCGGGATTAGAATGGTGACTCGGGAGATAAGGTGACTCACTCAGGGTCACATTGTGGCAGAGCCGGGATTAGAATGGTGACTCGGGGAGATAAAGTGACTCACTCAAGGTCACATTGTGGCAGAGCCGGGATTAGAATGGTGACTCGGGAGATAAGGTGACTCACTCAGGGTCACATCATGGCAGAGCCGGGATTAGAATGGTGACTCGGGAGATAAGGTGACTCACTCAGGGTCACACCATGGCAGAGCCGGGATTAGAATGGTGACTCGGGAGATAAGGTGACTCACTCAGGGTCACATCATGGCAGAGCCGGGATTAGAATGGTGACTCGGGAGATAAGGTGACTCACTCAGGGTCACATTGTGGCAGAGCCGGGATTAGAATGGTGACTCGGGAGATAAGGTGACTCACTCAGGGTCACATCATGGCAGAGCCGGGATTAGAATGGTGACTCGGGAGATAAGGTGACTCACTCAGGGTCACATTGTGGCAGAGCCGGGATTAGAATGGTGACTCGGGGAGATAAAGTGACTCACTCAAGGTCACATTGTGGCAGAGCCGGGATTAGAATGGTGTCTCGGGGAGATAAAGTGACTCACTCAAGGTCACATTGTGGCAGAGCCGGGATTAGAATGGTGTCTCGGGGAGATAAAGTGACTCACTCAAGGTCACACAGTGGCAGAGCCGGGATTAGAATGGTGTCTCGGGGAGATAAGGTGACTCACTCAAGGTCACATTGTGGCAGAGCCGGGATTAGAATGGTGTCTCGGGGAGATAAAGTGACTCACTCAAGGTCACATTGTGGCAGAGCCGGGATTAGAATGGTGTCTCGGGGAGATAAAGTGACTCACTCAAGGTCACATTGTGGCAGAGCCGGGATTAGAATGGTGTCTCGGGGAGATAAAGTGACTCACTCAAGGTCACATTGTGGCAGAGCCGGGATTAGAATGGTGTCTCGGGAGATAAGGTGACTCACTCAAGGTCACACAGTGGCAGAGCCGGGATTAGAATGGTGTCTAGGGGAGATAAGGTGACTCACTCAAGGTCACATTGTGGCAGAGCCGGGATTAGAATGGTGACTCGGGGAGATAAAGTGACTCACTCAAGGTCACACAGTGGCAGAGCCGGGATTAGAATGGTGTCTAGGGGAGATAAGGTGACTCACTCAAGGTCACATCATGACAGAGCCGGGATTAGAATGGTGTCTAGGGGAGATAAGGTGACTCACTCAGGGTCACATCATGGCAGAGCCGGGATTAGAATGGTGACTCGGGAGATAAGGTGACTCACTCAAGGTCACACTGTGGCAGAGCCGGGATTAGAATGGTGTCTAGGGGAGATAAGGTGACTCACTCAGGGTCACATCATGGCAGAGCCGGGATTAGAATGGTGACTCGGGAGATAAGGTGACTCACTCAAGGTCACACTGTGGCAGAGCCGGGATTAGAATGGTGTCTAGGGGAGATAAGGTGACTCACTCAGGGTCACATCATGGCAGAGCCGGGATTAGAATGGTGACTCGGGAGATAAGGTGACTCACTCAGGGTCACATCATGGCAGAGCCGGGATTAGAATGGTGACTCGGGAGATAAGGTGACTCACTCAAGGTCACACTGTGGCAGAGCCGGGATTAGAATGGTGACTCGGGAGATAAGGTGACTCACTCAGGGTCACATCATGGCAGAGCCGGGATTAGAATGGTGACTCGGGAGATAAGGTGACTCACTCAGGGTCACATCATGGCAGAGCCGGGATTAGAATGGTGACTCGGGAGATAAGGTGACTCACTCAGGGTCACATCATGGCAGAGCCGGGATTAGAATGGTGACTCGGGAGATAAGGTGACTCACTCAGGGTCACATCATGGCAGAGCCGGGATTAGAATGGTGACTCGGGAGATAAGGTGACTCACTCAGGGTCACATCATGGCAGAGCCGGGATTAGAATGGTGTCTAGGGGAGATAAGGTGACTCACTCAGGGTCACATCATGGCAGAGCCGGGATTAGAATGGTGACTCGGGAGATAAGGTGACTCACTCAGGGTCACATCATGGCAGAGCCGGGATTAGAATGGTGACTCGGGAGATAAGGTGACACGCCAGAATTCCCACAGTCACATGTAGAGGTGATCCTTAAACTCTTGGCCCTAGAGGTCTGCTGATTCCCAGTCCTGCTCTCACAAGGATCTCCAGAAGAGGCCCAAGAAGCCCACATCCCTAGGATGCCAATGGGGCTTTATTTACATGAGATATCAACCTCTTCTGCCACACAAAATTATGCTTTTGTTCTTATCTTTGCTAATGCAACTGCAACATTTTATTACTGGGCAGGAAGGAATATTTCAGGTTTCCTCACCCATCTTCCACTGGGATTGAGGTGGGCGAGGGCTCCAGAACAGGGACAGGTTGGGCTTTTACAGTACAACAGAGCAAATGTGTTCTGGATGGTTCCCCTGCTCCAGGGCTGGGGGGCATGTCCCTAGCATCAGGCAGATTGGGGGATGGATTGATCTAAGGCATCAGGGCCAGGATAATGTACATATTTTTAGGCATCATTTTATGCGCAGCCTGAAATCGCAGGAAATTAACAGGCCCTGCCCGTGATGTTTCTTATGATTATAAGAGCTGCTAGTTGCCTAGTGCTCCCTGATTGGTTCTGAGGGGTCAGGTGGTACGGGGTGCTGTGCATTGTTGTTCCATTACCTACCAATATTGCACTCGTCCCGGCCTCCTGCCTCCCTGGGCTTCTCTACAGCAGACACTGGATCCTCACACGGCTGGACTAACCCCTTCCTAGACCCTCCAGAAATGGGAGTAGCCCTCCTCACAGGAGCTCCCGGGTCGTGAAGCCCCGGCATAAACCTCCTCCACGGGGTTCCAGGCCCCAGGGACTCTGCAGGTGCTGACAGGTTGTCTGCTTGAGTCTAGACCCCCCCTTCCTCGCCCCCCCCCCCCCCCCGGAGGATCGCCCCTCTCCTCGCTGCTCGGAGCCCGGCAGCTGCCCGCTGTGTTTCCTTCTGTTCTAAGGTTGGGAGAGCTGTAATCTGCGTGAGTGTTTCCAATGGCATTGCACTCGTCCCGGCCAGAGTCAGGAAGGGTTTGAGCCGCCGAGCCACGCGCCAGCAGGAGCCCGCCGTGCGCGGTCCGGCACAGGACCGGGTCCGTAGGCCAGCCCGGCCTAGGGAGGGAGCTGTCGCCTGGGACTCGGAGGATGTGAGCTTCCGCACAGCAGTGCCCTGTCAGGGCCACCTCTGCTTCCCCGGCCAGCAGTGTCGTCCTGCTGGAGGCTTAGGGGAGACTGTAGCCTCAAGAGGGGCGCTGCAGCTGTTCATGTGGAGAGAGTTGGGGGGAAGGGGCACATCTGCCCAGGCCACCGGATCCTCACTGCACTCTGAAGAGGCTGAGCCCCTCCAGCCCCTGTGCTTCTCAGTGCCCATCACTTTGAAAACAATTTGAGACAGTGGCTCCCCCAGATGACTCCAATCAGATCTCATGAATTCACAATAAAGCATTTTTCAAGATCGAGATTCAAATGTGGTGGTTTAATTTTCCCCTTATCCAATGATGTGAGTGTAATTGGGTCTAAACGATTTTATGCACTGCTGTCCTGTTCCGTGTCATGGAGTTTGCTGGCCAGAGATCCCCCCCGAAGGACGTTACCTCTAGGTTCCAGGATAGGCCACTGGGTCTAGACTACGGTTTGGAGAGCACGGATTTAAGACTTGTAGTTAGCACTTAAAATTTACCAGCTGGTGATCCGAAGGCCGGCGTTGGGCTGACCTTCCTCCCGCCTCCAGTCAAAGCCACTCTGAAGGCAGTCAGCATGAGCAAACACGAACCTCGAAGGCACAGGGGGGCTGTGGTGAGGCCGGGGGGGAAAAGCTGCAGTCCTGGGGTGAGGTGACTTACCCGAAGAGGGGGGACAAGGGTAAAGACGGGTGTGCTCCCCCCTACAAGAAAAAAAAGCTCACAGACTACAAAACAATCCAGACTTTATGGGTAACACAGGAGGCCAGTGTCCTCGATAGCAGAACTGGTACCAGTAATGAGGGGACTTTGCGGTTATGTACAAAACAGATGACTGTGGTCATTGAGCATGGAACAGGAAGGCAGTCCCAGCGCCTTCAGCAGAGACTTGTCGTGCTGGGTGTTGGTGGAAAGCATTCAGGGAGTCCTGGAGTTGCGGCCGCAGGCTGCAATGTTGTCTACGGGGTGAGAACTTAACAGGTTCCATGGGGACTGCTGAAAAGAAAATATTCCGATGGAAGGATCTCCGGTGACATGCAAAAAAGAAAAAACCAAAAAATCATACAGAGTTCAGGGCTGGAGACTTGAGGACCCTGTCACCCCCTGGTCTCTTCCCGAGAGGTCACTCTTCCGCCTGAGAGGTCTCAGGTTGGGATTATGTTAATACAGATTACAGGGAATGTTTGTCCATAGAGCTGACTCTTTAATGTTAGTGCAGAAGGAGTCAGATTAAATAAGAATGGGATGTGCTCCTCCATCACCATTTAGGGAGGTACGGGTGGGTTCTGGGGTGCTGATGGGACAGCTGGGTTGGGCTGGGCCATGGATTTATGGGGGTAGGAACCTGAGGTTGTCTGCCAGTGGTGCCGTGGTTAAGGGTGAGAGCGTGTCACAAATGGGGCTGTCACCGAGTGCCGGGGCGACGGAGGCTCCAAATCTGCTGGCACCCAGTCTGCGGCACAGTGGGAAAGATGGGGTTGGGTCTGCCAGCTCCTCCCCAGCTCCCGCAGGTGATGGGTGAAGAGTGAGGACGTGGGGGGGTCGGTCTGGTGCCCAGCTGGTATCGCCACACGATGACTCGCTCACTCCCTCCCTTCTAGCAGGTACCTCCGGTAAGGCTCAAAATCCTCTGGGATGGTGTCTGTACAGGGAAGAAAAGAGGGGAGGAAGGCAGGAAGATAAGAAGGTTCATTGCACACCCACAATAGGACAAAATTGTAGGCATCAGAAACTGCCCTTCCTTCCCCTGTCCACTTTGGGGTCCAGCCATGCTGGGGTGTTTATAGCAACATAGTAAATGAAGGCAGATAACGATCAAAAGGGTCCATCCAGTCTGCCCAGAAAAGTGTTTAGAGTTGTTACTGCTGCTCAGTGTAGTTACCTCTATGCCTTCCGTTTAGCGTTGCAACTCCTGCTCTGTGCATCACTTTTAAGACACCAACTGAAATTATACCACTTAACACATCTTAGTTACACCAGTGTGAGTGTGCCCTGGATAGAAGACAGCTCTCACTGTTTCACGAGGATAGGCATGCTCTGGATATAAGGGAGCTCCCACTATACACTAGTGTGAGTGTGCTCTGTATAAAAAGGAGATCTCGCCATTACTGCAGTGTGAATGCGCCCTAGATATAAGGGAGTGCTTTCTTTTATACTGGTGTAACTGTTTAGTGGATATAAATAAACTTTCACTGTTACACTAGTGTAAGTGTGCACTGGCTATAAGGCAGCTCTCACCATTACATCAGTGAAAATGTGCCCTAGATATAAGGGAGTGCTTTCTTTTATACTAGTGTAAGTGTATACTGGATATAAATAAACTTTGACTGTTACACTAGTGTAAGTGTGCACTGGCTATAAGGCAGCACTCACCATTACATCAATGTGACTATGCCCTTGATATAAGGGAGCACTCTGCATTACACCAGTGTAAGTGTACACTGGATATAAGTGAACCTTGCTGTTACAGTAGTGTAAGTAAGCTCTGGATATAAAGTAGTTCTCACCATTACATCAGTACGAATGTTCCTTAAATGTGAGGGAGTGCTCTCTGTTACACAAGTGTAAGTGTGCTCTGGATATAAGACAGCTCTCACCATTACATCAGTACGAATGTTCCTTAAATGTGAGGGAGTGCTCTCTGTTACACAAGTGTAAGTGTGCTCTGGATTTAAGTGAACCTTGCTGTTATACTAGTGTAAGTGTGCTCTGGATATAAGACAGCTCTCACCATTACACCGATACTGCAGGTTGGACCAGATAATGTTCTCCTGAGAAAAGCAGAAGACCCCCAGGCGGCCCCCTCGCATGCTGCTGTCAAGGATCACCCCAGAGTCGGCCACGAGGCTCGGCCCCTCGTACAGCTTCACCCTGAAGACAGAAGACACAGGACTTTACAGAGACCCCGGAATGGGAAGGAGAGAGGTGGGGGGGCTCTGACATTGTGCACTAGCACAGTCTCCCTTTTTTTCCAGCCCTCTGAGTCTTTCATGCAGGGATTGGGCCCCCAGGGTCAGCCTCTTAAGGAGCTGCTGGGACCGAGGACCCGTGCGAGGAAGATTTAACAGGACTGGTTGGTGGTGGTGGCGGGGGGGGGGGGGGGGGGTTGAAAGTGGGGGCACCCTGTCACCTACAGAGCTACACTGCAGGTGCCTGAGGGCCTTGGGCTCTGTTATTGAGTTGCCCACATCCTTTAAGGCCCCCCTCAAGTGGTGGGGGGAGCTGGTGGAGAGACCTTTTGGGTGATGGAGGCGTGCAGAGACCTCCCTGAGAGCGGATCCATGACCTCACCCTGCACGGGAGGGGCGGTGGCGGGGGAGCCAGGGAGGGAGAGTTCTCAGGCCCCTGCACCTGGCCTCAGCCCCAGGCCCCCCCCCCCCCCCCAACCCAGGCCTGGTGCTTTGTATCCCGGCCTTTGCCTGGGAACGTCTTTCTGCGCCTCTCCAAGGCATTCCGGGCAGGGATTGGGTTACTATGGCGATGCGGACAATGCGCCGCTCAGGTCTGGCCTCGGCCTGTGAAGTCACCAGTGAAATTGGTTTGTGTAAATGGGGATTTGTTTTGTTCTTGTTTCTTTCTTCTTAAAAAGCATCTCTTGGGCCCAGTCTGAGCCTGTTTTCCTATCTTTTTTTTTTTGGGGGGGGGGAGGGTAGAGGGGAAGTGGCAGTAGAAGAAACATCTGGTGACTGATGTAAGCCCGCCTCTGTGCCTGCCCAGATTTATTCCACACCGTACCAGGAGTCTGCAAAGCACCACTGGAGTTTCTCCAAGGAACGTCAAAAATGTAATCCCCACAGTGCTGCCACCACAGGAAAGGGGATTAGGGGCGGGTAATTACCCCCCTTTCTTTTAAGCCCTTACCTATATTTGTTTAATGATAAATCTGCCATTTCACTCAACTGAGAACTGGAAGCTTTAAGAGTGGCCACCATTAACATCCCACTACCCTACTTCATGGCCTCTTCCCCTACCTTCATCCTCTCCCTTGCTGGGTTTGGGATTTTGCTGCTCACCTCATGTAACCCACTTGGGGCCTGTGCATAAGCTGCCAGCGATATGAAGTCTTGTCCTTCCAGCCCACATTTCGGGGGTCCTTCCAGAGTAGCCTCACCTGGTCTGGGGTGTGCCCCGTATGCCAGAGGGCATTCCGCATCTGCTCCCCAGGACCTGTCTTGGACTTCACAGCCTGCAGGAGAAAAGGGTGGGAGGATAAGGTGCACTGCTGGACTGAAGACTGGTGAAGGAATGAGCAAACGGGCAACATCCATCAGCCAGTCAACACTCAACAACAGCCAGTCAACACTCAACAACAGTCACTCAACATCCATCAGCCATCAGTCAACATCCATCAGCCATCAACCACTGGTCAACTTTCGTCAGTCAACACTCAACAACAGTCATTCAACATCCATCAGTCAACATCCATCAGCCAATGGTCAACTTTCATCAGTCAGCACTCAACAACCATCAGCCATAAGTCAATAACTAGCAGTCATAAGCCAACATCTACTGTTCATTGGTCAGCAGGGCAGACGGACAACAGGTGGGTGTATTTTAAAGGGGCATGGAGTAATTTGAAACCTTGAACGTGAAGGTTTTGCCAGGTGCAGAGATTGCATAGCCACCCTCCCCGCCACTACTACTAACCTTGAGCTGCAGCCCTGGCTCTGCCAGGGCTCGGAAGGGTGTGGCCTGCCAGTATGTCTGCTCTGTTTGCTTCCACATCACCACATAGAAGCTAGCACTGTCCTGGTAGCTAAAAATGAAGCCGGCATAGTCGTCATCTGTTATGGTATTAACATGGAAGGTGCCCTCAAAGTCTACGCCGTTGAAGGCAGTGTAACCTGTGGCAGTCAGGAGGCAGGGAGATAAAGGAGTCAAATCAGTTAAAAGAGGAGCCAAGAGAGGAAAAGCACGGGGAGAGATTTGATTACTAAAGAAAGGGGACACATCTGGTTATTGGGGAGAAAGCTAAGCATATGGCTTCGGGGAGAGGTTCACATCTGGTGACGTTGATGCAGGGATCACTTTCCATGCTGCTTACATATGGGAAAACTCCATCTGAGCCCCCAGGCTGAAGGTGGGGACGAGGGGGTACCATCCTCACGTACCTACTGCCAGGCCAGGGTCACTGTTCATTGTCTGGACGATCTCCATTCCCTGCGGGAAGAGAGGAGGTAGAGAAGGAAGTGGCCGTCTGTTAGGAGCACCTGACAGCAGGTAGAGAGCCCCCCCCCCCCTTGTAATGCGGTACAAATAATTGCCCCAAGATGGGGTAACAGCATCGGCGGAGCTGGATCATAGCTGCAGCACCCTGCCATTGCTTGTGTCGCAGAGATTCAGGCTAGTAAGACCCTTCCACAGACACGGCCCTGAGAAGTAGATTTCTCCGATCTCAGGTGGGTCTTTTGGTGGGCCATGGCTAGATGTTAGAATAAAGCAGGGGGAAGGGGGGGTGAGCCTGCAGGATCCTTGGGAGAAGTTCCCGAGAGACCTCCGGGAGCGATCGGGGGCGGGGGCGGGGGGGCGAGCACCGCTCCTGTTAAAGTCCGCGTGCTTCTCCCTCCCCTATTCCGCTCCTCCTCCAAAGTGACGCCGTTGCTGGCTCAGGCCCATCCCAGCTTGCTGGTTACCTGGTTCAGAACAACCCAGTTTGGGTCAATCTGCGCATCTCCCTCCGGGTCCAGTATGACGGTCTGGTAGGCCCTGAAGTCCGTCAAGGTGACCTCGGCGCTCTCGGGGCAGACGTCCAGGGGGTCGATCACGGTGTCGTTATCAAAGTCCTCCTCGCAGATGTCCCCTACACCATCCCCTGTAGGAAAGAGCAGACGGCAGACGTTCAGGGATGGCAGGGAGGCAGGTCCTGGGAGCCAGAGACAGGCTCTCGAGCTTTCTCCCGGGGGCTGATGTGGCTTTGGCAACTGGACACTGCTGCCCTGGTAGTGGATTGGTCAGGCGGCACCTTGAGGACCTAGGGGGGTCAAAAAAGGTTAGTAAGTGGTGAGTGGGGGGTAGAGGGGCCTGGGCCTAGGAGTCTGGGGGTCCCACTGCCAGCTCTGCCACCAGCTCCCCTCTGTGTCCCTGGGCGATCCCTTTTTATTGTTCGACTGTTCTTGGCACCCCAGAGGTGCCTGCGCGGCCGCTCCTGAAGCATACGTTTGGGAGAGGGTTGAGAGGCGGTCCAGAGTGTGAAAAAGGGGTGCCCCGGCCTGGGAATGACCCCCATCACCCCCCCGAGAGCACTCGCCATTCGTATCCTTCTGGTTGGGGTTGTGGATTAAGCGGCAGTTATCGGGTCCTGGAGGAACGTAGTCCGGGATCCCGTCATTGTCATCGTCCTCGTCACAGTCATCCCCAATGCCGTCGTTGTCCGAGTCCAGCTGGGAGCTGTTGGGATCTCTGGGCAGTTATCCTTCGTATCCTGGTGACCGTCCCCATCACTGGCAGTAAGGAAAAGTCAAAAGCCACAACCATTCACTGCCTGCTCTTCAGCTGCACATTTCACTCCTGTTCCAGTATGGAGACACCTCCCCCTCCCCCCCCCCCCCAACAGAGCTCTGACTATGCACCTCAATCCTACCCCACAGCACTGCCTCTTCCAATACTGACACCCCCTATACACAGCTCTGACCATGCACCTCAGTCCTGCCCCTCAGCACTCCCTGTTCCAGTACTGATACCTTCTATACACAGCTCTGACCATGCACCTCAGTCCTGCCCCATGGCACTCCCTGTTCCAGTACTGATACCCTCTATACACAGCTCTGACCATGCACCTCAGACCTGCCCCATGGCACTCTCTGTTCCAGTACTGACACCCCCTGTACACAGCTCTGACCATGCACCTCAGTCCTGCCCCACAGCACTCCCTGTTCCAGTACTGATACCCTCTATACACTGCTCTGACCATGCACCTCAGTCCTGCCCCATGGCACTCTCTGTTCCAGTACTGACACCCTCTATACACAGCTCTGACCACGCACCTCAGTCCTGCCCCACGGCACTCCCTGTTCCAGTACTGACACCCCCTATACACAGCTCTGACCATGCACCTCAGTCCTGCCCCACAGCACTCCCTGTTCCAGTACTGATACCCTCTATACACAGCTCTGACCATGCACCTCAGACCTGCCCCATGGCACTCTCTGTTCCAGTACTGACACCCCCTACACACAGCTCTGACCATGCACCTCAGTCCTGCCCCATGGCACTCTCTGTTCCAGTACTGACACCCCCTGTACACAGCTCTGACCATGCACCTCAGTCCTGCCCCATGGCACTCTCTGTTCCAGTACTGACACCCCCTGTACACAGCTCTGACCATGCACCTCAGTTCTGCCCCACGGCACTCTCTGTTCCAGTACTGACACCCCCTGTACACAGCTCTGACCATGCACCTCAGTCCTGCCCCACAGCACTCCCTGTTCCAGTACTGACACCCCCTATACACAGCTCTGACCATGCACCTCAGTCCTGCCCCACAGCACTCCCTGTTCCAGTACTGATACCCTCTATACACAGCTCTGACCATGCACCTCAGTCCTGCCCCACAGCACTCCCTGTTCCAGTACTGATACTCCCCATACAAAGCTCGGACCATGCATCATTTTCCAGCTCTGCAATAAATCTTAGGATCTCCTCTCCTTAAAGAAAGAACCTTTAAGCATAGGATTGTGCCAGCAAAGAGCTAGATTTAAGTGTGCAGACAAATCCTGGTAGGGATTGCTTGGTTCAGTTTCTGCTGCCAGTAAAATCTGGTGGCTGAACTCTGCAGTCAGATTTGGAGCTGCTTAGGACCCTTTCAGCCGTGTCTGGCTTTTGGATCCTCCTGGGGAGTTGGAGGATTTGGGGGGGGTGGGTGCTGTGACAGCTGGAGGAGTGCCTGAGCTCTTTACCACATGGCTGAGCTAGTATAAAGGTCCCCAGCAGGAAGAGTTGGGCTTAAGGCCTCCCCTGCCCGCCCCTCCAATGTGTGCAGCTGCCAACTCACATCAGCTCAGTGAGCTGGGGATGAAAACCCTTCCCCCACCTTCCCGGGTGCCCACTGCAGAGCGCAAACGCAGCTGGGAAGCCCGAGCTGTGTTCCCCTGCGGGCCCGGCACCACCATCGGACAGCCTGCTGGCATGGGCAGGGACTGGTCCAGGCTGGACAGGTTCACCCAAACCATCCAGGGCCAAACTAGGTCCCAGTGTGGGCGGGTTCGGGGGTGGGGGGGAGGTCATCGGCTGGACTTAAAGACCATGGTTCATTCTATGGCTTTACATCACGTTGGTTATTGCAACGCTCCTCGTTAAAACAGCACTTAAATGCATCCAAATGGTTCACAGTAACACGGCCAAGTTATTATTTGGAGCAAAAAAAAAAAAAAAGCTCAGATCCCATTATCCCATTTTTAGCTGAGCCTCACTAGTTCCCGGTTACTTTTAGAATCCCAATTAAAAATTCTTATTTCTGTTTTTAAATCTCTACCTAGAGGTTATCTCCAATATCTCTCAGACCTCCTGCTCCCCTATAATTTTCCTCGTGCCCCCTGTGGTCATCTCCACTAGCAGGAAGCAGAGGTCAGGCCAGACAGTCCCTGGCCTAACTGACCAGGCCTCATGCTAATGCTCGGGTCTAGCCCAGCGCTCAGCTAACCCCATCAGAGTCACAGAGGAAAGTAATATAGTAATAACGGCGGAAAAGACACCAAATGGTCCATGTAGTCTGCCCAGCAAGCTTCCTCCGGCAGTATCTACCGCCCCATGCAGGTCACACCCAGCTTTCTTTTAAGGGTAGCAACTACTGCCGCTCCTTGCAGGTTACCCCCAAGCCTTATATACTAACATAGCAACAATTTGTACTGGGCGAGGAGCCTTCTTGAAAATTCAGATAGCACTGCTCGACGTGCTTGGCTTGTGGACTTGGCCGTAAAAGCCGTCCTGTGCTTTTTCCCTAACGTCTGTGCATCAGACCATAAAAGTCAGGGCTGAGACGACCCGAAGACTTCCTGATTTTTTTTTTTTTTTGTGGAACCATTATAGAATAAAGTCCCCTCTCAGTTCAGGCAGGAGACAAATTATCTTAAATTTTAGACGGGGATAAAGATATGGAGCTCCATAGTCAGCTGCTGGCCAGCTTAGGGCACTCAGCTCTCTCAGGGCCGGTCAGCGCCGTGGGATTTTTTTTTTTTTAAATCCAGCCATCTGTCCGGCTAAGTCCGAACGTAGCCGGACAAAAGGTGCTGAATGTGAACCTCTTGGTTCTTAGTGATTGTCCTTTCTTTGTTCTTTTACTGACCGCTTGGGACAATATTCAGCCAGGATTGTATGCTTGATTTGCAGTTTCTATAAAGTTTATTGATGTAATTACTAGTACAAGTTTAAGTTACTATGGGCCCAGTATTCAAAGAGATCCAGTTATCTTTGTTATCCAGATGAAACTTATCCGGATACCTTAGAAGGGATAGTCAGCGGCACAGCTATGCTGCTGAATATAACCGGATAAGTTCTACTTAGCCGGATGAGTTATAGTTGGTTAACTTTCGACCTGCTATTGAGCAACTCTTAACTTATCCGGTTAAGATAACTGGATATGTAAGCCCGTCTCGATCCGTCCATTGCTCATCCCCAAGTTATCTGGCTATCTATCTACTTAGTGGAATAAATACTTCTCCGGTTAAGTGAGGGCTGCTGAACATAGCCGAATATTCAGTGGCTGTCACTTAGCCAGATAAGACCCTATTCGTCTGACTAAGCAGAGCTAAATATCGGCGCCTATGTTAATTATTGTTGTATTGTATGTGTAGTTTATATTTGATTGTATTTATTTATGGCAGTCTTTTTGATTTATACGGTGCTTTGATATTTGTATACTACATTAAATAAACCACAATAAATGTCAGGCAGCCTCAGACGGGGGCCTAGATTGGCTCTTTTCTTATTTGAGGGAGAGACTGCTGGAAGTGCATACAAGGGATGAGAGGGCGGAGGTTTATAGTTTAAATTGTGATGTACCTGAAGGCTCCCCTTTATTCCCCCATTTCCTTTTTAATGTCCTTTTGCAGCCACTGGGGGGCGTCGCTTCATGGCTTGCGATTTCAGAGATATATTTATGCAGATGATGTCCAGATTGTTTGCCCTCTGGGAAAGGACCCTGGAATGAACTCGGACAGGGTTCAGAATGGTCTGCAGCATTTAGGGAGTTGGCTGCGGGAGAATAAGTTGATATTGAATGAGGAGGAAACAAGAGAGGATGGTTTTCTAGTAACGGGTTCCCGGGCCTGGCCTTCAGTTAAGGGTGGGAAAGAAATTTGTGATGATGTTCATGAAATTCAGAACCTGGGGAGGGGGATTTATGATGATAAATGGTCCTTTGTGCTGCATGTATCTCTGATGGTGAGGAGGATATTTTTAAAGATGCGGCACTTGTGAAAAATAAGGAATAGAGTGAATGGGGGAGTGTTTGGGACTATAGCACAGGCACCAGTCATGCCGCATTTTGATTATTGCAACGGGTTATTGACGGGAGTTACGGGGAAGAGCTTGCAAAGACTCCAGATGATGCAAAATATGGCAGCCAGACTGATTTGGGGCTGCCCTAGGCATATTAGTGCTAGGCCGCTTTTGAGTGTGTTATCCTGGATACCAGTGAGGGAGAGAAATGTATTTAAGGCCGTAACCCTAATGTATAAGGTCCATCGTGGTAAGGGAGCCGGCTATGTGGCGAGCAGGGTACGGAAATATCTTCCCAGGCAGATGCTGCCTTCCTCAGGAGAGACACTTTTTATGGCTCCAGGGATCAAGCAGGTGAAAAAGGAAGGGTCCAGGAAGAAGATGTCCTCAGTAGTGGGGCCTCTGTTGCTTTAGCTATTAGACCGGAGGCCAGCTATTTGGGTTGTAGAAAAAAGGTGAAATCGTGGCCGTTCCAATGTTTTAATCAGGGTAATCTTGTTGTGCGTGTATTGTATTTTTATTGTACGTTATTGATGTTAAACGCCTTGGTCAGCTTGCTGTTAGCGTGGTGTAAAAGTGTAATAGATAAATAAATACATACTGTTTCATTAGTATCTTTCGCCCGCAGTCACAGCTAACTGAAATGGCTTTTATGGAGAAGGATCACCTACTCGTTGCGAGGGAACTGGACAAGGATGACAACATTTGGGGAAAGTACTGGACTTATTTGAAAAATGAATTCTTGTCACTGGTGAATGGGGAGAGGAGGGTCTCAAGGGCTTTGCGTGGGTCAGATAGGTCTGTCGAACGGAAGTTACCCTGTTGCATGGATTTCCTGGATCTTGCTTGCCTATTTGATAATAATTGTCTTGTAGTTTTAGGTGTGCATTATATGTTAAATAAAGTGTTACAAAAAAACCAAAAATGTCAGGCATCCAAACCTAGGCGGAAACTTTCATCTTCGCAGGTTGTGACACTTTGGAAAGGACTCACAAGGGAAGCTCCTGAGGAGATGTGCGTTCCAACATTTGTGGGTTTTTTTGAAAGTGTCACAACCTGGTAAGGCCAGCTCCATGTCAGTACCAGTAACATACCCTAGGGTCTACCCATCACCACATCTGTACCAGTAACATACCCTAGGGTCTACCCATCACCACATCTGTACCAGTAACATACCCTAGGGTCTACCCATCACCACATCTGTACCAGTAACATACCCTGGGCTATACCCAGCTCCAGGTCTGTACCAGTAACATACCCTGGGGTCTACCCCAGCTCTGTGTCTGTGCCAGTAATATACCCTGGGCTCTATCCCATCACCACATCTGTACCAGTAACATAGCCTGGGCTATACCCAGCTCCAGGTCTGTACAGTAACAAATCCTGAGGTCTACCCCAGCCTTACAGCTGCATCAGTTCATACCCTGGGCTCTACACCAGTCCCACAACTATACCAGTAACATATCCTGGATTCTACACCAGCCCCACATCTGTACCAGTAACATACCCTGGGTTCTACACCAGCCCCACATCTGTACCAGTAACATACCCTGGGCTCTACACCAGCCCCAAGTCTGTACCAGTAACATACCCTGGGCTCTACACCAGCCCCAAGTCTGAACCAGTAATATACCCTGGGCTCTACACCAGCCCCACATCTGTACCAGTAACATACCCTGGGCTCTACACCAGCCCCACATCTGTACCAGTAACAACCCTGGGCTCTACACCAGCCCCAAGTCTGTACCAGTAACATACCCTGGGCTCTACACCAGCCCCAAGTCTGTACCAGTAACATACCCTGGGATCTAACCAGCACCACATCTGTATCAGTACCTGTCCTCATTGGTGTCACACATATCTCCCACCAGATCACTATCAGCATCTGTCTGGAGGAAAAAAGAGAGTCTTGAGTGAATATCTGGGTACTGGAAGCTGCAATCCTCAGGGATCTGGAGCCAGCCACACACCTGGGGCCGGCCGCATACACCATAGCCAGCTGCAAACTCTAGCTCTGGGGGACAGGGTGGGGGAAGGAGCGAGAGGTAGGGAAAGATGACGGTAAGTACTGAATCCAGGACTGCCTGAGGGCTATCATCTGAGGGAGCCTGGAGAGGTGGGTCGGGCACTCCAAATCAAAACAGAAAATGCTAAACAGGTTAATTCTAGTTGCTCTGAGGGATTCCCCATATCAGTGCATGAAGACCCTGCTTTCTGACTGGACAGGGGTCTGCACCCATAGCTGGCCTGCTCCTATACCTGAGTTGGATTGCTGATCTCAGGACAGCTGTCACAGGCATCCCCCACGCCATCTTCATCCCGGTCTGTCTGCAGTGGGTTCGGCACCTTGGCGCAGTTGTCCAATACGTTGGGGATACCTGGGGAGTTATGCCAGAAGGTCAGTGTATCCTGATATTCATCCTAGCCAGTCCCTTCACAATCTCTATCCACTGAGCTGTCAAGTCCTCCTCTGGGAGCCCATTTCCACCTTAGCCTCTCCACCATAGAGTCCTATCCCAACCCTAGAAGGACCTCTCTCCCCTGAGCTTGCCCCAAGCCTTGTCCTAGACTCCTACCAAGAGATTCTCTAATATAGGATTAACCCTGAGATTGTACTAAGATGACAGGGGCCATGACTAGCCTAGTTCGCCTAATGTCCCCGTGGATGACAGCCCTATGACCCGGCCTCCCCGCCACTTACCATCTCCGTCAATATCGTTGTCACAGGCGTCTCCTTCTCCATTACTATCTGTGTCTTTCTGGTCATTGTTGGCAACATTGGGGCAGTTGTCACAGGCATCCCCGAAAGAGTCGGTGTCCGAATTCTGCTGGTCCTTATTTGAGACCAGGCGGCAGTTATCCTGTGGGTACCAGAGGCAAAGTTCGTCAGGGAGCCAAGACCGGTGTGCGCACACTGCACACTTAACGCATGCGCAATATCAGTGCACACCTACGCCCAAGGCTCCCTGTATCCTGTACTAACACTGTCTCTCTGCTAAGACCAGCGATCTGGCCTGGGAGAAGGAAGCAACCTTGCTCAGTTTACCAAAAGCCTCCAGCTCCTCCCCCTCCACCTCACCCCAGACTGCTGTGGCTCTACGCAGCGGCTCTAACCTCCCTCCCCTGCCCTGCCCTGGGCACAGGACACACGATGGAACCCCTAAATCTGCACCTCCACATTCCTGATCCCGTCCCCGTCTGCATCTTCGTCACACTGGTCCCCGATTCCATCGTTGTCCGCATCCTCCTGCCCAGAGTTTGGGGTCAGGGGGCAGTTATCCTGCAAGGAGAAGGAAAGGGTAATATGGCGAGCAGGAAGGCAGTAGAGGCACCCCCATACTGTAAATACAAGGCAGGCCTCACTGATTCTCCCGATGGGCTCATTGGAGAATGGAGATAAAAGGTAACATGGATAAGTGTGGGGTAATATGGTGCACAAGAAGAGGCAAGTGTGATAAATGCTGAAGGAGACGATATTTATTATCACTAACCAGAATAAAGATTGGAAGGGGGGGGGCTTCTAAGCTGGGAGGGAGTGTGCAAAGCTGAACAGCTGCAGCCAGACCAGGGGATAGGTTGTCATGCATTAAACAAGGGTTGGAATCAAAGATTGGGGATCTCATTCTACAAACAGAATCAGAAACCAAAAAAGTGGAACCCAGCAAATACTTATAAATAATAGCCTAAGAAGGTGTCAGCAAGCCTGACATTGTGTGACTTTCAAAAAAGACACCAACCAGTCTTCTCAATCATTCACCTTCTTCAAATTTTAATGCTTTAAACAAATTATTTTTATAACTTTTTTTCATTTTTCTTAATAGATGGAGGATTATAACTGAAACTTTATAGATGGAGGATTATAACTGACACTGATATCGAAAAGTGCTTTAACAGCATGGAATAAGATACGAGTTAGCAATCATCTTTCAATCCCTGCACTTTCATACAGTTTTGGAATCATAAACTGGCTCTACAAAAATCTTGAATAATTGAATGTAGGAACAAGATAATTCCTCCATCTCCACTAGATAATCTATAAGAACCAGTGTATGCCAAAATTGTACATCCTAAGAGCTGAAGGTGATATGGATCTTATACAAATTGATCACACATATAGAGCTGCTGTAATAGGCCTCCAGGCATACCTAACTGCATCAACAGACCCACAGGATAAAAAATTGCTGAAGTATTAATGTGAACAGCCAAAATTGATCTCCTTCCTTAAACATGGACAAGCCTTCTGACAAGTAGAAGGAATAGGTGAGAACCTATCAAAGTACGTGGGGAAAGAGGCAACAGAATTTGCAAAACAAAAGCAAAAACCTTTTACAGAATAAGGTCAACAATCAAGGAAAATCACTTGGCAAAAAGCACAGATACAGTGGGAAAGACAAACAGGTACATCAGAAAATTTGACATGGAATGTCTGAGTAGGTTTACGTTCTCCTGAGAAGGTTTGAAGATGAGAGATTGATAATCACAGTGCAGGACTACAGACAAGATGGTTCATGGGCAGCAGAGAAAAACTGGTAAAAACAGACAAATGCAGAGTCTGGAAAACAGAACTGGAAACGGGGGCACATCTCATCGCTGGGTGACTCGCTGAGGTCAAAAGGCCTGTCTAGAGAAACACACAATAAAGGTGGCACGGCTCATCCACTGGAAACTAGAAACACTATAACATCGCTGTTTCGGAAAACCACCGAGGACTACAGAGGGTGAAGAAGTCGTGACCACCTGGCACATTCCTATTCCACCCGATAAAAAGCTTGATGCTGGAAACATGAAAGCAGAAAAAGACTATTATGGCCTATCCAGTCTGCCCATCCATACAACCTACTCAGCTCTACAAGCCCACCACTCCTTCAGAGATCCCCATGTTTTTTATCCCATGCTTTCTTAAATTCAGACACTGTCCTTGTCTCCACCACCTTCAAAGAGAGGTTGTTCCATGCATCCACCACCCTCGCTGTACAGAAACATTTCCTTAGATTACTCCTTAGTCTACTCCCTTTCAACCTCATCCCATGACCCCTCATTCTATAGCCTCCTTCCATTGTACATGGAAACCTTTGCAATATTTGAATGTCCCTATCATAGCTCCCCTATCTCACCTTTCCTCTAGGATGTACATGTTTAGATCTTTAAGTCTATCCTCATATGCTTTAGAACGAAGTCCACTGAACATTTCAGTGGCCTCCCTCTGGCCCGACTCCTTCCTGTTTATATCCTTATGAAGGTGTGGTCTCCAGAACTGCGCACAGTATTCCCAGTGAGGTCTCACCAGGGACCTGTCCAGGGGGCAGTATCACCTCCCTTTTCCTGCTGATCATTCCTCTCCCTATGCAGCCAAGCATCTTTCTGGTTTTTGCCATTGCCTTATCCACCTGTTTGACCACCTTAAGATCATCAAATACAATCACCCTGCATCCCACTCTTCTTTCATGCTTAGAAGAATTTCACTGCTGTACCTTTTCCTTGTTTTTTTTTTTTGCAGCCCAAATATATTACTCTGCATTTTTTAGCCGAAAATCTTAGCTGCAAGACCTTAGACCATTTCGCGATCTTCACTTGATCCCTCCTCATGTTCTCCACACCTTCCTGGCTGTCTACTCTGTTGCAGATTTTGGTATCTTCAGCAAATAGACAAACCTATCCCGATAATTCTTCTGCAATATCATTCACAAAAATGTTGAAAAGAACCAGTCCGAAGAGCGAGCCCTGTGGCATGAAAACTGGACATTATGGCAGAGTAGAAAAGCAGAAGGACAGCATTCCTGATAGAAGTATCCCTAGACTATTCGTGTCAAGTGACACAAGTCCAAAACGCCTTCTCTGTATTAAATACCGAAGAAAGAGATTAAAGTGTTATCTGAAAAGAAAGAAGAAACCCAATGCATACAGAAATTCCATAATTCAATCAGAAACAAAAAAAAACCTTATTATGCTGGGTGACTCTGTCATCAGAGGCACTAATCTGGGAACTCTCAGCGAGGGAAACACTACAGTTAAAAGCCTCCCAGGATCATTGGCCAGCAGAAATGCTATTCAAATAGTCAGTGACAGTAGAATGTCACCCCCCAAATACAAATGCAATAAAAAAGGGCAAAGTGGATAACAAAAGTCAGCTAAATAAGTCACACAGAGAGTCCAAGAAAAACATTAACCTGTACCACAACAGCTGGAAAGCTATGTGCACAAATGCTCGTAGCTTGGGCAATAAAATCCCAGACCTGCAAGCCCTAATGGTGGAGGCGGACTTGGACATTATTGCTGTCACGGAGACGTGGCTCACGGATTCACATGATTGGGATACGGCAATACCGGGCAATAACTTGTTAAGGAGGGACAGAGAGGACAGGAAAGGGGGAGGAGCGGCTCTTTATGTCAAAAACAATATCCAAGCACCCGAGCTGCAGGGAAGATGGGGAAAAGAAGCAGCTTTATGGGCCGTCCTAAAAAAAGATGATGGGGCATCCATTTTTATTGGCGTGGTTTACAGGCCTCCAAATCAAATGGAAGTACTAGACAGAGATCTGATTGAAGACATCCAAACGATGAGTAAGAAGGGAGTCATGGTGAATGTTGGAGATTTTAATCTACCGGATGTAAACTGGAAAATCCCCTCTGCAGAATCTAACAATAGTAGAGCGATAGTGGATGCCCTGCAAGTGGCTCTGTTCAAACAAATGGTAATGGAGCCTACGAGGGAGGGAGTTATACTCAATTTAGTGCTCACTAATGGAGATAATGTCTCTGATGTCCAGGTGGGCGCCCACCTCAGCACCAGTGATCATCAAACGGTATGGTGTTTCATATCACACAAAGGATACGGAGAAGAAGCACGAAGACCCGGGGAAGTACCTGGAGGAAGAACTAGAAGGATGGGAGAAAATGAGAGATGTGGAACAACAGTGGGCCAAACTAAAAGGAGCAATTACTGAAGCGACTAATCTATATGTTAGAAAAGTAAAGAAAAGCAAGAAGAGAATGAAACCTGTCTGGTTCACAAAGGAGGTGGCTGATAAAATAAAAGTTAAAAGAACATCGTTTAAGAAATATAAAGGATCTGAAAGGGAGGATCACAAGGAAAAATATCTGGTAAAACTGACGGAGGCGAAGAAAGTAATCAAGACAGCAAAAAGTCAAGTGGAAGAAAGGATTGCCAAAGAGGTAAAGCAAGATGACAAAACATTTTTCAGATACATCAGAGAAAGGAGAAAAGTCCAAAGTGGTATAGTGAAATTGAAAGGTGAAAAGGATCAATGTGTGGAGAGAGACGAAGAGATGGCAGAAATATTAAACGAATACTTCAGCTCTGTGTTCACTAAAGAGGACCCAGGAGAAGGACCGTCGCTAGTTAACAAGAAACTGGAGGGGAGTAGAGTAGATGTAACTCCATTTACAGAAGAGAATATATGGGAAGAGCTAGGAAAACTAAAAGTGGACAAGGCCATGGGGCCTGATGAGGTTCATCCCAGGATACTGAGAGAGCTCAGAGATGTGCTGGTGGGTCCACTACGTGACCTGTTCAATAGATCCCTGGAAACGGGAGTGGTGCCGAGTGATTGGAGAAGAGCGGTGGTGGTCCCACTTCACAGAGTGGGAGCAGAGAGGAGGCTGGAAACTACAGGCCGGTTAGCCTCACCTCGGTGGTGGGGAAGGTAATGGAGTCGCGCTGAAAGAAAGAATAGTGAACTATCTACAGTCGGAAAAATTGCTGGACCAGAGGCAACATGGATTCACCAGGGGAAGGTCCTGTCAGACAAATCTGATTGATTTTTTTGATTGGGTGACTAAGGAATTGGATCGAGGAAGAGCGCTTGATGTCATCTACTTGGATTTTAGCAAAGCTTTTGATACGGTCCCGCACAGGAGACTGGTGAATAAAACATGAAGCTTGGGAGTGAGTGCCAAGGTGGTGGCCTGGATAGCAAACTGGTTGAAGGACAGAAGACAATGTGTGATGGTAAATGGAACTTACTCGAAAGAGAGAACAGTGATGAGCAGAGTGCCGCAAGGGTCGGTGTTGGGACCGGTCCTGTTCAATATCTTCGTGAGTGACATCGCGGACAGGATAGAAGGTAAGGTTTGTCTATTTGCGGATGATACTAAGATCTGCAACAGAATGGACACGCCGGAAGGAATGGAGAGAATGAGACGGGATTTAAGGAAGCTGGAAGACTGGTCGAAGATATGGCAGCTGAGATTCAATGCCAAGAAGTGCAGAGTCATGCATATGGTTTGTGGAAATCCGAAAGAAATGTATTTGATGGGGGGTGAAGGGCTGATGTGCACGGAGCAGGAGAGAAACTTTGGGGTGATAGTGTCTAATGATCTGAAGTCAGCGAAACAATGTGACAAGGCGATAGCTAAAGCCAGAAGAATACTGGGCTGCATAGAGAGAGGAATATCGAGTAAGAAAAGGGAAGTGATTATCCCCTTGTACAGGTCCTTGGTGAGGTCTCACCTGGAGTACTGTGCTCAGTTCTGGAGACCGTATCTCCGAAGGGACAGAGACAGGATGGAGGCAGTCCAGAGAAGGGCGACCAAAAAGGTGGGTGGTCTTCATCGAATGACTTATGAGGAGAGATTGAAGAACCTAAATATGTACACCCTGGAGGAGAGGAGGAGCAGAGGTGATGTGATACAGACTTTCAGATACTTGAAAGGTTTTAATGATCCAAAGACAGTGACAGACCTTTTCCGTTGGAAAAAAAAATCAGTAGAACCAGGGGTCACGATTTGAAGCTCCAGGGAGGAAGACTCAGAACCAATGTCAGGAAGTATTTCTTCACGGAGAGGGTGGTAGATGCCTGGAACGCCCTTCCGGAGGAAGTGGTGATGACCAGAACTGTGAAGGACTTCAAAGGGGTGTGGGATAAACACTGTGGATCCATAAAGTCTTGAGGATGTGAATGAAGAGAAGAGACTTGGGGGTGACTTGTGGGAATGACGGCTACTACCTGGTGATTAATACCCTTATTCAATAAACATACACACGGTTAATGTGACTCCAACATTGCTCCATGCTTCAACGGCAAGAGGAAATGTTGGAAAAAGGATTTGCATTCACAAATAAGCGTGGGAGTACCTTGCTTGTTGCGGCGGTTACTACCCCAAACTAAATAAGCCTGATACTTCACTTTCAATGCATATCCGATGTAGCTCTATGCTTCAATGGCAGGGGGAATGACGATAAGAGGATTTACATTCAGACAACTACCAACAAGGACTGAATTGCATGGTCTGGGTAAACAAATAAGCGTGGGAGTAGCTTGCTTGTTGAGGCGGTTACTACCCCGAACCAACTAAGCCTGATACTTCACTTTGAATTCATATACAGCGCAGCTCACTGCTTCAATGGCAGGGGGGAATGAAGAAAGGAGGATTTATATTCAGACAACAACCAACAAGGACTAAATTGCACAGGCTGGGTAAACAAATAAGCATGGAAGTAGCTTGCTTATTGCAGCGGTTACTACTCCTAACCAATCAGGCTTGATACTTCACTTTGATGGAGTTCCAGCACTGCTCTCTACATCAATGGCGGAGGTGGAAGGAAATTAGAACCAAAAAGTTACCAATAAGGGCCCTGACCTCAGCGGTCAGAGTAACAGATAAGTATGAGAAAAATAAGTGTGAAAGCTTGTTGGGCAGACTAGATGGGCCATTTGGTCTTCTTCTGCCGTCATTTCTATGTTTCTATGAAGAGAGAACAGATCCTCAAGTATCAAATGATGCAATTAGAGACAAAGAAAATGTTGCAGAAAGACACAGAAATAGTTTCAATTGTATAGCATGCCACTTGCCTGATTAAAAAGAACTTCCTTGATATGTTGCCTGTACATATTACATCCTATGAACTCCAGAAGTGGCCTAGTAGTAAATTTGAGAGCTTGAGATCATATCTAACATAGCCTGGTTCACTCTTGTCTTGGTGTGCACAAAACCAACCCATGTGTGGGCACTTATCTCAATGTGGAGTAGCAGGGACCCCCTGAGAAAGGAGATGGAGATGAGAGGAGTCCCCTGATTGTCAGAGAATGTGATCAGGCAGCACCAGGCACCCAGTCCCATAGGTTCATAATGAAGTCACTTTGAAAAGACCTGGAATATGCTTTGTCACGCCACACCCAGGGCTCCCAGACTCACCTGTTTGCAGTGTTTGTGGTTATCAATGCAGGGCATCGGCTGGTCCGGGTATCCATCGATGTCGGTGTCATGGCCGCACACGTGGCCATTGCCTGCCCAGCCCACGTTACACTGCAGCAGGAAGAGGAGAGACCACGGATCACACCTGAGCCTGGAGAATCCCTTCCCTCACCCTGATCTCAAGGGGGGGGGGGGGGGTCCTTACCGCGCAGGAGACCTCGCCGTTCCTCTCAAACACGCAGTGCGCATTCCCATCACAGGGGTTGAAGGCAGGGCTGACACAGGACTTCTTGGGAACACAGCCCAGGCTCTGGTTTCCAATGAAGCCCGTCCTACAGGGACCACACTTGTAGGAGCCCTGCAACGAGCACAGGAAAACACAAGCTGTAGATCACCGGATAAGTTCACAATATCCTGTTGACAGGTCCTGGACTCTTCGTGGGCCGTGACACCCTTAATTGAGTATCAATCTCTGGAGGCCATACATGAAATGTGGAGACCACAGACAGGGTCCCTTCTCCAGGACCAGATCTGCCTATGGCATTTTGGGGTTTGGCACTGCTTTTACTGCTTCCTGTTCTGGAATGCTAGAGAGGGAAGATTAAGTAAAGCAAGCCCAGCAGTGGCAGGACAGGACTGATCCTGGGGTGCTGAGGGAGGCAGCATCATGCACTTACCACAGTGTTGGTGCAAATGGAGTTGGCCGCACAGCCTCCATTATTCCCATCATTACACTCATCAATATCCGTGCAAATCTACAGCCAGGGGATGGGAAGAAAAGAAACAAACACATATCATGTCTAAGGGGATATATGCACCTATGTTTTCACCTGTCCCAGGTATCTCTCACCTGACTTCAGAATCTCCCGTGTCCCCTGGTATTTCACTAAGCTCAGAACCTCACCTGTCCCAGGTATCTCTTACCTGACTCTGGAACCTCCCCTGTTGGCAGCTGGGATTCAATGCCAAGAAGTGCAGAGTCGTGCACCTGGGGTGCAGCAATCCAAAACAGCTGTATGTGATGGGGGGTGAAAGACTAGTGCGCACAGGCTGGAAGAGGGACCTTGGTGTGATAGTGTCTGGGGATCTGAAGATTGCAAAGCAATGTGACAAGGCAATAGCTAAAGCCAGAAGAATGCTGGGCTGCATAGCGAGAGGAATAACCAGCAAGAAAAAGGAGGTGATAATGCCCTTTCACAGGTCCTCGGTGAGGCCTCACCTGGAGTATTGTGTTCAGTTCTGGAGACCGTATTTCATAAGCGACAAAGAGAGAATAGAGGCAGTTCAGAGAAGAGCGACCAAAATGGCGTGGGGTCTATATGAGAAGACCTATGAGGAGAGGATCTGAATATGTATACCCTGGAAGAGAGAGGTGCAGGGGAAGTAAGATACAGACATTCAGATACCTGAAAGGATAAGGATGCACATTTGGCAAACTTTTTCCGTTGGAAAGAAATCAGTAGAATTAGGGGTCACAAAATGAAACTCCAGGGGGAAAGACTCAGAACCAACATCAGGAGATATTTCTTCACGGAGAGGGTGGTGGATGCCTGGAATGCCCTTCCGGAGGAGGTGGTGAAAATGAAAACAGAGAAAGAATTCAAAGGGGCACGGGATAAACATTGGAGATCCCTAAAGGCCAGAGGATGGGAATGAAGAAAAGAGTGCATGGGGGTAACTTGCTGGTGCAGATGTTACTCTCAATAAGCCTTCATACTATTGTTGCAACTCCATCATTGTTCTCTGCTTCAATGGCAGTGGGAAAAGGGGAATTGGATTCAAACAGCAGCCAATGAGGGCTCCGACTTTTACGGTCTGGGGAAACAAATACGCATGGGAGTAACTTGCTGATGCGGTGGTTACTACCCTTAACCAATAAGCCTGATACTTTGAAGCAACTCCAACATTGGTCTCTGCTTCAAAGGCAAGGGGTAACAGGGAATTGGATTCAGACAGCAACCAACCAGAGCCCTGACGTTTACAGTCTGGGAAACTGATAAGCATGGGGGTAACCTGCATGACGCAGCAGATACAATAAGTTTCTATGTCCCTTGGTATTTCACCTGAGCTCACAGCCTCACATATCACCTGGTACCTCTCAGCTAAGTCCAAAATCTCGTCTGTCCCTTAGTATCTTATCTGAGTCTGAAGCCTCACATGTTCTTAGGTATCTCACGTGAGCTCAGAACTTCACCTGCCCCAGGTATCTCTCACCTTAGCTCAGAGGTTCACCTGTCCCCATGTATCTCACCTGAGTTCAGACCCTCATCTGTCCCAGGTATCTCTCATCTGAGTGCAAAACCTCACCTGTCCCCAGGTATCTCACCTGAGCTCAGAACTTCACCTGTCCCAGGTATCTCTCACCTTAGCTCAGAGGTTCACCTGTCCCCATGTATCTCACCTGAGTTCAGACCCTCATCTGTCCCAGGTATCTCTCATCTGAGTGCAAAACCTCACCTGTCTCCAGGTATCTCACCTGAGCTCAGAACTTCACCTGTCCCAGGTATCTCTCACCTTAGCTCAGAGGTTCACCTGTCCCCATGTATCTCACCTGAGTTCAGACCCTCATCTGTCCCAGGTATCTCTCATCTGAGTGCAAAACCTCACCTGTCCCCAGGTATCTCACCTGAGCTCAGAACTTCACCTGTCCCAGGTATCTCTCACCTTAGCTCAGAGGTTCACCTGTCCCCATGTATCTCACCTGAGTTCAGACCCTCATCTGTCCCAGGTATCTCTCATCTGAGTGCAAAACCTCACCTGTCTCCAGGTATCTCACCTGAGCTCAGAACTTCACCTGTCCCAGGTATCTCTCACCTTAGCTCAGAGGTTCACCTGTCCCCATGTATCTCACCTGAGTTCAGACCCTCATCTGTCCCAGGTATCTCTCATCTGAGTGCAAAACCTCACCTGTCCCCAGGTATCTCACCTGCACTTAAAACCTCACTTGTCTCCAAGTATCTCACCTGCTTACTGGCTTTAGCATAGTCCACTCCTACCCCAGAGATGAAGTTGCCCTTGTAGCCCCAGGGACAGGGCTCACATCGGAATCCAGGGGCAGTATTAATGCACTTGGAGCCAGAGAAGCAGGGATTGGCATGAGAACACTGTAAAAAAAACAAAAAAAAACCCAGGAAGACAGATGGAATGTGAAAGAGAGATATTAATAGACAGAAACCAGGGGACAGACAGACAGATAGTATAGGACTGGATGGACAGACAGGCGGACAGTAGGGATGAGCCCTTACCTCATCAATGTCAGTGCAGTATGTCCCATTCCCCTTGAAGCCGGGAGGGCAGGGCCCACAGCGATATCCGGGGTACTCGTAGGTCTCCATGCAGTCAACGCCATGGAAGCAGGGGCTGGGATTACAGCGTGACCGATGCTCATGGAAGCCTGAGAAAGAGAGAGAGGGGGGTGACAGGGCCCAGAAGAAAGTGCCGGGGCAGGGGCAGACAGACGGAGAGCCCACTCCGCTACTTACCACACACCTGACACTCCATGATGGTGTTCCTAATCAAAGACATCTCCTTCACCTGGTCCCTAATGTCCTCTCTCAGCTCCATCAGCACTTGGTTGAAGAGCGCCAGCTGCCGTACCAGAGCCTTGGTCTGTTCCCCTGTAAGAGGAAGAAGCACAGAAAAGACTTCCAAATGGACACCTTCACCCAGAGAAATGAGGAGGTAGGGTGCACTGTCCATGTAAACCAGAGACATGACCGCAGGGTCACAGAGGGACTCTACCCCCAGCCCCAGAGAGAGAGAGGGAGAGGGCGCGAGGGAGGGGAGGTTAGGGAGCACTGTCCCATGTAAACCAGAGACATGACCGCAGGGTCACAGAGGGACTCTACCCCCAGCCCCAGAGAGAGCGAGGGAGAGAGAGGGAGAGGGCACGAGGGAGGGGAGGAGGGGAGGTTAGGGAGCACTGTCCCATGTAAACCAGAGACATGACCGCAGGATCACAGAGGGACTCTACCCCCAGCCCCAGAGAGAGAGAGGGAGAGAGAGGGAGAGGGCACGAGGGAGGGGAGGTTAGGGAGCACTGTCCCATGTAAACCAGAGACATGACCGCAGGATCACAGAGGGACTCTACCCCCAGCCCCAGAGAGAGCGAGGGAGAGAGAGGGAGAGGGCGCGAGGGAGGGGAGGAGGGGAGGTTAGGGAGCACTGTCCCATGTAAACCAGAGAAATGACTGCAGGGTCACAGAGGGACTCTACCCCCAGCCCCAGAGAGAGCGAGGGAGAGAGAGGGAGAGGGCACGAGGGAGGGGAGGTTAGGGAGCACTGTCCCATGTAAACCAGAGAAATGACCGCAGGGTCACAGAGGGACTCTACCCCCAGCCCCAGAGAGAGAGAGGGAGAGGGCGCGAGAGAGGGGAGGTTAGGGAGCACTGTCCCATGTAAACCAGAGACATGACCGCAGGGTCACAGAGGGACTCTACCCCCAGCCCCAGAGAGAGCGAGGGAGAGAGAGGGAGAGGGCACGAGGGAGGGGAGGTTAGGGAGCACTGTCCCATGTAAACCAGAGACATGACCGCAGGGTCACAGAGGGACTCTACCCCCAGCCCCAGAGAGAGCGAGGGAGAGAGAGGGAGAGGGCACGAGGGAGGGGAGGTTAGGGAGCACTGTCCCATGTAAACCAGAGAAATGACCGCAGGGTCACAGAGGGACTCTACCCCCAGCCCCAGAGAGAGCGAGGGAGAGAGAGGGAGAGGGCACGAGGGAGGGGAGGTTAGGGAGCACTGTCCCATGTAAACCAGAGAAATGACCACAGGGTCACAGAGGGACTCTACCCCCAGCCCCAGAGAGAGAGAGGGAGAGAGAGGGAGAGGGCACGAGGGAGGGGAGGTTAGGGAGCACTGTCCCATGTAAACCAGAGACATGACCGCAGGGTCACAGAGGGACTCTACCCCCAGCCCCAGAGAGAGAGAGGGAGAGAGAGGGAGAGGGCACGAGGGAGGGGAGGTTAGGGAGCACTGTCCCATGTAAACCAGAGACATGACCGCAGGGTCACAGAGGGACTCTACCCCCAGCCCCAGAGAGAGAGAGGGAGAGAGAGGGAGAGGGTACGAGGGAGGGGAGGAGGGGAGGTTAGGGAGCACTGTCCCATGTAAACCAGAGACATGACCGCAGGGTCACAGAGGGACTCTACCCCCAGCCCCAGAGAGAGAGAGGGAAAGAGAGGGAGAGGGCGTGAGGGAGGGAAGAAGGGGGTGGTACTGTTCCATGCAGGTTATCATATGGGTCCTTTGCTAAACCCCTGTTTCCATGTCCGTGTCCTTACCTCATGGGTGATGTTCAGAGTGTCTGTAACATGCTCGCTCCCTTCACTTTTACAGTTTTCTTTTCTATTCTAACTTCAAACACCAGGAGCCAAAGTCATGTACCTGGGTCTGAAAGCTGCCCATGTGGGGACCATGTGCCATAGCGTGCGTCCTTTTGGCCGTATTAGGGGGCGTTCCTGGTGGCGTGTGTAGGATGGGGAATGACAATAATAAGCCCAGATTACAATTTCATAGCTCTGTGCGTTACTTTCTATGGACATTTTTCCCACCGTCTTAGTCCCGAGGCGCACGGTGTAGAAACAGCCCCCATCATGCATAAAAGTCTGGAGCTCTGTCAACGCCACTGCGCACTTAAGAAGTGAGGATCCCCTAACTCGCAGACCGCCAGAAGGATCTCCGCAGGCAGCGCTCAGATCTCAACCTCTCTCTGCCGTTCCGGCACGCTCACAGCACCTGGTGTCTCCCCCAATCCCACCCCGTCCTGCCCGCCCTGCGCCGGCAGAACTCACCTAGGATGGAATTGATCACTCCATTCACTGGAAGTAAAGAGACAGGAGAAAGGCGTCATAAACCCAATCACAAGATCATGGAGCATATCATGCCTTGGACATGCGTGTCATATAGAGTTCCAGGTGCTTACGTGATGTGTAATTGGAGCTCCGTGTGCATGGGTGTGCTGTGCCATTCTACGTGCTCTGCCTGGTACATGCGTGTCCTGCTCGTTATGTTAAGCCTGCGTGTGTCTAATTTGGAATCCCTTGTATTCAGCATGCTA
This sequence comes from Rhinatrema bivittatum, assembly GCF_901001135.1. Lineage (NCBI taxonomy): Eukaryota > Metazoa > Chordata > Amphibia > Gymnophiona > Rhinatrematidae > Rhinatrema > Rhinatrema bivittatum. Next base: position 27,993,418 of record NC_042630.1, read on the forward strand.
CATGTTAATTTGTCACCTGTAGCTAATTTGGAATTGTCCGTACGTCGCACGAATAGCTCTGCATATCACACACATGCATAGTCTCCCACTGCCCTGCACTAGAGCTTTCCTAGTGGCAAAGACGTGAGGGGAAGGCCGGAAATCCGGATGGGGTCTCTGGCGTTCCACCGGGACTGAAAGTAAGCAGACTGAGCAGGCCTTATGGGTCCTTCGCTTCCCTCGTGCTGCGTGTTGCACACACGCATGCAATCTGGCATTACCTGTGTTCTGTATAGATTCGTCTTCCTGGAAGGGGCACTCACTCAGGGCTCCAACCCTCGCTATGGATCCTCCCAGGATTAACTTCATGGATTCAATGGAGCCCTAACGGAGAAAGAGGAACCAATCAGGGAGGAGGAGGGGGGTGGGGGGAAGCATTCTCCCTCACTGTGAGGGCAGGTGCTGACTGTGGCTACAAAACTGATGACATCACAAACTATGATGATGTCATAGCTTTGCGAGAGGCACCGCTCAAACATCTGCTTCAGGTTACCTCTGCAGCACCCTCAGGCTCAGAGAAGGGGGAAGACCAGGAAATGGGCAGGGAGGGGAACCTCAGTGTACGGCTAGAGCTCAGTGCCCAACTGCATTAGAGAAAAAAAATGTGTACGATTTCACGAAATGTGCCTGGATAATTGCGCAGTGTCGACTTTACACAGAGAGCTTCAATGGATGTCAACCAAAAGTTGTTTATAAATTCAACTTCTCCTTATTCTAAAAATGGGAACTGGTTGTCCGCAAATACCATGTGGCTATAATTCATTCATATATGAATAAATAAAACATTTGCTCAGACAAAACACAACCTTTTGAGACACACACCTGGCTTTCCTCCACCCAGACCAGTCCCGGGGAGGGGGGTGTGCACCACTCACCTGCATCCTCAGGTATGCCTTGTGCCCCGTCCGAATTTCAGCAGAGTCAACCTCTGCCGCGGGGATAACCATCAGGTCCGGGAGCCCCATGCTGGAGTCCTCCTGCTTGCAGTCCACGTAGAGCTCCAGGGAGAGCGTGTCCCTGCGCAGGCCGCTCACCCGCACAATCATGGTGTGGCTCCGTCCATCCGACAGGTTGGCATTCTGCAAGCTGACTGCATGGAGTTTGCTGTCTTCCCGCACGTACCGCAGAAGAACTGCGAGGCAATTGAGGCAGGGGATGGTCAGCGCTCAAAGGGCCTCTGGGGAAATTAATCACGCATTCTGCTGTAGCACCGATAGCAAATGGACGTCTGCAGAAGGTGCTGGAGACACAGCACGCAGCGAATGTTGAAGACAAAGCATTCAGATACAGTAAGAAAGGGACTTCCCCTGCTTAATTTGGAGACAAGAAGGAGGGCATCCAAGAGCAAGCTGGAAGGACTATAGGAGCATTGAATCAGAGTAATTTCTGGGCTGGGCAGGGTGAAGCCAATGGCTGATTTCTATAGCAAAGATCTGGGACTGTCCAGCAGTAGCAAAGCAGCTGGGTCATCCAGAACCTATGGTTAAGGTGAAGTGAGGACCTTTCCAGAAAACCTGGTCTGCACTCAGTCTGGTCCCCCCCAGGGGTATGGGAGAGTGCAGTGGCAGAGTCAAGTTCTAGGGACCCAGAGATATAACTGACCACCATACGTGCGATCAGGAAGGAAGGAATGGGCTACAGGAGGGTGAGGGAATCAGAAGGTTTGGCTCCATAGCCTTCTGAGCTTCCTTCAGCCCACCCAATAATACAACTTTGTGGCCCTGCATCTTTGTGACCGTGACGCTGTGGCCTGGGTAAACAGCTGCAGGCATATTCTCGCACTGTCCTCCAGCGACCACCGTGGGCCGCTCACGTCCCCAGCCCCTCGGGCCTCACCTTTATTGAGTTTCCCAACGATGGAGATCTCCAGCCACTTGGTGTTGTCCTTTTTGGAGTAGAGTCCGAAGAGGACCCCCCCGAGCTTGGGGGGCAGGCGAAGGGTGGTGATGAGGTACAGGTCGTTCACTGCCAGCATCTCCGTCCTGACCTTGTCCACCACGCTGGACATCTGCCTGGCCTCACTGACGGTAAGGAGGTCTACCACTGCCAGGGTGAGGAAGGAGGAAAGGAAGGGGACGTCTTTAAATTATCATTTATTGCAACTCTCATGCAAGACAAACTCTGCGGCTACAGGCCCCACCCCCAAGGATTAATAACTTAAGTGAGCTCAGGCCGGGTCAGGCAACTCTCCAAGTCACACAGTGAGGGCTGGCACTGGAACTCCAGCATTACTTCCCGGTCCATTAGTGGCTCTCGGAGTGTAAAACTGTGTGAAGGGAATAAACAATATATGTTGTGTTCCATCTTGTTCCTCCTCTCACTGGGGGTCCAGGGAATATGCCAGTTATTGTCATATAATCATTTCTAAACCGACTCGCATGCAAAAAGCACTTAAGGAGAGAAGGGACAAGACCCCAGGACCAGAATCAGATAACTTTATTGCATGACAATTGTACCCATGACGCCAAAGTAATAGATGAGAGACAAGAAGGGAAACTCCTCTAGTGTTACAGTATAGGGGGCAGAGGGGAGCAGAGCCCAGGAGGTTACAGGGACACAGGGGACCTCCTCTAGTGTTACAGTATAGGGGGCAGAGGGGAGCAGAGCCCAGGAGGTTACAGGGACACAGGGGACCTCCTCTAGTGTTACAGTATAGGGGGGAGAGGGGAGCAGAGCTCAGGAGGTTACAGGGACACAGGGGAACTCCTCTAGTGTTACAGTATAGGGGGCAGAGGGGAGCAGAGCTCAGGAGGTTACAGGGACACAGGGGAACTCCTCTAGTGTTACAGTATAGGGGGGAGAGGGGATCAGAGCCCAGGAGGTTACAGGGACATGGGGGAACTCCTCTAGTGTTACAGTATAGGGGGGAGAGGGGAGCAGAGCTCAAGAGGTTACAGGGACACAGGGGAACTCCTCTAGTGTTACAGTATAGGGGGGAGAGGGGAGCAGAGCTCAAGAGGTTACAGGGACACGGGGGAACTCCTCTAATGTTACAGTATAGGGGGCAGAGGGGAGCAGAGCCCAGGAGGTTACAGGGACATGGGGGAACTCCTCTAGTGTTACAGTATAGGGGGGAGAGGGGAGCAGAGCCCAGGAGGTTACAGGGACACAGGGGAACTCCTCTAGTGTTACAGTATAGGGGGGAGAGGGGAGCAGAGCCCAGGACCAGAATCAGATAACTTTATTGGCATGACCTTAATTCTCATCCTAAATAACCTCCCTCCACATTCAACCTTATATCTTCAGAGACTTACTTGGTTACGTTTATTATTGAAATTACAACATGTTATGATATCTCAAAACCTCTTTGTTAAAATTTATTCACTTTGTAAACCGTTATGATGGCTTTCCGAATAACGGTATATAAAACTCTTCAAATAAATAAATAAATACATGACAATTGTACCTGTGATGCCAAAGTAATAGATGAGAGACAAGAAGGGAACCTCCTCTAGTGTTACAGTATAGGGGGGAGAGGGGAGCAGAGCTCAGGAGGTTACAGGGACACAGGGGAACTCCTCTAGTGTTACAGTATAGGGGGGAGAGGGAAGCAGAGCCCAGGAGGTTACAGGGACATAGGGGAACTCCTCTAGTGTTACAGTATAGGGGAGAGAGGGGAGCAGAGCTCAGGAGGTTACAGGGCCACGGGGGAACTCCTCTAGTGTTACAGTATAGGGGGCAGAGGGGAGCAGAGCCCAGGAGGTTACAGGGACACAGGGGAACTCCTCTAGTGTTACAGTATAGGGGGGAGAGGGGAGCAGAGCCCAGGAGGTTACAGGGACACAGGGGAACTCCTCTAGTGTTACAGTATAGGGGGGAGAGGGGAGCAGAGCTCAAGAGGTTACAGGGACACGGGGGAACTCCTCTAATGTTACAGTATAGGGGGCAGAGGGGAGCAGAGCCCAGGAGGTTACAGGGACATGGGGGAACTCCTCTAGTGTTACAGTATAGGGGGGAGAGGGGAGCAGAGCCCAGGAGGTTACAGGGACACAGGGGAACTCCTCTAGTGTTACAGTATAGGGGGGAGAGGGGAGCAGAGCCCAGGACCAGAATCAGATAACTTTATTGGCATGACCTTAATTCTCATCCTAAATAACCTCCCTCCACATTCAACCTTATATCTTCAGAGACTTACTTGGTTACGTTTATTATTGAAATTACAACATGTTATGATATCTCAAAACCTCTTTGTTAAAATTTATTCACTTTGTAAACCGTTATGATGGCTTTCCGAATAACGGTATATAAAACTCTTCAAATAAATAAATAAATACATGACAATTGTACCTGTGATGCCAAAGTAATAGATGAGAGACAAGAAGGGAACCTCCTCTAGTGTTACAGTATAGGGGGGAGAGGGGAGCAGAGCTCAGGAGGTTACAGGGACACAGGGGAACTCCTCTAGTGTTACAGTATAGGGGGGAGAGGGAAGCAGAGCCCAGGAGGTTACAGGGACATAGGGGAACTCCTCTAGTGTTACAGTATAGGGGAGAGAGGGGAGCAGAGCTCAGGAGGTTACAGGGCCACGGGGGAACTCCTCTAGTGTTACAGTATAGGGGGCAGAGGGGAGCAGAGCCCAGGAGGTTACAGGGACACAGGGGAACTCCTCTAGTGTTACAGTATAGGGGGGAGAGGGGAGCAGAGCCCAGGAGGTTACAGGGACACAGGGGAACTCCTCTAGTGTTACAGTATAGGGGGGAGAGGGGAGCAGAGCCCAGGAGGTTACAGGGACACAGGGGAACTCCTCTAGTGTTACAGTATAGGGGGCAGAGGGGAGCAGAGCCCAGGAGGTTACAGGGACACAGGGGAACTCCTCTAGTGTTACAGTATAGGGGGGAGAGGGGAGCAGAGCCCAGGAGGTTACAGGGACACAGGGGAACTCCTCTAGTGTTACAGTATAGGGGGGAGAGGGAAGCAGAGCCCAGGAGGTTACAGGGACACAGGGGAACTCCTCTAGTGTTACAGTATAGGGGGGAGAGGGGAGCAGAGCTCAGGAGGTTACAGGGACACGGGGGAACTCCTCTAGTGTTACAGTATAGGGGAGAGAGGGGAGCAGAGCTCAGGAGGTTACAGGGACACGGGGGAACTCCTCTAGTGTTACAGTATAGGGGGCAGAGGGGAGCAGAGCCCAGGAGGTTACAGGGACACAGGGGAACTGCTCTAGTGTTACAGGATGGGGGAGAGGAGAGCAGAGCACAGGAGGTTACAGGGACACGGGGGAACTCCTCTAGTGTTACAGTATAGGGGAGAGAGGGGAGCAGAGCTCAGGATGTTACAGGGACACAGGGGAACTCCTCTAGTGTTACAGTATAGGGGGCAGAGGGGAGCAGAGCCCAGGAGGTTACAGGGACACAGGGGAACTCCTCTAGTGTTACAGTATAGGGGGCAGAGGGGAGCAGAGCCCAGGAGGTTACAGGGACACAGGGGAACTCCTCTAGTGTTACAGTATAGGGGGCAGAGGGGAGCAGAGCCCAGGAGGTTACAGGGACACAGGGGAACTCCTCTAGTGTTACAGTATAGGGGGCAGAGGGGAGCAGAGCCCAGGAGGTTACAGGGACACAGGGGAACTCCTCTAGTGTTACAGTATAGGGGAGAGAGGGGAGCAGAGCTCAGGAGGTTACAGGGCCACGAGGGAACTCCTCTAGTGCTATAGTATAGGGGGAGAGAGGGAGAGGGGAGCAGAGCCCAGGAGGTTACAGGGACACAGGGGAACTCCTCTAGTGTTACAGTATAGGGGACAGAGGGGAGCAGAGCTCAGGAGGTTACAGGGACACAAGGGAAATCCTCTAGTGTTACAGTATAGAGGGCAGAGGGGAGCAGAGCCCAGGAAGTTACAGGGACACAGGGGAACTCCTCTAGTATTACAGTATAGGGGGAGAGGGGAGCAGAGCTCAGGAGGTTACAGGGACACAGGGGAAATCCTCTAGTGTTACAGTATAGGGGGAGAGGGGGAGAGGGGAGCAGAGCCCAGGAGGTTACAGGGACACAGGGGAACTCCTCTCATGTTACAGTATAGGGGGGAGAGGGGAGCAGAGCCCAGGAGGTTACAGGGACATGGGGGAACTCCTCTAGTGTTACAGTATAGGGGGGAGAGAGGGGAGCAGAGCCCAGGAGGTTACAGGGACACAGGGGAACTCATCTAGTGTTACAGTATAGGGGAGAGAGGGGAGCAGAGCCCAGGAGGTTACAGGGACATTGGGGAAGTAGTATTCTCAGTGTATTCATATGTTAATGTATTGAAGGCTCCCTTTCCCCTCCATTCACTCCTGCAGGCAGAGCCTGGCTCCAGACAGTCCTGCACTGAAGATTTCATCGTCCACATGGTGGCGCTGTCGAGCTGTGCTGGCTGGGACTGGCCTCGCTGCTTCCCAGTCACCACTTGCCTGTTAATCCCAACCTTCCCGTCTTCTTTCCCTTGAAGTGCAGGTGAGTTCCCCTGAGAGAGGGGCCCAGAGGGCAGCTGGGGTCATGCCTGACTCTCCTGACAAGGGCCTTCTGTTCTCACTGCAGGAGCATGGGCCGATATTACGGGGGGGATTTAGCTTCTTGCAGACCTATAGGCAGGCTGCAAGCCTTCTGCCATCCTATGTATGTGCAGGTTGCATGTATGTGGGACTTGCATGTAAGTAAGGTGGATTCCAGGGGCCGCAGCCTCTCTTTCAGTGTCCTTCCCCAATCTTTTCTTAACACCTTGCGGAGAAGAAAATTCTGCTTTTGCTCCACTCCAGGGAAATCCTGCAAGCTGCTGCCACGACTCCCAAGTCTCAGTGTGAATCTAAGAGAACTGCTTCAAACAAACCATGCATTTTCTGTGATGATTCCAATTTACTGTATTTAATTTACTGCTGGTATACAAAAGGAAGCCAAGGGCTACCAAACCAGCAGTTACATAAATAATATTAGCAAAGATGCAATTAACATGGATTCAATACAGACGGGGTCCTGACATTCTTCCAAGAGACAGAAACACAAGGGTTAACTTTAATAAAAGTTGTACACTTGCTATTCCATTCAAATTATGTGAATTAAATTGAACTGAATGGAAAAAGGACACATGAGCAGAGGGAAAGAGATACTTGTGAACAGTGGGAAAGAGATACTTGTGAACAGGGGAAAGAAGTAGTTGTGAGCAGACATGCAACAGTGTCAAAGAGACAAGTGAGCAGGACAGAGACAGATGTGAACCGAGGGATATAGACATATAAAACAGAGGAAAAGAGGCAAGTGAGCAGAGGGACAGAGGCACTTGTGAGCAGAGGGAATGAGACACTTGTGAACAGAGGCACTTGTGAACAGAGGCACTTGTGAGCAGAGGGAAAGAGACACTTGTGAGCAGAGGGACAGAGACACTTGTGAGCAGGACAGAGACAGATGTGAACCGAGGGATATAGACATATAAACAGAGGGAAAGAGGCACTTGTGAACAGAGGGAAAGAGGCACTTGTGAACAGAGGGAAAGAGACACTTGTGAACAGGACTCTCAGAGCCTTCCCCTACCTTGCAGTTCCTGCCTGGCTGACATCTGCGGGCACAAAGAAGTGAAGAGAAGCAGCAGTAGGAGTCGTGCAGGTCCTGTCAGCTCCATGCTGTGGCTTCTGAGCTCCTGTGGAGATGGAAGTTTGGAGTTTGCGGCGTCTGCAAGGAGAGCGGAGCCCGGAGCGAGACCCTGGCTGGGGCTGACTGAGAGGAGCGGATCTGTCAGTCACAGGCACCCATCCCTGCTCCCCCTGGCAGGCAGCGTTCCCTCTGCCTCTCCGAGCTCTGATGACACAGGCAGTCAGCTGGGGCTGGACGTTCCTCCCCTCCCAGGCTGTGCAGGGAGCCCAGGCAGCCACCCCTCGCCTGCAGGACCAGCTGGGAGCTGAAACCCACGTCTCTGCCTTTCGTTCCTCTAACTCCGCTCAGGGCTCTGACGTTTCCCTGCTCCCCCCCTCTAACACTGTGCCCAAAACAAACACTGAATAATGCATCCAAATTCTGCAAACCGAAATCCATCTTCCAGATACCATTAGTGCCTGCAATGTCCCCTGACATGTGAAGGGGAGACAAGCTGCAGGTTTTACCTTGTTTTGAGACAGGGGACTGGGGGTGGCTTAGGTGGTAAAAGTTTATTCCCAGGGTGGGGACACCATGGTAATCCGGGATGTGGAAGGGACCCATTGGCAGAGGAGAGGGGGCTCAGAGGCTGCTGGTACAGCATCTCCATGGACTGGCACCTATCAGTAGCGGCTGTCCCTCCACCTCTGGGTGACCCCCTCCACCTCTAGTGAAGCTCCCCATTCTGTGAATTAATTACCCCCTACCTACCCTAGTTGCCCCTGCCATGGGGGAATCCAGCATGGATTGATGACCTGATGCTTTTTCCGCCTATTATGGGACACAGGGGGAAACTGAGTTTTTGCTCGGCAGGACAGAAAGGAGATCCATGGTGATATAATATCCGCAGCCCTGGCTGCAGCTCCACGCCAGCAGGCTTTAGAGCGTAAGTGCACCGCTGGCTTGTGTAGTTAGTGGTTGGGATGGCCACAATCCGCCTGGAGGCAGCTCTTCTCCCACTAGGGTTTCCAGTTGACCCAGGTCAACCCAATGAGGATGGTCCAGTTCTCGTTTTGCTGGGTAGGAAATCCCGAACCAGACTAGCAATGACTTTTCCCTCTGCCATCCCTGGACTTACAGATGGCATCCTTACGGGCCTAGCCCCACAGGAAACTCAGAACGACAACTGCAGGCATGCAGTGGGCTAAAACCAGGACTGGGTCAGGGTCTAGGAGTTGACCTGGGCCATTTGGCACCCCGCCCTCCATTCAGGGCAGAACAGCAGGAGGAAAGTGACAGCAGGCTGGGGTCCAGGAGCATCCTGGAGAGGTATTTCCTGGCATGCTGGATAACTGCCAGGAGCCGAGCGCCCCAGAACAGCCTCCAGACATGTCGGCTTTCTGTTTCTGTCGCCATGGGTACGGGATAGAAACATGCACAGGTGTGTCTCTCACCTGGCACCTGGGAGAGCCTCTCCAAACCCTGCAGGCAGCCGCCATGAGCAAGAGCAGCCAAGAAGAAACCCCAGAATCCAAGGAGAAGCCATGCATCCCCCCAGAACAGACAGTAACCGGAGATATCATCATCCCACTCCTCCCTCCTCCGCCTCAGCAGCTCCTCACCTCTGTTTTGTTTCCACGGCAATGCACACCACACCTCACAGGCAAAACACACACACACATATATACACACAGATAAATACATTCACGCACAGCTGTTCATATATACACACATATATATATACAGAGATAAATACACACACAGCTGTACACATATACACACATATATACAGACACACACACATATATACTGAGATAAATACATACTCGCACATCTGTAATATATACACATATGTACAGATAAATGCATACACCACAGCTGTTCATATATGCACACATATATTCAGACACAGATATACACATTTATATACAGAGAAAAATACTCACACAGCTGTACATATATATATCCACAGATAAATACATGCACAGCTATACATATATTCACATATTTATACAGACAGATTTGCACCCACACATACATACATATATATATATATTTTTTTTGTTTTATACACAGAGATAAATACATACACGCACAGCTATTCACACGTATATACAGACACAGACACATATAAATATACAGAGATAAATGCATACATGCACAGTTGTACATATATACACACACATATATCCACAGATAAATACATGCACAGCTATACATATATTCACATATATTTATACAGACAGATTTGCACACACACAAATATATATATATTTTTTTTTTTATACATAGAGATAAATACATACACGCACAGCTGTTCACACATATATATAGACACAGACACATATAAATATACAGAGATAAATGCATACACGCACAACTGTACATATATACACATATATACAGCCATATCAACAAATGTATATATACAGAGAAAGATACAGACACATAAGCTCACATATATAGATAGATAATACATGCACATCTATATATATATATATATATGTATATACACACATATACACACACACACACATATTTTTCCCCTCTCCTCTCCCAATAATCTTATATAAAAACAGCAGGTACGCCCACCAAATTGGTGGCCCATGGCCTCCTGCCTTTGGATTTGCTTCAGTGTTAGAAAGTCCCTAATGGAGCGGGCTGCGAGGTCCGAGTGCCCTTGCACTTCACCCACCCTCACTAGAATGATCCCGGCTAACCTCCAGAAGGCTCTTGGGGATGTGGCATCCTCAGTAGATGTCTGGGGCAGAGCTGATCTGCAAACCCCCAACCCTTCCTGATACAGAAACCAAGGCCTCCAGGCATGAAGAGGGCAGAAAATGGAGCGTCCTGGTGGGTGGTGGTGGTGGGGGCGCTGCCAGGACTTCAACCTTCAGCTACAAAGTGCTTTTCTTTATTTGAAATCCATTTTGGCGAGAACCCCCCCTCCCCCTCGCGCATTTCCCTTTCGGGCTATTTATTCTGGCTGCCAGGCTAGCATCCGCTCAGAGCAGGAGGCTGCAAATCTTCGGAAACTTCAGGTTTGGGGGGTTTATTTTCCACACCTTTCCCTTCACTGGACGCATGATTGATGGGAGCGGAAAGCATGCCCGCCAGATGACATTTACTGAGAAATGATTGCAGGGATGCTGGAGCCAAGCCTGTGCTGCTGGGCTCGCAAGGCGGCCATGTGGGAACAATTGGCCCAAGCACTGAGAGCAGCGTCCTGTGCCTCAGTGCAGCCAGCTTTCCGGTCCCATAGAGGCAAGCCACTTTCTCTCTGGCTGCCTTAGGGAAGTCATTTACGGGCCGATTCAGTAAAGTCCGCGGGAGAGCGGGTGAACAGGCGCGCACAGGCCACTCGCGCGATGCAGTATTTAAATTAGGTTTGGCGGTAGAAACGGGTAAAAGGAGGCGCTAGGGACACTAGTGCATCCCTAGCGCCTCCTTTTGGCCCCGAGCGGCGGCTGTCAGCGGGTTTGACAGCCGCCGCTCAATTTTGCCGGTGTTGGTTCTCGAGCCCGCTGACAGCCACAGGCTCGGAAACCGGAGGCCGGCAAAATTGAGCGTCCGGTTTTAGACCCGACAGCTGCCGGCCGACTTCAAAATTTTTTTTTATTTTTTTTTTACCCTTCGGGACCTCAGACTTAATATCGCCATGATATTAAGTCGGAGGGTGCACAGAAAAGCAGTTTTTACTGCTTTTCTGTGCACTTTCCCGGTGCCCGAAGAAATTAGCGCCTACCTTTGGGTAGACGCTAATTTCTGAAAGTAAAATGTGCGGCTTGGCTACACATTTTACTTACTGAATCGCGCGGGCATACCTAATAGGGCTGAGGGCGCTATTAGGTTCGGTGGGTTGGACGCGCGTTTTCCGCCCCTTACTGAATAAGGGGTAAGGGAAAATGCGCGTCCAATGGCAGGTTAACATATATATATATATATATATATATATATATATATATATATATAAACATATGACTTCCTGCCTTTTCTGTTCTGATAGCTGGGGTTTTTGGCTTTACAGTGGCACAACGTGCGAGGTGGACGGCTGATTGAAGCTAAGCTTCCCCCTGCTTGTGTGATGGTGCACAGCTCTATCTACCGCATGTGCAGCTCAGCTCGGTCATGGCTGAATTGTGTTTGGCTGTGCATCGGGTGGTGAGGGGTCATTGGATGGCCCTACTGCCGAGAAAAAGCAGAAACTGTCTCCCACTCCTGATCCTCAAACTCGTCGGGGTTTGCACTGAGTCGAGGCTTTTCTCTAGGTGCAAGAATGGTGGCCATTTTGAATACTCGAGTGGCCTTTGCTGCGCTGGCAGGGGGGGAGGGGGAATTCTCCTCTGAGGCTTTCTCCAGTGTGTTCGAACTCTGGGGGGTAGTAGGGGGGCTCGAATAGGAAGGATTTTCCCATTCTCCCAATTCCTGAGTCCTCTCAGACAATTTCTGACTCCACAAGGCCTTTTTCCACGGACTTTGTTTTGTTATTACATGAAGCCTGTTTAGCTAAGCAGCGTGCTGCACAGTCGTGTTTGGGGGCCCGGGTCCAGCGTTCAGAGGGTCTGGCTACGGGTTCCAAACCTGGCCAGGCAAAGAGAAAGCGAACCTCTCCCATCAAGCGTTTGTTGGGCCCTTCTCCATTTTCAGGAGACACGGTGGCTGAGCCGGAGGATTCAGATGATGCCCCAGATGGAACGAGGGTGCCACTGGCGGATGATCAGGCAATTGATCCGGATGCGGGCGGCACGGATCAGGTAGATGGTGCGGAAGAGATTCCAGTTACTGAAGGAAGTGACCCCAGGGTGGTCTGTCTTTTTCATAAGGAGGAACTGTGGTCCTTGATTCCTCAGGTTCTATAGGAGCTCGGGATCAAGGCTCCTCAGGAGGACTCGGATTTGGAAGGGGCTGATCCGGTGCTGGATGGGCTGAGGGGTCCAGCAAAAGCCTTCCCATACCACAGGTCTGTGAAAAAGCTGGTGGATTGAGAGTGGGGAACTCCCGACGCCAGCTTGAGAGTGGGGAGGGCTACGACGAAGCTTTATCTTTTGCCTGAACAGATGTTGGAGCTCCTAGCCCTTCCTAAAGTCAATGCTTCGGTGTCGGAGGTCGCTAAGAAGATGACTATTCTGGTTGCGGGGTCCACAGCTTTTAAAGACATTCAAGATCGAAAATTGGAGGTACATTTCAGAAGGATTTTTGAAGTGTTGGCCCTGAGCTTATGAGTGGCCATTTGTACTAGTTTTATGCAGCGGGCTTGTCTGCGCTGGGTACAGCAGCTACAGGACGCTCAGCCGCAGTCAGGCGAGGAGACTAAAAAAGCTGAGCGCTTAGTGGCAGCAGTGGCATTCGGAACGGATGCTCTTTATAACCTAGTCAGAAGATTGTCTAGGATTGTGATGTCTGCGGTATCAGCCAGGAGGTTGTTATGGTTGCATAACTGATCAGCGGATGTGTCATCCAAGTCTCAGTTGGGGGTCTCTGCCTTTCAAAGGGAGACTCTTGTTTGGCGAGGACCTAGAGCAGCTAATGAAGCATCTGGGAGAAAACATGGTGCACAGGTTGCCAGAGGATAAACCTAAGGGCAAGAGGTTCTTTCAGGCTCAGACCCACTTTCAGGATAATAGGGGGGTCTTGCCCGGCAAGGGGAGCTCCAGGTCCAGAGAAGCAATTCTATCTTGGCATCAATTCTGGAGTCAGTCCTTTTGAGGGGGCCGAAGTCCTTTCCAGAACACTACAGGGGGAAGCACAGCTAGGGCTAAGTTCTCGCAGTGAGGTGAGGGTGGTCCACTCCGTCGTTCCTGTGGTAGGAGGCCGATTGGCGTGATTTTACAGGGAGTGGACCAAAGTTACCACAGACCAGTAGGTTCTCCGTGTAGTGAGAGACAGCTATGCTTTAGAATTTGCTTGTCCCATTTAAGATTTGTTTCTAGTTTCCCCTTGTGGGCCTCTAGACAAGCAGCTAGCGGTTTGGGAAATGTTGGACCGGTTGCAGAGGCTAGGTGTGGTAATTCCAGTCCCCCGCGAAGAGCGAGGCATGGGAAGGGATTCCATTTACTTCACTGTGCCAAAGAAGGAAGGCACCTTTCACCCAATTCTGGACTTAAAGAGAGTAAATGCAGCACTGAAGGTTATCGTGGCGGTGCGCAAGGATGAGTTTCTGGCTTCTCTAGATTTGACCGAAGCGTATCTGCACATAGCCATCTGCCCAGACCATCAACGGTTTCTGCGGTTCATGATTCTGGGTCAGCATTTTCAGATTCAGGCTCCTCTGTTCAGTCTGGCTAGGGTGCCATGCACTTTTACCAAAGTTATGGTGGTGGTGGCAGCAGATTTATGTTGGGAAGGAGTTCTGGTACACCCTTCTAGACGACTAGCTCATCAGGGTGAAGTTGGAGGCCCTCGGTTGTCTGTCAGTTCAGAAAGAGGCTCGAGTCGCTCAGCTGGGTGGTGAACTTAGCAAAGAGTCATCTGGTTCCATCGCAGTCCCTGGAGAATCTAGAGGCTCATTTTGACACTTGGAGTGGCAAAGTGTTTCTCACGCAGAAGCAGGTTGGAGCACATTCGTTGGTTGTTGGGGCTGGCTGTGCTCAAGGTCTGGGATTATTTGCAGGTCCTGGGCTCTATGGCTTCGACCTTGGAGTTGGTGCCATGGGCATTTGTGTATATGCGGTTCCTGCAGAGGGCTCTTCTCACCTGGTGGAACCCACTCTCGGAGGAGTTTCATCTTCCCCTGCCACTCGAGAGAGTCAGCAGGGACAGTCTTTCTTGGTGAATCCTTCTTTACAAACTGGACCATGGTGTGGAGTCTTTGTTAGGAACTGGGCTTCATTATGGGGAAGGGATGGGCCCCACTTCATTATGGGGAAGGGATGGGCTCCACTTTAACCAGAGTGGAACCAGACTGCTGGCGCCAGTGTTTACAAAGAAGATAGAGCAGTTTTTAAACTGGATGATGGGGGAAAGCCGACAGCCACTCAGAAGGCATGTTTCGGAATGAATTATCTTTAAAGGATACTAACAAAACATGGATGGTAGGGCATCCTGATAGAGAGGTTTCAATAAATGCTAAAGTAACCCAGCAGCCTTTAAGTAAAGAGCAGACAGTGCAAATAGATCCTAATCTACCCCTGTCAACTGATAGGCAGATTGTTAATGCAAATTCAAAAAGCATACTTTGAAATGTCTGTATGCAAATGCTAGCAGTCTGAAAATGAAGATGGGAGAATTAGAATATATAGCCCTGAAGATATAATTGGCATCTTAGAGACTTGGTGGAAGAAAGGTAACCAGTGGGACATTGTGATACCAGGATACAAATTATATTACAATGATAGGATGGTTCAAATTGGGGAGGTCTGGCGCTATATATTAAAGAGGGCATAGAGTCAAACAGGATAAAAGTTCTGCAAGAAGCAAAATGTAGAGCAGCATCATGGATTGAAATTCCATATGAGAAGGAGAATAAAATAGCAGTGGGGGTATATTACCATCCACCTGAGCAGAATGAAATGCTATTAGAAATTAGGGCAGCTAACAAAGGGCCTGGTTTACTAAGGCTTTTCTCCCATTCAGTGTCTATGGGAAAAATGCTTAGTAAATAAGGCCCAAAATTAGCAACACAGTAATAATGGGCAATTTCAATTATCCTGGCAATAACTGTCTGGGTAAATGTCACAGCAAGACATGCCAAGGAAGTAAAATTTCTAGATGAAATAAGTGACTGCTTTATGGAGCAGCTGGTACAAGAATCGACAAGGGAGGGGAGCTATTTAGACCTAATCCTTAGTGGAACACAGGATTTGGTGAAAGAGGTAATGGTGTTAGGGCCACTTGGCAATAGTGACCAAAACATGATAAAATTTGACTTAATAACTGGAAGGAGGAAACTAAAGAAATCTTCTGTGATAGCATTTAACTTTCAAAAGGGAGATTATGATAAAATGAGAAAAATGGTTAGGAAAAAACTGAAAGAAGCAGCTGCAAAGGTCAAGAATTTACATCAGGAATGGGATGCTGTTCAGGAATACCGTCTTGGAAGCCCAGACAGGTTGTATGCCATGCATTAGAATAGGTGGAAGGAAGGTCAAACAACTACTGGCATGATTTAAAGATGAGGCGAGAAAGGCTATTATAGTAAAAAGAACATCTTTAAAAAAATGGAAAAGAGATCCAAATGAAGAAAACAGGAAACAGCATAAGCACTAGCAAGTTAGATGCAAAGCATTGATAAGAAGGCTACAAAGGAATTTGAAAAGAAGCTTGCTGAAAAAGCAAAAATTCATTTAAAAAAAACGTTTTCAGGTACTTTATAGGCAAAAAGCCTGTGAGAGAGTCAGTAGGATTGAGGGGTAAAAAGTACACTGATGGAGGACAAGACCATAGCAGAGAAATTAAATGATTTCTTTGCTTCAGGGTTTACTAAGAAGGATATAAGACAGATACCCATGCCAGAAGTGATATTAAAGGTGATGATTCAGAGGAGATAAAACAATAAAAATAAATAAATAAATCAATAAATCTCAGTGAACCTGGAAGATGTAATAGGGAAAATTGACAAACCAAAGAGTAGCAAATCACCTGGACCAGATGGTATACATCTCAGAGTCCTGAAAGAACTGAGAAATGAAATTGCAGACCTATTATTATTAATCTGGAATCTATCATTAAAATTGGCTATGGCACCTGAAGATTGGAGGGTGGCAAATGTAATGCCAGTTTTAAAAAAGGGATCAAGGGGTGATCCAGGAAAGTATAGACTAATCAGCCTAATGTCAGTGCTAGGAAAAGTGACTGAAACTTTTATAAAGAACAAAATTGCTGAACATATACTGTAGATAGTCATAGTTTAATGGGACAAGCCCAACATGGGTTTAGCCAAGTAAGTTTTGCCTCAGTAATCTGCTACATTTTTTTGAAGGCGTAAATAAATATGTGGATAAAGGTGAGCCAGTTGATATAGAGTATCTGGACTTTCAGAAAGTATTTGACAAAATACTTCATGAGAGACTCTTGAGGAAATTAAAAAGTCATGGGATAGGAGGAAATGTTCCGTTTTGGATTGAGAAATTGTTAAAAGATAGAAAACAGAAAGTAGGGCTAAATGGTCAATTTTCTCCATGGAGAAAAGTGACTAGTGGAGTGCCCCAGAGAACTGTGCTGGGACCACTGCTGTTGAAGCAGAGAGCATAGCTCTCTGCTTCAACGGCAGGGGAGAAGAAGAACTGATACTTCACGCATATCCAGCATAGCTCTCTGCTTCAACAGCAGGGGAGAAGAAAAAAGGATTCGCACTCACAAAGCGGGGAGTAGCTGGCTTGTTACGGCGGTTACTACCCCAAACCAAATAAGCCTGATACTTCACTTTCAATGCATATCCTGCTTCAACGGCAGGGGAGAAGAAAAACTGATACTACAAGCATATCCAGCATAGCTCCCTGCTTCAACAGCAGGGGAGAAGAAAAACAACCAATAAGGGCTGAATAACACAGTCTGGGTAAAACAAATAAGCATGGGTGTAGCTTGCTTATTGCGGCGGTTACTTCCCCTACTACCCATAACTAATCAAGCTTGATATTTCACTTGGTTGCAGCTCCATCACTGCTCTCTACATTAATGGTGGGGGTGGAAGGGAAATAGAACCAAAGAGCTAAGAGAAACAGATAAGTGTGAGAAAAAAATGTGAAGCTTGCTGGGCAGACTGGATGGGCCGTTTGGTCTTCTTCTGCCGTCATTTCTATGTTTCTATGTTTCTATGTTTAATATTTTTATACATTAACTAGAGATGGGAATATAGAATGAGTTGGTCAAATTTGCTGATGATACAAAATTATTCTAAGTTGTTAAATCACAAGAGGATTGTGAGAAATTGCACGAGGACCTTGCAAAACTGGGAGATTGGGCATGCAAATGGAAAATGAAATTTAATATGGACTAGTGCAAAGTGATGCATTTAGGGAAGAGTAACCCAAATTATAACTAAACAATGCAAAGTTCCACATTAGGAGTCACCACTGTGAAAAAGGATCTAGGTGTCATAATTGAAAATACGTTGAAATCTTAGGCTCAATGTGCAGCAGCAGCCAAGAAAGCAAATAGAATGCTAGGGATTATTAGGAAAGGAATGGAGAATAAAACTGAGAATACCATAATGCCTCTGTATCGCTCCATGGTGCAACCTCATCTTGAATATTGTGTGCAGTTCTGGTCAATATGTCTCAAAAAAGATATAGCAGAATTAGAAAAGGTACAGAAAATGGCAACTAAAATGATAAAGAGGTTGGAATGATTTTCCCTTGAGGAAAGACTATAGAAGTTAGGACTCTTCAGTTTGGAGAAGAGATGGCTCAGGGGAGATATGATAGAGGTTTGTAAAATAATGAGTGGAATGGAATGAGTAAACGTCAATCAGCTGTTTACTCTTCCAAAAAGTACAAAGACCAGGGGACACACAATGAAGTTACTGGGTAATACATTTAAAAGTAATAAGAGAAAATATTTTTTTACTCAACTCTGCATTTAAAAAAGGTTTGGACAAGTTCCTGGAAGAAAAGGCAATAAACCATTATTAAGGTAGAGTTGCAGAAATCCACTGCTTATTCTTGGGATAAGCAGCTTGGAATCTATCTACCTCTTGGGACCTGCCAGGTACTTGAGACCTGGCTTGGCTACTGTTGGAAACAGGGCTTGATGGACCTTTGGCCTTACCCATTATGGCAAGTATGGTTTTTAACTAGTGCCACAGACCTGAGTTTTGAGGCTATCCCCAATGAAAATGTTTTATTTATTTATATCACTGGGATATTCTGCCTTTTCCTAGGAAGGCACCAGGAGGGTTAAATGAAACGGTACTAGAGACAAGTTTCACAGGAAAGAGGCAGAAGAGGGCACAAATAGGGGAGTCAAGCCTGGGTAAAGAGGTAGCCCGTAAGGGAGAGCCCTGGTTACAGAGGCACCCTCTGCACCAGACAGGAAAGCAGGGAGATATGTACCTGTATGTGTTGGGGGGGGGGGTCTCCATTAAGACTCTTCCAGGAGTGGGCAATTAAGTATGCAGGGCCAAGGGACAGGGGGGAACAGAGGAAGCTGGAGGTAATCAACAGACTAACAGGGCTGCCCCTTTTAAACTCTGAGGGATTATATTTTCTTTTTCTTTTCATGTCAGGGTTTACGTTTGTACAAGCGTGAAGGAGTAGGCCGATGTGCACCAGCTTTGAAGTTTATGTTTTTGTTCCTAATTTTCCATGTTTTTATTGTTCACCTCCTAAGGCCTTGGCAAAGGCGTTATAGAAATAAAGACAAATAAATAAGAGACGGTAAGGGGTATGAAGGTCATTCTGAAACAGTCTGGAGGTGGGAGAGAAGAGCCCCAACACACAACCAGCACAAAAGAACGGGACAGTCGTAAGAGGAGATGCAGTGCATGGTGGGATTTATAATGTCTGGGACCCTCCCCGGTCATGAGGTCACCATGCATCTGGCGCATGCGCTTCAAGCTCCAGGAAGCGCAGGACGGGGCGGTTGAGAACAGAGGGGCGTGTCCCGGAGCTGCACACCCGGAAAGAGGGGGGCGGGCGGTTGTCAGGGGAGGGGAGGAGTCGAAGTTCCGGTTGCTAGGGGGAGGGCGCGCAGTTGCTGGGCGCGGGCGTGGTCCGGCGCCGAGCGCCTGGAAGGAAGGGGGCGGGGCCGGAGAGCCAGGCGGAGTGGAAGATGGCGGCGCCCATGGAGCTGTATTGCTGGAAAGGAGACTGGGGTCTGCCGTCTGTGGACGTAGACTGCCTGGCAGTGCTGGTGAGGCGAGGGCGAGGATGGGGGAGGGAGACAGAGTGAGACGGAGGCCTTCTTCGTACCAGAAGGGCCAGGAC
Organism: Rhinatrema bivittatum; assembly: GCF_901001135.1. Lineage (NCBI taxonomy): Eukaryota > Metazoa > Chordata > Amphibia > Gymnophiona > Rhinatrematidae > Rhinatrema > Rhinatrema bivittatum. The sequence goes on from NC_042630.1 coordinate 28,012,854, forward strand.
TATAAGTCCCAGAATGCACCTGGAGAGGGCGAAGCAGGAAGCGTCTATTTAGAGAGCGTGATTTATTTATAACGCGTGTGTATATGGGAATATAACATGCATTGAGGGGGGAGGTGGTTCTAGTTTTACATTTTTGTGGCTAACTGTAATTATTCATTCATCTGTAATAAGCCCCAGTACAGATTCTTGTAGTTGGTAGCTGACAGCATTTTCTTCAGCCCCCTTTCTGGGCTTCGCTGCTCTCGGTATGGTGAATGGCAGCAAGCCGCGGTGCTGCCGTACTGATCGTCATCGGATGCTCTGCCCGCTTTAGTAGGATTTCATCTACCCCTCCGGACCTTGTTCTTAGTCAGGGAGAGAATGCTGCATGCACCGCCTGAACTGCAGAGTCAGCCTAAGGGATTGCAAAAAACCCCCCCCAAAATTATAAAATAAAATAAATGGAGGGGAAAGGGGAATTTAGGAAGTAGATCTGGGAATAATACCTAAAAGGGTAAATGAGAGTCAAGAAACAGGCAAGTGGATAATTAGAGTTGATGAGTTAGGGGTGCAGTTAATGCTACACTCGACCTTTGTATGCATGTTGGAAGGCCTCTGTACCTTGGGTTGTAAAGTCCTGTTCATGCCGCACCACAACTGCTGCTAAGCAGGAAAGTAATGCCAGGTTTTGTTCCAGAGCTGTTGCATACAGCACACTTGAACATTCAGAGGTCACAGGCGCCACCCAGGAACACTTGCGGAAACAGACAGGGGCAAGGACACTGGGCGCCTTTGAAAAAATTCCATCTGCTTGTGGTGAGAGGTTTAGGTAGGACGTGGTCAGGCAGCCCTTGCAGCCTGTGGGGGAGCCCAGTCTCCCCCCCAAGGGCTGGAACATCAACATCAATAGAGTCCATTGTGCAGAGAAGCAGCTTATGCAGGAGCACGGAAATGAGTTCTGCTAAAATCCCCAGGCCTTAGCTTCCTCTGAGGTTGAGGTTAGAATTCCCAGAGTAGGTTAGATGTTGTCCTAGGGTCTGTTCCTATAGGGCTTCCAGCTCCCCTACCGTTCTTTGAATATTTCATAAGCTGTATACTCCTTAGCCCCGTTCATTAGTTTTCACTGGTTCCCAGAGCTCTCAGGATAGGCACAGACTCCAGGTTGATGACCTTTTCATGGGGGAGGTGGTTTTACCTGGATTATGAAAACAGCAGTAGTAAGGCACACGCTCCTAAGCAACTGAGGTATTGCACTGACAATGGGTATCCACCGTCTGACACAAAAACACATCCTGGAAGCCAGATGCTGACTTGGAGATCCTGCTGTGCCATACATCAAATGAAACAGCAGCCAGACAGAGCCTACAGATCACAGACCCTGGGCCCTGTCTCTGAAAAAGCAGATGGACAGCTCATCTAGCTGATTGGTTTGCTAGATTTGTTGGAGACCACACACCTCTGACCCCTGCCTAACCAAATGGCTACCATCCCAACACATAATGCACAGCTGGCTCCTGTTCCTTTTGTTCTGGACCTTGTGGTCTCCTCTTGTTCAGTCAGAATCAGGATTGGGATCTGGTGCTGTGAGCTTCCATTTACAATTGACCAAGGATTTGTTTCTCAATTTTATATTAGCTGACCTTGCCCCCCCCCCCCCCCCTCCCCTGCCATACCTAGACTGGGTTAGGGGGCTTTGCACCAGTCTCCTTCTGGAACCCTACAATTATGGGCCCTGAATTTAGCCACTAGATGTCGCCCTTGAGTAATGACCATGATTGCCCTCCCTGCCCTGAGGGCTGTAAAACACAGCCTCCCTCAGCCAACCTGGGGAGTGGAAGCCTAGACTTGGGGATCGAACCAGAATACTCCTGTATGGCAGTGCACAACTGGGCCAGCCCGCAGGGCGCTGCTGTTCGTGGCTCCCATCCGAACTATCATTGGAATGGCTACGAGGAGAGGGTCAAGATTAGGGGAGGAAACCCTGGGGAACTTTGAATGATGGGCTGGTGGCACCATAGCCCAAAGAGGCCAGTTCCAGTTGAGCTGGAAGCGCAAAGCAGCAAGAATAAACTGCCGGGTCAAATAAACGATGTTGTAATGTATCATAGTAACCTAGAGAATGAAGACCAAATGGGCCATCCAGGCTGCCCCGCAAGATGCCGCCCTGGGCTGGTTACACTGCTCTTCATTTCCTTCCTCTAGCCAGCAGGGATCCTCTGCGTTTGAATTCCACCACGGTTCTCGTCCTCATCTCTTCCAGGCATCCATCACCCTCTCTCTGAAAAAGTATCTCCTGACCTTGCTGCTGCCTAATGTCGCATTGTTCAGTTGTTACTGCCACTAAACCACTTCCCAGTAGATAAATGACCTCCATCCTTCCTTCAACGTTTACTGACTCGCTTTGTGCAAAGTGCTGACCACTCAGGTCCTTGAGCCAGCCACATGCTGTCATTTAAAAAAGGCACTAAACCGTCCTGGTTTAGAATATTAGGAGCTCAGCTCGTTTCACATTTGCTACCTTTTGGAAACTCCACCTATGTATAGACGACCCCCGTGCTCTTAAACTAGAGTTAGAGGAGATCTGGATTTTTATTGAAGGGTGAGAAATGAAAATATGAGCGCACATGGGCTTGCTGTGGGCCAGATATTGAATTGGACTTTTGCTGGTCCTGAGGATTGTTTGCTGCTAAAACGGTAAACTGCTAGCTTGCCATTTTCTGTGTATCTGTGCAAGCATTGCTCTAGTTTTGTTTTTAGGTTTATTTAGGTCCCATAAATACAAAGTGCTACACCTTCTTAATTACATGTGGACTCATCCCCCAGTCCTGAGCTGAATCCCTCCTGGGTATAGGTGGAGTAGTTCATTCAGCTCTTGTGGATCTACCCTGGTTTCATGGTATTTATTGTCAGTGTCGTAATGCCAAGAGTCCCCGGAAGCCTTCCGTCCTGCCGATACAGAAAGAAGCGCAGGAGAGTCGGCGAGCGCACAGGCCCGTGTCCTGGGCGCGCGATTCAGTATCGGCCCGCATGCAAATGAGGGCCCATGGTAAAAGGAGGCGGTGGCTGTCGGCGGGTTTGACAGCCGATGCTCAATTTTGCCAGCGTCGGTTCTCAAACCCGCTGACAGCCACAGGTTCGGAAAACGGACACCGGCAAAATTGAGCGGGCAGATTTTTAAATTTTTTTTTATTTTTGGGGCCTCCGACTTAATATCGCTATGATATTAAGTCGGAGGGTGTACAGAAAAGCAGTTTTTTCTGCTTTTCTGTACACTTTCCCGGTGCCGGATGAAATTAACGCCTGCCAAAGGCATGCGCGGCTTGGCTGCACATTTTGCTTTCTGTATCACGCGGGAATGACTAATAGATCCATCAACATGCATTTTCATGTTGCGGGCGCTATTAGTTTTGGGGGGGTTGGCCACACGTTTTCGACTCGCTATTACCCCTTACATATAAACCCAATTACTGCGTCGGCCTGAAAGTCAGAAAGGAAAGCGTGCACTACTGCATCAGAGCAGAGAGGTGGCTGCTTCTGGGAAGCCCGGAACCTGTATTTCTAATGTTTCTGGCAGCTGAGAGGGAAGAAGCTGCTATCGTGAATTGTTTGTCCCGCGGAAAGCCACGAGCTCGGGTCTGCTTTCATGGTGCAGCCGATCCTGTCTCTTCTCCCCACAGTCGTTCCCCACCCCACACTCTGGCATTTCTGTCCCCTCGTACCTGTCAGGACTGTGGGGAAGGCTCTTAAAATGCAATTTTTTTTTTTTTAAATTTATACTTTATTAATTTTCTACAATGATTACATCCTGAAAAGGTTTGAGAAATATGTATCACGATATTAAAGCAACATCTATCTTCACAATTTACTCCAATATAATTATTATTGTTCTACACATAACACAACTGGGGGAGAACGCACGGAAAAACTATATGATACCAGAATATACTGTCTCATATAAACCCAGTCAAGCATCTTGGGTTTTAATTCGAAATAGGTAATAGGAGGAGGGAGCATTTCTTAGTTTAATGACCTTTTATCTCTAAATTCTCAGCTTGAGTCTTATCCAACAAGAATGTTTCTAGATGAACTGGATCCACAAAACCACATTTTTTCCCTGGATCATTTATTTATTTATTTATTTGAATGTTTTTATATATTGAAGTTTGGTGTCATCCTTCACTCCGGTTTACAATTGTAACAGTGATTTACATTAAAATATCAGGGAACTAATTAACATTAGGTAACAATGGAAACATTGGGTGACATTGAGTAACATTGAGTAACATTGAGTGACATTGAGTGACATTAGAAACATTGAGTAACAATGGGTAGCATTGCGTAACCATTTAGGTTGATTGATGAATAAATATAAGAAAAAATAATAAATGATATATAAATAGTAATATATAATAATCATTAACACTGAGTAACATTGAGGGTTGAGTGATAAGTCTGGCAGTATGTTATGAGATGTTAAAGAGGTATGGTTGAGGTGTAGTGAGAGATATTAGGTGGTTGGTTGGGTAGTGGGGATTATTGTCTTTACGGGTGTATTGACATCTTGATTGGTTTATCCAATCCCCTCCTTGTAGGCTTGTTTGAAAAGCCATGTTTTGAGTAGCTTTTTGAATATTTTTGTGTCGCTTTGTAGTCTTAGACTGTCGGGTAGAGAGCTCCAGAGATGTGGTCCAGCTATTGAGATGACAAACACAAGGAAATTTAAGAAAGAAAGTCACCCCCAGAGCCACTACTCGATTTTTTAATAACAAGAAGCTTTTCCTCCTTGCCTGGGTGGCTCGGGCGACATCCGGGAAAACTTGTATTTTGTGTCCACAAAAAGATACATCCCTTTTCTTTTTTAAGTATAAAGGCGAGGCAGCCCGCCGGGAAAAAAAACATCCAACCCTGAGAATTCCCACAAGCACAGAGAGAGAAACTCCTCAAGACCAAAGATAGGCTCTCGAAAGCAAAATATAATATTCAAAAATAACATTGACTAAACTCGTTTAACCTCCATCTAGCTTCAACGGGGCTGTCCTCCCTCAGGCCTCCTCATCCCATCTCTCCCTTGTTTTTTGTTTTTTTTTGTTTTGCTCTTTTATCTGCTTTAGAAACGCAGAGGCCTGAGGGTAGAAAAAGGCCACGTGGCCTACCCACTCTGCCCAGCCACACCAACTGCTCAGCTGCTTTCCTGAATCCAGATGCTGTCCTTGTCTCCACCAACTGAAAGGGGAGGCCACGCCACACACCCGCCACTGTCTCCGTAAAGAAACATTTCCTTTCAGTACTCCTGAGTCTATCCCCTTTCCGACGAAAGAGGCTCGCCTCCTGGGCACTGATAGCTTGGAGGTATTTAAACGTCCCTTGTATCTCCCGTATCCTGCTTTTCCTCGAGGGTATCTGTGTATTAAGACACATAGGCACTCGAGATTTAGACTTAACCTTCGTCCTCTCTGTAAATTCTGCGTTATCCTGTGAGATCTCGCAGTGGGTAGGTGTAGGGTGACAGTTTTAAATGGCCCAAAATGCAGAACGGAAGCTTATGGCTAGGTACTTATTAAGCAGGTGAGATGAGTGCAGGGGTTTTCCCTTGTTAATACCCCGGCCTAGAACCCAACCCTTCCAACGACCATCCTGATAGGTGTCGCAGTTGAAGGATACGTGGGACTCCCTCCTCCTCCGGGGAGCAGGATCTGGCTCCAAAAAAGCCAACCGGAGTCTCCCGCTGAGCCTTCAGGCCGGGCCAGAATGCCTGCTAGGGCATAAGCACAGTATTGATTTCCTGCTCATGGCCCCAGGAAAACATCTGCAGATTTTTTTTTTGTGGCAGGAGCAGGGGGACAGGGCAAGGCAGAACTTCGCAGCCCAAGCTGTAATTACACCAAAGATTGCACAGATGCACCGAGATTACGCTAACCACAGAACTTGCCATCTCACTGGGCTGAGAGCCGCTGCCTGAAATCCCGTGACGTAATCCCACAAGGCTGCACGCCCTGGCGCCTTTTCACTTTCCGCTGGCTCGCTTGGAAGCTGCAGTCATTCCATTCACTCCATCCATTACATCACTATCCCCAGCGAAGAAACAACCGAGCAGGCGTCCCCTGAATGTCCTGCTCCCTTCTGCTGTGGGCTGCACCTTTCTGCTGAGGCTTCTACCTGCCTCCTCTGCCCCATGACAAGCACAGGGATCCCTGAAGGGGGGGGGGGGGGGGGGGGGAGGTGGTAGGGATTGTAGTTATCTGTTATGCAAGGAAAGTGAATCCAGTTTGGAGAACCCCTTTTAGCATATGTAAACACGTTACTGTATCTGCTTAACTGTGGTTCTTTATGCTTTCTTCCAAACAACTGACTATCCTTTCTGAGGATGGGTATTGAAATCTGAATCCCAGAACGCCAGATGGAGCCTAATGATGGGAGATGACATCCTGGTCTTTTGCATTCTCTTGTTTGGTGCATGTCACCAGATAGACAACTTTGTCTGGAGCTGCCTGACTTTGCACACTTATTGCCTGTTTATTATCAATGAATGCACTTTGGGTATTTTCCTGTTTTATGTCTACACGTATTTCTCTATTCAATATATCTCCAAACTAACTCTATAATTTGATCTGTATCTCTTATGCATAGTTTCCCTTGTTCATGCTAAAAAAACTGTTCGCTTTAAACAAATGTTATTATGTAACTTCCATTGTTTCAATGTAAACCGAGGTCGGTATATAAAAATGTATAAATAAATAAATAAATTGAGGAGCTGAGCAGTGGTGCGGCTGGGCAGACTCTTCTCCCCCACACATTTCTGTCTGCAGGTCCCCTTGTGCCCAAGATTACTGCACTGATTGGTACCTGTGGGGGGATTGGGACTGCCTGATGGTGAGATGATATTAGAATAGCTGGTGGGGAAACTGAGAGCTTTGTAATGATTTGTCTTTGCCCCCCTACGGTTCAGAGTATGGGATGGCGGATATCGCCTGAGGGTAGCTGTTCCCGTCTTTTCTGTGTATCTTGTGCTATCTGAAGACAAGCGTAGCCTGCGGCTTTCTGGGGCTTCATTCTGTGGGGGGGGGGGGGAATGTCTAACAATTCCCCAGCCCTGCAGGGAACCGTCACCAGGCGTTTTAACGGTCCCCCTCTCTCCCCTTCTTGTAGACCTATGCCAGATTCTCCGGAGCTCCTCTCAAAGTGCACAAGATCACTAATCCCTGGAGAAGCCCATCAGGTAAGGGAGGCTGCAGGGTGTCCAGATGCCAGAGCATGTGCTTGGAATTCATGAGTGGAGAGGGAGAGAGCAACGTATGTTAGGATGTGAGCCTGAGTTTGTAAGTTAATGTGAAAAAATGAGACAAGAAGAAATCAAAGAGAATCAAAACAGAAGCCACGTTCCCCCTCGGTAATAGCTAATGATTCAGGTTAATTATCACGGAAGGAGCCAAAAAAAAAACCAGGGGCTGGATTATTAGTCAGGTCCAAAAAACATACGGATTGCACCAGTTTTAGATATGTGTATGTTTCTAAATCAGAAGTGAGGGATGCAGCCGAAACTTTCTCAGAAGTTCTTAAAAGCTGACCGTGTGGTGAAAGGTCCTGAGCACGGAATGGACCCTCCACCTCTGTGCCGGTGGCTGTGAGCATGGAAAAGTGACTTTTTTATGTGGGAGGCACCTTCCTGATACTTTCCTTTCCCTGCAGGAAGTTTACCGGCCCTGACGACGGAGGACAGCGGTGTCCTCTCCCAGACGCAAGCAATCATCACCCACCTTCGGAAGCAGGTGAGCCACCCTGGTCTCCGCAGGGCCAGGTTGGGCAACGCCGTTTCAAACGCAAGCGGACAGGGAGAAAGCACAGAGGGTTAAATTTGTCATTTCCTCGCATGAACCCGAGGCAAGGCGTACGAGAGGCCTGTAGGAGCGTGTGTGGCTCTGTGATTTACTGCCAGCACGCCCCCCCCCCCTCCCCCTCGGTATTCAGCAGGGTCCATTGATCATACTTCACAGTCTGTCAGTGACATTGCACAAATGAAAGCATTTAGAGTTATTTATAATGTTTCCCAGTTCAGGGACCGTATTTCCCAGTAAGGGGGCCTCCCTGATACACCATATTCATGTGATTATGTGCTATTAACTCGGCTTCCTCTAGGTGTGAAGAGGTCTCTGACTTTAGAGGCACTCCGTGCATGCCCCAGGTTTCCCAAACCAAATTGAGAGCTTCCTGTCACCCTCTGCCCCCAGCCGCATGCATCAAAGGGTCAGAGAGCCATTTATAGAGCTGGCTACACAGTCCTGACACACACACACACAAAAGCGCACACATGGCCATCCGTCCAGGAAAAATAGGTCTGCAAAACTTTGTTTAAAAAAAAAAATTGCATAGAATGAGTCACAGATCTCATACAATGAAATTCATTGAAAGAATGACGGGCAGCCGGGCACATGCATTCCCTCAGTCTTTGCAGGGCATGAGAGACCCTGTGTGTCAGCGGGAAGTCTTTCCGACGCGCAGTGCCAGCTGTGGTCTGGAGACCGTCTGAGGTCAGGCTCCGGGGTGTGCAGACCACCCGAGGTCAGGCCCTGAGGTTTGGAGAGCATCCAAGTTCTAGCGCTGATCCCCCTGCAGGCCACCTGGACCCAGAAGTCACTCTGGAAGTGAAAGCTGCCATGCTTAGCAATGAAACAGCTGCCCAGCTGTGCTGAGAGATGGAAGGTCTTGTCCTGGTGTATTCAGCAGCTGCAGTTTCTCTCCGTGTGAAAGCCGCTTTCTTAGTCATCGGGGGAAGGTACAGGAACAGCATCCTGTTAGGTGAGAGGAGAGACTGCAGGCCTCCTATAAGGCTGTGTGTGCTGGGGAGGGGTCGCTGAGTGTATTCGTGTCCCTTCCTAGCTCTTAGCTGGTTAGTAGCAGTGCACTCTGAGGCCGATGCAATAAAATGTGCATCCAAAAAGAGTTTATCACGGGACACTCCCAAAATACTTCTAGGAAAGCTCCTAGATGAGAAGTGAGGAGTGGGGGTAATGAAGGATAGAATTGTAAAAGATGGTAAAAAGGAAAATTTAGTTCTCACCTGCTAAGTTTTGTTACTGTAGTGCCATAGATCAGTCCAGACGCCTGGGTTTTGCCTCCCTGCCAGCAGATGGAGACAGAGAAAGTTTCACCAACACTCCCAGGGGATTGTGAAGTGCTGGTGGGGCCATCCCCCCCCTGGGTTGGTGACCCTTCTGATAGCTCGGTCTGGAGGTCTGTGGGGTGGACATCTGGTGGTCCAGATCCCTCATCCCCCACGAGACTGCAGTGGAATCTGCTGCCAGTTCTGCACTGCAAGCCCAGTGGAGCAGGGAAGTGTCCCTTTTATACGGTTTGTCCTGCAACCTGAACCTCTGCACCAAAAGAAAAGTATTGGTTTCTATGTATCTTTATTTGTTCTCCAAGAATTAAAAAAAAAAAAAAGAGAGAGAGAACGAGGAGCTTGTTAGAGGAGTCTGTGCAGCGGCGAGGTTCCCAGGGGGAAGCAACCTTAGCAGCTCGGGGAGCTCAGCAATGGGGTTTATCAGCAGCTTCACTGCCTGCGGAGGAGACCGGGTGTTGAGCTCCGTGGTGCTGAGGGCCTGTGTCCCTTCTTGCCGTTGAGGGGCTGGTGGTGCCGCAGGGGCGGGGAGGAACAGTGTGTGAGGCATGGCGTTCGGGGGGGGGGGGAGGTCTGCATCGAGCATGACCGCACCAGGAGAACAAGCCTTGCAGGTGACGGGGGTCCTAATGCTGAGGCTTTCCCCATCAGCGCGGAAACAGCGGCCATTTTCGATTCCCTAGCAGCGTCAGCCGGCGAGGCAGGAACAGGGAAAAGAGATTCTTAGGTTTCTGTGACTGTTCAAGTTTGGCAATTATATTACAATCTCTGCAGCTTGTTTTAAAACTGTTACTCCCTCTACCTGCATCGCTTCAGTATTTCTCTGTCTCCAGCAGATGGAGGTGGGAGTTTGGGTTCCTAAAAAAGAAAGAACAGTCTCCGAGCAGTTTTATTGTTTTAGCCAGCAGGACAGAAGCAGCATCTTGTTTTTTTCCTTCCTCCCAGGGGGTTGGCAGGTCCTGGGAGGACCACCCCCCCTGGTAGCAGGTACAGCGGGAGCCGGGCTTGGAAGTCCGCAGTGCTCTCTTTTTGTTGGTGAGGCGGCCGGGGTGATACCGATGGTCCGGTCCCTCCCCTCCCCCCTTCTCTGCCGGGATCAAGCCTGCCCTCCTAAGCGCTATAGTACTAGTCACACGGCTGTGCGGCGGCAGGGCCGGTCTTAGTTCTCCCTCTAGCGGGGGACCGCCTCGGCAGGCTGGGGGGGGGGGTGTTCTTTGGCTGGGCGCCGATCTGCTCGCTCCTCCTCGCAGCGGCCATGCCGCGTGAGGCTGGTTCCGGCTGCGGAGAGTCAGCATGGCGGCTCTCTCACGCGGATCTGTGTTCGCATTGTGCCCCTCCCCCCTGGTCGGGAGGGAACCTCAGGTAGGATGGCAGGACACGCGCTGCGGGTAAATGCCCCACTTCGCAGCAGGATGATGCCGATACGTTCCCCCATAAACGCGGCGGCCATCTTAAAAAAAACCTTTTCTGCGGCTCAGAAGGCGGCTGGGGGAGGGGGGATCTCCCGCCGGCTCTGTCCCCTGCCGCAAGAAGTCCAGGGGGGGGGGGGATCCTGGGGATGATTATTCAGATTTTTTGGACGAGGAACCCGTTCCCCTGGAGGGGGGGAATTGGCAAACCAGCCTGCTTTTACTCCGGACTTTGTGTGCTTGATGCACAGAGCCTATTTGGCCAGCCGGTCTCAGCAGGTGGGCGTTCTGACACAGGGTCCCCAGGCGAACGGAGCCCCCGGGCTCGGTCTGAGTCCGGAAGATCAGGGAGCAAGTCCGGCTGAAGCTCCCGCGGGAGTTCTGGAGCCCATGAGGCCTTTGCCTCAGGACGCAGTCCCAGCTCCTCCTCTCGGCAGTGGCGCCGATCTGGATGAGGTCCCGGAAAAGCCTTTGCCCCTGGATGGGGATGATCCAAGAGCCGGTCGCTTATTTCACAGGGAGGAATTGGAAGCCCCCTCATTCCCTCTGTCCTGGAGGAACTGGAGCTTGCCCTTCCCCAGGCTGATCCGGGCCAAGACACTGTCGATCCCATTGTGGCCGGCTTACAGGGCCCAGCCTAGGCTTTTCCCCTGCATCAGATGCGTCAACAGCTGTTGGTCCAGGAGGGGGGATGGACAAACTGTACCCCTTGCCTGAGGAGATCTTAGACCTCCTGAAGGTTCCTAAAGTGGACGCTTCAGTTTCAGCGGTCACGAAGAGCACCGCTTAAAGATCTCCAAGGTAGGAAGCTTGAGGTTCTGCTCAAAGGGATTTTTGAGGTCTCGGCCCTCTGCATTGGAGCCGCCGTCTGCAGCAGTTACATGCTTCAGGCAAGCCTCAGGCGGGGGCGGCAGTTACATGCTTCGGGCAAGCCTCAGGCGGGAGCAGCAGTTACATGCTTCGGGCAAGCCTCAGGCGGGAGCGGCAGTTACATGCTTCAGGCAAGCCTCAGGCGGGGGCGGCAGTTACATGCTTCGGGCAAGCCTCAGGCGGGAGCAGCAGTTACATGCTTCGGGCAAGCCTCAGGCGGGAGCGGCAGTTACATGCTTCGGGCAAGCCTCAGGCGGGGGCGGCGGTTACATGCTTCGGGCAAGCCTCAGGCGGGAGCGGCAGTTACATGCTTCGGGCAAGCCTCAGGCGGGGAGCGGCAGTTACATGCTTCGGGCAAGCCTCAGGCGGGAGCGGCAGTTACATGCTTCGGGCAAGCCTCAGGCGGGAGCGGCAGTTACATGCTTCGGGCAAGCCTCAGGCGGGAGCGGCAGTTACATGCTTCGGGCAAGCCTCAGGCGGGGGCGGCAGTTACATGCTTCGGGCAAGCCTCAGGCGGGAGCGGCAGTTACATGCTTCGGGCAAGCCTCAGGCGGGGGCGGCAGTTACATGCTTCGGGCAAGCCTCAGGCGGGGGCGGCAGTTACCTGCTTCGGGCAAGCCTCAGGCGGGAGCGGCAGTTACCTGCTTCGGGCAAGCTTCAGGCGGGAGCGGCAGTTACCTGCTTCAGGCAAGCCTCAGGCGGGGGCGGCGGTTACATGCTTCAGGCAAGCCTCAGGCGGGGGCGGCGGTTACATGCTTCGGGCAAGCCTCAGGCGGGAGCGGCAGTTACATGCTTCGGGCAAGCCTCAGGCGGGAGCGGCAGTTACATGCTTCGGGCAAGCTTCAGGCGGGAGCGGCAGTTACATGCTTCGGGCAAGCCTCAGGCGGGAGCGGCAGTTACATGCTTCGGGCAAGCTTCAGGCGGGAGCGGCAGTTACCTGCTTCAGGCAAGCCTCAGGCGGGGGCGGCGGTTACATGCTTCGGGCAAGCCTCAGGCGGGAGCGGCAGTTACATGCTTCGGGCAAGCCTCAGGCGGGAGCGGCAGTTACATGCTTTGGGCAAGCCTCAGGCGGGAGCGGCGGTTACATGCTTCGGGCAAGCCTCAGGCGGGGGCGGCGGTTACATGCTTCGGGCAAGCCTCAGGCGGGGGCGGCGGTTACATGCTTCGGGCAAGCCTCAGGCGGGAGCGGCAGTTACATGCTTCGGGCAAGCCTCAGGCGGGGGCGGCAGTTACATGCTTCGGGCAAGCCTCAGGCGGGAGCGGCAGTTACATGCTTCGGGCAAGCCTCAGGCGGGGGCGGCAGTTACATGCTTCGGGCAAGCCTCAGGCGGGGGGCGGCAGTTACCTGCTTCGGGCAAGCCTCAGGCGGGAGCGGCAGTTACCTGCTTCGGGCAAGCCTCAGGCGGGAGCGGCAGTTACCTGCTTCAGGCAAGCCTCAGGCGGGGGCGGCGGTTACATGCTTCGGGCAAGCCTCAGGCGGGGGCGGCGGTTACATGCTTCGGGCAAGCCTCAGGCGGGAGCGGCAGTTACATGCTTCGGGCAAGCCTCAGGCGGGAGCGGCAGTTACATGCTTCGGGCAAGCTTCAGGCGGGAGCGGCAGTTACATGCTTCGGGCAAGCCTCAGGCGGGAGCGGCAGTTACATGCTTCGGGCAAGCTTCAGGCGGGAGCGGCAGTTACCTGCTTCAGGCAAGCCTCAGGCGGGGGCGGCGGTTACATGCTTCAGGCAAGCCTCAGGCGGGAGCGGCAGTTTACATGCTTCGGGCAAGCCTCAGGCGGGAGCGGCAGTTACATGCTTCGGGCAAGCCTCAGGCGGGGGCGGCGGTTACATGCTTCGGGCAAGCCTCAGGCGGGAGCGGCAGTTACATGCTTCGGGCAAGCCTCAGGCGGGGGCGGCGGTTACATGCTTCGGGCAAGCCTCAGGCGGGAGCGGCAGTTACATGCTTCGGGCAAGCCTCGGGCGGGGGCGGCAGTTACATGCTTCGGGCAAGCCTCAGGCGGGAGCGGCAGTTACATGCTTCGGGCAAGCCTCAGGCGGGGGCGGCGGTTACATGCTTCGGGCAAGCCTCAGGCGGGAGCGGCAGTTACATGCTTCGGGCAAGCCTCAGGCGGGAGCGGCAGTTACATGCTTCGGGCAAGCCTCGGGAGGGGGCGGCAGTTACATGCTTCGGGCAAGCCTCAGGCGGGAGCGGCAGTTACATGCTTCGGGCAAGCCTCGGGCGGGAGCGGCAGTTACATGCTTCGGGCAAGCCTCGGGCGGGAGCGGCAGTTACATGCTTCGGGCAAGCCTCGGGCGGGGGCGGCAGTTACATGCTTCGGGCAAGCCTCGGGCGGGAGCGGCAGTTACATGCTTCGGGCAAGCCTCGGGCGGGGGCGGCAGTTACATGCTTCGGGCAAGCCTCGGGCGGGGGCGGCAGTTACATGCTTCGGGCAAGCCTCAGGCGGGAGCGGCAGTTACATGCTGCGGGCAAGCCTCAGGCGGGAGCGGCAGTTACATGCTTCGGGCAAGCCTCGGGCGGGGGCGGCAGTTACCTGCTTCAGGCAAGCCTCAGGCGGGAGCGGCAGTTACATGCTTCGGGCAAGCCTCAGGCGGGAGCGGCAGTTACATGCTTCGGGCAAGCCTCGGGCGGGGGCGGCAGTTACATGCTTCGGGCAAGCCTCGGGCGGGGGCGGCAGTTACCTGCTTCAGGCAAGCCTCAGGCGGGAGCGGCAGTTACATGCTTCGGGCAAGCCTCAGGCGGGAGCGGCAGTTACATGCTTCGGGCAAGCCTCGGGCGGGGGCGGCAGTTACATGCTTCGGGCAAGCCTCAGGCGGGGGCGGCGGTTACCTGCTTCGGGCAAGCCTCAGGCGGGAGCGGCAGTTACATGCTTCGGGCAAGCCTCAGGCGGGAGCGGCAGTTACATGCTTCGGGCAAGCCTCGGGCGGGAGCGGCAGTTACATGCTTCGGGCAAGCCTCGGGCGGGGGCGGCGGTTACATGCTTCGGGCAAGCCTCAGGCGGGAGCGGCAGTTACATGCTTCGGGCAAGCCTCAGGCGGGGGCGGCGGTTACATGCTTCGGGCAAGCCTCAGGCGGGAGCGGCAGTTACATGCTTCGGGCAAGCCTCGGGCGGGGGCGGCAGTTACATGCTTCGGGCAAGCCTCAGGCGGGAGCGGCAGTTACATGCTTCGGGCAAGCCTCAGGCGGGGGCGGCGGGTTTACATGCTTCGGGCAAGCCTCAGGCGGGAGCGGCGGTTACATGCTTCGGGCAAGCCTCAGGCGGGAGCGGCAGTTACATGCTTCGGGCAAGCCTCGGGAGGGGGGCGGCAGTTACATGCTTCGGGCAAGCCTCAGGCGGGAGCGGCAGTTACATGCTTCGGGCAAGCCTCGGGCGGGAGCGGCAGTTACATGCTTCGGGCAAGCCTCGGGCGGGAGCGGCAGTTACATGCTTCGGGCAAGCCTCGGGCGGGGGCGGCAGTTACATGCTTCGGGCAAGCCTCGGCGGGAGCGGCAGTTACATGCTTCGGGCAAGCCTCGGGCGGGGGCGGCAGTTACATGCTTCGGGCAAGCCTCGGGCGGGGGCGGCAGTTTACATGCTTCGGGCAAGCCTCAGGCGGGAGCGGCAGTTACATGCTTCGGGCAAGCCTCAGGCGGGAGCGGCAGTTACATGCTTCGGGCAAGCCTCGGGCGGGGGCGGCAGTTACCTGCTTCAGGCAAGCCTCAGGCGGGAGCGGCAGTTACATGCTTCGGGCAAGCCTCAGGCGGGAGCGGCAGTTTACATGCTTCGGGCAAGCCTCGGGCGGGGGCGGCAGTTACATGCTTCGGGCAAGCCTCGGGCGGGGGCGGCAGTTACCTGCTTCAGGCAAGCCTCAGGCGGGAGCGGCAGTTACATGCTTCGGGCAAGCCTCAGGCGGGAGCGGCAGTTACATGCTTCGGGCAGCTTCGGGCGGGAGCGGCAGTTACATGCTTCGGGCAAGCCTCGGGCGGGGGCGGCAGTTACATGCTTCGGGCAAGCCTCAGGCGGGGGCGGCAGTTACATGCTTCGGGCAAGCCTCAGGCGGGGGCGGCAGTTACATGCTTCGGGCAAGCCTCAGGCGAGGGCGGCAGTTACATGCTTCGGGCAAGCCTCAGGCGGGGGCGGCAGTTGCTGAGTGCAAGAGATCTTCCAGCTCGGGAGTCGGTGCAAGCGGAGCGCCTGGAGGCGGCCGTGACTTATGGGGCGGGTGCCTTATATGACCTGCTTCGTACTTCCTCCCGAACAATGGTATCCGCAGTGTCCGCCGGGAGGCTCCTCTGGTTACGTAAGTGGTCGGCTGATGCTTCCTCTAAGGCTCAACTTGGAGCTCTTCCCCTCAAGGGCAAGCTTTTGTTTGGGGAGGATTTGGAACAACTGGTAAAAGCCGTTGGGCGACGACAAGGTCCCCAAGCTGCCTGAGGATAAACCTAAGGGATCCAGAGGTTTTCTTCCAACAGGCTCTCGCTTTAGGGGGCAAAGACGCTTCCGCCAGAGCCGGGGCGCATTTGCCGAGTCGTGGCCCTGACCACGTTCTGTGGCTTTCCTTCATTTACCGTTCCCTCTGCTTTCTTTTCTCAGAAATACAATGCGGATTACGACCTGTCGGCCAGGCAGGGGGCTGACACCCTGGCGTTTGTGTCTTTGCTGGAGGAGAAGCTGCTTCCCGCCCTGGTGAGTCTTGGCGTGCCTGAGGCCGTCTTCACCATTAGTGTCTCATTAAATGGCTTGATAGGGAGACTTCATCAGTGTGCGCCCAATCTCTGCTCTTATCCTGCTGGCGGTCCTGTTGCAGCAAATTTTCGGGCAGACCGGTGAAGCTGTACTTGTGCATGGGAGGGAAGCTTGCATTGCTGCCGGGTTTGGGGGAGGGGAGTGGAGAGGAGCTTGCACTGTAGTTGCCTGCGCCGTACCTGTTCTCTGGTGGGACAGTGTGCGAGTGAGAAGCTTGCACTGCCGCTACCTTTTGTTGGACAGGGGGTGCCCAGTTAATTGTGTTTTTTTGCAGAAGAATCCTTTTTTTTTTTTTGGCCCCTCTTGCAGATTCACACCTTCTGGATTGATGCCAAAAACTACGTGGAGCACACCAGGAAGTGGTACGCGGAGACCATCCCCTTCCCCTTCAACTTCTTCCTGCCAAACCAGATGCACCGGCAGCACGTGACGAGGCTGCAGCTGATCCGCGGAGATGCCTGGATCGAGGACGAGGAGGAGCTGGAGAAGGAGGTAACCCTCTGGCAGCGAGAGAGGCTGTCGCAGCTCTAGAAGGAAGATCTCTTGATTTTTGGATGCTTGCACATTGATGCTCTTCTAGCCTCCCAGCGACGGGACGAAGTTTTCACGCATGCTCGTTAAGCCAGGCATGAAACGCAGCGCCGTCTGACTCTGAGCGTCAAGTGGGCATCTGTGGCTGATCCACCATAGCGTTTGAAAGGAACATTTCTGTCTTGCTCAGCTTTGAAATGTTGCACTGTCCATGGTAGGCATGATATTCTGTTAGAGTTCACTTCTCTACTTGCCTTGATACATAAGCAAACAAGAACAGAGGACTCAGCAACCTGCTCTGTCCTACATTAGTCATGTGAGTTTTGATATTTTCAAGGGCATTTTACCTTCTGGCATCTATCTGTTGCCCTCATTCATTCACTCTTTCACTGGGGAGAGGGAAGAGGCTTCAGCGATGGCACCAGGAGCCTACAGAGGGCCGTTATCACCTTTCTCTTTCTCTGTCTCATAGCTATATCGAGAGGCCCAGGAATGCCTATCCCTCCTGTCGCATAGGCTGGGGACGCAGAAGTTCTTCTTCGGAGACTCGTAAGTAGCATTTGGGAGCCGAGGGTGACAGCAGGTCCTTTTTGGATTACTGGCATAAAAGCAGTTTGTGCCTCCTGGCACTGAGAGCTTGCAGAATAGCTGGGCACATAGTCTCATGCACCAAGCACACTATAGAGTTAAAAACTATGAAATGGAACTCTGGAGTTCTAATCCCAGCTCTGCCTCCACTTCTGTGTGTTACTGTGAGAAGAATGATGTCCCTATGCAAGGACGTACCAATCATGACAGGGCAATAAGAATGGTGTGGTTCCTTCTTCTCCTGACAAAGCTGTGCCTTCCTGTTGCAATATGATTAGGAAGTACTTTGTACCATATTTAGAAGAAAGTCATGCACCATCTCACTAAAGGAAGTAGCACTCCTTGTGCTGGCTGGCAGGAGAACATCCTTGCCCAGCTTGCACATTACAGGCCCCAACGGGAATACAAAGGGTTTGAACAGAAATGCACCAAGGCAAGCAGCCCCCAGGAAATGCTGATAAAATATATCTGATGAAGACTGTTAATGTGAAGAAAGATGGGTCTCAGGTGGGGGGACAGGACAGAAATGTCTTTACAAATTAACGAGAGAAAAATAATTTATTCAAAATTGTGATATCTCAGGAGGAGAGTACAATTACTAGCAAAGGCAATTCAGAAGCAGTCTAGAGATCGTTATTTATACAATAGGCTAAGTAGGTCACTACCTTTAATTTACATACCAATAAACTAGTTACTTAGTTAACATAACATTTTTCTAACTGGTTGGCATTATAAGTTTATCTCATAAATGCTAATAAGACTGAAATTTGTAAATTATATGATTTCATGTAAATTGAGCCCAGAAGGCAAAAATGAAACTTAATGTTGACCTTTAACATACTTTCTAACCTTTAGCATACATTTTAGCATTTCAGCAGCCTTGGCTATTTCTACAAATCTGATCAGCTCAATCTCATTGTGCTGTAATTTTCTTTTTCTTCACCTCCACTAAACTAATCTGGCTTCATAGAAAATTCCCTCAAAGCATCCTTACATCTTCCTTTGGCTTTGGCAGTGGACGTGGAACCAGCTGTGCTGGAGGATCCATGGCAATGCCCATCCAGGTCCCAGAAGGTTCCGAGAGATGACTGTAGTATTTGGCCTGCTGCTGCTCTTTGAAGTCGTTCTCTCATCATTCCTGCTTATTTCTTCTTGCTGTTAAATTTCACCAAACCCTTCTGCCTTGGTGAAGGAATATGCTTATGCTTTATCGGCATTTCCTGTGGGTTGGCGAAATGATCCATATAATGTTTGCCTTGGTGCATTACTGCTCAAACCCTTTGTATTCCTGTCGGGGCCAGTGACATGTAAGTGGGAGCCAGCCAGCACAAGAAGTACTACTTCTTTTAGAGGAATTGTACTGATGGCTGCATAATCTTTGAGGCCGAACACTTCTTTAGTTGTGAGTCATTTCTAAGTACAAGGAGCTGAGTGCAGGAAGACTCAGAAACAAGAGGCTTTTATTCAGAAGAGTCTCCAGCTGCCTTAAGTGATCTCAAAAGCTCGTTTGTTGCCAGCGGTCCTGCACCATTATATACAGCGTCACCTGTAGGAAAGGCTGGGCTTTCAGGAGCTGTGAGATCCCCTGTCACAGCCCTCCCAACCAGTGTACCTTCACCATTCCCTATAGCACCTCCTGCTGGTAGAGACTGGGTCTGCAGGAGTTGTGAGCTCCATCCACCCCTTCCACTACACGCAGCGCTTCTGCACATTTCCTTACTGTGCCTCCTGCTGGGAGAGGCTGGGACTGCAGTTGTGTGCTTCTTTCACCATTGTGCTCCTTGTAGTGACTCTTCAGGCTTCCCCTTTGCTCTCTAATAGCTGTGATGCTGTGAGGTACTACCCCCATGTATTCTTTCTTTCCCTTGCAGCCCTGCATCCCTCGATGCTTACATCTTCAGCCACTTGGCACTTCTCCTGAAAGCAAAGTTACCCAGCAGTAAATTACAGCAGCATTTGAAGACCTTGGACAATCTGTGTAACTACTGCATCTCAATCCTGAGCATTTACTTTGCCTGGGATGGAGGTAAGGGCCCCTCCGTTCGGCAGTGAGCAGGACACAGGCAGAAGGGGGATTAGTTGTAACTGGCTTGCTTGTTCCCTTGCAGGGGTCTCCCAGCCCACGTCCCCAAGGACGGCTCCGGCTGACGCGCCAGACGGCGAGGAGGAACCCCACAAACGGCGCAATCAGATCCTGTCGGTGGCAGCGGGGCTGGTCGCCATGATTGGATACGCTTTCCTGAGCGGGATAATCTCCATCCACGCGGGGTCGTCTGGCAGTGCCGTAATTGGGCGGCTCGACATGGAGGAGGAGGAGGAGGAGGAGACCTGAGGAGCTCAGCATGAAACCACTCCGGTCTCGGGTCATGGGTCACAAGAGACAGTTGTTTGAATTTTTTTGTTTGTTTGTTTGGTTTTTTTTTAATAACTCTGCCTCCTGTACAGTGAGGCTGTAAGTAATCTGGAAAGTAAAAGTATGCCCCTTGCTATAGTCCCTGGCTTTGATCTTGTGACGTGACAGCAGCACCAGGAATGCCAGTCCAGTAGAAAAAGGTTTTACTAACGGCGAGGTGTCTGCGTGCGTTAGAGCCTCTCTGCCCATGGGACAGGCCCGTCGCGGGGCTCCTGATCTGCAGCTCGCTAGGAGGCCCTATCTGTCGGGCTGGATTTATTGACTCCCGCCATCCCTAACCTGTCTCTGCTTCTGTGCTGCTCCTTCTGGGCAGGTGGACTTGTGAAGGAAGATGACGCGGGTACGGCTTGTGTTTTGCGGTGCGCGCATAGCTGATGGCAAACCACCTGTCCCTTTGGCCAGAGTGAGGGCACTTTCCCCCCACGTAACCGGCTTTGAAAAGTTGCCCTGATGGAGATGCAGTACCTGCAGGGTACTCGGCTGGCTTCTTTCTAGGAGGAACAAGTGAGCCAGTCCTGCTTCAGGCGTTTAATGTGAGAAAGACCCCAGGATGTGACGACGGAGCAGGACTGGCTTCTGCGGTCCCAACACCATGAACCGTGTCGGGGGAACGCGGAGCACGTGCAGCCTCGTTCCGTCCCAGGGCCGAGAGCTCGCCTGTGTTGTGCGAGCTGTACGTCGGCGCCGAGACACGCCTGGACCATGTCACGGCCCCGGTTGTGCAAGCGGCTGTCAACGCTGAGCCTCCTAACAGCTGGGGAGCCCCCGCGCGGACTTACACTTGGCTTTGCTGCTTCGGTAGGGAGGAGCTGGCGTTCAGCATCCTCAGCTGTGCGAGAGATTTCATGCTGGGGACTCTGCGGCAGACACATTCCAGCAGCCGGAAGATTAATCACGAGCTGCAGTTGCGGTAATGCCCAGTTACGCCGGGGAAAGGGGCTCTCTGGGTGCGTTTCCAGGACAGAAGCACATTCAGGCTGCCTGAGGTCAGACTTTGGACTGCTGCCAGATCGAGAGAGAGAGACACGATGCTCTGGGGAAAAGGCTGGGATCGGTGGGGCTGCGACCAAGGCAGCTCTTCTCCCCCCCCCCCCCCCGCATCCCAGCCCCGTCCCCTGGCGTTCCTTGAGGGGTGAGACGGGGGTTCTTTAGCAGATGTTACCAGTCCCTCCCAGCGCCCCCCCCATGCATCAACGAACGGCTCGCGGTCTTGTGACTGCTAAATCAGCGTAAGGACTTGGCAACCTCCCGCCCCTGCTGAGTCACTCACGGGCACCGGGGCGAGGCTCAGCCCAAGCTGCCGCACTCACTTTTTCCCCATAAAATTGAGGTTGCATCATGCCGGAAAAATGCACTCGACTTCAGGGAAACACTGGCTGCTGGGACCGTGCCAAGGTTGGAATGACTTACAGGCTGAACCGAAGGAGGTTTTCTGTCTCTGCTAACAATTCGCTTCACGGTTTCCCTTAGCTTTCCCCCCGCCTGCCATATCTTCCCATTTCCAAATATTGCCTTCTCTCCCTCCCCCCCCCCCACCTCTCGCATCCACAAGCGGATTCAGTCCCCTCTATGACCCAGGACCTTCTCTTGCCCCCTACGTGCCACCCCAGACCCTGGCAGAGGGGCAGCGTTTTAATAGACTGCAGTAGCGGATCAGGACGTCTCAACCCAAGGGTGACAGCTGCTCTGGCTTTTCCTTTTGTAACCCACAACCAACACATACCAGGAACCATGGGGGAAAAAAAAAACCAAACCCAAAAAAGACAAGAACTTTTCTAGAACAGATGGCACCTGAGTCCACAAACTCTAGCCCTTGACCGTCTCCAAGCCAAGAACGAGTCAGAGCCACTGAGAGGAATGGGAAGGAGAAGGGAAGCAGGGACTTGCAGCCAGGCGAGTAAATGCAGCAGCCTGACTCCCCGGATGCAAGGAATACTTTCTCTGGCCCTGCAGCACACGACCCGTAGGAAGCCGAGCCGGCACAAGCAGATCCAGTGTCGGGCTCCAAGCAGCCGTCATTCTTGCCCCAGCATAGGTCGCTGCTGCAGGCTGGACCGCCCAGTGGCGACAGGGCAGGCCTGGAGCCATGTGCGCAGGCCTTTCTGTTATCCTCTGCAATGTGGCACTGACCTGCCAGAATCATTCCTGTGTCAGGGCTCCCCCTGGTGCACGAAAGCCAGAAACCTCTGACAGGTCCCGTGCCGGCTGTGGACACGGACCCTGCGACCTCTTGGGTGATGCATTACTTAAAAAACTGCTCCTGCTTCTGAGACTGCAGCCTCGCACCTCCAAATCTGAGCCCCCCCCATCTTCCCTGAAGGGGAAGGCTCCCTGTGTGCGGACTGACAGGGTGTGGATCGCTACTGCCAGGTTTTGCACCCTTCCCCTCTCCCCAGCACAGTAGGAAGGAGGAGAGAGAGAGAGGGGGTGAAAGCACAGAGGTTAATTCCTGAAGACAGGACAGAATAACACACCAGAAAGAGAGGAGCAGGTTTAGGCAACTTTAATCTCTTACAGCAGCATCTGAAATGTAGACAAAACAAGCACTGAAGGCAAATTCTGTTGCTCCTGCTTGGATGATCTCGGAGATACTGAAATAAGTGTGGTCTTCAGAGAGCAATGCGCATTACAATGAGATCTCCCCCCCCCTGCTGCGGTTTCATTGTGGTCCTAGCGAGGTGCGACACGGCCTCAGCCCAGCAGCCCTGGCTCTCCTCCTTCCACCCTCCCCGGCGGTTCACATGTCTCCCTCTTCACAGACCCAGGAGGAGGCTGGGCCCCGGCGTTTCCCCTTCTCCACTGCCTAGCTACCACCGTCACGGGCGCTTCCACAGATAAGTCTGGATGGAGTTTGCAGGAGACGTGGTCTGCATCTGCCCGACCTCAGGGTCAGAGATCACAAAGGTCACGTTGTCTGGTGTCCTGGTGCAAGGAGGAACAAGAGAGGATGGTAGGGAAATTGAAAGGCAAAAGGGAACAAAGGGAGAGCCGAGAACATAAAATCTCTTCACTGGAAGGAGAGGTGAACTGAGCCCTGCAAAAACCCCCACACTCTCCCCAAGCAGCTTTACGTCACCCAAAGCAGACACAGGCCCCCAAGCCGCTCACCTGTTCAAGATCACCAAGGCTGCCACCCCGTCTGGACGCAGGAAGGCTACAGACTCCAGTCTGGTCTCCTCGCTGGCCTCCAGTCCAACACGCTGAGAGCCCTCCACGATAAACTTGCTGCTCAGACACAGAGGAAAAGGGGGGGGAAGGAAGGATTAGTAGTGGAGGAGCAGCTCCCCAGAGAGTAAAGCGGGCACATGCAGTCCACTGGCAGGAAGCAGCCCCTTCCTCACCTGAAGTGTCCCATGTGGTAAAACATGGGCTGCTTGTAGAACCGGTCCTGGCCCGGATCCACGATGATGGGACTGTCCACGAAGTTCTCCACCCAGTTGGGCCCTCCCTTCATATTCAGGGCTAGATTCCAGTCGGTCCAGCCCGTGACGTACTGGTTCAGATCCTGCAGCCAGAAAAGGTGGGGATGGGGGGGAGGAGGCAGGGGTATCATCTTGTCCAGCACTACACGCACTGTAATATGTAACTGTAAAAGTTCACACGTATATTTCCACATGCAACTGTGTGTGCAGAGAGAGAGAGAGAGAGGATGAAATTAATTAGGATGGAAACACAATCCATCGGCGCTAACGTGTCAGGGGCAGTTTACCTGAATGATACTGTGACTGTACCGGGTGCCCCTGTCCCAGCAGCCCAGGCGGACGCCTTTCTCCCAGGGCGCGACACCCGTGCAGGCTTCTGTGGCAAAGAGGTAGTAATCCGGGTAAAGGCGGTGAGTGGTCCCCAGGGTCACGTCAGAGGGGGCAAAGGAGTCGAAATACCAGTGCACGCCGATGCCGTGGATGTGGCGGGCAGCGCGCAGGTCGCTCAGCACCTGAGGAGAGCCAGAGGGTTCTGCGTCAGCAGTAAAGCTTAGCAAGCTGCGGTCCTGTACTGTCTGCAGAGACGTCAGATTGGGCTGCTCCCCAAGCACCGAACCACTACCCACATCTTTACCTTAACCTGCACATAAGAAATACCCCCGCAGGGAGAGTATCTGTATGTTTCATTGCTTCTGTAAAAGCTTCTGATTCTTACTGGCACTGTGGCCTCAACCGTACACTACTGCAAACTGGAACTGGGGGAGAAGTCTTTGTACCTGTTCATAACACGTGGGTTTTGCATCCCTGTCAGCAGATGGAGGCAGAGAACAAAACCTTTTCAGGCACTGCTACACGTCCGAGAGTGCCACCTGCGGTCCCTCAGTATTTCTCTGTCTCCAGCAGATGGTAGAGGTGCAAAGCTGCAGTCTGGAGTTTAAAAATCAAAAAAGGAACAAAGTGAGAAGGAAAGAGCTTGGAGTGCTCCCTGAGGTGTTAGGTGCCTTCATGGACCATCCCTCGGGTAGAACAGGGCAAGTGGGGGGATGGAGATCCCTGATCTGACTCGACCCTCGTTTTCCAGAGGGAGGGTGAACAGGGGTCCTGGTTCCCTCACTCCCTCTGAGGCCTTCTCACCCTCAGTCGACAGCCAGAAGCAGGGAAGTATATCTTTCTTTTAAATTGGCTTCTTTGGTTGCCGTTTCTTTAATAATTAAAAAAAAAAGGAAGCAGAGTTAGAGGACCAGGGCTGATTGGGCATCGATATTTGAACGGCAAGACCAGAAGGGTGCGAGTGAGAAGGCACGGACACGGCTCGGCAGCACCAGAGGTCCGGGACAGTGCCAGCAAGAGTAACTCAGCGATTGTGGCGCTCGGGAGGTTATTTTCAACACCGACCGCGACAAGCATGGCGCCTCCTGCTGAGCCCAGGAAAGTGTGTTGGGCCTGCGGATTGAGGCGATCGCGCCTCAGAGGGGCCTCGCCGTGCCCCGGCTGGGGAATGAACCTCCGAAGAGCTGACAGGAAGCAATCGCTGCGCATGCTGTTCAGGACTCGGTCAGGAGGCCCCGGTGAGGTCAGGAGGGGCGGCCATGTGGCAGGAGACAGACAGTTTAGGGACTTCCCTCCCCTGCATTCTCCAGTGGATCAACGCTCGGTGGAGGACTGGGAAGGGGCAGGGGAGCCAGATGAGGACGCTCTGGATAAGGGGATCCAGTGGTTCTGAGGACTTTTCCACAGATTGTGTCCTGCTATTCCATAAGGCCTATCTGGCAAAGAGGAAATCAGCGAGTAAGCGTTTGTCCACCCAGGAGTCCCAGCTCTCTGCTAAGAGGCCTAGAGTAGCTATGCAGGCAAGGTCAGGGGGACTTCTTTGGTTCCTGGGATTAGGGTGAAGACCTTCAGAAGGTGAAGGTCTACAGGAGAGTCCGCGAGGTGATCCGGGCCTTGATCATGTGGGCGCACCAGTGGGAGTGTGCCTGATATGGAGGAGGTTCCTGTCGTGAAAGGGGACGACCCTAGGAATGTGAGATTATTCTGTAAGGAAGAACTGCGTCCTTTCATTCCCCGTGTGCTGGAGGGGCTGGGGATCAAGGTCACGTAGGAGGATTCAGACAATGAAAGGTTGCACCCTGTCCTGGATGGGCTGTGTGGGCCCTCATGGGGTCTCGAGGAAATGCCAAGGCGGACAGGTTTTTCAGCTGCAGGAGGGGAGATCAGCGCCAAAGGGATCGATTGCTCTGGTTCAATCTTGGCCGTCAGGACTTGTACTGTATGTATTTCCTGGTGGCCTCTCATAGGCTGTGAATGTCAGATAGAGCAACATCTGGGGGGGGGGGGGGGGGGGGTGGGTGATTCTCATGGCGCTGGAGTGGCAAAGTCTTTGATATGAAATCCATGTATTGATCCATCAACCATAAGGTAAAAATAAACAACTTGCAGCCAAGGCAGCTTCAGGCAAGAAGGAAGAGTGAGTCGGGGATGCAGCCTGAGCCCCTCTTCAATATCTACATAGATGATCCTCCCCACATTACTGGAGAGACCCTGAGCCCCAGAAATCAAATGCCTGCTGCATGCAGATCATTTTATCCCCCACCATGAAGGTCTACAAGAGAATCCCAGAGGCAGGCAGAGCTCCAGAGTCTCAATCGTGGATGAGACAATGATGCAGGGAAGAGGGTTTTAGGTTTGTTAGGAACTGGGGGACCTTTTGGGGAAGGGGGAGGTTCTTCCGAAGGGATGGGCCTCCACCTTAACCAGAATGGAACCAGACTGCTGGCACTAACCTTTAAAAAGGAGATAGCGCAGCTTTTAAACTAGATGATGGGAAAAAGCCAACAGTCACTCAGAAGTATCTTTGAACAGGGAAAATAGGGCATCCCAGTACAGAGGTTACAATAAATGCTAAAGTGGACCAGGTGTCTTTAAATAAAGTGCAGAAAGAGTCCAAATTATCCCTGTCAACAGATACACAGGTTGTTAATACAAACAAGAAACATACTTTGAAATGTCTGTACACAAGTTCTAGAAGTTTAAAAAATAAAATGGGAGAGTTAGAGTGTATAGCACTGGATGAAGAGGAAGATAGAACTGGCATCTCAGAGATAATCAATAGGACACTGTGCTTCCAGGGTACAAATTATATTCCAAGGATAGGATGGATCAAATTGATGGATGGGGTGGCCCTATATGTTAAAGAGAGCATTGAGTCAACAGGATAAAAGTCTGCAGGAAACAAAATGCAACATTGAATCTTTATGGATAGAAATTCCTGGTGAAAAAGGGAATAAAATGGTAGTGGGAGTGTATTACCATCCAGCTGGCCAGAAAGAACTAACAAACAATGAAATGCTAAAAGAAATTAGAAAAGCTAACAAAATCAGCAGCACAGCAATAATGGGTGATTTCAATTATTCCAATATTGACTGGGTGAATGTCTCATTCAGCACATGCTGGAGAGGTAAAGTTCCTGGATGAAATACACGACTGCGTCATGGAGCAGCTGGTACAAGAACTAACTAGGGGGAAACTATTTTAGACCCAGCCCTTAGTGGAACACAGGATTTGGTGCAAGAGGTAACAGTGTTGGAGCCACTTGGCAGTAGTGATCACAACATGATCAAATTTGACTTCATAATGCGGGAGGGCACTAAAATCTTCTGCAACAGCATTTAACTTTCAAAAAGTGACTGATAAAATGAGGAAAATGGTTAGGAAAAATCTGAAAGGAGTAACTGCAAAGGTTAAATGTTTAGCTCAAACATGGACATTATTTAAAAATACCAACTTGGAAGCCCAGAACAGATGTATTCCACGGATTAGAAAAGATGGAAGGAAGGCTAAATAACTACCAGCATGGTTAAAAGGTGAGAGAGGCTATTCTAACTAAAAGAACATCTTTCAAGAAATGAAAGAGGGATCCAAATATAAAAAAACCCCCAGAAAACAGCATAAATACTGGAAAATCAGATGCAAAGCATTGATTAAGGAAGACAGAGAATTTGAAAACAAGCTTGCCGTGAAAGCCAAAACTCATAATAAAAACTTTTTCAGGAACATTTGAGGTAAAAGCCTGAGACGGGAGTCAGTTGGGTCATTAGATGATCAAGGGGTAAAAGGAGTACTTAGGGATGACAAAGCCATAGCAGAGAGACTAAATGAATTCTTTGCTTCAGCATTCACTGAGGAAGATGTAAGAAATATACCCATGCCAGAAATGAAATTCAAAGGTGATGATTCAGAGGAACTGAAAAATTTCAGTGAACCTGAAAGATGTACTAGGGCAAATTGACAAACTAAAGAGTAACAAATCACCTGCACCAGATGGTATACATCCCAGAGTGCTGAAAGAGCTGAGAAATTGCAGTCCTGCTATTGGGAATTTGTAAACTATCATTAACATTGTCTGAAGACTGGAGGGTTGCCAGTGTAATGCCAGGTTTTAAAAAGGGATCAAGGGGTGAGCCAGGAAACTACAGACCAATGAGTCTGACATCTGTGCCAGGCAAAATGGTAGAAGCTATCATAAAGAACAAAATTGCTGAACCTGCATTGGCTGTGTGGTTTGTAAACTGTCATCCCTTTACTCTTTTGTACATCCTGTTTCTGGTAAGACTTTTTTTTTTTTTTTTTGAGAACATTAACGATATGCGATACTGCCACAGTTGTGTCCATTATCCGTTGCCCTTGTAATTTATTATATGTAGGTAAGATGGTTCAGAAAGTTAAAATCTGGAAAGCAACCCAAATGGTTTTCCAGAAAAGGCCAACAAATCCACACAAGTTCCAATCCTTGCTAAATAAAGAGGAGGTTGAGCATACTCTAGATCAGTGGTTCTCAACCTTTTCTCAGTCAGGACACAACTGACAGATGGTTCTCACAGGCGTAACACACTGTTCATTACAATATTTCCTTAATTGTTAAGAATGACACAAGGAAAAATAAGAGTATTCTCTCTGAACGTAAATTATATAATAGTAAACCTCCCTTACCAGAACAGCATCAACGTCCAGCACTCAAACAGTAACCGCCTTACCTAAGAAAAGGCAACACTGAAAATATTACACTGGGCCTTAAAACTCCAATACTTCTGTTAGGAAAACAAGCCACAGGCTGCAATAGAGCCCTATCCAGAAACTACATGCCAGCAGAATATTTTACCTCAAGTCACATGTGCAGACCCTCACCTAACAGAATAAAGAGACCAGAAACATGCAGTCAGAACCTAAACTGGAAACCGCAACAAGCCAGAGACTGTATGCAGTGCAACAAAGGAAAAATGGAAATCACCAGTCCCCATAAAATAAAGCAACAAATATAAAATCTATAGCAGTAAAGCCATTCTAATAAAAAGAACAGATTTTTTTTCAAAACAGCTGATGAATGGAATATCCAATAATTAAAAACTTATATCAAAAATTTCTAGACACCAATAAAATATTTCAGAATAGCAGACCCAAAGACCCAATAATTAAAAATAAGGATTAAAAGATGCTTTGTTCTCCATACCTGAAAATGCTCGTTTTCCAGGTGCCCTGAGATTGCTGTGAAATAGGAGGGGGTGGGTGTCTGTAAATTTCTCCTCTCTCTCAGTCACACACATGCTCTCTTTCTTACTTACACACAGGCCAATACACATGAGAACGTGTGTATGTGTGATTATTCAGTAAGGGGTAATAGCGCGTCGAAAACGCGCGTCCAACCCCCCGAAAATAATAGTGCCATCAACATGCAAATGCATGTTGATGGCCCTATTAGCTATTCCCGCCAAGCTGCACATTTTACTTTCAGAAATTAGCGCCTACCCAAAGTGGCTTCTCAATAACAGCCACGCAAACTCCCTCCACTAACATACACTGATACAGACCTTCAGATACGTGAAAGGTTTTAATGATCCATGGTAGTTAAACAAACCTTTTTTCCATTGGAAACAATTTAGTAGAACTAGGGGGTCATGATTTGAAACTCCAGGGAAGAAGACTTAGAACCAATGTCAGGAAATATTTCTTCACTGAGAGGGTGGTGGATGCCTGGAACGCCCTTCCGGAGGAAGTGGTGAAGACTAAAACTGTGAAGTATTTCAAAGAGACATGGGATAAACACTGTGGGATCCCTAAAAGGCTAGAGGATGGGAATAAATAAAAAAGCTAAACCAGCATGGAGCAGCAGTTACTACCCTCAAGAGAAACATGGGTGTAACCCGCACGGAGCGGCAGTCACCACCCTCAAGAGAAACATGGGGGTAACCCGCACGGAGCGGCAGTCACCACCCTCAAGAGAAACATGGGGGTAACCCGCACGGAGCGGCAGTCACCACCCTCAAGAGAAACATGGGGGTAACCCGCACGGAGCGGCAGTCACCACCCTCAAGAGAAACATGGGGGTAACCCGCCCGGAGCGGCAGTCACCACCCTCAAGAGAAACATGGGGGTAACCCGCCCGGAGCGGCAGTCACCACCCTCAAGAGAAACATGGGGGTAACCCGCCCGGAGCGGCAGTCACCACCCTTAAGAGAAACATGGGGGTAACCCGCCCGGAGCGGCAGTTACCACCCTTAAGAGAAACATGGGGGTAACCCGCACGGAGCGGCAGTTACCACCCTTAAGAGAAACATGGGGGTAACCCGCACGGAGCGGTAGTTACCACCCTTAACAGAAACATGGGGGTAACCTGCATGGAACGGCAGTTACTACCTTGGGAAGCTTGCTGGGCAGACGGTCTTTTTCTGCCGTCATTACTATGTTACTATGTTATGTAACAGGCACCATGTGATGAAGCACAGAACCCTGCAAAAATCAATCTGCAAAAAGCCGCAGAGCGGCAGAGCTAATTGCTTCAAGTCTGGCTGAAAATGTCACCAGCTCCACCAAAGGCCTGTCACTTGTACAGTCCTGACCCCTCCTGAGCGCCCTCGACCTGCCCTTTCCTGAACAGTTAACTTACCGCACTAACTGCCAAAGCTAGCTGGTTAAACCTTGCGAAAACCTACCCATTAGCATCTACGCGCTCTGCCAAAACAGCATTAACTCCCGGACTCAAAAACAGTAAAATCTCTACCTAGGAACAGGCAGCAATGCAAGTATTACACCAGGCACAGAACAGCAGTACTCCTCCCTGACACAGGCACTACAACGAGGTCACCCACGGAAAACATGGGCAGGCGCACGCCTAATAAAGCAAGGCCTGCAAGCTAGGAAGAGGAATAAAAGCCCCAGAAGTCAGACTCTGGAGCAGGAAAAGCAGAAATGCACGTCCTCCCGCGCTGTGCAAAATACAAAGGGATCCCAGGCGCACATTTCCCAGAAGCTGAGAGAGAAAATCAAAGACTTTCCCTACAGGGGAAACCACACACACACCCAGCATAATCCCGGGGAAAAGAGAAGAAACGGCAGCAAAATCTGTTATACCCTGCTGGAAACGTGGCAGTACGGACCAGAACCCAGAATTCTGTATTTTGTAATCCTGTCGTCCTTTTATCACTTTGAGGGCAATTTTGAAAAGCAAGATAAAAGGGCACCTGCCTAGAAGTACATTGAGGTGTGTGGGTATAGGTTGGAGGAGGAGAAGTGGGGTGTGCGGACAGCATTTTGTGTGCGATCCTGCAGGCATGGGAGCAGCTTGAAGCCATGGCAACACACGGGAGACAGAGAGAGAGAGAGATTACATCCAAGAAATTCATGGCAAGAGAGCTCCAGAGAGGAGGCGGCATTCTAGACTTGCATAGCCGCTAAAAATTCAGTGTGCTAGCATCTGGATAACTGCAAGGGGATTCCTGTATAAAACAACATCCCCCATCCAAAACAGGTAAGCGAATCCCCTTTCAAAGGCACAGACGCTTCCTGAACTCACGACTTTGGCCCAGTACGGGAGCAGCAGGCGTTGGTCGTCGAGGATGAGCAGTTGCACGTGGCTGTGCTGGCTGCTTTCTAGAGCCGGGCCAAGGTCTAAGGCGATGAAGTCTCTCTGGTGCTCAGCCGTGAAGCCCAGGCACTGGAATGGGTACTTGCTTAGCATCCCGGCACTTGGCTCGTTCTGCGCAGTCACGGCCCAGAACGTCAAGTTGTATCTCGCATATTCATCCAAAAATCTGTAGAAAGGATGATTGTGAATTATTAATCCCACCAACCAGATCCTCCATCTCCTGACCCCTGGGACTAGCTGCTGTTATAGATATTCACATCCAAGACCCAACCCATGAGTATCTAGACCTGCCTTTCCCCAGTGCTCTGCTCCTGACATGGCTTAGTTGTTGACTTGGGTACGTTCTAGGTGGCTTTTGAATGTCCAAGAATAACCAAGTCATTCATTTCAAGGCAAAGACCAGACTTGGCAGGTTCCTAGGCAAGACACAACCCACAGCATTCCCCACTGGACTTTATGCATAGTTGAAAACCACTCCTTCGCTCACTTATCCAGAAGCAGCCAAAGACCATGAAAAACCTGGCTGATTTGGCCAGCACTTTCCATCAGCTGTTGATCGGGTTAACCACCTGAGGGCGATTTCTGACCTCTGCGGGTGCCCCTTCTTTCCCAGCTCCATCTCACCTGACAAAGTAATTGGCCCAGGCCTTGTGGTACTTGTCACCGGGCTCCCCTTTCAAGGTGCCTTTGCCGATCGGGGATTCATTAGTCTTTAGCCAGGATGGTGAGGTCCAAGGGCTGGCAAATAGAAATATGGGCTTCTTGGTCATTGCCATTGCTCTTTGGATGATGGGGATCTGAAAAGAAAGACAAGCAGGCAGCAGTAGAGATGAAGTAGCCCGTAGGCCTTTCCCCTAGGAGAGTCCCTAATGGCGCAGTTGGTTTGTGACACTTGGTGCTTCGAATGGTATTGAAGAGGGGAATGGTTGGTAGGTGGAGTCGTCGTCAGATACCCTCACAATGAAGGGGAGATGTTAGCAGGTCCTATTATACAAAACACTAACGTTATGTGTTGGAAACTCTCCCCCACCCCAAACAGGGACCTCGATATTTTGGTTCTTCACCCATGACAACTGGCACTTACTTTCAGCCTGGTGTCCTCCATCTGTAGACTGAAATTCTTCAGCTCAAAGTCACCTGGAGTGTCATCGTATGTGTAAGCATGTGTGGAGAAATCGCAGCTGGCCATGGGAACTCGGAGCACATTGTACTCGATGCCTGCATGAAAGAACGAAGCGACGATGAAATAAGACTCAAGGGGCACTGAGGGAGCGCAGGTCCACATACTCCAGGAACGGGGCTGGCGATCACTTTTTAGGGGTGAAGGGCTAGAACTTGAGGCAGGGAATGAATTGCATGACCTCCAGAGGTTCCTTCC
Source organism: Rhinatrema bivittatum (assembly GCF_901001135.1). NCBI lineage: Eukaryota > Metazoa > Chordata > Amphibia > Gymnophiona > Rhinatrematidae > Rhinatrema > Rhinatrema bivittatum. The sequence goes on from NC_042630.1 coordinate 28,045,200, forward strand.
AGTCTTATGTGTCTGTGGTTCTGTGACTTCCTGAGATCCCATTCATCCTTACCTATGACTTTACATGTCCTCCCGAGGTCACTTCCAGCTCCATCTTTCTTTGTCCCTAAATGTCCTCCCGAGGTCCCTTCCAGCTCCATCTATGTCCCTAAGTGAACTACCGAGGTCCCTTCCAGCCCCATCTTTATATGTCCCTAAGTGTCCTCCCGAGGTCCCTTCCAGCTCCATCTATGTCCCTAAGTGTCCTCCCGAGGTCCCTTCCAGCTCCATCTTTCTATGTCCCTAAGTGTCCTCCCGAGGTCCCTTCCAGCCCCATCTTTCTATGTCCCTACGTGTCCTCCCGAGGTCCCTTCCAGCTCCATCTTTCTATGTCCCTACGTGTCCTCCCGAGGTCCCTTCCAGCTCCATCTTTCTATGTCCCTACGTGTCCTCCCGAGGTCCCTTCCAGCTCCATCTTTCTATGTCCCTAAGTGTCCTCCCGAGGTCCCTTCCAGCCCCATCTTTCTATGTCCCTAAGTGTCCTCCCGAGGTCCCTTCCAGCCCCATCTTTCTATGTCCCTACGTGTCCTCCCGAGGTCCCTTCCAGCTCCATCTTTCTATGTCCCTAAGTGTCCTCCCGAGGTCCCTTCCAGCTCCATCTTTCTATGTCCCTAAGTGTCCTCCCGAGGTCCCTTCCAGCCCCATCTTTCTATGTCCCTAAGTGTCCTCCCGAGGTCCCTTCCAGCTCCATCTTTCTATGTCCCTAAGTGTCCTCCCGAGGTCCCTTCCAGCTCCATCTTTCTATGTCCCTAAGTGTCCTCCCGAGGTCCCTTCCAGCTCCATCTTTCTATGTCCCTAAGTGTCCTCCCGAGGTCCCTTCCAGCCCCATCTTTCTATGTCCCTAAGTGTCCTCCCGAGGTCCCTTCCAGCTCCATCTTTCTATGTCCCTAAGTGTCCTCCCGAGGTCCCTTCCAGCTCCATCTTTCTATGTCCCTAAGTGTCCTCCCGAGGTCCCTTCCAGCTCCATCTTTCTATGTCCCTAAGTGTCCTCCCGAGGTCCCTTCCAGCTCCATCTTTCTATGTCCCTAAGTGTCCTCCCGAGGTCCCTTCCAGCTCCATCTTTCTATGTCCCTAAGTGTCCTCCCGAGGTCCCTTCCAGCCCCATCTTTCTATGTCCCTAAGTGTCCTCCCGAGGTCCCTTCCAGCTCCATCTTTCTATGTCCCTAAGTGTCCTCCCGAGGTCCCTTCCAGCCCCATCTTTCTATGTCCCTAAGTGTCCTCCCGAGGTCCCTTCCAGCCCCATCTTTCTATGTCCCTAAGTGTCCTCCCGAGGTCCCTGCCTGCCCCATCTTTCTATGTCCCTAAGTGTCCTCCCGAGGTCCCTTCCAGCCCCATCTTTCTATGTCCCTAAGTGTCCTCCCGAGGTCCCTTCCAGCCCCATCTTTCTATGTCCCTAAGTGTCCTCCCGAGGTCCCTTCCAGCCCCATCTTTCTATGTCCCTAAGTGTCCTCCCGAGGTCCCTTCCAGCTCCATCTTTCTATGTCCCTAAGTGTCCTCCCGAGGGTCCCTTCCAGCCCCATCTTTCTATGTCCCTAAGTGTCCTCCCGAGGTCCCTTCCAGCCCCATCTTTCTCTGTCCCTAAGTGTCCTCCCGAGGTCCCTTCCAGCCCCATCTTTCTATGTCCCTAAGTGTCCTCCCGAGGTCCCTTCCAGCCCCATCTTTCTATGTCCCTAAGTGTCCTCCCGAGGTCCCTTCCAGCTCCATCTTTCTATGTCCCTAAGTGTCCTCCCGAGGTCCCTTCCAGCTCCATCTTTCTATGTCCCTAAGTGTCCTCCCGAGGTCCCTTCCAGCTCCATCTTTCTATGTCCCTAAGTGTCCTCCCGAGGTCCCTTCCAGCCCCATCTTTCTATGTCCCTAAGTGTCCTCCCGAGGTCCCTTCCAGCTCCATCTTTCTATGTCCCTAAGTGTCCTCCCGAGGTCCCTTCCAGCTCCATCTTTCTATGTCCCTAAGTGTCCTCCCGAGGTCCCTTCCAGCTCCATCTTTCTATGTCCCTAAGTGTCCTCCCGAGGTCCCTTCCAGCTCCATCTTTCTATGTCCCTAAGTGTCCTCCCGAGGTCCCTTCCAGCTCCATCTTTCTATGTCCCTAAGTGTCCTCCCGAGGTCCCTTCCAGCTCCATCTTTCTATGTCCCTAAGTGTCCTCCCGAGGTCCCTTCCAGCCCCATCTTTCTATGTCCCTAAGTGTCCTCCCGAGGTCCCTTCCAGCCCCATCTTTCTATGTCCCTAAGTGTCCTCCCGAGGTCCCTTCCAGCTCCATCTTTCTATGTCCCTAAGTGAACTACCGAAGTCCCTTTCAGCCCATTCTTTCTATGTCTCTAGGTGATGCTCCGAGGCCCCTGCCTGCCAATTCTTTTTATGTCTCTAGGTGATGCTCTGAGGCCTCTCCCTGCCAATTCTTTCTATGTCTCTAGGTGATGCTCTGAGGCCTCTCCCTGCCCATTCTTTCTGTGTCTCTAGGTGATGCTCTGAGGCCTCTCCCTGCCAATTCTTTCTATGTCTCTAGGTGATGCTCTGAGGCCTCTCCCTGCCCATTCTTTCTGTGTCTCTAGGTGATGCTCTGAGGCCTCTCCCTGCCCATTCTTTCTATGTCTCTAGGTGATGCTCTGAGGCCTCTCCCTGCTCATTCTTTCTATGTCTCTAGGTGATGCTCCAAGGCCCCTCCCTGCCCATTCTTTCTATGTCTCTAGGTGATGCTCCAAGGCCCCTCCCTGCCCATTCTTTCTAGGGTTCTAACTTCCAATCCAGGCTCAACAGTATTTTCAGTGCTATGCTTGACAGAGCCCAACTAATGATTGCTTAGTGAGATGAGAACCCAAAGGGGCACCAGCAGACTCCAGCTCACCCTTCTCTGAGAAGTAGGACTTGAGCAGGTGCTGTTGGGTGTCTGTGGACAGTGCCAGGATGTTCAATGCTGCCGCATCAGTCACTGCCCCGCCGAACCCCTTCATCCTCTGATACTTCTTTGCTGTGTTTAGTTTCAGCATGAGCCCTACAAGGAAGGCACATGTTCTAGGGATCAGCAAGAGACTCTCATCAGTACAGTCAAAGAAATCGCCAAAGCAGAGCCCCATGCAGTGCAGTGCAGTGCATGCTCAGCACAGGAAACGTATATGTATGCACACTCCTCCAGTAGCAGACCTCTGCTGATGTAGCTTACCTCTGATAACACGTGCTTATCCCCAATAGCACATGCGTGGCGGCCCATGCCGACTTGATAGCATGTGCTGACAGCCGCTATCTATACCTGAGGATGTGTGGTTCCTCTGGATTGTCCCTTCGCTGCTCTCCAACCGGCTCCCAGCCTGGCTGCTCTCATACATGCTGTAATTGCCCAGGCTGGGAATGATGAGCAGGTCCAGGGTGTCACAGTAAGTGGCGTTGCATACACAAACCACAGAGCTGTGCCCGAAGTTTAACGGGACACACGGGCGCCCACCTTGAGAGGAAGAGAAGACGGACAGGGAAGAATCACCACCATGCTCTCGGAGCAGCTAAATCAGGATCCCACTCCTGACACCACAAGAGAAAAAAAAAAAACCTGCTACTCACCCATGGCTGAGCACATTATGCAGATAACTGCCATCAAGCCTAAGATCCTAGCGTGCCATGGCCCCATGGTGCATTCCCTCTTTTTCCCCAGCTTTTTACAGAAGTCTGGTCTGGAGCACTCACCACGGAGGACAGAGCTGAGCAGAGTAGAGCTGGGGAGGTCTTTTCTGGAAGATATGGAGTAAGTGGGAGAATGGAGAGTGTGTGGGGAGGAGGATTATCAGTTGGATGAATTACATCAGATCAGGGCTACAGTGAAAGCTCTCATTCCTTTGCTGAAGCTTAAAGCAAACCAGCAGGTGTAGTCTGCTCTACAGTTGAGCTGGGTACGTTAAGTCTCCCATTGGGAAACTCTTTCAGGTTTTACTTTACATTTAATTAGAATTATCCTTTTCTATAACCTGGAAAGGTGCAGCTAAGGTGGGCCCTCTCATCCTATCCTATCCTGGGGACTCCATAGCCAGTTGGGTTTTAAGGATACTTCATACTGAAAGTGCAGGAGATGAATGTTCATATACTAGGTTTTCAGTGTCTGCTCATTTATCTCCTACGCATTCATTGCGGTTGTCCACAACAGGCTATAGTGTCACCAGGACAAATTTAGAAAGCCCTCAGCTAAGGCCTTCTGACTTATCTGGGTGAGGCTGACAGCAAAACCTAGAACGGCTCAAATCAGTGTGCAAAGGTTGTCCCTGCTAGCATGCAAAGGTTAAAAATCTTCCAGCAGCTTGCAGCGATGTCCTCCCTGTCCCCAGACCTTCTCACCTATGTGCACGAGGATCCCAAGTAACCTCGTGCACGCACGAGTCACGACTGGCCCAATCAGAAGCCAGTGTGCGCATAAAGTCATCTGTGCCACACGCACAAAGCTTGACAGTGCACGGAGAGGGCAATAAGGTGTAACCACCTCCGGCCTCCACGGTGCCACCTAAAGAATTTGGTGTATAGAAGAAAACCAGCCCGGAAGCTGGTCAGAGATGACACCTGGGGATTTTACAGATTTCAATCACAAAGTCAACGAGATTTCCCTCCCACTCTTTGAGCCAAAGTCACCTGCTCACTCTGCATTTTACCAGCCTCCCCTGGTATTTTCAGTCCCTGCACTCTCTGCATTTACCAATCTCCCCTGGTATTTTCAGTCCCTGCATTTTGCTGGAGTCTCCTCTGCTATTTTCAGGCTCCTCTATAGTTTGTTGGAGTCTCTCCTGATATTTTCAGCCTTTGCACTCTATATTTTGCTGGAGTCGGCACAGGTATTTTCAGCCCCTGCACTCTGCATTTTCAGCTCCAGTACTCGTTGCATTTTGCTGGAGTCTCCTCCGGTATTTTCAGCCCCTTCATTTCCTGCTCCTGTAACACTCACCAACACTGGCAGCCCTCGGGGAGAAGTGGTCACAGGACCCAGACTTCTGATCATCAGCTGACTCTCACCCGGAAGCAGTGGAGGGCGAGGCCAAGATGACGTCAGGGGAGGGTCATCCTGCAGCTCTGCCTCCTCCCCTCCTGGCTGACTGGAAGTCCAGGACTGGCTCATCCTGGTGTTACCTGGCACTTGCCCAGAGCTACAAAGATTGAAGGATGCTGAAATGTTTTTGTTTAATTCTACATTTTTATAATCCACAGCTATTCCCATCCACACCCCTAGGTTGAGGTCAAAATATCCTGTTCTTGATCTGACGTTTCATCTCCTTTACGGCAGAATCTAACCACCTGACTACTTATCTCGAAGGCCATAAATTACATATTGCATTCTTACCGCTATGCCAACTTTGGAACTGAAACTAATTGTAGAGTAATTGAAAGGTATTATCTGTTCTTAAATTTGCTGTTTTCCATTTTAAGGCCATGCTTGCTAAAAAGCGAAATATCAAATGTCTAGCAATAAAAACAACAGGATTGGTGCCACCTTTACTATGAACACGCTTCTTATTTAAAAAATCAATTGCCTTTCTGCACATCTGCTCTCCAGCTGTCTGCTGTATTCATGCTTTATGTGAATCAGTGCGACACCTGCATGGGTCTCTGATAAAGATTATCTTCAGCTGTCTGTGCTGTATTCATACTTTACGTGTTTCAGTGTGATGCCTGCATAGGGCTCTGATGGAGATCTGCTCTTCAGCTCTCTGTGCTGTATTCATGCTTTACGTGTATAAGTGTGATATCTGCATGGGGTTCTGATGGAGATCTGAAACCATATTCCTATTTTATGTGTACAAATGAGACATCTCCACAGGGCTCTGATGGAGATCTGTCCTTCAGCTGCCTGTGCTGTATTCATGCTTTACATGTTTCAGTATGAGCCTGCATGGGACTCTGATGGAGATCTGCTTTTTAGCTGTCTGTGCTGTATTCATGCTTTACATGTATCAGTATGAGCCTTCATGGGACTCTGATGGAGATCTGCTCTTCAGCTGTCTGTGCTGTATTCATGCTTTACATGTATCAGTGTGACGCCTGCTCGGGGTTCTGATGGAGATCTGATCTTCAGCTGTCTGTGCTGTATTCATGCTTTACATGAATCTCCAACTACACCAATTACTAATCTCCAACTACACCAATTACTAATCTCCAACTACACCTTGATTAACCATATCTTGATTAACCATATCTTCTATCGTTTACCTGTGTGAATTAATCCTGTCCTTTCTCTTCCTTCTCAGCCAAGTTCTTATCACCCTGTTATATGTAACTGCCTTTTCAGCACCATTGTTATAGTTATGTTTACTATGCACCCCTGTTTTATGTGAACCAGCATGATGTGACTGCTGTCTCGAATGCCGGTATATAAATTTGAAATAAATAAAAAAAAAATGTATGAGTATGAGCCTGCATGGGGCTCTGATGGAGATCTGCTCTTCAGCTGTCTGTGCTGTATTCATGCTTTACATGTATCAGTGTGACGCCTACTCGGGGTTCTGATGGAGATCTGATCTTCAGCTGTCTGTGCTGTATTCATGTTTTACATGTATGAGTATGAGTCTGCATGGGACTCTGATGGAGATCTGTCCTTCAGCTGCCTGTGCTGAATTCATGCTTTACATGTATCAGTGTGACGCCTGCATGGGGCTCTGATGGAGATCTGTCCTTCAGCTGTCTGTGCTTTATTCATGCTTTACATGTATCAGTATGAGCCTGCATGGGACTCTGATGGAGATCTGCTCTTCAGCTGCCTGTGCTGTATTCATGCTTTATGTTTATTAGTGTGATGTCTGCACAGGGCTGTGATGGAGATCCGTCCTTCAGCTGCCTGTGCTGTATTCATGCTTTATGTCTATTAGTGTGACGCCTGCATGGGGCTCTGATGGAGATCTGTCCTTCAGCTGCCTGTGCTGTATTCATGCTTTATGTCTATTAGTGTGACACCTGCATGGGGCTTTGATGGAGATCTGTACTTCAGCTGCCTGTGCTGTATTCATGCTTTATGTCTATTAGTGTGATGCCTGCATGGGACTCTGATGGGGATCTGTCCTTCAGCTGTCTGTGCTGTATTCCTGCTTTACCGGTATCGGTTTGACATCTGTGTGTCTGCATGGGAATGGGGGGAGAGGGTGATGAGCAGAACTGCAGCGCTCCTGATCATGCTGGGTGTGGCCTCGAAGGATGTCACAAACTCTAGATCCCTTTTATCTGCTAAATTAGGCAGAGCCCTGCCACTTGAGAAGGAGAAGCTGCGCTCCTTCTCCTCGCAGGCGTTGCATTCAGTTTTTTGGGGGGGGTGACTTTCCTTCCACCTACAGGGCTCCAGGGCGAGCTGCCCGAGGGCTGAGAAGGCCCAGGCTGGAGTGTTAGGGAGGAGAAGCAGGACAGGAAAGAAAGAGACTGGAGCCCCCTTCATTTATTTCAGAGCACTCGTTATATGGGGATCCTCTTTATTTTAATTGGCCGACGTGACAAACAGCACAAAAGCTTCTGCCCCGGAGGAACGCCCCCCTCTCTCGGACAGCTGAAATATTCCCAGCATGCTGTGTAAGGTGTTACACTCACTGCAAAAATAAGATCCCTCCCCGCCTTATACTGGCCCCACTCCCTCCCCGAGCTGCCATCCACCCCCCCACTGCCAGCAGAATACACAGGGTAGGAGCCAGGCCTCCCTCCTCAAAACGGTGTCCCTGGCCCTGCTCATTCCTAGGAGGTGTGTGTGAAGGGAGGGGAGGGCAGGGGAAGGTGGTGAAACAGGGGAGTGGGGGATGGAGAGAGAAGCCATTATGGTGGAGCCGAGCAGGAGGCTCCTGGCCTGGTGGAGTTTCCTGGACCGGGGGGGGCGGAGGAGTCACTGCGTCCTGCTCCATCATCGCTGGAGGAGCAGGACCTGATGCTTGCTCCATACCGAACCAAATCAAAGCATAAGGAAAGGAAATCCGCCTTCCGGCACGGCCGGGAGTGAAGCTGATCTTGGTCTTCCTTCCTCTTCTCCACCACAGAGCTGAGAGGTCGTTCAGTGCGTCCTAGGGAGATCAGCGCAGGGCTCGATGGGGGCCTCCACCTGGCCTGAGAACCCTGAGTGACAAACCCCGGCGCTTTTCTCTCTCTCTCTCTCTCTCTCTTCCCGGATGAAAGGATGAGGCGGGGTTGGCAAACCTGGGCCATTCCCTTCCCTGCAAGTCTCCTCAGGTGGGAAAGCCTCAGTGGAGAAGCCCCCTGCCTCCCTCTCCCTTCAGAGGATGCTTTCCTTGTAAACCCAGCTGAGGCTGTGGGGTCGCCTGCGCTCCAGCCTCCTTCCGGAGAGGAGGCGCCGTAGGGACGAGGTGGAGCTGAGGTCGCCGCAGCTCTGCAGGTGGATTCCCTCCTGAGACGGGACGAGCCCCGCCTGCCATGGTGCTCCTGGGATCTAGAGCCGCAAAAGAGAGAGTGTGGAGGATGAGGTGAAGAGGTGGCGCACCACAAACTGAGCCCTAAACCCCGCCCAGGGCACCCTGTTCCTACTACTCGTCGCTTCCACAGTGCTACGGAAGCATTCAGGGGCTTCAGGAGATGCCGGGTGACCAGTGATGGGAGTTGGGCAAATGCCATCCCTAGACAGCGTCGGTGCCGGCGTGCCCCGCTTCCCCTCCCCCACCAAGAGCGAACCTCGGAGTCCTGCCTTGCTCCTTCTGCTGCCTCTACCACCACCACCCCCCGAGCAAACCAAGGCTCGGACCTTCACAGGCCCAGTCCCCACAGAGAAGCCCAGAGGGGCTGGCGACTGGAGTGCAGACTTATTCCCCACACATTCCTTGATGGAGGAGGTGTGGCCGCAGCCGGCTCTTGAAAGGTGCAAGGCAGGACTGGCAGTCTGTGGGACTGATGAAGCAAGAGGGTAGGTGATCTAAGAACGCCGTGTAGGCAAATAGTGGATTAGACACCAGATGTTGTCCGAAAATTCTTTATTTGAATGGAGACACAAGATTCATACTTTTGCCCGACTCAGGCCGAGTTTCGCCCCACCGGGGCTGCCTCAGGGGCTGTATGTAGATTTTTATAAATTCAATATTCAATATATTTATATACATGATTCGAGTGTCTGATAGCTGCCAAAAACGTGATCTTTGCTCAGGGCAAGATTACTTCTCAAAGTGCTACATAAACTGTAATGCGCAGCGTTTGACGTTTTTCACAGTTTATGTAGCACTTTGAGAAGTAATCTTGCCCTGAGCAAAGATCACGTTTTTGGCAGCTATCAGACACTCGAATCATGTATATAAATATATTGAATATTGAATTTATAAAAATCTACATACAGCCCCTGAGGCAGCCCCGGTGGGGCGAAACTCGGCCTGAGTCGGGCAAAAGTATGAATCTTGTGTCTCCATTCAAATAAAGAATTTTCGGACAACATCTGGCAGTCTGTGGGGCAGGAAATGCGCCTCACCCCCCCTCCCAAACTTTCCTGTCCCGGTGCCCCACAGAGTAAATCCAGGTCTGCATGAGACATCTGGTCGGGTCAGACTTCCACATGTAAAGGTATTACTTTCCAAGTAATAGAGCCTTCATAATAATTGTCAACAGGAATACTAAGATTGCAGAGCTTTAGCAGCAGGTTTCTATGACAGCTGTGAAATCTTTCATAGGCCCAAGCTCTCCAGAGCCTACCTGCCCTGCTTTTTTACCTGCTTCTGGCAGCAGGAGCTGTTCCCAGCCTGCTCTGCTCCCGGGGCGAGGTTGCGCTTGGACCTCTGCAGAAACCTGGCCACCAGGACCTTGGTGCCGCGGCACACCTTGAGGTCGCCCAGGGAGCGGGCGCCGCTCTGCGACAGCTTCTGCACCACTCTCTTGGTCACCCGAAGCTTGTTCCGTCCAAACGACATGGCCCTGAACAGCTGCGGGGAGTCGCACTGGGATCCGCGGAGGAGGCAAGCCTCGGAGCACAGCACTGCCGGGGGGGAGATCAGAGAGAGGCAAGGAGTCATACACAGCCAGGTGGGGAGACGGGCCAAACATTTGCGCTTATTACTCTGAGCAAGACTCCGGGTCCTGACGGATAACATTCCTCAAGGAACTTGCCGGTGGTTTCCGAAACCAAGATTTACCGGTTTAGAATTTCTTACTCCACGTTACAGTAAACACTGCCCAGGGACTCCCTCCTCACCTGTGTTCCTGGAGGAGAAGGATGCTTCGTCCTGCAGAGCTTTGCTGTACAGAGGATCCCTGAAATCCGCTGGAAGGGGAAACAGACAGAGCATTAACCCATCGGAGAGCCCCGGCCCCAGGGCAGTGTGGGGATGGAAACGCATCTGGTCTCCGATACACAGAGAGTTCAGATAAATCCTTGCAAGATTTCTTCTTCCCACCCATATTGTCTCTGTCCCCTTCCTGCCCCCTCTCTCTGTCTCTCAACAGTTACTGTATCTGATTATTGCCCCTGCTGTGCCCTATCTGTCCCCCTCCTCCCACAGAAGTTACTGTATCTCTGTTTATTTCACCCCCCCTGTTTTTCTGGCCTGTCTGTTAGTCTCCTCCTACATCAGAAATTCAATTGGACTGATTATGTTACTCACCAGTGTCAGTAGAAGAGGAAATTGCAGGGTCGCTGTGTGATCTGGTAAGTGACTGGAGGGTGCACCCCCCGCCGGGGGTTAATAGACGTGCGCTTTCACTGCACCGTCTCTGGGGACGCTCTGAGGCCTGGCGTGAAGAACTTAAGCTCCCTTGTCCATGCACGGGTATTTTCCCTTTCACACGGACTTCTGGAAGGCAGGGTCCCAAAGACTGTCCAATTGCTTCCAGTCTGTTGCAGCTGTGGGTCATAGCCCCGCCAGCCTCAGGAAGACTATCGTAGCAAGCACTGGGGGTCGAGCAGGAGTAGGACCTTTCACTCCTAACCCTGGGGCGCGGGCACTCCTCGAAGGGTCCTTGAAGGCCCAGGGTGGGGCTGTGCAAGTGGTGACCACACTGCACACAGTCCACACTCAGACAGTAATCTGCCCGACTCCGCTGAATGGAGCGGAAGAGAATGTAGTCCACGGATTTCATCGAACCCTGTAATTCCAGCAGACAGGAGTCTTCTGAGGAGCTGCTCTCATTGGGCATATCGATAATCTCAGACATCACCAGGGATCCACTGTCCATGGACACTGCAATTCACAAGTATCACGTCACCAGAGAGTCACTATACATGGACACCGCAGTACACAAGTCCAAGGACACTAAAATGCACAAGTATCAAGTTAGCAGAGAGTCATTATCCATGGACACTGCAATTCACAAGTATCACATCACCAGAGAGTCAATGTCCATGGGCACTACAATGTACAAGTATCATCGCAGTACACAAGTATCACGTCACCAGAGAGTCATTGTCCATAGACACTGCAATTCACAAGTATCACGTCACCAGAGAGTCACTATACATGGACACCGCAGTACACAAGTCCAAAGACACTAAAATGCACAAAGTATCACGTCACCAGACAGTCACTGTCCATGGACACCACAATTAACAAGTATCACGTCACCAGACAGTCACTGTCCATTGACACTGCAGTATACAAGTATTATGTCACCAGTCACTGTCCATGGACACCGCAGTACACAAGTATCATGTCACCAGACAGTCACTGTCCATGGACACTGCAGTACACAAATATCACGTCACCAGAGAATCACTGTGCATGGACACTAAAATGCACAAATATCATGTCACCAGAGAGTTACTGTCCATGGACACCGCAGTACACAAGTATCACATCACCACCAGACAGTCACTGTCCATGGACACCGCAGTACACAATATCATGTCACCAGAGAGTCACTGTCCATGGACAGCGCAGTACACAAGTATCATGTCACCACCAGACAGTCACTGTCCATGGACACCGCAGTACACAATATCACGTCACCAGAGAGTCACTGTCCATGGACACCGCAGTACACAAGTATCACGTCACAAGAGAGTCAATGTCCATGGACACTAAATGTACAAGTATCATCGCAGTACACAAGTATCACATCACCAGAGAGTCATTGTCCATGGACACTGCAATTCACAAGTATCACGTCACCAGAGAGTCACTGTCCATGGACAGTGCAGTACACAAATATCATGTCACCAGAGAATCACTGTGCATGGACACTAAAATGCACAAATATCATGTCACCAGAGAGTCACTGTCCATGGACACTACAATGTACAAGTATCACATCAACAGAGAGTCACTGTCCATGGACACCGCAGTACACAAGTATCACGTCACCACCAGACAGTCACTGTCCATGGACACCGCAGTACACAATATCACGTCACCAGAGAGTCACTGTCCATGGACACCGCAGTACACAAGTATCATGTCACCAGACAGTCACTGTCCATGGACACCGCAGTACACAAGTATCACGTCACCACTAGACAGTCACTGTCCATGGACACCGCAGTACACAATATCACATCACCACCAGACAGTCACTGTCCATGGACACCGCAGTACACAAGTATCACGTCAACAGTCACTGTCCATGGACATTACAGTGCACAAGTATCATGTTACCAGAGAGTCACTGTCCATGGACACCGCAGTACACAAGTATCATGTCACCAGTCACTGTCCATGGACACCGCAGTACACAATATCACATCACCAGAGAGTCCCTGTCCATGGACACAGCAGTACACAAGTATCACGTCAACAGACAGTCACTGTCCATGGACATTACAGTGCACAAGTATCATGTTACCAGAGAGTCACTGTCCATGGACACCACAATAAAGAAGTATCACAAGTCTTACTTTCCCTTTCCATGTCTCTCTCTCCATATGTAGGATTGGAGTAGAGTTTTCTTACCTTCCCCACTCAGTGCAGCTGAGTTAATTCTGTCACGGGCACTTGTGTGAGGCATTTCGTTAGCCTGAGAGTCAAACAATGTTGCCTGAAAGGAACCAAATTAATAATTGACATTTCTACCCAAATGTTATCCAAACAGCATCTCCATTAGCTTTGTGGCAATTAGTGCTGCATGCAGCCACCTCTGGGATGGACAGATGGCTTTGCCACTAATCGCACTGCTTGTGAGCTGGATGAAAGCTGACAAGAGCAGGGGGGGTGAACGAGATTGTTCCTACCCCTGTAACGGAAATGTAAAGTGAAGCTACACCAAGGTGGTAGAGCGGGATTGGCACCCGCGGTCCTGGATTCCCTCTGGTTACTATCGTCCCATCACACGCCTCCTCCGCCCCTTACCTGGCTGTCTCCCCTCAGCCCCATGACGGTTTCATAGGATGGGGGGAAGTCCGTGGGATACAGAGGAACGGGGCTGTCCATGGATCCGTTGTACGTGATGCTGCAATGAGACAGGATCAGCGCGTCAGTTGCTCCTCTTTAAATAACCCGCGGTGTGGGAGTCACCCCAACCCCCGCCTTTATCCCACTGCTCCCTCTGACCTTAAAAGCTCCCAGAGCTGTCTCCAGGGACGGTGCTGAATCAGCTTTGGGGCTGCGCAGGCGGCATGGGGCCATCTACCTAGGGCCCCGAGTATTTGAAAGCGCCAAATACCCGACCCGATGGACGGGCTTCAAAGGGGCTCCCCTCCAGGGCAGTCTGGCACCCTCTCCTGCCTAGGAGTGCCAACCCCTGAAATTCGGCCTTCGGCCTAGCTCAGGTGAGCGCCGTAGGAAGGCAGAGGAGGCTCCAAAGTCAGACGTGTAAGAGAAACATCCTGGTTTCTGCCATCACGCGGCCTTACCAGATGGATCCCTGGCATGAGGAACGGCCTGCGCCAGCCCTGGTTCCAAGTCCCTGCACGGGCCGCGGCAAAACCAGGACTCGTTCAGTTCCTGCTGGATGACTTGGTAAACCCCCACCACAGGGGAGAATCCCGAATCCCTCCCAGCCCCCCCTTGGTGTCCCTCGGCAATCTCACCTCTGAGCATCGGTCTCGGAGCTGCAGGTGTATTCCGGAGGGTAGTACGGAGGGGGTGGCACTGGGGGCACAAACTCCTCGCTCTCTGCCATGTTCTGCAGGAAGGTATCCTGAGCGGACAGGCACTCCAGATTGACAGAGGTGGACCTCTGAGGAATGAGCTGAGGGATGCAAAGCGAAAGAAGTGAGAAAGGACCCGGAGAGGCCTTTCCTGCTGCGACTATGACCTTGTACCGACCTTCAAACAGCACAGAAACGAATGGGGACGCTGGCTGAGGCATGAGCATGAATAGGGGTGACCTTGAAGGAAAACTATCATCAGACCTTCTGCTCTGGACATGTCTGCTGGTTACCCTCTCCTCGCCTTTTAGTGTCACAATGTCCGACAATCCCCTCTTCCCTTCCCCTCCAAAAACCGCTGCACAGCTCATGACATCTGCAGTGGATCAGAACTGGGACTGATGCAGTCTGCCCTAGGAGACCTGCAGCCGCCCCTGGTGACAGGTCCTCAGCACGGGGCAGTGGTCTGATAGTTTAGCCTTAAAGGAGGAGAGAGGGCACAACTCCTGGGAATGTGGGAGGACTGGAGACCCCACTTACAACATGAATGACATCTTGAGAAAAGATATGAATGCAGCAGATGACGGCGGACAGGATGCAGATGATGGTGGAAAGAATGGTGAGACCACAGACACTGAAGAGCAGATCCTAAGGATACACAGAGACCAGAAGAAATCAACAACTGTGAGCATCGTCGGGCGCGATCTGAGGATACCCAGTGCTGATCCCTGATCACAGACAACCTGCTCCAGCCCCCTCTGACCCCCAAACCCGCTGCTCACAGTCACTCCCCTCCAGCCCCCTCTGACCCCCAAACCCGCTGCTCACAGTCTCTCCCCTCCAGCCCCCTCTGACCCCCAAACCCGCTGCTCACAGTCACTCCCCTCCAGCCTCCTCTGACCCCCAAACCCGCTGCTCACAGTCACTGACCCCCCAAACCCGCTGCTCACAGTCACTCCCCTCCAGCCCCCTCTGACCCCCAAACCCGCTGCTCACAGTCACTCCCCTCCAGCCCCCTCTGACCCCCAAACCCGCTGCTCACAGTCTCTCCCCTCCAGCCCCCTCTGACCCCCAAACCCGCTGCTCACAGTCACTCCCCTCCAGCCCCCTCTGACCCCCAAACCCACTGCTCACAGTCACTCCCCTCCAGCCCCCTCTGACCCCCAAACCCGCTGCTCACAGTCACTGACCCCCCAAACCCGCTGCTCACTGTCACTCCCCTCCAGTCCCCTCTGACCCCCCCAAACCCGCTGCTCACAGTCACTGACCCCCAAACCCGCTGCTCACTGTCACTCCCCTCCAGTCCCCTCTGACCCCCCCAAACCCGCTGCTCACAGACACTGACCCCCCAAACCCGCTGCTCACAGTCACTCCCCTCCAGTCCCCTCTGACCCCCCCCCAAACCCGCTGCTTACAGTCACTCCCCTCCAGTCCCCACTGACCCCCCAAACCTGCTGCTCACAGTCACTCCCCTCCATCCCCCTCTGACCCCCCCAAACCCACTGCTCACAGTCACTTCCCTCCAGCCCCCTCTGACCCCCCCCAAACCCGCTGCTCACAGTCACTCCCCTCCAGCCCCCTCTGACCCCCCCCAAACCCGCTACTCACAGTCACTCCCCTCCAACCCCCTCAGACCCCCCCAAACCCGCTGCTCACAGTCACTCCCCTCCAACCCCTTCTGGTACCCGCATTACCTTCAGGATGGTGCGGATACCACGGCAGTCTGGGTTTGGATACATTGTCAGGATCTCATCCTCCCTGTTGCAGGACAATGGGAGGGACTGCTCCGAGAGGACCTGACAGCAGACGCACCAATCCCGCTCCTCAAAGCCAGAATCGAGGGGGGGGGGGGAGAAGGATAGAAACAGAGGTCACAGGATGCACAAAGCTCCAGCAGAAATGTTTTGCATTGCACCATCAGAAAGCTTTCTAAAGCTGGGTGGCATTTTTTGCTAGGCTCGGGTATCAGGGATGCCTAGAGCAGGTTCATCCTAAGGCAGGGGCCAGTGTTTCCAGCTGCTGCATTTGAAAGATCTTTAACATTTTGTCTTGCAAGCAAAGTGGTTCATTTAATACAACAATAAATATCAATAATCGATATCAATTAAAAATACACTTCAGATAAAACAAAGCAAATGCAAGTAAAAATAATAACAAAATACAAATAATGCCACATACTATCGAACATATAAAATAATGACAATATTGCACACCACGTACACAACGTCCAGCCCATAGAAGATAGCACACTCCAGGAATGCTAGTCCTAACTTTCTCACACCCTGAGCCTTGCCACACAATACAAGGACATGATGTGAGCATCACTGTGACACTAACCTAGAATGGTACCTTAAACATTAAAAAGACAGGCCTTGCTTCTAAACTGACTGCACTCCATAGCAAGGGAGCCTGATCCATAGAGAATACAAGAACTGCCAGATTGGGTCAAACCAAAGGGCCATCAAGCCCACTATCTGTTTCCAACAGTGGCCAATCCAGGTCACATGATCCTGACAGGATCCCAGAGAGTAGATAGATCCCATGCTGCTAATGCCCATAGAGAAGCAGAGGCTTTCCCCAAGCCTACCTGGTTAATAACAGGTTATGGACTTCTTCTCCGAGGCCTTGTCCAATCCTTTTAAACCCAGCTTTGCTAAATGCATTTACCACATCCTCAGGCAATGAATTCCAGAGCTTTACACTGGCTTTACCTACTCCAAGGTCCAGATTCTCAACCTTCGCCTGATTAAAGGCAAAACGGCACAGAGGCTGGTGGCACCTTAGAGATTGACAACTCTAGTGAGACACGAGCTAGGTTGCCTCTGACGAGGTGGGCTCTTGTCCGCAATGATTCCAGGCACCACCAGCCTCTGTGACCCCACTGACATGGCTTCCCTCTCTGGCTGCTCAATGTGAACATCCTCTGGAGGAACATCTGGGCAGAAATAGGGAGCCAGTCGGGGCTCCGTGACCTGCCCCTCATTCACAGCGCACCTGTGTCCACATCCAGGGAGCAGCAAGAGTGAACAACACAATCCACCACAACCCATTCTGCTGCCAAACTTCCATTCCCAGCGAAAGCTGGTGAGATCAGACCTCCCCCTCCCCAAGTGCACCAGCATCCATTTCCTCCATAAATATTTCCACCCTTGGCTGTTTGCAGGGCTTTGATAGCTTTGGAAATGCGGGGCCTATGCCCATGCTCTTTGTTCCGAGTCTCTGGTGGCGATAAGGGTAGGATTGTCTGCCGCACACCTCATCCCATGGCGACCCAAGAAGAGGCCTGGGAGGCCCTGAGTGAGAGAGAGAGTGTGTGTGTGAGAGCATGAGTGATTGTGAGAGCGTGTGTGAGAGCATGTGAATGTCTGTGAATGTGTTGGCGTGAGAACATTGTGTGTGTATGTGTTTGTGTGTCAGAGAGAGGGAGTGTATGTGTATGGCACAGAAAGGCCTCCCCCCCAACTAATGCACAACAATCTCAGGGTGATGGGAAATCAAAATGTTCTAGATATGGAGAGTAGATTAGCTTATCTGTTTTAGTTTTAATAGCTGGGTATTATTTGATGTATCTGCTCTTTTTAAATATTTTACTGATGTTTGAGAACATTTTAAACATCTTTCTATGAGTTTTATTTATTGGATACTATGCTTTTCATCATTTGTTTTAAAATATGGATTTTTGTTATTAGTATGGTTTTACTTTACTGATTGAGCATTTATATTTTTTTTATTTTATTGTTTTATGAGGCATGGTGATGTTTCTGTTTTTTCCACTGTTGCACTGCATGCAGAGTCTGACTTGTTGCAGTTTCCAGTTCAGTTTTTATCCACGTTTCTATTTATAATTTATGGTCCCTTTATTCTGTATTTGGCGAGAGTCTGTCTAAGTTCTGCATGTGTGATCGAGGTGAGGGATTCTCCTAGCTTGTAGCTTCTGAACAGGGATCTATAGCAGCCTAACTTGTTCTGTTGTCCTCATAGCAGGTGGCTTGGTGTTTTAGGTCCTGGTGTAATATTTGCAGTGCTGCCTTTTCATGGGTAGGGTTGTCACTGTTGGAGTCTGGCAGTTAGGGTGTTAAAGTATGGCAGGTTTTCTATAGATTCTGAGTACATTTTTTGCAGGGCTTTGAATTATTATGCAATGTTTCTGGGAGTTTGTGTTGCTGTTATTTTTCTATGGTGAGTGCTAAGGGGGAAGTGTCCTTCTTCTGCTCTGCACCCTTTCTTGGAGGATTTTCTATGAATGCAGGATACTGTGGAACTTGGGGTGCAGGGTTTATATCGGGCCTTCACTCCCATGCAGAATTTTTTTGGACTGATGCTGTTGCATCATTTTGTGGCAGCTTTACCAGACGGCTGAAACTGGTCGGAGGTTTCTTCGTTGCTTACAGAAAGTCCTTCTGTCTAGACGTGTCAGTGACATGCATCCCCAGCACCTTGGGACAATGGTGCAAAATGCTTGTAGCGGGGGCATCCTGTATCCGTATGGATGAAGGTAAGAGGTGGGTGTGGAGAGTGGCATGGGACCAGGATCGAATACCATTTCCCTGTCACAGGTCATGTATGATGACTTCCTGATAACAGCTGCATGGGAGCGCAGGGCAGGGTCCAATTAAGTGTTTTTTTATAGGACGTTTCTTTAGAGGGGGTGGCGGGGGAGAAGCTGATGATGGCGAGTTAATTTTCAAAACCTCGGGGGGGGGGGGGGGATGGGGGGTGCTTATGGGCCTGTGTGGCAGATATTTTAGAGGCTCAGCAACGCCTCTGACTGTTTGTGACTCTGGGAAAGCCATCACTTAACCCTGGATCTACTGTTGGAGACAGGATGCTGGGCAGGATAGACCTTGGTCTGACCCAGCCTGGCATTTCTGATGATCCTGACATGCCTGTCCAGCCTTGATCCGGCTTGCACATGCCCTCTAAGGCCATGAGATTTACCAAACAGCATGTTGGAATGGGGCCCATTGGCACCTTACAGAACACTCAAGAAAGGTCATATTATTACTGAGAATTACTGCAGGTGACAGCCAGGACAGAGAGCTGTGCAGCTCAGAACTCAGATCCTTTCTCCCCTACGTGTGACCTTCACAAAGCCACTCAACTCCCCTGCAAACCACAAGGCCTTTGGGGCAGAGACATCACCGGTGCATGAACTTGTAGGATGCAAGGTAGCTTTACGACAGTAGGGAGAGGCTGAGCCAGGCCTGGTTGTCTGCCCATTGCATGCTGGGATTTGTAGTTCCATGCTCTTTAAGAAATTGAACCTGCAAGTCCCAGCATGGAACTGGCTCAGCCTCTGTATCCTGCTGAGGAGCTCTGTGATAATCCCGTCTATGCATATACATGGAAATGATAAATTAGCAGGGTATTCCCCATCAGGGCGACAGACCTGCAGGTAACTATTTTTGTATAGTCTCTTGGACTGGGAATAGCTCTGTACCCTTTGGCAGGTTTCGAAAGATTTCACCAACTGGGCATTCTGGCAGGACAGGATGGAGCCAGCCAAGCTGAGCATGACAGAGAGCGCAGAGAGCAAGGTGAAGAACGTGATCTGAAAGACAGAGAGAAGGACATGACGTCAGGAACCCGGTGGTGGCCTCTGGCCATGTCTGCCCCATGCCAGGAGAACTCCAGGACACCTACCACCAGGGTAAAAGGTCGTCTCCAGGAAACAACACCAACCAGGCCTGAGAGGGCTAACTGTGAGCAAAGAGGAAGAGAAAAGAGTTAAGTGCTACAAAGAAAAACAGAATATCAGAACAGATAAAGAGCTCAAAGCTTCAGTCCCATAAACCCCACTTCATCTCTAGCTAAGGATCCTCAATGCTCATCTCATGCTTTATCCCACATTCCCCCACAGCTAAGGATCCTCTGTGCTTATCCCAGGCTTTACCCCTCACTCCCCCACAGCTAAGGATCCTCTGTGCTTATCCCAGGCTTTATCCCTCACTCCCCCACAGCTAAGCATCCTCTGTGCTTATCCCAGGCTTTACCCCTCACTCCCCCACAGCTAAGGATCCTCTGTGCTTATCCCAGGCTTTACCCCTCACTCCCCCCCCCCCCCCCCCCACAGCTAAGGATCCTCTGTGCTTACTCCAGGCTTTACCCCTCACTCCCCCACAGCTAAGGATCCTCTGTGCTTATCCCAGGCTTTACCCCTCACTCCCCCACAGCTAAGGATCCTCTGTGCTTATCCCAGGCTTTACCCCTCACTCCCCCACAGCTAAGGATCCTCTGTGCTTATCCCAGGCTTTACCCTTCACTCCCCCACAGCTAAGGATCCTCTGTCCTTATCCCAGGCTTTACCCTTCATTCCCCCACAGCTAAGGATCCTCTGTGCTTATCCCAGGCTTTACCCCTCACTCCCCCACAGCTAAGGATCCTCTGTGCTTATCCCAGGCTTTACCCCTCACTCCCCCACAGCTAAGGATCCTCTGTGCTTACCCCAGGCTTTACCCCTCACTCCCCCCACAGCTAAGGATCCTCTGTGCTTATCCCAGGCTTTACCCCTCACTCCCCCACAGCTAAGGATCCTCTGTGCTTATCCCAGGCTTTACCCCTCACTCCCCCTCAGCTAAGGATCCTCTGTGCTTATCCCAGGCTTTACCCCTCACTCCCCCACAGCTAAGGATCCTCTGTGCCTATCCCAGGCTTTACCCCTCACTCCCCCACAGCTAAGGATCCTCTGTGCCTATCCCAGGCTTTACCCCTCACTCCCCCCACAGCTAAGGATCCTCTGTGCTTATCCCAGGCTTTACCCCTCACTCCCCCATAGCTAAGGATCCTCTGTGCTTATCCCAGGCTTTACCCCTCACTCCCCCATAGCTAAGGATCCTCTGTGCTTATCCCAGGCTTTACCCCTCACTCCCCCACAGCTAAGGATCCTCTGTGCTTATCCCAGGCTTTACCCCTCACTCCCCCACAGCTAAGGATCCTCTGTGCCTATCCCAGGCTTTACCCCTCACTCCCCCCACAGCTAAGGATCCTCTGTGCTTATCCCAGGCTTTACCCCTCACTCCCCCATAGCTAAGGATCCTCTGTGCTTATCCCAGGCTTTACCCCTCACTCCCCCACAGCTAAGGATCCTCTGTGCTTATCCCAGGCTTTACCCCTCACTCCCCCATAGCTAAGGATCCTCTGTGCTTATCCCAGGCTTTACCCCTCACTCCCCCACAGCTAAGGATCCTCTGTGCTTATCCCAGGCTTTACCCCTCACTCCCCCCCACAGCTAAGCATCCTCTGTGCTTATCCCAGGCTTTACCCCTCACTCCCCCCACAGCTAAGGATCCTCTGTGCTTATCCCAGGCTTTACCCCTCACTCCCCCACAGCTAAGGATCCTCTGTGCTTATCCCAGGCTTTACCCCTCACTCCCCCCCACAGCTAAGGATCCTCTGTGCTTATCCCAGGCTTTACCCCTCACTCCCCCCACAGCTAAGGATCCTCTGTGCTTATCCCAGGCTTTACCCCTCACTCCCCACAGCTGAGGATCCTCTGTGCTTATCCCAGGCTTTACCCCTCACTCCCCCACAGCTAAGGATCCTCTGTGCTTATCCCAGAATTTACCCCTCACTCCCCCCACAGCTATGGATCCTCTGTGCTTATCCCAGGCTTTACCCCTCACTCCCCCCACAGCTAAGGATCCTCTGTGCTTATCCCAGGCTTTACCCCTCACTCCCCCACAGCTAAGGATCCTCTGTGCTTATCCCAGGCTTTACCCCTCACTCCCCCCACAGCTAAGGATCCTCTGTGCTTATCCCAGGCTTTAACCC
Source organism: Rhinatrema bivittatum (assembly GCF_901001135.1). Lineage (NCBI taxonomy): Eukaryota > Metazoa > Chordata > Amphibia > Gymnophiona > Rhinatrematidae > Rhinatrema > Rhinatrema bivittatum. The sequence continues at coordinate 28,066,947 of NC_042630.1, forward strand.
TCACTCCCTCACAGCTAAGGATCCTCTGTGCTTATCCCAGGCTTTACCCCTCACTCCCCCACAGCTAAGCATCCTCTGTGCTTATCCCAGGCTTTACCCCTCACTCCCCCCACAGCTAAGGATCCTCTGTGCTTATCCCAGGCTTTAACCCTCACTCCCTCACAGCTAAGGATCCTCTGTGCTTATCCCAGGCTTTACATCTCACTCCCCTCCAGCTAAGGATCCTCTGTGCTTATCCCAGGCTTTACCCCTCACTCCCCCACAGCTAAGGATCCTCTGTGCTTACCCCAGGCTTTACCCCTCACTCCCCCCACAGCTAAGGATCCTCTGTGCTTATCCCAGGCTTTACCCCTCACTCCCCCCACAGCTAAGGATCCTCTGTGCTTATCCCAGGCTTTAACCCTCACTCCCTCACAGCTAAGGATCCTCTGTGCTTATCCCAGGCTTTACCCCTCACTCCCCCACAGCTAAGGATCCTCTGTGCTTATCCCAGGCTTTACCCCTCACTCCCCCACAGCTAAGGATCCTCTGTGCTTATCCCAGGCTTTACCCCTCACTTCCCGACAGCTAAGGATCCTCTGTGCTTATCCCAGGCTTTACCCCTCACTTCCCCACAGCTAAGGATCCTCTGTGCTTATCCCCAGGCTTTACCCCTCACTCCCCCACAGCTAAGGATCCTCTGTGCTTATCCCAGGCTTTACCCCTCACTCCCCCACAGCTAAGGATCCTCTGTGCTTATCCCAGGCTTTACCCCTCACTCCCCCACAGCTAAGGATCCTCTGAGCTTATCCCAGGCTTTACCCCCTCACTTCCCCACAGCTAAGGATCCTCTGTGCTTACCCCAGGCTTTACCCCTCACTCCCCCACAGCTAAGGATCCTCTGAGCTTATCCCAGGCTTTACCCCCTCACTCCCCCACAGCTAAGGATCCTCTGTGCTTACCCCAGGCTTTACCCCTCACTCCCCCACAGCTAAGGATCCTCTGTGCTTATCCCAGGCTTTACTTCTCACTCCCCCCCCCCCCCCCCCCCCCCAGCTAAGGATCTTATCTTCTTATTCCAGGTTTTTCTCCTCTCTCCCCCCAGAGCTAAGGATCCTCTGGGTTCCCCCTGGCAGGCACTTGCAGCTAGCCCTTGTGCTAATGGACCTGCTGCTTGCCAAAATAGAAAAGACAGCAGCAGCTGGCAGTGAAACAAAGAAGCCATTACCACAACTCTGATCTGGGAGTTTCAGAGCCTGCGCTCAGGTTCGAGAGGTTGACTGAGGATGCATGTGCCCTGCTCCAGTTCACAAGGCAGCTACCACTACTCTGTCTCCCTGAAGCCCTCGCCTAGCTTTTGCCTTGGTACTAAGGGGGGATATTGGTGGTCAGTAGTGTCAATTGTCAATCTGAAAGGCAAAGAAAGGGAGCTTGAATTAAGACAACCTAAGCTAGACATCGTTTCTGGGAGAGCCATGGTGGCATGCAGGGAAGGGGGAAGAGACTGGCCCATTCCAGCAGCGGGGATAAGTCCTTTGCAGTTCTTCAGATGCCTTGTAGGTTTGATCTGTGATTTTTTACAGCAACATCCTATGGGAGAGGCTGCAATAGGCAAAGAGACTCTTACACCCGTGGATATCAGACCACACACGGTGCTTTTTTCACTCAATGCACAAATGCAGCACGGCCGAGCCAGAGTGAAAGGACATTTACGAGTTATGGGTGTTTGGGGTAATTGGATTTGCAGTTTATATCAGACAGATTCTGAGTGTTATTGCAGTTGTATCTGGATTTAGAAAGGGTCTTACAGTAGGAAAAAAAACACGATAGACCAGAACACTCTCTTGTTGTCGGGGACAGAAGGAACCTCTGCACTCACAAGGCTGCAATGAGCGTGATCTGGTACCAGACCTGGTAAACTGGAACCTGGGGCTCTGGACAGTTACTATTCCGCCACGAATTTCACACACTTACCGAAAAGCCGGCCCAGGATGGACAGGAGTGCTTGATCTTGAGGGACGGCGTGATGGTTGCTGCCACCAGACTGAACGTGACGATGAGGATTCCTAAGGTGACCTGGACGAAGCCCAGGGCCAGGAGGATCTGCGACCAGGCTCTCTGCACCCGGAGATGGGACAGGCTGCGGGATGCCCTGGCCGTCAGGGACAGGCTGGAATCGGAAGGGGACGGCATGGCTTCACAAGCAGAGAGGATGCAAGCCCAGCGGAGGCGCTCAGCCTGCACCCTCATGAGAAGCCCTAGGAGGACTGGCATGCAGAAATCGTCTGAGAGGGAGCGGCCCTCCACTCGCTGGCTCCACGCGCTCTTGTCAGGGACTTTTAATTCGGTGTCTGCAGGGCCCTGCACTTGGAGCCTGAAGCCCGAGGAGGGCTGGGGGGGGTTGCCCTGCACTGAGTTGTGTTCCCAAGTGCCTCAGACGCTGACAGGATCCATCCTGTCCGCCTCAAGATAGCAGGTTACAGAGACAAGGAGCCATTTAGACACAAAGGTACCTTCATCTCTAGAACTCAGGAAGGAGCAGACTGAAGGCAGGGACAGCGTCGACGCTTTGGCTCCGGATCAGACAAAGCTCCTGGTCCTAAAGTTCCCTCAAACAACCGATTTGTAATGGATTTTTAGGAGCCGCAGACGGAAGGCGAACTGTCCCAGATGCTCAAGTTCAGCTAGGAAAAGATGTTAATGACAATACGCCGGCCCCCAGCGACCCACGGGACCGGATCTTTCTGAACGAGCAGAGGGGGGGGGGGGGGGGGGGAGGCCCCATGTAAAATCCACAATCTCTGCACCTGGGGGCCCCCTCTGGACTTCTGCTCCGCTGGAGGGGGAAACAGTGTTCACATCTTACGGAGAGATTTCAAAGGGAAAAGCTCAGCCAGCAAGGTGCAGTGTGGGTGCATCGATCGGCAGCAATGTCTCTGTCACTTGATCTGCTCAGGCATGTGGGAGGGGGGGGCGGGGGGATTTGTTCTCCTATTATACAGTATCCGGTCAAAGGCATTTCTTCAGTTCTGGCCCCTGGGAAGGGGTAAAAAGGAGCTGCAAGATACCAGGCAGAGCCCAGGGTTCACCATGCAGCAGAGGCTGGAGGGAGGCAAAGACAGAGAGGTGGATCTTGCAGCCCCTGCGTGCACCCTGTAGGCAAGTTCAGCCCTTTTATTGTAATCCACGGGCTGCAGCTCGCTCCCCCCCCCCCCCCCCCACATCTGGAGATGCCCTGGATGCTCCGGGCTGAAGGAATTTCCTGGAAGATGCTGCCCTGTGGAAGAGGAAAGCGGCTGGAAGCCCGAGAGAGCCAACAGCCCCAAACTTGCCTTGACTTCTGCAAGCGGAGTCCTGGAATGTGGCCGCCAGCTGTGTTGCCGGAGGGGGGGCGGGGGGTGGGGGCGATGCTGGGGCAGCTCCTCCTCCTGCCCTGGGGTGGTTAGAGGGGAGAGGAGCGGCAGGGACCTGCCACCTGCACTCCCCCCCTCCTGCAGCGCCAGGAGGATGCTGAGGCTGCAGCAGCAGGGAGCAGCCCAAGCTCCGCCCCCCTGACATCACTCTGGACTGCATCCTGGGACTTGGAGTCCGAGCGGTGTCTCAAAAGCCCTTTTCAATTCAAGCAGTGTATTTAAGGGATGCTTTCAGAAGAGCAGCCTCCTCAGCCTTGCAGCTGCTACATACCTATTGGCTTCTTATTCTCAGTTTTGCTTTATCTTGCCTAGAGGGTAAGCTCCAAGGACTAGGGGCGGCCCATACATGTGGCTCTGTACAGTCGGCATCCATTATTCAAATCATAATCATCTGCTTCTGCAATATCAAATTGACTTTTTTTAAATGTATAAGTAGTACATTGACCGGCTATGTTTTAGTGGTGGAATTAGAATGCAGATTTCTTAGTTCATCAGGTCAGGCTCAGGAATTTTGTCTGGCTGCACATCTGCCAGAAAGCTCTGAAGCCAAGTAACATTGTGGATTTTGAAAAGTCTAGGAGTGGATTTAATCCCTTCTCCTCTTCCCCCCCCCCCCCCCCCATTTTTGCCTCTCAGCTCCAGTAACATCAAATCCTCTCGCTGACTGAGCAGGGGATCCCTAGGGCATTGTGCCTGTACTTAACTGCTTTAATGGAAGCTTTCTCTCAAGATACTGGAAGGCAGATTCAACCACAGGCTCATTTCACAGTCAGCAAAATAACATTAAAAAAAAAAAAGACTAAACGCTAATCTATTTTTAATTCCGAACACCACACACAATTCCATCAGAGGTAAAGATGGTTTGGCCTCTTCCAAGCAGATCTGTGGATCCTGGGGAGGGGGGAGAAGGGATGTTATTGGCAGGTACAGAATGGGGTATGTTTCACCGTACCATGGCTCTGTAGCACTCTTGCAGCACTAAGCTTTCCACAGCAGCAATTCACAAAAACATACAAAGTGCAAATGAACTGGGAAGAGTGCCTTTTCTCTAAGTGTTTCCATTCTGCGTTAGATCCCTGGGTTTTCTGGGAAAATGCTATTCCGGTGCATAGATCTACCAATTCTGAAGCTGCGGTTGCAGTAGCTTGCATGGATCAGGAGATAATGGGCACACGGAGACAAAGCAAACACAGGAGCCATTTGTTTTCAACGCGAATAAAAATCCATTAAAATGGATGCAGTAAAGCAGCCTAAACAGTGGGGGAAAACACAGGGTACTTAATAATCAGTGCTAGACCATAACCATCCCAGCCAACAGCACCCACTGCTATGCTAAGATAAAATGGCTTTTACGGCTATTATTTTAAATAATATTTTTCAGACATGCAGAATACTGGAAGCAGGAGCAACCCCTGAGTTTCCGGGAACCAAATGGACCAGGTGCCCAGATTTGTTGGGTTTTTTTTTTTGTTTTTTTTTAACTTGCACATCTATATAAATAAAAATGTTAAATAGTTTGGACAAAATCACTAATCTCAGAAACCACTGAACTGATTGCTTTCAAATTTGGACACAACCTTCATTTCGCATACAGGAAGGTTCTTCTGTACTTACATTACAGATATGTCACACCTGTGACAGGTAAAATAGGTTTAAACATTTTTTTGAGAAAACAGCGACATCTGCTGGACATAAGCATCATCTGTTACACCTTACACTAACACACGCTACACTAATCATTTCGCCAGTCCAGGTCCACGGTTCACTTCCATTTTAACACATTCGTGCACTTTTTTCGCCAGAAGATAACTATTTCCTTTACAGATAAAATACACCCACCACCCTCCTCATGCCCCCCCACACATATGCCCAATTTATTTACTTCCCAGGCCCTCACAACACACACAAAACCTGACAGAAGTCCGGGAGGCTCCAGCGGGGGGCCAGGACCGGTCTGGGACACATCTCCTGCACTACGGCTGTCGGCTGCCAGCACTCAACATGGCGCCGACGGCCCTTTCCCTTACTATGCCACTCGGGGACCCCAATGGCGGCAGTAGCCCATGTGACATAGGAAGGGCGAGGGCCCCTCGGCGCTATTTTCAGGACTGGCAGCCGGGGGACCTTTGCCCTTACTATGTCAGAGGACCTACCGCTGCCATTGCTCCACCCCACTGACATAGTAAGGGCAAAGGGCCGTCGGAACCCGTTTCAGTGCTCGCAGCCGATGGACCAACGCCAATACATCGCTCCCGGACCGCTCCTGAACAACCGCTCCACTGACAGACATTTTTATCAGGTCTCGGGGGGTCTGGAGGGTGGGGGTGGTAATTAATTTATTGCGAACATCTTAGGGAGGGGTAGGTTTCATTCATTCAGCAACTCTGGGGGGAGGGCAGGGGGTGGTTAGTTTAAGAGAACTTTTCTCATAGGGTTGTTTTTTGGGGAAGGGGGAGGTTCACACACAAATACATACACTAAACTTGCACGATCTCCGGAACGCACCAAAATAGCCCTCCCCAGACCACAAAACAAATTTGGTTAGGCACTCCCCTATTTGGCTACATAGCGCGCACAGACGCCCAGGGACAGACCACATGTAGCAGCAACAATTTTAATTTCCCAGATCTTGGGAGGGGGCAGGAGGGTGGGGGGTTATTATTTGATTTAAAGGGTTGGGATTGGGGGGGGGTTTTGGGGGTTCCCACCGAAATAGAAAGACAAAGGTTTTCTGATCTGAAGGGTAGGCAGCAGGCGGGGGGAGGTGACAGTGAGGGGAGAGGTGAGTGTGAGGCGAGAGAGTTGGAGTGGGGACAGGGGAGGGAAGGGGGGTGAGTGATCAAGGAGGAGGAGGATGAGTGACTGAGGTAAATAAGCAAGGGGAAGGGGGAGGGAGGGTAAAGAACCTGACTCTGCCACTGCAATGCGTGGCCGGGTACCGCTAGTAGCCAATAAAGTTGTTGGGATGCTCCCTGTTTACTGGGTTCTTCTGGGGTTTTTTCCACCTCTTATATAATCAAATCATGTGATTACTGGGTAGTGAAAAAACGCAAACAAGAAAGCACAGATCGAAAGGCACACATGGCCCAAGGCACCGGAGGCTGCTTCTCTCGATCCTATGGTGGCCCTCCATCGCCGCAGCCCTCTCCCCACACCCTCGCTAGCCTTAGCTTTAAGTTGCCAGCAGGATGGAGCCTGCAAATACTAGGAGTAGCAGAGAAAGCAACAGGCAACTTAACATCAAGGCACAGTAAAACACCTCCAAACAAAACTTCAAAAGGCAGAGAGAAAATATATTATAACCCCCCCATCTGCATCTGTCTCTCTATTAAGTCATCTCTGAAGGAAACAGCAAAGCATACAGAGTTAAACATTCTTTATTCTTTAAATAAAATCAAAACTGGATCTGCATTTTTTTTGGCACAGCAAGAAACATAATTAAAAAACAAAACAAAAAAAAAAAAAAACCAACGCCCGACGGGATGCATCCAGTTAGTAGATTAATGGCAGAAAATAAAAAAAAGATCCACGATTGCATTTCCATATGATCTCTATTAACAAGCAGGGAGGGGGTGTAATGTTGAAGAGTTAAAGGCTCCCTCCTCCTGCCACTGCCTCCCTCCAGACCCTTCAGTACAGCAGGTCCCCATGTGCGGGATCACAGCTGCAGCACAACTGGCACCGCAGGGGACGGGTCCCGTAACGGAGGGGGCTGCAGGCTCCAAACTCCTGACCCCAGGCACAGACTGCAAGTCTAAATGTGAAACAAAGAAAAGATGCTAAAATAGGCCACCTTTGTGGCCTCAGCTTTGGCCTTAAGTGTGTGTGAGAGGGAAGGAAAGGCCCAGAGAGAGATTCCCCTCACACCCTTGTGCTGCTGCTGGTTTCTGTGGGATTTCCAGACTGGCAGCAGGGATGGAGGCACCAGCACAGCACCACGCTGTGGGCGCCCACAATCTCGATCAAGGTAGCGGGTTTAACACGTTACTGGCCAGGGGCTCCCTACCCTCAGCTTAGACCCTAGCATTTCTCAAGTCTGGTGCTGCATAATGTGTTAGCTGGGCACGTGCTTGGCTAACTTTCCCAAGAGCTAAACTCTGTAATTCTCCAAAGTTAGGCACAGGCAATGCTGGTCCATTACAGAAATTTCCCCCGCAGCCTGCTGGCCCAGCTTCCTTGCCATCGCTCAGACTGTGAAATGACCCAGGGTAACGCCCTGGGAGGGGGCAGCTTAGCACAGAGAATCATCTCAAGTAATGCACTATATTTCTACAAAGAAAGCATCTCTTTCCTCTGCCTAAGAGGGCAAAAAGGAAGCTAGGGGTTACAGGGAGGAGAGGTGGGCTAGTGGTTAGTATAGTGCACTAGGATTCTGAAGGCCCAGACTCTTCCACGGGTTCTCCCAACAACAACAACAACAACAACAACAGTCTATCCAAGAGCCAGTGGGAGAAAAAAAAAAAAAAAAGATAGTGTGTCTTAATCTGGCATTTCCAGTTAAATCAGATTTATTTACTCCTGTAAAGAGACCGATGCCTTGAAGCAATGGACACAAATGAGGACTGCAGGGGACAGGTCCTCCACAAACAAGGAGGGTGCAAAGCTGGCCACCGCTATGTACTGATCTTAGCCTAGGAGAAAGCACTTTCTCTCCCAGCATGGGACTCGTGCATGGCCTTCTCCTTTCATTCCTCAGCAGTACGAACGGATTGGAACCACACGAGCCTGGTGCATAGCCGGAACGTAAAAGGAGAGGAAGAACGCAGGCATTCTACTGTTCCCGTGCCTCATGCCTGAGCTAGACAGGAACAGCTGGGGCCCCTCCATCCTTTAACACACAGAGTTCCCTCACAGCGGAGAACGGCCTTCAGCCACTCCTCATGGAACCGTCACCAGATCCTCTTCTCGCATTCACCGGTTCCTTGGTTTCTGTGTGCCGTAAACGTGCTCGGCTCTACCCTAGTGTTTCTTTTCAGACGTGTGCGTGATCGGGGCCGTGGCACGTAGTAAAAGGCGCTGCAGCTGTGATGTTTCCTGTGTGACACACGATGGCCGCCCAGAAGCAACCAAAAAAAAAAAAAAGGCCTATACTGAATGCACAGCCCATGAAACACCACCCCACGCAACATCCTCCCAATCCATACAATTCAAATTGCATTTTACAGATATTTTCAGCTTCTCCCATAATACAAAAAAAAAAAAAAAAAATGCAGACCCAAGTGAGTGCAGCCAGGGTCAGCAGCTCAAACTCTGGTGGCAGGAGGCAGGGCCTCATGGCTCTGGCACATAGTGGCACCAGCCCTTCTCCAGCATGCTTATTCTTCACTCTCACTGGGGGGGGAGGGTGTTAAGCTGGTATCTGATCTCCGCTTGGTTAATGCAGTCTCATCTCATCCAGGGGATGTGCAGCTAACGTCAATTTTTTTTTCCCCTGACGAAGAAAAAAAGGGGAGGGGACAGTGGATGCAGAGGGGAGAAAGTGCCTGAGTGAAGGGAATCTTAAGACGATTATTCCTAATGTGCATAAATAAGAAAACATCCCCGGCGGGGTCCACGGTCGCACCCTCACTATGGCTGCAGTGTGCTCCGGGCGGCTCCCGATGCTGCGCTGGCTGCTGCGGTCCGCACTGCCTGATTGGAGAAGACTCCTGTGGCAAATTCCTCCTGCGCTTTCTGGAAGCTGGCACCTGTCCGGCGATACATAGAATGGATCTGAAAGACAGATGGGGAGAAGGCAGCAGATTAAAAATACCCTGATGCAAAGCTGGGCATTTTGTTTGGTCAACTGATGCCATTTCAGCCGGCCAGTACTGCAGAGCAAGACAGAATCTGAGAGCAGAGGAGCACTGTTCCAGTCTGCTCTCTTTTGTAAGTTTGTTTCTGCAAATCAGTGTCTTGTGCCACTGGCTTCAGTCAGAGACTCAGATGTGTGTCCTTCACTTTGCCCGACATTCTAAAAGAGCAGGAATCTCTCACATCTCTGAGTAATACTCACCTTCTTTAGCATGATAATTCCCAGGACTGAAGTGGCGGTGAAAAACAGAGATACGGCCATCATGATGACAGCCACAGCCACATTCCGCTTGATGGCAGAGAGACTTGCTATCCAACCGCTGGAAGAAGATACAAAGATTAACACTCCACATGGGATTCTCTCTCAAGTATTGTCAGCTCCATCCCTTGCCTGGGTGCCAATACAGCATGTCACAGATTAACACAGGAAGGAAGAGGAACTGAGTGAACGGGGGGGGGACCCCATATGCAGATACCCTCCTCTCCCCATCTCTGAAAACTGGCGATGTGAGCAGGATACAGATGTACAGAGTTTGTAGAAATGGGTGTAAGAGGTAGCACCAGATGCACTTTGGTGTCAAGCGCAGGGAAGGGGAAAGGGGTCAGACTGCAGCATCCTGCCGGCCTCTCACCTGAAGCCCCAGCCTGGGATTCCGATGGCCTGCAGCACATACACTATGTCCTGCACGAAGAAGATAAAAAAGAACACGAAAAAGTTGAAGGAACTGTCGCTCCTGTGTTAGAGAGAAAGAAAGAGAAAAAAAAACAAAAGGCAAACATGAGTGTAGTGTCATGGGTGGGCAGCAGACATCTCACCCTTTAATACAGCACAACAGGGAGGGGATCATGGGGCACAGTGAGATGTCCCTGAAACAAGTCACCAATATAAGGAAGATTCTTAGTCGGCCCCACTTCACCCCCATTTAAAAAATTAACAGTTACAGTTCTAATTTAATTTAAAATGTTGGATTTTGGTTCCACCTTTCGTAGCTGGACAACCACTTCAAAGTGGATCACATAAGGTTAGAGAGAAAGCAAATCACATTCCAGCTCCAAGTAGTGAGAAATATATTCTAGGTCATAAAGCAAAAATACAAAGAAAAGGTTAGACCTGGCCAAAAATCTGGCTACAAATGATGGGAAAGGCTGAGGTTTTATATTCAAAGCCCAAAGAAGTGTTTGGACCTTTCCATCCCATATCTGTTGGCTTGTGGCCTCTTGGGAGCCATCCAAGGATGTTCTGTAATCTGGGACTGGCTGTGGGGCCAGGGTCTCAGGTCATGATGAAAACTGCTCGCTGGTGGTGTGAGGGGACGCAATGCCGAACAGCTTGCACAGGTCTCTGAGAATTTCTGTCAACCACAGTCACACAGATCATTGGAGAAGCACGTGAGCAGTTACCCCCAGGGTGAATGTCACAGCAGTGGAGTTTTACTGGCACACAACACTGGCAGAGTTAAAATGCTCAGCATACAGTGTTTCCTTTTTCACTGTTTCAATCAATAATGCAGGACCTCGGAGATCCTTTTGGTAATTAGCCCTGGAATGAGGCCCACGGGGAGGTGACATCACTCAACAGGATGGCTGTCGGGGGTGGGGGTGGGGGTAGGGTCGCAATTTCTGTGACTGAAGTCACACAGACCTCTCAAATTTTCCATCAGTTCTGAAAAGAGCACCTCTGGGGATACGTAAGCTTTATCTATTACCTCGCTGCGGTCCCTGTGTGGGACTGGCAGCTCCTTCCTGCAACAGATTGGTGATCATCCCACCTCTAGGTTTTGTTTTTAAATGCCAGCACCCTTTCTTTCTTGTTCTCAGATGGTACTCACCTGACAGCTTTGTACAGCGGCCTGTACCAACAGACGAACGAGCAGGGGGTGAAGAGAAGTGCCCAGAGGATGGAAAGGCCAAAGCCAGAGCCCACGCTGCTGTCCACACAGAACCAGGCCAGGGATGCCAAAAAGTTCAGGAAGAGGGTGGCCGAGCTGACTGAGGGAGAGAAGCAGGGACTCATCAACACACCTCAAGGCGGCAGCACTGACAGCCCGGCTGGAAACAGAGCAGAGGAAAGCCTTCCAAGACCAACTGGCTCCCCCCAGTCTGCCCAGCTCTTCCTGTCCATCCCAGCTGTAGGAGATCATTCCTGACCCAAGTCAGATTTTATCATCTTGCTCTCTGGGTAGAGAAGGGTACAAGTCCCAGGCCCTCCACCCATCTCACATCTTACCCCCAAGCTTTGTAATAGTCTAAACAGCAACCAAAACTAGCAAGGCTTCTGCCTGAACACAGGACCTCCTAGGCCCCTATAGCCTGGTACCGCCCAGCAAGGTTATCAGCAACTTGCTAGCACCAGCCCGATTGATTTCTAGAGAGGTTTGGCCCACTGGTATCAATCTGGCTACCCTGTAAACGGTGGTATCTCTAGATCTAGCTTCATTCATCCATTCCTGGTTTTGTCCTCCTCCTCCTTACCTCTGCCTAGAAGGCACAAAGGGCAGGTCGTTTCCACCTGTCTTGTGAACCAAGGCCAATATTACCTCCTCCTGCTGTTGTTACCTTCAGTAATGCCCCCGAGCACACCATCTGCTTTCCCTGCTGCTCTACTACGCCGACTGGCTGCCTTCCTCCTAGAGCTGCTTCTGGTTTCCCCACTATGTGCTAAATGGATTTCTAAGCACTGAAGCTCACTTTCAGGAAGCAGGGGTCCAAGCACGGTGCCGCCACCCCCTCCCTCGCCCCCACACTCACACATCCAGAGATAGTACATGGTGGAAACCGTTTTCTGGAATTCTTGTGGGATCTCCACCGAGATGTCCTGGTAAAAGCAGGGCTGCACGGGGCAGAAGGAAGGGAGCGGGGGCCAGTTATTCTGCCGCACTGGAAGGGAAGAAGAACAGAAGGAAGGTCCATGAGCCCAGCCATCCCGGCTCACAAGCACCTGGCAGATCCCATGAAGTAACTCTAAGAGCTTTCTTTAGTCTACTTGGCTAACCCCCTTTATCACTGTGGCACCTTTTCTGAGATGGGGGGGGGGGGGCGGGGGGAACGGACCCAGAACAGCACACAGTCCCCAAAGTGTGGCCACACCATGGTTCGATACAGAGGCAAAATGAGATTTTCTGTATTATTCTCCATTCCTTACTTTCTATTTGCTTCTTTGACCACCATCATGCACTGAGCAGAGGATTTCAAAGTATTGTCCACAAGGACTGCAAGGTCCTTTCCCTGGGTGGTGACTCCTAGTGTGGAACCCAGCACCGTGCACGTGTAGTTGGGATTATTTTTTCCATACGAGCTTCCCATTGCACGTCCACATCAGATTTCATCTGCCATTCAGTTGCCCAGGCTCCTGGTCTCAGAAGGTCCTTCCTGCAGTTCCTCACAGTCCCCTGCCCTTTCAACAACTTGGAATAATTTTGTGTCCTCTGCAGATCTGACCACCTCGCTCGCTGTTCCTCTTTTCCCTGCTAAATAGCACAGGTCCCAGTACCAGTCCTTGTGCACGCCACTAAGTGTCTTTCTCCATTTGGAACAGGGACCACGTAGCCCTATCACTAATCCACCCTAGGAAGCTGCCTCCTAGCCACCACTGTCATTTCCTGAGGAGTCTCCCCTAGGGGACGTTGCCAAATGCCTTCTGAAAGTCCAAATACACTAGATCAGCACGTTTATTTCTAACTTCAAAAACAATCTAAGAGATCTGTAAGGCACGACGTCCCCATTAAACCAGGTCTGTCTCTGCGGGCAGGGATTCTGTTCTTAGCTATTGCTTCTACCATTCTGCCAGCGGCGACATCAAGCTTACTGGTTTGCTCATTCCGGTTTACAGTGGGTTAAACAGTCAGGAGCAGAGCGCAAATAATGTTAGGCGAAACGAGGTCGTACCTGCAGCGCTTCCAAGGGCGGCGTTCTGGAGCTCCCGCTCCCTCCTGTCCAGTTCCGCTGCTTTCCTGTTCAGCTCCTCCTGCTGCCGTAATAAGTCTGCCTTGGCTGCCGTGGCCTCCTGTCCCAGTAGAACCAGAGCAGAAACGGCACTCAGCAAATGCCACAGACCGGGGCGCATCCAGCCTCCCCCACCCTTCCCTGGCTAAGTGAGCACCGAACGCTTCTGTGGCCTCTGCTCGGTCCGCACTAGGGAGCAGGAACCCAGCTGCAACCTGGGCTGAAGCAGCGAGGCTTAGGAGAGGAAACACAGACAAGAGGTCCCAGGAGGGCCTTCCTCTCCCAGGAAGAGAAGAGTCGGTCTCCCGTCTTCTCCTCAGCAGAGAAGGGTGAAAACCGGCGTTCTCCTGCAGTGCCTCATCTTCTTCACTGTCCTAACTGCTCTTTTTCACATGGGGCTTCACAATCTATGAATTATCCAGGCGTTCTCTCTTCACCACCCCCCACCAATACCCTTTTCATGCCACACGCTTGGCCTCCCGCCTCCTGTGTCACCTCACGTCAATCAGACACAAATCTGGCAAGGCACAGCTGTCCTGCAAGAGAGAAAAAAGCAACCCAGCCCTGCGAGCGGCACTGCCACCCCCTGATGTACCTGACTTCCATAGGAGCCGTAGTTCTTGGGTTCCGTGGGGCTGGGTTTCCGGGGGAGCTGCGAGGCTTCGGCTGGCGGCTGGGGCACACTAGCCGGTGGCACTGCTGGCTGGGGCTGGTATGGAGGGGGAGGCCGCTGCAGAGAGAGAGGGCGAGAGGACAGAGCACTGACACAGCTGTGCCACCTTCCCTGGTAGGTTCTCCACACCCACTGCCCATTTCCTTACCCCTTGGTTATCGAAGGGATTGTAGACGTCCAGCGTTGCATACTGGGAGCTCGGCTTTTGGCTCAGCACGGCAGGATCCTAGGGGAGAGAGAAGATCAGCACTTCCCCCGGCCACACCCTTCCTGTACACTACTCGGTAGGGATGGACTTCACATCTCCCTTCTGATTGCTTTTGAAGGTTCCTACACTACTGCGTCTTTAAAGATCCTCCACTTAAAAACGCACAAGCAGGCCAAAGATGGATTTATCTCCGGCTTGCTTCAATTCAGATACAGGTTTTGGCCCCCCCCCCTTGTCTACTGTCTCGAACACCTGCAATACACCTCATCAGGTTTTTTGGGAGTATCCCCGGCCCAGCCCCATCCAGATGCAGACGATAAAATGGGCTCAATGGGGGCCAGGGAGGAGTCCGTTAGAAATAAAGTCCTTGTGCCCTGCTGCAGAGATTTAAGAAGCCGGGGGCAGCCCAGAAAGGAGGAAAGATTCACTTCCGGCAATCCCTAAGCGCACAGGCAGGCCAACGCAAGGCTCTATCGCCCCCCAACCGCTCAGAACAGGCAGCCCGCCAGGGAGCCTACACCTGCTTAGCGACTCGGAAGAGGGGAGTGGGAGTGTACAGAGAGACTGCTGAGCTGTTTGTCATCCAAACTCTACACTCCTGCCAGCCCTAGGACGTTGCAGACCTGGTGACAGCATTCAGAGATGCAGGGTACAGCAGGGTCTCAAGGACAAAAAAAAAAACAGAGTGTGGCCTCAATCAACCCTTATCACAAATGGAAACACATACAAAATAAACAGCTTTTTCCTTACCACGTTATTGGAAGCAGGAAGAAAGCTGCTACAGCACACATGTAACACATGTTACAGTACGGTAACATAAGGGATGTTTCAACACCACATTTCAATAAGCACAAAAATGACTCCAAGAATGCAAGCGCTTTCTAAGGGCTAAGTCACATGTGTGAGCTGCTCTTCACCTGTCCGTGCTGTATTCATGCTTTACATGTATCAGTGAGACACTGCATGAGGCTCTGATGAAGATCTGCCCTTCAGCTGTCCGTGCTGTAGTCATGCTTTACATGCATCAGTGTGACGCCTGCTCGGGGCTCTGATGGAGATCTGCCCTTCGGCTGTCTGTGCTGTAGTCATGCTTTACATGTATCAGTGTGACACCTGCATGAGTCTCTGATGATCTGCCCTTCAGCTGTCTGTGCTGTATTCATGCTTTACGTGCATCAGTGTGACACCTGCATAGGGCTCTGATGAAGATCTGCCCTTCAGCTGTCCGTGCTGTAGTCATGCTTTACATGCAGTGTGACGCCTGCAAGGGGCTCTGATGAAGATCTGCCCTTCCGTGCTGTAGCCTTTTCATTAATTATTGAGACACCAGCACTGCAGCCACAGCCCTGCTCTCCAATTTGCTTAGATTCACAACAGCAGGATTTACACAGGGCTGGAAGGGCTTTCAAAAAATTGAAATACAAAAAAAACTTCCTTAGACAGCAATTAGCTAGAAGACTAAGAAAGGACACAAGGACCTTTTCTCTTAGCTCATGAAGGTGAAACTTTTTTTTTGGCTAATACCGCTGCTTTTCTCCTTCCCACATTAGCCTGACTCGCAAGTTACAAGACCTGCTTACTCTACAGATGGCTAAAAAATGCAGAGCTTTCCTGGGTGCAGGGAGCCGGGGAAAGTGGGTATTCCTGTTTGGAAGAGCTGTCGCCCCGGGGTAGGGCGAGGACCGACAGTGACACAGTGCCTGACGGCAAATAAAAATGCAACCCAGCCCCCTTCGGTCCTGTGCATGCCGCACGGATAAGCTCCCAGCCACACAGCATGACCTCCTCCCGCAAGTCAAGCGCTCGTGATCTTTCGCTCTGGTCCTGGCCAGATGAGCGTGCGAGGTCCCAAGACTTAAGATGCAGCCCCGAGGCTGGAGAAGGGACTATAGCCAAACCCCTGATCCCGGTGGAGGGAAGGCTAAAAGCTGCAGAGGGAGGAGGAGAGAAGACAAAAACGTCAGCCCTGATCCTACAGGAAAGGGGTGATGAAAGCTGATAAAGCTATAGGGGGCGGTAACAGAATTATGTTTCTGGTCCTGGAGAGGGGAATGGACACACGAGATATTGTTTTGATGTTGGAACGATGGAGGGGTAATAAAGGTTAGGGCTCTGGCTTCAGTTTATGGCCTTGATCTAGGGTAGGGAGGGGGTACAGGAATATTGTCATGATCTTGGGTTGGAGGAAGGGGAAATAATAGGGCCATAGCCCTGATCCCAGAAGGTTGTGCAGGGCCAACTTAACTCTCAGGCAAACTAGCCGGTGGCCTGGGATGGCAACATCTGGGGGGGTGCCAAAGAACAGCTGCAGTCACAGTAAAACAATGTCATATACCACAGCCTCCAGGAACAGGACAAATCAGCTTTAACAGAAGGCGTGGGGGGGTAACGTGCACGGAGCGGCAGTCACTACCGTCAGAACCTTGCTGGGCAGACTGGATGGACCCTGCTGCCTTTACTATGCTTGCTCTGCGGCACGACTGATGTCGGGTGTGGGGAAGAGAGAGCGTAGTTCCCCAGTGTTAACATGGAGAGAGAATTAAAAGAGAAGTTGGCTTTACGCGTTCACACATTGTTAAAAGGACCGACTCTCCTTCCATGGGCTAATAAAATGCTGCCCTTTCAGGACGGGCTGTTAAGGTGCCCCATCAGCTCCCGCAGCAAGACTGGTCAAGAGAGGGCTCCGTGACTTAAAAAAAAAAACAAACAAAAAAAAAAACAAGCTTTCCCTGATTCCTGATGCCGAGGTTTAGGGATTAGTAACAAAGACTTGTGGACTGGGAAAGATGTCCTGTTTACTTGTTTTATAGGATTTTATTACAGCTTTTAATTTGTTTTATTCTTGTTTTATTATGCTGTTTGTTATTTTATGTGAATTAGCTTTATGAATGTTTTATTGTAAACCACACAGAGCTGTGGATAAGCGGCATATAAATTTCTCTAGATAAAAATTCTCTAAATGTTATGTTACTTAATGACCCTCATACACACACGCTGTCAGGATCAGAAGAATAATCCTGTATCACTTCTCCCCCCGCCCCCCAGATGAGGATGATAACCCTATTCCTGCCCCCCCTCCACCCCCACCGGATCAGAATAATCATCCTATTACTCTCCCCAAGGATCAGGACAATAACACCAAGGTTCGGAAGATGCCCCAGATGAAGTGGACCGTCCACTGCTAAATTGACCAGATCCAAGAACCAAGGCCACTCGGGAGCCACCAGTACCTTGCCCACCAGAGGCCATGGCGGAAACACCTATATCAAAATGTCGCTTGGCAAAGGGAGAACCAGGGCATCAACTCCCTCCGCCCCTTGCTCTCTTCTGCGACCGAAGAATAACGGAGCTCTGGCATTACGCTGAGTTCCATATGCGGAATGCCTCATCTGGAGATAAGGAGAATCATCGCTTCCTCTGACAACTCCCATTCTCCGGGATCCATAAGAACATGCCATACTGGGTCAGACCAAGGTCCATCAAGCCCAGCATCCTGTTTCCAATAGAGGCCAAACCAGGCCACAAGAACCTGGCAAGTACCCAAACACCAAGAAGATCCCATGCTACTGATGCCAGGATTAGCAGTGGCTACTCCCTAAGTCAACTTGATTAATAGCCATTAATGGACTTCTCCTCAAAGAACTTATCCAAACCTTTTTAAAACCCAGCTACACTAGCTGCACTAACCACATCCTCTGGCAACAAATTCCAGAGCTTAATTGTGTGCTGATGGCTGGGAAAAATCGGCCTGTACATCATCGGATGCCCTGATGTGAGATGCCGCTATCAAGGACAGTTGCTATTCTGCCCAAGCCATCAGCATTTCCGTTTCCTGAGCCACCGCTCAACTCTTGGTACCACCCTGACGGTTGATGTAAGCTACTGTTTTGGCATCGGACAGGATCCAGACCGAGCGATTGCACAACAGAGGTAGGAACGCCTGGAGGGCTAGCTGTACCGCTCTCGTCTTCAGATGATTGATGGACAACAATGCCTCCTCCAGCAACCATTGTCCTTGAACCGAAGGAGATTGACACTCTGCTCCTCAACCAGAGAGCCTGGCATCAGTAGTAACCACTATCCACTGCGGCACCTCTAGGTCCATTCCACGACCCAAATGGTGGGGAGGCAGCCACCACGACAGACTGGACTTGGCCGAACTGGTAAATGGTAGTGGGAGATGAAACTGCTCCGACACCGGATCCCATCATGACAACAATGCTTGCTGAAGAGGTCTCATATGAGCAAATGCCCAAGGAACGAGTTCCAAGGTAGATGTATTGGAGCCGAGAACCTGTAAGTAATCCCAGACCCTGAGCACCCGAGCCTGCAAAAGACTCAAAAGTTGGGACTGTAACTTGATCATCCGCTCCTCTGTAAGAAACACCTTCCTGATGTGGGTATGGATGCGAGGGCCCAAAAAACTCAAGACTTGTGAGGGTAGGAGGTGGCTCTTGGAAGAGTTCACTGTCCACCCCAACGAACTCAAGCGGTGCAACACCAGTTCCATCGCCTGCCTGCAAAGGTCCTGTGACTTTGCCCGATCAGCCAATAGTTTAGATATGGGTGCACCAACACACCCTCCTTCTGTAGGGCCGCTGCTACCATCACCACCATAACATCGGTGAAGGTCCGCGGCGCCATCGCTAAACCGAACGGAAGGGCACAAAATTGAAAATGCTCTCCTAGGATCATGAACTGTAGGAACCTTTGATGGTCCGGGCAGATCCCGTTGTGCAGATACACCTCCGTCAGATCCAAAGAGGCCAAAAACTACCTTCATCGCACCGCTGCGATGACAGACCACGTCGTCTCCATGGGAAACCGAGGAACCTTGAGAGCCCAATTCACTTTCTTCAGGTTGAGAACTGGACGAAATGTCCCTTCCTTTTTGGGAACCACAAAATAAATGGAATAACGTCCTTTCCCTCGCTCGTGCAGAGGAACAGGAACTATGGCTCCTAACATTTGCAGGCGGTCGAGTGCATAGTAAAACATTTTTTTAAAGGGCTTTTTGCTCTCTCTCTTTTTTGTTACCCTATCACGCTTAGAACCACCAGTCCGACGTGATCTTGGTCCACTTCTCATAAAATTGAGAAAGACGACCCCCCCATTACAGGGATTGAGGAGTGAGTCCACATCACTTCATTGTGCAGACTTAGCTCCTCCAGACCCTTGGCTGGGGCCAACCCTCCCTGTTCTATGGGCTCGAAAGGACTGGTTCCAGGCCTGTGATCTCCCTGAGGCTTGTCTTTGCCTGGCCGCCGGAACTCTGCTTTTCCCGAAAACACCTCTGGGCCCGATACCGAGAGCAGACTGGGAAAGACACCTCAGGTCCCTTAGACTTGTCCTCTGGCAACTTGGGCACTTTATTGTCACCCAAGAGCTTTATAAGCCTGCTCCAGATCTCTCTCCAAAAAGGAGCTTGCCCCTAAACGGCAAGGCTCCAAGCTGTGCCTCTGAGGAAACGTCCACTGACCAATTCCGCAACCAAAGAAGTCTCCTGGCCGAGGCTGCTGACATCATCGTTCTGCAAGATGTACGGATGAGATCAAATAAGGCGTCCGCGCCATAAGCGACCGCAGCCTCCAGATGCTCCACCTGCTGAGACTCCAAGGGAGATAAATCTCTGTCCACTTGCAACTGCTGCATCCAACGCAAGGACACCAGAAGCATGACTTCTGCAAATCACAGCCCGTATGCCCAGCGCCTACACCTCAAATATCTTTTTAAGGTGCATCTCAAGCTACTTATCCTGCACAGCCTTCAGCACCGCAGCCCCGGCAATGGGAATGGTCGTCGTCTTTGAAACTGCCGAGACAGCGACATCCACCTTCGGAACCCACAAGAGCTCCAGATTGTCCTCGGGCAGCGGATACAGCTTGTCCATAGCCCTGCTCACATTGAGGGCCAGGATCCAGAGTATCCCACTCCCTGACCACCAACTGCTTCACTGAGCTATGAAAATGGAACATCTTGGCTGGACCCTGCAAGCCCACCATGACAGGGTCCACCTCCTCCTGGTCAGTATTCCCTTGAGGGACCGCTATGCCCAGCTCTGCCAGGACATGCGGAATCAGAGGTCCCAGCTCCTCGACCGGACTTGGGAAGCTCTGCTCCGGATAAGAGTCCGGAGAGCCACCACCTGGGGACATTCCCTTCTCAGATTCTTCAGAGGAAGCATCGCCGGTGGTCCCCAATGCAGATTGGGCCCGGACCCTCTGAATTCTTGTGGCCCCAGGCATCTTGGCCCTCTTCTTGGGCGAAGGGCCTGCTGCCTTGCGCGCCAGAAATGCCTTAAGCATTAGGACCATAAACTCTGGAGAAAAAGGAGCAAAGGACTCTGAATCCTCTGCCAGAGGATCAGAATCCTCCTCAGACTGCTCTGCATGGGCTCTCCGGACCTGATTTCGACCAGTGACAGCATGAGAGGGAGATCCCCTCCCCCCTGCTCCGTTTGAGCTGTGAAGGACCGCAAAATGGCCACAGGAACGGGTCCTCAGCCTCCTGCAGTCCAGCTTTCAGCCCCCCAGACCGGTGCCGCACATAAGATGCTGCTGCAGCCCCTTCCGATGTTCCCTCCCCACCAGGGAGGCATTGGGAACAGCAGCTAGCCCGGGAGAGATAGGAGTAGACCTCTCCACACTCGGCACACCGAACTTCCCTTGCCATCGCTAAGCACTGCGCCGACCACACAGCAACACTCGGGCAGGCGAGAAACAGACCACAGGGAGAGCTGGAGGAAAAAAAAAGACAAACCTGCCCCCATGAGCAGCCTCCCTGCACCACCGGTGCCGGGGAGAGCAAAGAGAGGCTGAACGCTGCCTGCTCTTCACTTTCCCATTTCTGGCTTTTTTTTTTTTTTAACTTTATAAGGAACAGAAGATAAAAACAGAAAAGGGAACGGTCGTATCTGAAGAATGGTCCAGACCTCTCCCGAGCTCCAAGAGGTGAGGGAACTAGACCACCAGCTTTCACCTCCAAAATGGTCCAAAGAGCAAGTTGGGATCCCCAACCCCTGCTCATCTAACTCTAGGACCCGGAGGGTGGTCCCACCAGGATCTGACAACCTCCTAGGAGAAGGCCGAAGGAAACAAAGTCCTATGAATTTCTCTTCCTTCCCCCCATCCCCCCTTTTTTTATTCTTAGGTTCTGAACTGCAGGTTTTGCACCTCCTCCATCTGCTGGAGACAGAGAAATATTGAAGGACTGCAGGTGCTATGCCGGTTATGTGCCAACGGCTGTGAAAATTTCTGTCCCCATCTTCTGGAAGAGAGGCAAAACCCTGGAGTCTGGACTGATCTGGGTACATATAGGGAAACCGGTTATCACACCGAGTCTGCGAGTGTAGGTATGAAATTTATTTATTTATTTATTTTTAATTTTTATATACCGGAATTCCTGTATGCAATACAAATCAATCTGGTTTACATGTAACGAGAAGGTTGCCCTGGTCTGGGAGAAATGGGGTACGAAGGTTATTGCCTTGATTCTGGTGGTGGTGGGGGGTGAAACAGGGTAATAACCCGGAGCTTGAGGGTGTGCATATGGAGTGGGGTGGAGGTAATAAGGTTATTGTCCTGATCGTGGTGGGATGTAACAGGGTTATGACCCCGATCCTGAGAGCATGTATATGGGGTGGGGGGTAATAAGGTTATTGCTCTGATCCTCCTGGTGGGGTGATGTAATAGGATATTACCCTGATCCTGAGAGTGTGTGTATGGGGTCGAGATAATAAGGTTATTGCCCGGATCCTGGTGGAGGGAGATGTAAGAGTTATTACCCTGATCCTGAGGATGTGTATATGGAGTGGGGGGGGTAATATGGTTTTGCCCTTATCCTAGTGGTGGGGGGGATTTAAGAGTTACGATCCTAATCTTTGGCGACAGCTCCCCTTCCCTCACCCTCTCACCTGGAACGGGTTATCCATATCCGTGGCCTCCGCGAACGGATTCAGATCTCGCTGAGCCATGCCGGCCTTGCTTCCGGTCCTGCTGCTGCCGCCACCACTTCCGGGACCGCAAGCCGCACCGCACCACCGCCTTCCACTACGGCTAACGGTCAGTGTTGCCAACCTCGCTTATTTACCGCGAGATTGGGCTTCTTTTCCTAGTCATTCGCGTTTTTTTTCCGATTCGCTGGTTGCTTTTAATTGGGCTATTTTTTCTGCCAGTCGCGTTTTTTTTGGGCTTGTTGGGCGGGACTTGTGCTCTGATGTTACAGTGATTGGCTGCTGCTGCTGCTGCTATGAAGCCTGTCCATATCCGGCACACCCTATCCCTATATTGCAGCAGTAAGCCAATCAGAGCAGGATTCAACTAGTGAGCTGCAAGCCTTGTTGATGGATACCTCACGAGCACATGTTTGTTGGCAGACCTGGAACGGGAAGGGCAGCAGCAGGGCAACAGCAAAGGGATCTTCAGACTGTGCAGCTACAGCCAGGTATCAGGAGGGGAGAATGAGAGTGTGGGGGCCAGAGATGTGCTTGGAGGGGGCTGGGGAGAGGGGAATGAGAGTGTGGGGGCCAGAGATGTGCTCGGACGGGGTGGGGAGAGGGGAATGAATGAGTGTGGGGGGCCAGAGATGTGCTCGGAGGGGGGTGGGGAGAGGGGAATGAGTGAGTGTGTGGGGGCCAGGGATGTGCTTGGAGGGGGGTGGGGAGAGGGGAATGAGTGAGTGTGTGGGGGCCAGGGATGTGCTTGGAGGGGGGTGGGGAGAGGGGAATGAGTGAGTGTGTGGGGGCCAGGGATGTGCTTGGAGGGGGATGGGGAGAGGGGAATGAGTGAGTGTGTGGGGGCCAGGGATGTGCTCGGAGGGGGGAATGAGTGAGGGGATGTGAGGAACTCTCCTGGTTGTATTGCCCGTATGACGGATCGTAAGGGGGTGGAGGACCAGTGAGTGTGAGAGCATGTGTGTGTATGAGAAAATCCAGGGAAGAGAGTGTTTTAATTGAAGATTTAGCCAATGAAATTCAGCAAAAAAAAGTCACTAAGCAGGTAAGGTAAATAATTATTTGTTTTTGCTTTATTAATAAATACAGAACATTAAAATTATAACTTTGTTATTTAATATTAGAGCTACAAATATCACAAAATTATGGATTTTTCTAGAAGTGACGCACCACCCGAGTTATGCTCTGTTTTTTTTATGAATTTTGACACACTGAGCGCAAAAGGTTGGCCATCACTGTACTAGGGGCTGTCGTCAGATTGAAATCTGCTCAGTCTCCAGCTGCTAACAGGAGTACACTATACCCATTGGTCCTGAGTCCATCTGTCTACACTAAGGAAAACAAAATTATCAGGTAAGTAATTTCTCCAATTTGTTCTACTCCACTTGATTTCATCTATTTTTTTTTTCTCATTTCTTCCCTGTAGCTGATCACCTTTTATAAAAAAAACAACAACCCTTATTTTGACAAAAGGAAAGCCCTAAGGCTTGTAATTTGCTCTTGAGGTCCCTGCAGGCCACGCACTGCTTCCCCTGCTCAGTTGGAATGGCCATGGTCCCAGCACGGCCTCAGAATTTCAAAACAGAAAGCAAAATTCAGCCTTGCTTCCGCTGACAGCCAGCACTGCAGGCAGAAGCCTTTTGGCCGGATTGAGAAGCCAGCTGTCTCACAATAGGCCAACGTCTCTTCAGTTCTTTTGGCTGTTTTCGTTTTTTTTGTTCTTTAAGAGATGGCACATCTCATAAACCAAGCTAGAAAGAAAAAGGAAAACATAAAAACGACTTTCCTGCTGCAAGTCTTTGAAAGGCCAGAGAGGAGCAGCTTACAAAAGGAAGCCGAGGGTAAGGATTGAGGGAGGCACAGCCACTGACTGTCAAATCCCTTTCCAGCTAAAATAAGGGCCACCAACCCCCTGCTAACTCTACCAGGCAGCTGGTCCCAGTCACCACTGGGAGCAATCAAGTCCAAATGCAGGTCTGACTCTACCATCTGCTGGAGACAGAGAATACTGAGCGACTGCAAGTGGCACACTGGTGTATGTACCAGCAGTACAGTGATTCCAGCCGCTGGAGACAGAGAATAGTGCGAGGCTGCAATGGCACACTGGTTTATGTACCAGCAGTACAGTGATTCCAGCCGCTGGAGACAGAATAGTGCAAGACTGCAATGGCACACTGGTTTATGTACCAGTAGTACAGTGATTCCAGCTGTTGGAGACAGAGAATAGTGCGAGACTGCAAGTGGCACACTGGTTTATGTACCAGCAGTACAGTGATTCCAGCCGCTGGAGACAGAGAATAGTGCGAGACTGCAAGTGGCACACTAGTTTATGCACTAGCAGTATAGTAAAGCTTTTCTTCTGGTCTGGAGGATAAGGAGATAAAGATTTAAATGCAGTCTGGGACTTGAACAGGGCCAGACAGGCAGCAGGAGGCAGTTTACTAGAAATCATTGGCTAGCTCAGTCTCCACTTCCCACTGCTGTGTAATTAATCCATGGGGCACACCTTTCTGGAGCATTTGCTTGCTGAAGCATTTGGGAACAGATCGCCAACCTTCCTATCTTAATGGTACTCATCCTCCAACAGACAGTGCAATATCCTCATGGCTAGGATTATTGTTGACTTAGCAGCTTCCTCTTGGCTACATAAGAACATGCTATCCTGGGTCAGACCAGGGTCCATCAAGCCCAGCATCCTGTTTCCAACAGTGGCCAATCCAGGCCATAAGAACCTGGCAAGTACCCCAAAACTAAGTAGAGCCCATGCTACTGATGCAAGTAATAGCAGTGGCTATTTTCTAAGTCAACTTGATTAATAGCAGGTAAATCAGAACAAGGGCGGGGGAGACGGAGAGAGAGACCAGCCTGAGGGAGTTTGTGAGACGCCAGAACTTTGTTTTATCATCTGGAGTTCTATTTCCTTGCTGGTGAGGGTGAGAATCACTTTTTGCCCTGCCGGGCGCTGCATTTCCTGATTCTGACGTCATCATCTGGGGCCTACAAAATCGGCCCTCTCACGGCGCGCAGTCGACGTTGGCGCGCGTCGCCCAAGCCGGGCGCGCGGCTTTGCTCCGAATCCTCGGTCTCTCATCTCTACGTCTCAAGTAAGTGATCTATTAATTATATTAGAATCTGATTTATCTCCCCCACTTTTGTAGCAGTATCCAACTAATTAACAGAGAGAGTGTGGAAAATTTCCCGTCAGTAACTAGTCTGATAATGCCTCATACAAAGAGAAAAGGGAGACTGAGGGAGTTGGCATCTGTGGTCTCCCCAGTATCCCCAACTCAAGAGAAAATCGAGAAATTTTTCAAAATTGCTTCTGAAGCATCTCCCGAGAGAAGCGCTGCAAATCACCCAGAGGAGCCTGGGTTAGATTCGCTTGCTTCGTCAACATCGTTAAGTCCGGGAGCTCCGTCAACTCCGTCTCCCCCTTGTCAAGTTAAGCCACGAGTTAATCCATCAAATGTGGCTACCCCAGCTGGAACATTGGAAGGCACTTCTAATTTGTTTCCAGTGGTGGAGGAAGATCCATCTCTGAAGGGAGATAAGGCGAGTTACCCCAAAGCACTCAATACTGAGTTGGATTTTGGGATACCAGAATTAAACACCTTATCCTCGATAAAAATTGAGAAACCCTCAGTAATAACTTTGGACTCGGTTTGGACTGCGATTGTTACTCTTGAAAAGGCCATAACTAATCTAACCACTATTACATTGCAGATGAACCAGCGAGTTATGAAACATGAAGAGAAGGTTATAAAACAGGAACAAAAAATGTCAGATATTGAACAAACGTTATCTCATGTACAAAAAATACAGATGAATTTGATACAAGGGGAAAAAATGCAAACTAGAAATATAGAGAAATTAGAAAATGAAGCAAGATACCTAAACTTAAGGATAATTAATTTTCCTTTAACCAGGTTTACTGTATTGCAGGATCAGTTTAAGAAATATATGTCTGATGTGTTAAAATTCCCATAGAGGCTTATCCACCTATCTCTAAGATTTATTTTATAAAATCTACTAATTTAACAGAAGAGCAGGTAGCACCAATAGACATATCCCAAATATTAGAATCCTCTTCTGAAGATGTTATAGAAAAAAAAGGGACTGTTCTAGTTAAATTTGTTTTCCCCTCTGACAGGGACAATATATTACGACTGTTCCTTAGGAATAGAGAAGTAAAACTTCAAGAACATCAAATCTGGATTTTTCCTGACATTACTAGGGCGACCCAAATTAGACGAAAACAGTTTCTAGAATTGAGGACCCTTGCCGAACAAGTAGGTGCTCAATTAGTGGTCAGATATCCATGTAAGTGCTTAGTTAGATATGAAAATGCCAGATATATATACTTCGAGCCAGAGGGATTGAAGTCCTTTTTGGAAGCAAAAAAGATGATTGAGAATAAAGGTGTTTAAGAAAGTTGTCATTAAGAATGAGAAGCATACACTCTCAAATTTTTGATTATTTTTTCTTGGTTCAGCTCCTTATATGAATAGTTGGATTTCTGTTAATTGCATGGTAATTAGGATTTCCAGGTTATAGAAAATTGTATTGCTAGTAACATTTGAAAATGTTTTGATTTTTATATCATGTTAACTCTGGATACCCGTATTATGATTTGATGATGTAATGTCATGATAATTTCAAAATTTAATAAAATATAAAAAAAAAAAAAAAATCAGAACAAGGGCAGGGGTGTGGGTGTGATTCTGGCACTGAGCTTTAATTCACAGCGAGCTGGGGGATTTTTCACTTTTTATATTGCTCTTCACAGCCAAATGTCTAGGCACCACAGAGTCCTCTGGCTAGGGCCCACACACACCAGAGCTCTTTCCAGATTCCTGCATGCACAGGTGTTGGAGCCAGCTGGTAGGTAGCACTTGAGAAAGGAACACAAGGAAGCACATCACCATAGCGCATTGCACTGCCACCAAGGCAGCAGGCCTGCCCATCTTCCTCTGGCAGTTTCTCTCTTCATCTTGTGACTACCACCTGGGCAGTAATTTCCCTCACAGGCTTGTTCCTATTGCTTAACAGCCACACAGCAGAGCTCTGCCTACCAGTCACCCAGGTTGCATCTCTTCTGTGGAGGAAGCAAACAAGCGAGAGGCTCCATTGCTCTCGGACTAGCCTGACAGGATTAGGTACAGTGAGCCTGGCTGTAGAGACACCACTATGCCAGGACAAACCATGACAGCTCATTCTCAGGGACCTGTTCTGGCCTCACCCTGGCTAATACAAGTGCTTTGGACATTTTTACAGTGGTACTTGCAGACTTCACCCACTAGTCATCCATCTTGTCCTAGAGGGAGAGTGAGTAGGAAAAAAAGAATTAATATAAACATACAGCACAATGGAAGTTAAGGCCCATTGTGTCTGCTCACAGCTGGTGCAGTGCCAAGACTACAGCTGAGCCCTGGCTATACATTCTCTGTGCTGGTCCCAGGCTCTCCTGCATTTTGTTATGGGTATTCCCTCCTCCACCTCTCCTGGGAGGCTGTTGCCCCCCCCCCCTTCATGAAAAAATATTTTCCGATATTGCTGCAGTCTACCCCCAGACCCTCCATCCTGTAAAAATTGAAATGGATGACATCAGGAAAGGTGTAGCTTTATAAATACTCAATAGGGCTCGTTTTCAGCATAGTTTTGCTGGAAGCACTGACATCCTCGTGCAGTATGTACTGCGTGTCTGAAAAGTAGAGACATGCCAGTGCAGCCTGGATTGTGTGCCTCAAAGGCACCAACGTGCCAGTGCTAGATAGACAAGCAACCTGTGCTCCCGTATTACATACCGTAGGGAACTGATTTTCTTTCTCTCGGCCATCTTCTGGGTGTGTAAGGCATCTCATTCTAAGCAGGAAATGTCAAATAGCTGGTCAAGCAGATTGGCACAGAATGGAGGTCTACGATTAGGTTGTTACAGACCAAGAAACCATTCGCTGTGGTCTCCTTATGGCTTGTGTTTTCACTTCCCTGAATGCGGGCAATACCTATGAAGAAATCTCCCCCAAAATGTAGATAAAACCCGGAATAGCCCAAAATAAAATATGACCCACCTATGATGGAAACCGACACTGTAGCCTTCCAGGGTCTGCTCAGCACGCATCAGAGTAACTTTAAATCAACAGTGATGTTATACCACTAATCCAGTCACCAAGCTATTTGTACTTCTGCTTCAGCCGCAGTCACTGTCCCTAATGGGCCTGGAATGTCCACAGACAGACAGCAACTCACCACGGCGTTCTCAAAAGTCAAGTTGCGAGACAAGTGTGATCTGCCTGATCTGAGAAAATAGGACCTTGCCTTAAAAGCCCTTGCAAATGAGCCAATCTCAGGTACCCGTCAACTGCGCACTGAACCAGATCTGTGAACTATGGATGACACAGCCTCTCCGGCACCATCAATACCACCTGGCCCGAATACCTCTCGATGCGCCTACTCGACCTATTACCAGTCACGGCGGGAACATGTATAGCAGGATCCTTGACGGCCATGGAAGAATTCTAGCGTTTATGCCCTCTGATGCGGCCTTTTGTCTCTGGCTTAAAAATAACTTGCTGCCTTGGCACTGCTCCTTGACGCCATCAGATCCAGACAGGGACTGCCCCAATGAAACTGGATAAGGCCCAAGGCCTCCTTCGACAGCTCCCATTCTCCCGGGTCCAACTTTGCCTGCTGAGGTAGTCCACTCCTGCAACATGTGAAGTGGCTATCCCCTGCAAATGTCACTCTGCCCAGGCAAAAAGGTCTTGGGCTCCTTGGGCAACCACACAAATCTTTGTTCCCCCTTGCTGACTGATAGAAGCACCGCTGTCGCATTGTCTGAAAACACTCTGACCATGAACTCAGACTTGTGGAAGGAATTCCACCAACGCCCTGCAGACTGCTCTCATTTCCTAGCGATTGATAGACCAGGATGCTTCCACTGGCAACCACAGCCCTTGTGCCATCTGTTCTTGATAGATCCCCCCCTAACCCTTGAGGTTGGCATCTGTGATCCCTATATTTCAGTCCAGAACCTCCAGGCCCATCCCTTTCTCCAAATTGGGCCAAGTCTGGTCCTGGAAGTATCCTGCAGAGGTAAAGGCAGATTAAACTCCTCAGACAATGGATTCCACCACAACAGGGCACATATGGGCAAAGCCCATGGCACCACATTCAACGTAAATGCCATTGAATCCAGGACCTGAAGATCATCCCAAGCCCTGGGCACTGGCATCCGCAAAATCCACATCACCTGGGATTGTAACTTCCGAATCCTCTCCAAGGTAAGAAACACTCTGCCGCGCATCGAACTTTGCCCCCAAGCATCTGGGTAGGGGGCTCAGGTGATTCTTTGCCAAATTCACCACCCAACTCAAGAACCACAGCATATCCATCACCATGCACACAGACTGCCGGCATACCTCTTCAGATTTCCCTCCGATAAGCCAGTCGTCCAGATAAGTATAAACTAGGATCCCCTCCCTGCAGAAAGCCACTGCCACCACCACCATCTTTGTGAACGTGCGAGGTGCAATTGCCAAACCGAACGGGAGGGCCTGAAACTGGTAAAGTTACCTCAGAATCATAACACAAAGAAACTTTGATGTTCTTCCCGAATGGGTATGTGCAGATAGGCTTCCGCCAAGTCCAGCGAAGCCTGAAAAACTCCACAGGATGAACTGCTATCACCTCAACGTTTCTATACAGAAAAATGGGGAACTTGCAGTATCACATTTCACCTTTTTGCAGATAGAGGATGGGACGAAAGGCTCTTTCCTTTTTTGGCACGACACAGTAAATAGAGCACCTCCCGCTACTCATGCCAGCAACTGAAGACGACACAATGTGTCCAGAATCGCCGCTTGCTTGCCTCGGACACTGCAATAAGACTCTACGAGAGCTTCCGTGATGGGGTGAAAAAATTCTAAAGCAGAGCCGCCCCTTATTACCTGTAGGACCCATTGGTCCTAGGTAATCCTGGTCCACACTCTTTGTAGAATTCTGATAAGACTGCCTTCTACTGCCATCTCAAGAGAGTGGACCAGCCTGGCTTCATTGTGAAGCCTTACCACCGCCAGTCGCCTGGTTGGAGCCCTCTCAGGGAAGTCTATAGGTGCCTCAAAAGGACTGCAGCCTACCGGACCCCTGGTTCTGCTCCAAAGACGGTGCAGAACCCTCAACTGGGACGAAAACCACTGCACTTCCTGAAACCTAGAACGAGATGGAAGAGACTTCCTGTCATCTTATCCTCCAGCAGCTTATTCCCTTTTAGACTCCCCCAAAACCTTCATCAGTTGTTCCCTGTACGTACCAGGATCAGTCCAGGA
Organism: Rhinatrema bivittatum; assembly: GCF_901001135.1. Lineage (NCBI taxonomy): Eukaryota > Metazoa > Chordata > Amphibia > Gymnophiona > Rhinatrematidae > Rhinatrema > Rhinatrema bivittatum. Next base: position 28,097,230 of record NC_042630.1, read on the forward strand.
CACCTGGGTTGTGACTCCGCAGCAGTAGATGGAGACAGAGCAAGACCTGTCGGGCTTACCCATATATGGTCACTCGCCTGTCACAGCCCCTCAGTCTTACTCTGTCTCTAGTAGATGGTGCAGGTTTGGTCACAGCCCTGGTCCCTGGGGGTTTTTGGCTGTTCTCTGGGGTTTTTTGGTTGTTCAGGTGGTTTTGATTAGACTTGTTTTGATTTGTGTTTTAAAAAAAAAAAAAAAAAGTTGGAAGTTAGAAATTATTTTCCTCAGATCCCCACTGGTCCTGCCTCCCAGGGGGGTTGGAAGGTTCTGAGGGGACCACCCCCCCCCGGTTGAGGACGCTGCTAGGGTCGAGGACCCACCTAGAGTAGTAGCATCGGGGGTGACACCGGGGAGCCCGGTTCACTCACCCCCACTGGAACAGGAGCCTCAGGACCGGGGACAGCAGCGTTTAATAAAAAAAAAAGTTCAGTTTTTCTTTTGCGCCGCAGCCTTGTCTTTGCGCTGGCTCTCCGTTCCTTCGAGGGGGGGGGGGGGCGTTTTCATCGCCGCTTGCGCCGAATTTTGAATTTTTTTCAGCGATTCTGTTCCCGGTTGTGGCCGCATGCTGAGGGGCTCCGTCTGCCGCACGTGCGGCTCGGCGCGCTCATGCCTCTCTCGCGATGGCATCTGCGCGGCCTGCGTCGGCGGGGGTCCATCGTGAGGGCCGATCTCGGGCGCCGCGTGACTCCGCCACTGCCGACGACCCGCGGGAACGGCGGCCATCTTAGCCACAGTTCGAGAAGCCACGCGCGTTGCAATCGGAGATGGCGGCGTTCCTCCCGCGCTTTCTCCAGAGCAGCGACCCCCGGGAGGGCCCGGTCCCGGGAGGGGTCCGGGTCCGGGTCCGAAGAGGAAACTGCGGGCTCCGGATCCTCCTGCTCCTCCAATTTTGCGCTCCTATTGCGCAAGATATTAAAATATAAACGCAGAAAACGGAAGCCAGGAAAAGCGAAGGGATCAGGCAGGGCAGCTGCATCTCGGAAGAGAAGATCCATGGCGGTCCCTGAGGGCGACGCAACGAGGCGGAAACGTCCTATGCGGGGGATTCTGCAGGACACGGATTCTGACTCCACTTCCCCGGAGGAGGATGACCCAGCTGCGGACCCCCCGGGGAGGGGCCGATGATGCGACGGACGAGGGTCCTTCTCAGCCGGGAGCGGGGAAAGGAACGCCGGCCGTCGAGGGCGATGATCCAAAGGTAGTCTCGGAACTTGCCCCGCTTATCCCGGCTATCCTCCAGGAACTGGGGGTGGAGGCGCCGCCGGTGGTGCCCTGGCAGGCAGCACACATGGATCCGGTACTGCTGGGCCTGACGGGTCCAGCGGTAGCTTTCCCTTTTCTGTTTACGGCTTCGGACATCTTGTTCCGTGAGTGGGACACCCCGGAGTAGGGCCTGAAGGTAAGCAAAGCTATGGACAGGCTCTACCCGTTACAAGAGGATGCGCTGGAACTTCTCAGACTACCAAAAGTGGACGCGGCGGTGTCCGCCGTGACGAAGAGGTCGACGATTCCTGTTACAGGAGCCACGGCTCTCAAGGATATACAGGACAGGAAGCTGGAGGTACAGCTTAAGAAGATCTTTGAATTCTCAGCGTTGGGTGTTCGAGCAGCCATCTGTAGTAACTTCGCCATGCGGGCCAGCTTAAGATGGGCTCAAGTCCTTCAGGCTAATGCAGGCCTCTCGGAGGCGGAGGCCAAGCAGGCAGATCGTCTGGAGGCGGCAATAGCATATAGTGCAGATGCTCTGCACGACCTCCTTCGTACTTCCGCCAGGGCCATGGTTTCGGCAGTTTCGGCCCGTCAGCTCCTCTGGCTCCGCAATTGGGCGGCGGATGGCTCATCCAAGGCTCACCTCGGGGCGTTGCCGTTTAAAGGGAAATTGTTTGGCAAGGAGTTAGACGATTTGATGTTGTCTCTTGGTGAAAATAGAGCTTTCCGGTTGCCTGAGGACAGGGCTAGGGCTCGATCCTCCTTCTCCAACTGATCTCGTTTCCGTGGCAACAGGAGGTCACGTCCCCAGAGGTCCGCAGGTCCTTCCTATCGTTCCGGTTCCTCCCGATCGTCCTCATGGCCTCAGTCCTTTCGAGGGAAGCGGTTCGGTCGGCAGGGGGGAACCCCGGGAGGCTCGGGCTCCAAGACCTCCCAATGAGATGCGGTCGGTCCATCCCTCGTTTCAGCTCCAGTCGTTCGTCCCATACGTGGGAGCTCGGCTGCAATTGTTTTCCGAGGAATGGGCCAAGATAACATCGGATCAGTGGGTCCTCGATGTGATAAGTCACGGTTACGCGTTAGATTTTGCACGGACTCCGACAGACAAGTTCCTGGTGTCGCCATGCAAGTGCCCCGTAAAGTGCGCAGCGGTAAAGGGGACCCTCCAACGCCTGCAAGCTTTGGGGGCGATTTCCCCAGTGCCGCCCAGGCAGCGCGGCCAAGGCCGTTATTCCATTTACTTCATCGTGCCAAAGAAGGACGGCACTTCGAGACCAATTCTAGATCTGAAGGGGGTAAACAGATGCCTTCGCATCCCACACTTCAAAATGGAGACAATCCGGTCAGTGATTGCCTCTGTCCGCCCCGGCGAATTCCTGGCCTCCTTGGACCTCACAGAAGCGTACCTTCACATCGGCATCCAGCCGTCTTACCACAGGTTCCTCAGGTTCTGTATTCTGGGCAGGCATTATCAGTTCAAGGCTCTTCCCTTCGGGCTGGCCACGGCTCCCAGGACATTCACGAAGGTGATGGTGGTGGTTGCGGCTCACCTTCGAAGAGAGGGACTCCTAGTACACCCTGTTAAAAAAGGATGTCCAAATCAAAATATGTTTAAAAGAACAACTCTGATTTTATTTTACATTATTATTCTTTATTATAAATCATATACTGCGTATAAGCAAAAATGGATACACAACCCCTATGTGGACGATTGGTTGATTCAGGCCAAGTCCGAGGTCCAGTGTCGACAAGCAGTCAAGAGTCTTAGCGCTCTTGCAATCCCTGGGTTGGGTGGTCAACCTCAGCAAGAGTCATCTGGTTCCCACCCAGTCTCTGGAGTATTTGGGGGCCCTGTTCAACATGAAGAGGGGCAAGGTTTTTCTATCCAGGGACAGGGTCCTCAAGCTTCAGGGTCAGGTGCGCCGCTTGTTGTCTCTTCGGCTTCCCCTGGTATCCGATTACCTGACGGTTTTGGGGTCTATGGCTTCAACGCTAGCTTTGGTCCCCTGGGCCTTTGCTCATCTACGTCCTTTGCAATCAGCGTTGCTTGCCCGATGGAAGCCAGTGTCCAAAGAGTTTCATCTGCCACTCCCGCTCACGGCCCAGGCGAGGGCCAATCTTCACTGGTGGCTAGAAGCGGACCACTTGACTTGTGGAGTATCCCTGCTAGTGCCCAACTGGACGGTGGTGACCACGCACGCCAGTCTCTCCAGCTGGGGAGCGGTCTGCCTGGGCAAGTCAGCGCAGGGCAAGTGGCCCTTGGCCCAGACTCAGTGGTCCATCAATCGCTTAGAGACCAGGGCGGTTCGCCTGGCACTACAGTCCTTTCTGCCGCTTGTGCGGGGAAAGACGGTTCGAGTGTTGTCGGACAATGCTACCACCGTGTCTTACATCAACCATCAGGGAGGGACGAGAAGTCCACTAGTGGCGGAGGAGACGCAGCTCCTGATAGCCTGGGCGGAGTACAACCTCAGCAACATAGCGGCGTCTCACATAGCCGGAGTAGACAATATTCAGGCGGACTTCCTCAGCCGTCATCATCTGGATCCTGGAGAGTGGGAACTGGCGCCGGAGGTGTTTCACCTCATTTGCGAAAAGTGGGGGACGCCACATATGGACCTCATGGCCACATGGCAGAATGCAAAGGCGCCCAGATTTTACAGCCGGAGAGAGAGAGGGGCCGAAGGAGTAGACACGTTAGTTCTACCTTGGCCGACTGACGTACTGCTGTATGTGTTTCCTCCTTGGCCGATGATCGGCAAGATTCTTCGACGCATAGAGCTGCATCCGGCCAAAGTGATTCTGGTGGCGCCAGAGTGGCCGCGACGCCCGTGGTTCGCAGATCTCATTCAGCTGTCGGTAGCATCACCCCTTCGTCTTCGGGGGTTGGCGGGGCTCCTCAGGCAAGGCCCCGTTTGTTTGGAGGATGCGGATCACTTCTGTCTCGCGGCATGGCTTTTGAGAGGCAGCGCTTGAAGAAGGGGGGTTATTCGGAGGTGGTAGTCGCCACGTTATTGCGGGCCAGAAAGCAGTCTACTTCCATGGCGTATGTTCGCGTCTGGGCAGTCTTTGACGACTGGTGTGCGAAGCGCAATGTAGATCCTACCTCGGCTCCCGTAACAGATATCCTGTCGTTTTTACAGGCTGGTTTGGCTAAGGGTCTTTCATGTAGTTCCCTTCGGGTCCAGGTGGCGGCCCTTGGTTGTCTGCGTGACAAGGGGCGAAAGGGCTCCTTGGCACTGCATCCGGACATTGCACGTTTTTTGAGGGGGGCCAAACATCTCCGTCCTCCATTATGTCATCCCTGTCCGTCCTGGAACCTCAATTGGGTACTTTCTGCGTTGTGCTAGTCTCCTTTTGAGCCCTTAAAGCGGGCAACCCTCAAGGATCTCACGTTGAAGACAGTCTTCCTTGTGGCTATTGCCTCAGCGCGCCGTGTTTCGGAGTTGCAGGCGCTATCTTGCAGGGAACCGTTCTTACGAATCTCGGATTCCGGGGTCTCCTTACGAACGGTCCCTTCTTTCTTGCCCAAAGTGGTTTCGGCCTTTCATTTGAATCAGTCCATTGAGCTTCCTGCTTTCGACGTCCGGGATGCGTCGCAGCCAAAGATGCGGGATTTGCGAAGGTTGGATGTTCGGAGAACACTTCTTCGCTATCTGGAAGTCACCAATCCGTTCCGTGTGACGGATCATCTTTTTGTTCTGTTCTCAGGTCCAAAGCGTGGGGGCACGGCTTCTCGGACTACTATTGCACGATGGCTCAAGGAGGCCATCAGTTCCGCGTACATAGTACCGGGGAAGCCGGTGCCTGAGGGTCTCAGGGCTCATTCGACCCGTTCGCACGCTGCTTCCTGGGTGGAATCTTCTCAGGTGTCGCCCCAAGAGATTTGCAGGGCGGCTACTTGGAAGTCGTTGCATACTTTTACACGGCATTACCGGCTGGATGTTCAGGACACTGCCGGGGGTTTTGGAGAGAGGGTACTCCGTGCGGGACTCTCTGCTTCCCACCCTCGGTAAGTTTGCTCTGGTACATCCCAGGTGTCCTGGACTGATCCTGGTACGTACAGGGAAAGGAAAATTAGTTTCTTACCTGATAATTTTCGTTCCTGTAGTACCAAGGATCAGTCCAGGATCCCACCCGTGCTGTTTGGAAGAAACGGAGAGTCCGTTCGTTGTTTTGCAGTATTTCGGTATTTTATTGTTCTGTTTTCTCGGTTGATAGTTTTGTTCCAGTTGGGGGTCTTTGCAGTTGCTCCCCGTTGGGGATGGGACCCTATCCGTTCCTACTTTGACATAACGTAAGACTGAGGGGCTGTGACAGGCGAGTGACCATATATGGGTAAGCCCGACAGGTCTTGCTCTGTCTCCATCTACTGGTGCGGAGTCACAACCCAGGTGTCCTGGACTGATCCTTGGTACTACAGGAACAAAAATTATCAGGTAAGAAACTAATTTTCCTTTTCAGTTCCTCCCCAAACAATTTTCCTTCATTTAAAGGGGAAATTACAGAGCTGAGATTTGAACCACATATTAGCTGACCAATTCTGCAACCACAGTAGACGTCGCACAGAGACCGCCACAACCCATATTCCTGGCCGAAGTCCAGCTCAGGTCATAAAGCACATCAGACTCATATGCATTCGCAGCCTCCACCTGAGTTGCCTATTAACACCAACATCTGCTGAAGACTTCTGGACCCAGCGTGAACAGGCCCTCTGCATCAGACTTCCACAGATCGCTGCTCGCAGGCTCAGCGCCGAGCCTTCAAACATAGTCTACCAATGAATCTCTAGCTTACAGTCCTGCACGTCCTTTAATGCTGACAAACCCAAAACCAGAATAGTCTTGTTGGTGATCGCCGAGACCCAAGTATCCACCTTCAACAATACCAGCAACTGCAGGATATCCTGTGTGAGGCGCTCTTCCTCCCCTGACACCTCCTTCCCCCGCCAAGGCCTCCAAGGGACTCAGATTGGCTGGGAATAGCAGTGGAAGGAGATCCCCCTCCCCCCACCACAAAGATAAGATGGCCACTGTTCCCACGGTAACCAGGAACAGCTCCACTTCTTCCCCCAATGCAGCCAAGGGCCTGCCAGACCCACGCTGTTGCTCAGAAGCTGCTGCGTTTGGTCCCGAATTGCCCTCTCCCCCAGAGAGGCAGAAGGAACACAGGCCGGTCCGGGAAAGTCGCACGTGCAACTCATCACACGGTGCATTTGCAACCGTGTGGCATGCTTCCGACTGCTGAGACCACAAGAGCCAGCTGTCGCCTAAGGGATTGAAACATGAGAGCCTGCGGAATACAGCCCCCATAAGACAGGGTATACATACCAACACCTTTTTCTTTAAACTTTGACAAAATAAGTACTTCCCTGCACTGAAGAGTGGCAGCAGGCTTCACTATCCCTTCTGGAGGAGAGGGAACTGGCTCCACTAGCTTTCTGCGTCCGGTTATGAAGGATCGAGCATACTAAGGGTCCCCAAACCCCCTGCTCGTCCACCTCAAAAGCAGGAGGGATGGCCCCACCAGGACCTACCAACCTCCTGGGAGAAAATCTCCAACTTTTTTTTTTTTTTAAACCTAGTTTCAGACTGCAGCTTTGCACCTCCACCATCTGCTGGAGTCAGAGAAATACTGAGGGACTGCAGGTGGCACACCACAATATGTGGCAGTGTCTCTGTCTCCATCTGCTGGAAGGGAGGCAAAACCCAGGAGTCTGGACTTATCTGGGTATGTGTACAGGGATTACCAACCCCTCCCGCTGACAGCTCAACCTGAGGGATGGCAGACTAAGAAACCTAACAGCTCAGGGAGCGTCTTTTCTTCTGTCCCTTCTTCCTTAACTGCAGGTTTGCACACCTCTACCGTTTCCTGGAGACAAATACTGAGGGACTGCAGGCGGCACTCAGTTATGTAGCAGTGCCTCAGTTTTTAGTTCTCTGCTTCAATCTGCTGGTAGGAATGCAAAACCTGTTTGTCTGGACTGATGTGGGGTATGGAACAGGAACAGCTGTATAATGGCTGCTCCCTAACTGAATGGTGGGTGTTACCGTAAGCCCACGTCTCACTTCTCTACCCCTGCCTCCTCACCACATGGGTGCATTAGCTGTAAATTCATTGCTGCTCTTCTAAGGTCGCTGCCACTTCTGTCCTGGCAAAGACACAGGGGATACAGCACTCTCGGCAGAAGTACCTTAAGGATCCTCCTCCAACTCAGTACTTAAGCTGCAGTAGAGAATGGGGCATTGAGGCACTTCAGCAGAGGTGATCCCTAGAGAAAACCTGTGGATATGGCTGGTTCTTCCTATGTAGTCTTTTGCCTAGGTCTTCTTTAATTTTGGTCATTTTCTTTTCTTTTTTTTTTTTTTTAAAGAATAGAAGATGTGTAGATTTCATTATAGTCAGCAAGCTCCTACTCCACCTGTAAGATATTCTTAAATACATTCTAGCATCCCAGGGCTCTCCTGAGCTGCTAACTAGGCCAGACCTAAGGCAGTGTGGTAGACTGCCACGCTCCCACCCACTCCTCATGGCACCATACACCCTCAGGTGAGGCAGGGTCCCATGGTGATACCAGGTCTCAAAAACAGCCCAGGGGCAGATGGGATTAGTCACGTTGTTAAATACCAGGGAAACAGATTTTGCTTAAGTCTTCAAGGCAAACCAGCCCAGTTAAAATAGTTTCAGCAGTCAGGTGACTGGAAACAAATTAAACTGGTTAGACTCCAAGGCATGCGCTCTCCTGCCTTAAGAGAAGATTTGGTTACGCTGAGCTTCAGGGAAGAAAAAAAAAAAGCCCACATCGACAAGCAGACACAGGAAGTCATGTTATCAGGTTTACTTTCACAAAGACTGTACAAAATGTTTATAAAACAATGGTGTGGGCAGATACATGGCATCCATTCCCCCCAAGGCCCCCAAAACTTGATACTATACAGAAAAAGCACGATCTGAAGGGGCAGTGTCCAGGCCTAATGGCAGGAGACGTTCACATGTAAGTCAACAAGCAAAATTATTCTCGTCTATTTACAACACACCCACTGTACAATCCCCAGCCTCAAGAAATGTATCATCTTTACATAATACATATTTATAATATCTCACATATTAACAGCTGTACAAGGTAGCAATTTTTTTTACAATTTGTGTGTATATATCTGTGTGTATATCTATAATATATACACACACACATATATATATAAAAAGCACCATAATCCTAATACCAGCTGGCAGGTTTTCCTTCACTAGTGTAGCCCAGCACGAAGGGATGTGTCACCGGCTGATGTCACGGTTAGTGTCCCAGACTTTGTGCTCAGTTCAGTTTTTAACTGGTCAAAGAAAGGATGCTTCAGGGCCTCAGCCAGCGTGATGCGCCTGGAAGGCTCGTACTCCAGCATGCTCTCAATCAGGTCAAAGAGCTGGTGGTGTTCCTCTGCCTCCGATGTCAGGTACCTCTGCAGGAAGGAAGAAGGGGGGGGGGGGTGTTAACAGCCCTGAAGGGCGACGCTCTCAAAGCAGCACAGACAATGGCTATTCCTAGAAAACCGTAACCTCTTCAGGTGCATAAGCAAATCTCAATTCGGGAAGGAATTCAAGATTCACCTTAGACGTACTGAAAAATCTCCGTGTTAAGTCAGACTTCTAGTGCTCTGCTCCTTCAAAAAGGAAGCAACACCAAACAAAAGAAATGGCACCCCACCCTTGTGCCAGCTTCTGTACTCTGGGCACCATCCAGTGTTAATTGGGTCAAAGCTCATTCCGTTGCACCCCCCCTGAGATCCACAGAATGCACACTGAAGCCAATATCCCATTCCCTGGGGTCCTGGTCAGAGCAGCCTCCCTGCCCAGTTTCACCCAAACTCCCCAGAAAGCGTAAAGGAATGGATGCAGGCTGGCCAGGCCTCCTGCCAACACTTCATGGCCACATATTCTTACCCGCAGGGGCTTACAGTTCTCTCGTACATATCTGCCAGCGGAGGTGCTCTCGTCCCAGTCCAGACGACCATGATAGAAATATTTCTGCTTCCTGCCAGGGAAGAAAGAGAACCGGAATTTTTCCACAATGGACGGACTGAAAAGTAAGCCTCACCCACCCAGATGAAACAATCAAATTCCAAAAAAAACTTTTCCATGTCTGATCAAGATTAAAAAAAAAAAAAAAAATATCCCTTACTAAAGATTAATCGTGGAAGGGAAGCGCGCGTCGCACTCACCTTGTCTTCCGAATCATCCGAGAAGGAAGGGGACCCAGGATCCTTTCCATCATGGCGAGGTGCTCTCGGTTGTCGTGGGTCTGAAAGAAAGATGGAAGGATGGAGTAGAAGAAGAGGGTTCACCACGTCCATCAGTCACAGTTTTTGCTGACTCCTGGCAGAAAAAGGTACTGGAAACGATAGCAGCGTGACCTACCCAGCTCACATCAGCTAATGGCAGGCAATGCTGGGCCTGAGAAACATCTAAGGGCTCCCCCAAGACCGATCCCTGGGAAAGGGTAGGAAGAGATCTAAAAAAAAAACCCCCAAAAAACCAAACCATCCCACTATGGAAGAATGTAATGGACAGGATTGCTCACCTGGAACAGGGTAAAGCCAACATAGTATTCAAATACAATGCAGCCAATGCTCCAGACATCACAGGGCTGCATCCATCCCAGCTCTGAGAGAGAGAAAAAAAATTGCTCTGTAAGAAAATCCTGCACCTCTTCATAATCTCTCCATTCTTCACGGCAGCAACTGATCAAACCTCGAGGACACGACTGCCAGCACCCTCTGGGATGCTGCAGTCCTAAGTTCCAACCTGAATTTGATATTCTGCTTTTCTAAGCTAATCTTAAGGCAGACTGCCATCAGCATTCAAGTCAAATTCCCATTTCAGTAGTGCACAGTTGATAAGCAAGGGGAAACAAGAGGGCATAGAAAAAAGGTTGGGGATTTTAACATTTTTATATCCCAACATTCGTTAACAACATCACATCAGTTTCCATAGAACAAAAATGCAGCACGAAGGCTTTACAATAAAACTGATTTTGAACCGGGGAGGGGAGATACTAAATAAAAGATGTTAGGAGGTAGGAAGGGGGAGATAAAGGGTGGGGGGGATTAGTGTAGGAAGGGAGAGGGAAGGGACGAAACCATGAGAGCAAGGGGGGGGAAAGCTGTAAATACATAGGGGTGTTAAGGGATATTTTATTTATTTATTTTTTGTTTTTATATACCGATCTTCCTACATTAGATGCAAATCAAACCGGTTTACATAGAACAAAAAGAAACTTGCCTGATGGCATTACATGAAACAATGAACATTTATGCAACTTTAAGTAACATAGTCAAAGAGAAGAAAAACCAAGTATACAATTTGAATTACATAGTAATCACGGTAAATAAGAATTGGGTAACACAGTAATGAAGGTCATAAGTAATAAAGTCTAACAAATGAATAAACCAACAATTTGTTGTCCTTGTACTAAGCTTAGTTAGGGAGAAGGAAAGAAGATAAGTAGAAATAGGAGCGGAGAATAGCGGAAGAACCAATAAAAAGGAAAGAAATAAAATAAAAAAAAATAAAATAAAGATAAAAATAAAATAATAAAATAAAGGAAAAGTAAAAAAAGTGACTGAGGGTCTCTTCAAAGGGAACCTGAGTAAATGAGAGAGACTAATAACATATCAAACCATATAAGTGAGAGAAATAGAGAGAGAGGTGTAGCAAGAGATTACATAATAATATAATATATATATATTATATATATATATTACAATAATCGTCTTAAAATTATGTACAATCAGTAGGTATATGATACTAATGTCGAGCGGAATATGTAAGACTGGTAACACGCAGGAGATATGAACTGGAATAAGTAATAATACATAACAAGCAAGAGAATTTACATTTTACAAATAAATCAGAACATTCAAAGCTTTGCATGGTACAGTAAGGGACTGTGAAAAATTGAGGGATGTAGGGTTATGAGGGTATCAAGGGTAGGCTTGTCCTTTGGGATAGTAGAAGGAATGGTAGCTCTACGAATCAGGGAAAGTGGAAGATGCTTTGGGGCAGGACCCCAGTGCTATGGAAGAGAAGGTCTCTGGGTAACGCTCTGGCTGTGCTTGGTGATGTGTCTTATGACCGAGCCCCCAGGAGATGAAATGAAATTTAGGGGAAGGCCTGACTGAGATGTGCTTCCTATCTTCTCTGGGGCCCTGCAGCCCAGAACATCTTGCATGGACACGATATAAACAGCCTCGGGGGTACATACCCAGTATCACCTCCGGGGCTCTGTAGTGTCTTGTGGAAACGATTGTGCTATGGTGCTCGTGATCAAATGTGGCACTGCCGAAGTCTACTACTCTGACAGCTGTGTTCTTCACATTTCGTTCATCTCTCTTCTTGCAGGCAAGGGGGTGTGAAATGGGGGTGGGGGATAAGTGGGGATTGGGGAACACAATGGAAAAAAAAGATTAAAAAAACCGCATGAATTAGGCAGTTTCCACTTTGCGTTTCTAGGTGCCCCTCCTACACATCAGAAACTAAAGGCAGGTAGTTATCCCTTAGCTGCAACTTTCTGCCCAAAGACTGTGCCACTAGCAGCTTGTGAATAGAGAATTACAGAAAGCCATTCTACACATCCTGAGAGAAATGCTGGTCATTCACACTAGTACTGCCACAAAGCAGAAATTGCTCACCTTCTCCAGACTGTAGGTCAGCTCATAATCTGAACTCACAAACAAGATGTTTTCTGGTTTGAGGTCTGTATGAGTGAGCTTGTTGTCGTGAAGGACTGAAGGTAGGGACAAAAAAAATAAAATCAGGCAAACCTAAGTACACATCCCAGTCCAGCCATGCCGAGCTGAAAACAATGCAAAAAGGTGCCTGGGAAGGGCATACTTACACTTCACGGCCTGGCACACCTGGTACGCCATGTGCCGCACTTGATGGAGAGGATAAGGCAGGTAATTGTTATCTTTCAGGAAATCAAAAGTGCTGAGGCCCAGGAGCTCAAAGGAGATGCACATATGGCCATGGTAATCAAACCAGTCAAACATCTGCACACACAAGCTGAGATATGAGAGAGAGAGAGAGAGAGAGAGCGCAGACGTCAGTAGATGCAGCAGCAGTTAAGGCCGAGGCCATACTGCAGTCAGGATCCATCCAGGATCACATTACAATCCTTTCATTATTCCAGCATAAGCACTGGCTGTGTCCGTGCCAGGTCCTTGCAGTAATGCCCCCTGCCGGAAGGCAAACTCTCAGCACATTTGGGAGCTGCCAGAGTAGCTTGGGACTGCAAATTTTGGGCCAGGCCTCCCAAGTCTCAGTTCCAACTGCACCATTCATAGCCATGCCCTGGAAGGCACTTTCCATCCCTGTATAAGTTGGCTATCACTAGGACTGCAGCCCAATTTCCCCTCCCAAACTTTCCTACATTCCCCTGGGGTTTGACATATTGGAGAAATTACTTACCTGATAATTTTGTTTTCCTTAGTGTAGACAGATGGACTCAGGACCAATGAGTTTATCCTCCCCTGCCAGCAGATGGAGACGGAGTCAGGTTTCAAAGCTGACATCACCCTAGATACACCCCTGAAGTGACTTCAGCCCTCCAGTATGGAAAAAACTTGATTAAAAACAGATAACCACAACTGTACTCAACCACACAAACACTGAACCCCAGTAAGATTATAGATGCCCTGATCTAGGGGCTGGATGACAGTTTACCCGTAATCTCTTGAAATAGATATCCACTCAGGGTGAATCCTTGGCACCGTTCTTGGGCAAACAGGGGCAGGATGCCGAGTCCATCTGTTTACACTAAGGAAACTGAAATTATCAGCAATGTAATTTCTCCATTTCCTAGCGCGTAGCCAGATGGACTCAGGACCAATGGGATGTACAAAAGCTACTCCCGATCACGGCGGGAGGCTGCCCGTGGTCTGGTTAACACCACCCTTGCAAAGGCTGCGTCCTCTCAGGCCTGTACGGCCAGGAAATAGAACCTGGAGAAGGGGTGCAAGAAGGACCCAGTCACCACTCGGCAGGTATCAATGGGGGACAGCAGTCTAATATCTGCCCTGGTGGAAGGTAATGGCTTTCCTGCCTCCACGTAGGCTCCTGTGACCACCTCCTTAATCCAGCGAGCTATGGTAGCCCGCCAAGCTGGTTCGCCCTGCTTCCTTACACTGTGAAGGACAAATAGGCGGGTCCGTCTTTTGGACCCGTTCTGAAACTTCCAGATACCACACATTCAAATGATGGAGGAGGCGATATTCCTCTGTGTCCCTGCACTTATTTAGGGAAGGCAACGAAATGGACTGATTCAAATGAAACTCTGAGACTGCCTTGGGCAAGAAGGATGGAACGGTACAAAGCTGTAATGCTTCTGGAGTCATTCGGAGGAATCGTTCCTGACACAATGCCTGCAGTTCAGAGATGCGATGTGCCGAGGATACAGCCACCAGGAACACCGCTTTCAGGGCTAGTAAATGCAAGGGAAGACGGACCCTGCCAAAAATTCCAATACTAGATTAAGATTCCATAAGGAAACCGGCCTCATAGGGGTGACCGAAGGTACTTCACCCCTTTCAGAAAACAGGCCACGTCTGATGAGCCAACAGGGAGGTTCCGTTCACCTTGCCCCTGAAACAGGAGAGAGCCGCTCCCAGAACCTTCAAGGAGTTAAGGGCCAAACCATTATTCAAGCCGTCCTGCAAAAATTCCAGTGGGATTCTGACCACCCAAGGAGGGGGGGGGGGGGGGGGCACCACGTTCCCCTCACCAGGCCTTAAAACTCTCCAGATCCGCAGACAGGCCAGGGACGAGGAGACCTTCCGAGCCCGGAGTAAGGTGGCAATTACCGCCACAGAATATCCTCACTTCATCAAGCGAGCCCTCAAGGGCCAGACTGAGACAGAATTGAGTCGGATCCTCGTAAAGGACTGGTCCCTGCTGTAGCAAGTCCCTGTACGATGGGAAGCACAGAGGGGTCTCCACCAGGAGTCTCTGCATACCACGGAGCTACTAGTAGGACTAATCCCCTGTGATACTCGATTCTGTGAATGATCCTGCCTAGCAGGGGCCACAGAGGGAAAGCATACAGCAACTATTCTTCCAGCCAGGTCTGAACGAAAGCATTGATCCCCAGGGACCACGGATCTCTTCTGCAACTGAAGCAGCGGGTAATCTTCACATTGTGAGATGCGGCCAGCAGGTGGATGGACAAGAGGCCCCAGTGATCTATCATCAGTTGAAAGGCTTCGGCCGACAACACCCACTCTTCTGGATCCAGACTCTCCCTGCTTAGAAAGTCTGCTCTGGCATGGTCTTTTCCTGCGATGTGCGAGAAAAGATCATCTGTAGATGTATTTCCGCCAATTCCCTAAGGAGGCCTATCTCTTGAGACACCTGCTGGCTCTTGGTTCCTCCCTGGTGGTTGATGTAGGCTACCGTCATTGAGTTGTCCGTCATTATGCGGACCGCTTGATCCTAGAGTCTGTGGCTGAATTGCATGCACACCAGCCTTACTGCCCGGACTTCCAGGTGATTAATTTTCCAGAGGGCCTCTTCCTACGTCCAATGCCCCTGGGTCGTGAGTTCCTGATAGTGAGCTTCCCAGCCCCGGAAGCTCGTGTCCGTTGTAAGAACCAGCCAGTTCGGAGAGGACAGGGACATCCCCCTGCTCAGATGAGCCTCCTGCAACCACCACTTGAGGTGAGAGCAGACTCCCAGGGGTAAGTGGAGCCGAATCAAATAGTCTTGAGACTGCGGGTTCCAAAGTGACAGCAGCTAGCGCTGAAGTGGGCACATGTGTGCTCTTGCCCATGGCACTACTTCCAAGGTTGCCACCATCAAACCGAGAACTTGGAGATAGCTCCACACCATCGGGTGTATTGTGTTCATAAAGTGACGCATCTGGGGCATCAAAGTCCGTATCCATATGTTCGGGAGGAAGATCTTGCCCTGCCTGGTGTCAAACTGGACTTCCAGATACTCCAACAACTGGGAAGGCTTGAGACTGCTCTTGTCCAGGTTTAGTACCCAACCGAGTTCCTCACGCAAAGAGGTCCCTCTGCTGGTCACCCAGAGACTTTCTTCCATGGACTTGGCCCAGATCAACCAGCCGTCCAAGTACGGGTGTACCAGGATTCCTTCTCTTCTCAATACTGCCGCCACGACCAACATAATCTTGGAAAATGTTCTTGGGGTGGTGGCTAGGCCAAAGGGCAGTGCCCAGAACTGATAATGGCGACCCAGTACGGCAAGGCATAGGAAGCATTTTTTGTTTTGTTTTTTTTAATTTATAATTTTTATTGCAATCCTTGAAAATAAGATGCGTAATGTATCACCAAAGATTATACACCAACAAGTATCAAGGACAGCATTTAAAGTCTACATATGAAATCCCCTGACACCCCCCCCCCCCCGGGCGTGCTGCAGTTCCAAACATCAGGCTACATAAATTAATGTAAATATCAATATACACAGGAGTTCACTCGTGATAAACTAATAGGTGTGCGAAAAACATGAATGAAGAAAATGCCCTGGGTAGTAAGCTAGAGGAGTATTATATGTAGGGTGTGCCTATCTCCAGGTTAAGTAAGGTGTCCAGACTAAATGAAACTTGCCCAGCCTATGGTTTTGTCTAATCTCTTCAAAACTTCTTGGATAGTAGTGGGATATGGTCTTTTCCAAGAGGCAGCAATCTCTGTCCTCATAGCAATACAGCAGTGCTGAATAAAAGTTTGAGTGGAAGATGGGAGAGCTTCATCTTGCATATGTAGGAGCGCTTGCTTTATAGTTAATTGGATAGGAACTTTTAAAATGAGAATGGATAATCGCTGCCAGGTGCGTTAAATATGTTTACAGTCCCACCACATATGGAGAAAGGAACCTGGCAACAAACTATTACACCAACACATCTCACTGATCTTGGGATTGAACTTGCTTAGTCAAAGAGGTTCCAGATACTACCTAAAGAGTACTTTATAGCTATGCTCAATTATAGAGGAAGAAATTGAGGCAGACTTGGTCCTCAAGAAAATCAGAGACCACTGTTCTTCAGAGAGCGATGTGCCTAAATCCCATTCCCAAGCAACTATGTGGGAAGGCTTGTTCTTTATCTGGGTATCTAACAATTTATAAATTTTAGATATCAAGCCCTTAACCAATGGGGTCGGGAACAATATCCCTCAAAGAGGGATCTCTGAGGGGATAATAGCGATTTCTTCCATATAATAGCTAGGAAGTGGTTAATCTGAAGATAGGATAAGAATTCGGAGTGGGGGAGACCATATGTCATATGAGAAGATGTGGTCCACCTGTGAGACCTCTAGCTTTCCATTCAGAAAAAGATAGGGTGTGTGTGCATGGGGAGAAAGTGGTGTTAAAAAGAGGATGAGTAAAAGTAAGAAGCAAAGCCTACCAATTTGTGCTTCCAGGCAAACATTCAAGGTGTGCCTAGTGGTGGGGGCTAGATTTGGACTAGGAATGCCTAGTTTGCCACATCATAGCTTACAGTGGCATGTTTTCTGCCCAGGTCCATTCGATTTGAACAGGAAAATTAGTTCTTACCTGATAATTTTCGATCCTGTAGTACCATGGATCAGTCCAGACCATGGGTTGAGCCTCCTGTCCAGCAGATGGAGACAGACTAAAACTGAAAGGGTATCCTATATGAGGACAGAGCCTACCCTGTAGCCCTTCAGTATAACCATTGTCAGAGCAGAAAAACATGAAGATAAACACCATGGAACAAGCAAGTAACAGAAGAACTCGAGCAATTAACAAGAGAACTCTTGAAACTTTGAACAAGTACAAACAGTGAATGAACTCTGTGTATGGACACTCTTGCATGAATGCCCACACAACCATCACATAGGGCCTTATTTTCCAAACGTATCACACGCGGTAAGGGACATTTCGCACGCGATACCAAAATGGGGGCGGAGTCGGCCCCGGAAGAGGAGTCGTCGGGGCAGACTCCGCGACGACAGTGAAAAGGTAACTGCCTTTTCCGCACCCAATAGCTACACCTCCTATAGTGGCGCTATTGGGTGCGAAACCCGCCCATTTCGGCCCCCGCCCCTCATCTTCTAAAGTATCGCAGGCCTGCGATACTTTAGAAAATGAGGCCCATAGATGCTTCCGGTGCCTCTTAGTAATGAACACATAGAAAAAAGAATCATGTGGAATACAGCATTTGAGGAATGGTTTAAGAAGCTTCGAGCAGAAAAGAAGACAGTAAAGGGAAGGGCGTCTGGACTGATCCGTGGTACTATAAGAACGAAAATTAATAGATAAGAACTAATTTTCCTTTCCCTGTACGTACCCGGATCAGTCCAGACCATGGGATGTACCAAAGCTTTCCTAAATAGGGTGGGACCTTGACAGCCCTGCTCGAAGTACCTGCTGACCAAAGGAACCAAATACTGGTGCCTGAACATCAAGGCGGTAATGTCGAGCAAAGTATGCAGAGACTGCCAAGTAGCTGCTCTACATATCTCCTGCGGAGAGACAGACTGGCTCTCCGCCCAAGAAGCAGCCTGAGAATGCAAGTAAGGAGCCTTAAGGCCCCTCCGGACGTCCCTGACAGATGTAAGCAGACGAGATCGCCTCCTTCAACCAGCGAGATATTGTAGTCTTAGAGGCCTGCTTGCCCCCGGTTGGGGCCACTCCATAAGACAAAAAGATGATCCGACACTCGGAAATCATTAGTTACCTGAAGATAATGCATGAGCACGCGTTTCACATCCAAACGGCGTAGATCATCCCTGCCAGAGCTTGCTATGTCTGCAGGAGAGAACGCGGGGAGCTCCACGACTGACTGACATGAAAGGAAGACACAACCTTCGGCAAGAACGATGGGACAGTCTTAAGAGAGACCCCGGAGTCCGAGAAACGTAAGAAGGGCAATGCTTGGATCTCAGACACCCGTCTGGCAGAGCAAATAGAGACCAAAAACACTGTCTTAAGCGTCAGATCTTTGAGGGTAGAACGGCGAAGGGGCTCAAAGGGAGCCTGAGAGAGAGAGCCCGGAGGACTCCACGAGGGACAAGTGGGACGCAACGGCGGCTTCAAATGTTTGACCCTCCTTGAGAAAACGGACAATATCCGGATGAGACGCAACCGCGTAGCCTTCAAGGCTTCCCAAGAGAGAGTAGAGGGCAGACACCTGTACACGGAGCAAGTCGAAGGAGAGGCCGCGCTGAAGAACGAGAAGACTTATCGAGACTGGAGCTGAATGTGCCATAACACCCGCTTCCTCGCAGACAAGCTCGAAGACCTTCCAAACCCGGATATAGGCGAGGGAAGTAGAAGATTTGCGAGCCCGCAAAATAGTGGAGATGACGTCCTCAGCATATCCCCTCTGCCTCAGCATCCGCCATTCAAAAGCCATGCCGCAAGACAAAAGCGATCCGCCTAGTCGAAAAATACAGGACCTTGTCGGAGGAGGTATTGAAGATGGCTGAGACGAAGAGGACCATCCGATGCGAGGTTGACTAGGTCCGCAAACCACGGTCTGCGAGGCCACTCGGGAACTACGAGAATGACCGGACCTCTGTGATGCTCTATCCGTCTGAGCACTTTCCCTATGAGGGGCCAAGGAGGAAATATGTACAGAAGGACATCGCGCGGCCAAGGAAGGACCAGAGCATCTACCCCTTCCGAGCAGTGCTCCCTCCAGCGGCTGAAGAACCTGGGAGCCTTGGCATTGTTCAGGGTTGCCATCAAGTCCAGATGCGGAGGACCCCACCTGCTGATGATCAGGACCATGGTGCCGGACAACTCCCACTCACCTGGATCCAGACGCTGACGACTCAAAAAGTCAGCTTGAACATTCTCTTTGCCTGTGATGTGAGAATCCGTGAGGCACTCCAGGTGTCGCTCTGCCCACGCGAGGAGCTGACTTGCTTCCAGGGCCACCAGGCGACTCCTGGTCCCCCCCTAGCGATTGATATAAGCCACGGTGGTAGAGTTGTCCGAGAGCACCTGGACTGCCCATCGTTGAAGCTCATTTGGGGGTAGTATGCCTGGTCGAAAAATATGGGACCCTGACGAAGACGCTGCCGAAGGTGACTCAAACGAACTTGGCCGTCCACCGCGAGGTCGACGACATCGGCAAACCATGGCCGTCGTGGTCACTCCGGAGCTACCAGGATCACCGGGCTGCGATGCACCTCTACCCGATGCAGGACTTTTCCCGACTAGGGGCCACGGGGAAAACATGTACAGTAGAATGTCCCCAGGCCAAGGAAGAACCAGAGTATCCACTCCTTCCACACCGTGTTCCCGTCTGCGGCTGAAGCGCGGAGCCTTCGCATTCCGCTGCGTCGCCATTAGGTCGAGATAGGGAACCCCCCACCTGTGGACCAGTATCGACATTGCTTCCTTGGATAGTTCCCACTCTCCGGGGTCTATGCGTTGTCTGCTCAAGAAGTCCGCCTGCACATTGTCCAAGCCAGCGATGTGAGACGCTGCGAGGCGGGCTAGGTACTGCTCTGCCCAGGCCATGAGCTTGTCCGTCTCCCGAGAGACATGACGACTCTTTGTTCCTCCTTGCCAATTGATATACGCCACCGTGGTAGCGTTGTCTGACAGGATCCATGCTGCCCTGTGGCGCACCAAGGGAAGAATCTTTTCAATGCTGGGGGGGGGGGGGGGGGGGAAAGAGGGGCTCCCGAGTGAAGTGGAACAGGAATGGGCCCTGTGACCGTCCCCCTACCGCGGGGATGTCCTCCGGAGTCAATACAGGAGGAGCCGGGAAGAAATCCCCCTGCAGGCTGCCATTTGAGTGCGCTTCCTCAGCGTCTCCGGAAATCAAAATGGCTACTGCGCTCGGCACGAAGGGGGCCGACCCGCCGGACAATAGTCGCGTATGCGACCGCAAGGCCTGTCGTTCCTCCACTCTCGAGGAGCCCCCCCCCCCGGGGAGGCACAGAGAGCAAATCCCTTCGCGGGAGACCCGCATCCTGGGCTCCCCACAGGCGGAGCATCGCGCTGGGAGTCGAGCACCGCGCTAGATTTTGCGACCGTGCTCCCCCTAAGCCTGGCAGGAGCAGGTAAAACTGCCTAACCTCCGCTCCAAAAAAGAGAAGCGCAACCGCCTGTAAGCGAGGCAAACAGGGACTGGCTGAGGAAAGCTGTGCCTGAGCCAGCACTGCCCTGAGGCAAAACTTCTCCGGGCAGCCGGTTGCAGCGCAGAGGGAGAGGCTGGACCACCAGCATACACCCCGCGAGCCAGGAAACTGCTACGCTAGCAAACACCTACCTGAGTTGCAAACTGGGTGAAAATGCAAACTTCCTAACCCTCAGGCAGTGATAGAAAATAACTTGTCAAAAAGTAGTAAACAAAATTCCACAAAAAAAACCAAAAAACTTTGCATATACTGGTTTTTTTTTTAAAGTTGATCCATTCAGATGGAGAAGGAAATATAGAGGGAAACAGAGCAATCAAAACCTTCCCCAAAAATTCCAACCCCCAGATTTAAATTGTCACAAGAGCGGGACCGCAGGTTCTGCCTTCCTTCATCTGCTGGAGACAGGAGAATACTGAAGGGGCGCAGGGGGAGCAACTGGTTATCAGAGGGTGCCCTGCAAGTTTTTCTCTGTCTCCATCTGCTGGAAGGGAGGCATAACCCATGGTCTGGACTGATCTGGGCACGTACAGGGAATTTCGTTTTCCTTAGTGAAGACAGATGGACTCAGTATCAATGGGTATTGTGCTCTTCTGCTAGCAGATGGGAGACTGAGTCAGATTTCAAACCTGACGTCACTTTAGATACACCCCTGCAGTAACCTTAGCTCCTCAGTATTCTCTTCGAAAAGCCATTGTGGATATATCTTTGCTTAAATAACTTGATTAAACTTGAGTAAAACTTGAACTGGTTCAACTAATTTCCAAACTGGAGACCGCCAGTGCACTCATCCAATTAACGCCGACACCGGACAACCTGTGGGTGTCTTGAACTAGGGGGTAGGCTGCAGCTTACCCGTATTTGCTTAGTCTCGAGGTTTGTTATCCAAGGTTCTCCTTTTCCAGGGCAGCCATGGGTGGGATGCTGAGTCCATCTGGCTACACTAAGGAAAATGACATTTTCAGGTAAGTAATTTCTCCATTTCCTAGCATGTAGCAGATGGACTCAGGACCAATGGGATGTAGAAAAGCTACTCCCAGACAGGGCAGGAGGCTGCCCGTGGCAAACTTAATACTGCCCTTGCAAAGGCTGCTTCTTCCCGTGCCTGAACATCCAGGTGGTAGAACCTGGAGGTGGTGTGTATAGAGGACCACGTCGCTGCCAGACAGATCTCGGTGGGCGACAGCAGCTTGGTTTCTGCCCAAGAGACTGCCTGGGCCCTCGCAGAATGAGCCTTAACCTGTAGAGGTAAGGGCTTTCCTGCCTCTATGTAGGTTGCCGATTACTTCTTTGATCCAGTGGGCTATGGTCGCCCGCGAGGCCGCTTCTCCTTGTTTCTTCCCGCTGTGAAGAACGAACAAGCGATCCATTTTGCGCACAGGTTCCGATCTCCCCAGGTATCGCACCAGGTGCCTGCCAACATTCAGGTGGCAAAGGCGGTGTGAGTCTTCAGAGTCCTTATGTTCATCCACAGCTGGTAGCGAGATGGTTTGGTTCAAGTGAAACTCTGAAACCACTTTCGGAAGGAAGGAGGGGACAGTGCGCAGTTGTATGATTCCAGGTGTGAACCTGAGGAACGGTTCCCAAAGAGATGCAACGAGCTAAACATATTGCCACCAGGAATGCGCCTTCAAACCAACCAAGGGGTCTGATCTCTAAGGTTTATAAACTCTTGAATACTAGACTTGCGGCCCCACAATCCCATATCAAGGCATGGGAGAAGGAATTAGCAAGGGACATCCCCTTAGACACCTGGGATGAGATTTACCAGAATATATGTAAGGCATCGATATCCTCCTCCATAATCGAAAATGGATACAAGATCTTATTTAGGTGGTACCTCACCCCAGAAAGACTCAAGAAATTTAATACTGGTTGTGATGGGATGTGTTGGCGAGTCTGTAAGGCTATAGGAACATTTATTCATATGTGGTGGTCAGGGGAATGCATATCACCGTTATGGACCCAGGTAGCAGATTTCATAGTCCAAGTGTTGTCTATATCTATAACGTTGACTTAGGCCTATGCTTTGCTACATACTGATGTATGTGATGCATCTTTCTCTGTACATCCCTTTTGTATTCAAGCATGTATTGCAACCAGACTGGAGATTGCTAAAGATTGGAAAAAGAAGGAGGACAGCCCCACGCTTGCTGCGATTCTTCGGCGACTGATCAAGTCTGCACCCTTAACAAGTTGACAGCAGAAAGACAGACACTGCGCTCTTTCCAACTCACATGGGACCCATATTTACATTGGCGTGCTCATTGGGACACTTAATTGTACAATTGTTCTTTCTGTAGGTACACCTACATTTTCTCTATTATTTTTCTTTTTGCAACTTGGACTCTTTTTCGGTATCATAGATGGATGGAATGGGAGGCGGGGGGGGTCTGTAGGGAAAGAAATGGAAAACCATGGTGTGGTGCATGTATTTCTTTATTGTTCACTGTTCATGTAGTATGTCTTCATGCTATCACCAATAAAATTGTTTATGACAAAAAAAGGAATGCCGCCTTCAATGTTAAGAGGTGTAGTGACAGACTGTGTAGTGGTCTGAAGGAAGCCCCAGCTAGGAAGTCTAATACTAGATTGAGATTCCATAGAGGCATCGGCCACTTTAGGGGTGGTCAGAGTTGTTTAACCCCTTTCAGGAAGCTGGACAAGTCCGGATGGGTTAATAGCCAGATACCATCCACTTCTGCTCTGAAGCTGGCCAGTGTGGCTACTTGGACCTTGAGGGAGTTGAGTGACAACCCCCTCTTCATACTGTCCTATAGGGACTTCAGAATCATAGGAATCTTGGCTCTCCGCAGAAGAATCCCACGGTCCTCACACCAGGCTTCGAATTCTCTCCAGATTCATATGTATGACAGGGATGTGGAGAACTTGCGCGCTCGGAGCAGGGTGTCAATCACGGCCTTTGAGTAACCGTGCTTCTTCACGAAGATCTGTCTCGAGAGGACTCGCCTGGAGAATCGGGCCCTGCTGGAGAAGGTCCCTGTGTGGCAGTAGGCACAGAGGATTCCCCGCAAGGGGTCTTTGCATGTCTGCATACCATAGTAGTCTTGGCCAATCCGGGGCCACTAGTAGAATAGTCCCCTGTGATGTTATATCTTGCGGATGACCCTGCCCAGTAGTGGCCATGGGGAGGAAGGCGTACAGTAAGTCTTCCTCTGGCCAAGTCTGGACGAGAGCATCGATTCCTTGGGACTGCGGCTCTCGTCTAAGGCTGAAGAACCTGGGGACTTGGGCACTGATACGGGTGGCCAGTAGGTCCATGGCTGGGAGGCCCCAGCGATTTACTATCAGTTGGAAGGCTATCATCGACAGCATCCTTTCCCCCGGATTCAGGCTCACTCTGCTGAGGAAGTCTGCAGAGACATTGTCTTTTCCTGTGATGTGGGAGGCCGAGATCCCTTGTAGGTTTATCTCCACCCATGCCATGAGAAGGTCTATCTCCAGAGACACCTGCTGGCTCTTGGTTCCTCCCTGGCGGTTGATGTAAGCAACCGGTCGTGTTGTCCAACATTACTCTAATTTCTTTGCCTCAAAGTCTGTGGCTGAATTGCAGGCATGCTAGAATGATTGCTCAAGCTTCCAGGTGGTTTATGTTCCATTCCGCCTCTTCCTTGTTCCATTGAGTTCCTGACAGTGGGCTTCCCACCCTCGCAGGCTCGCACCTGTGGTGAGCAAGATCCACTTCGGTGGGGATAGGCTTACTCCTCTGCTTAGGTGGTCTTCCTGTAGCCACCAATGGAGCGGAAAAGGTACCTCTGCTTGTAGTTGGAGGCAAATTGAGTAGTCCTGGGACAGTGGGTTCCATCCAGGGTTGATGCCATGAGGCCAAGGACTTATGTTCTCATACCTTGGGGCATGCATTGTCATCAATCGTCGTAATTGTTCCATCAGTTTCCTTCTCCTTGGGGGAGGGAGGAAGACTTTGTTCTGTTTGGTGTCAAAACGGGCCCCTAGGAACTCTAGCGATTGAGAGGGCAGCAGACTGCTCTTGCCCATGTTCACAACCTAACCGAGTTCCTGCAGTAGGCTCTTGACTCTCCTGGTCACCTGCCGGCTCTCTTCTGAAGGCTTTGCCCTGATGAGCCAATCGTCCAGGTAAGGGTGTACCAAGATCCTTTCCTTCCTCAGTGTTGCCGCCACAACCACCATGATTTTGGTGAAGGTTCTGGGACAGTTGCTAGGCCGAAGGGTAGTGCTCGGAACTAGTAATGGTGACCCAGTATCGCAAAGTGCAGGAAGTGCTAGTGGATCCTGATGGACTGGGATGTGAAGGTAGGCTTTGGAAAGGTCCAGGGAGGTCAGAAACTCTCCCGATTGTACTGCCATTATTACGGAGCAAGAGTTTCCATGCGGAAGTGTAGAATCCACAGATGACTTGACGTTCTTGAGATCCAAGATGGGCTGGAAAGATCCTTCCTTCTTGGGAATGATAAAATAGATGGAATAGTGCCCCGTATTTTGTTGGGGCATGGAAACCGGAGTTATTGCCTTCAGACTGAGTAGTCTTGTTAGAGTGGTTTCTACTGCCAGTCTCTTGGAATGGGAGTGGCAGGGTGACATCATAAATTTGTCTCGAGGGTTGCTGGGGAACTCGAGAGTAACCTTCTTGAATGATGTTTAGAACCCATTTGTCAGACATTATCTCGACCCATCTTTGGTAGAAGAGTGCAAGTCAACCCCCTATATCCTCTTCCTGTGGATGGGTCAGCCCATTCTTATTGTGGAGCACAGCTGAAGCCTGCCCCCAGGTCTGCTCCCCTCTTGGTCTGTCTGTTCCGAAAGGGCTGGGACCTTCCGGAGGGACGAGGTGCCTGGAACTGCGAGTTCCTGTAGGGTCTAAAGCGATGCGATCCTTGCCTTTGGTTCTTCTGGGGGAGGGATGCTGAGATCTTTTATTCCTATCTTCCGGTAGGATTCGCCCCATTTGCTGGCCAACTTCTCCAATTTGCTTTCGAACAAGAGATACTTTAAAAGGCATTCTTGTGAGATTCGCTTTAGATGTCACGTCCGCAGACCAATTCCATAGCCACAGTTGTCTTCTGGCTGCCACTACCGAGGCAACGCCCCTGGCTGAGATGCACACCAGGTCTGAGCTTTCGTCCAGGCTGCTGCAGGTTGCATCGTCTCACTGGTATACGTTCCGGAGTTCTTTGCCTCTCTCGAGAGGAGCAAGCAGGAACGTGCCACCAGTACGCAGCAGAAAGCAATCTGCAGTGTCATTGCTGTTGCGTCGAAGGCCTGCTTAAGGATGGATTCCAATCGTCTGTCCTGAGTGTCCTTCAATGCAGCCCCCTCCCTCAATGGGAATCATTGTTCGCTTTGAGACGGCACAGACCATAGCGTCCACTTTCGGGAAATGCAGGTATTCCTTGGTCGCTGGTTCTAGAGGGTATAGGGCTTCCAAGGCCCAACCCCCTTTGAAGCTGGCCTCCGGGGCATCCCATTCCAGGTCAATCAGTTCCTGTATGGCTTCTATCATTGGAAAGTAGCATGAGGCCTTACTAAGGGACACCAAGATGGGGTTCTTCTTTGGTTCCGCCATAGGGACCGTGCTAGGAATACCCAGAGTCTTCAGAGTTTGGGAAACAAGGGCTGGTAATTAGTCTTTGTACAAGAAGCGAAGCATGGTTTGGTATGGTTCCATTCCTGGAGGGATTTCTCCTTCTTCCAGAGAGTCACTCATCTGAGGTGCCTGGGAAGTTCTTGGTTAAGCGAGGCATCTGGGCCGGGAGGATCTTGTGCTTCCGGCAGGGGTTGAGCATGGCGTGCAGCTGGGGCTGATTGTGCCTGAACGAAGACTTGCAACCCTTGGAAAAATTCCAACCAGGAGAAGGTTCCTGGGTCCATGTTAACCCCAGGGGGGATCGGAGTAGGGCCCCCCCCCCCCCCCGAGGTGCCCTCCTGTGGGGAAGCCATCTCGGAGATGCATAGGTCCGGGAAGCTATCGTCAGTAGTTCCAGAGCCATCTCCCGACAGTAAGGGGCCGGGCTTTGGTTCCCCCTGGGCTTCTTCGCAGTGTTGACACAGGCAGGACTCCAATTCAGACTGCGCGGCTCTTATGTGACAGGCTGTGCAAAGAGTGCCTTCTGACTTTCTTGGGTGCCGGTGCCATTGTCACTGTGTGTTTGCGATACGTGCAGTTGTAAACGCGGCTGTGCATGTAGATATGTGCCCGGGCGTGCTCAGCTGTGCGCATGGGGTGCGCTCAGTTGTGTTATGCGCGCAGTTAGGCGCGCGTCTGTATAGGACGCACGCAAGTTAGGCGCATTGGCTGTCCGGCGCATACCGCTGGTCGAGAAGGAAGATGGTGCCGACAGCAGCCCCGAGGGTCTCCATGTGTGTGGACCCTTGCACCGGTTCGGGGCCTAGCCCACCAAGACTGCTCAACTCGATCGGTGCTCCCTTGTAACCTTGCCAAGGATGGATTCGGAACAGCAATCCAAGCTCTGGAGACTGGAGACCTGAATTTACAGATTTTCTCTTACCTGGTCTCGGTGCTTACCGATCGTATGACGGATGGTCTCCAGCTGTGGGGGGAGAGGGAATTACCTTCACCGCCGCGCTCGTTTTTGCACCCGCTGCCTTTCAGCCACACTGGGGGGCTAGGTCCACGCCGGTAACCGGCTACCGGATCAAGGCACACCTTGAGGGATATCAGAGATCAACCTCAGGAATTCTCGACTGGGGGAGGGACCCTTAGGTATCACCGCAGGAAAGCGGGGCTTGATCTTCCTTAAGGTATATTTTGTTTCTTCTTCTGTAATTCTTAACACTATTCTAGTATGTGGGATAGTGTCCGCATCTGCTAGGAGATGGAGAAATACTGAAGAGCTGAGGTTACTGCAGGGGTATATCTAGAGTGACGTCAGCTTTGAAATCTGACTCCGTCTCCCATCTGCTAGCAGAAGAGCACAATACCCATTGGTTCTGAGTCCATCTGGCTACATGCTAGGAAATACTGAGTGACTGCAGGTGGCACCTAGTCTTAAGTGGCAGTGAAACTAAAACTCTCTCTGTCTCCATCTGTTGGAGGAGAGGCAAAACCCAGGATCTGGGTATGTACAGGGAATGCCCTGTATTATCCTGGGGCGTAGGTACTGGGATTACAGCCCTAATCCTGAGGTGCCTTAAAAAAGTAATCTCCACTGTCTGCTTTTTGTGCTGGGAGTGGCAGGGAGACATCATGAATGTGTCCCGGGGAGTGCTGCGAAATTCCAGCACACATCCTTCTCATATGACTTCCAGTACCCATTTGTCCGAAGTGATCTTGACCCACCTTTTGTAAGAGAGACATTCGGCCCCCTATCTCCTCATTCCAAAGATGAGTCGGTAAAATTTCATTGGGTCGGGACGATCTTGAACCCGAACCTGCCCTTCTCTTGGGTTGTTGACTATGAAAGCACTGAGTTCTTCAAAAGGGCAGACCTCTGAATTGTCGAGTTTCTGTAGGGGCGGAAATGTTGGGAGCCCCTAGACTGGGCCCCCTCATAGGCAAGGGGCACTGCAACTGCTTCCTCTTATCTTCCAGTAGTCAGGGGACTGGAAATTTGCCCCATTTATTGGCCAGTTTTTCCAATTGGTTTCCGAATAGGTGTGATCCTTTAAAGGGCATCTTTGTACGGTTGGCTTTAGAGGTTGCGTCGGCTGACCAATTCCACAGCCACAGCTGTCTTCTGGCCGCTACCACTGAGGCCACTTCTCTGGCTGAAGTACAAACTAAATCAGAGCCCATGTCTGCTAAAAAGGTGGCAGCGAGTTCCATAGTCACTCTGGGTTCACCCCCGAGTCATCCACCTCCTGAGAGAGAAGTAGGCACGAATGTGCTACCAGGACACAAGAAGAAGCAATCTTGTAAGGTCATTGCTATTGCATCTAGAGCTTGTTTAAGGATAGACTTCAACCATCTATCATGCGCACCACCGCAGCCTACATGCGGTCTGTTGACCGAGCTTAAAGCAGGGCCTAGTCCACTGGGGGAGGGCTGCTCAACCCGCTTGTAAGCTCACTTCATTATGCTCCCAAGGGGATTGGGAAAGTCGTTGGTACAGCACGCTAAGCAAAGAGACTGGAGGAAGTCTTACCAAAACCCCTCTTCTTTTGTTAAATTTTATTGATGGTATTATTGCAATTTATTGTAAAAATATATTACATGTTATTTCAGTTCGTTTTACCTATTTATCATGTTATATACTCTGGATTTTAATATGTCTTATGATATAAACCGATATGAAGCTTCTACAAATATCGATATATAGAAAGTGAATAATTAAATAAAATAAGGTAAATCTTCTTCCGCTTTTTTTTTTTAAACTTACCTGGGCTCAGCGCTTACCGGCTGATTACAGAGACTGTCTCCGGCTGTGGAGGGGAGAGGATTTTGGCTGTCACCGCCACGCTCGGCTTCCTGCACCCGCTGCCTTAGCAGCTAAGTTCCCACCAGGAACCAGCCACTGGACCAAGGCACACCTCAGAGATCTCAGAAATCACCACAGGAATTCTCAACTGGGGGAAGGACCTTTAGGTATCACTGCAGGGGAAGGAGGCTCAATCTTTTCTCCAATTTAAAAGTAGAATTTCTTCTTCTAAAAAGGTACAGCGATCCCCATAGGGAAAGCACGTCCTCTATCTGCTGGAGACTGAGAAATACTGAAGGGCTGAGGTCACTGCAGGGGTGTATCTAGGATGTCAGCTTTGAAACCTGACTGTCTTCACCTGCTGGAAAGGGAGCATAAACCCATTGGTCCTGAATCTGGCTGGCTGGCTACACACTAGGAAATCACCAACCTTCTTCCTGCTTGTCCCTTTCCCCACCCCCTCTTTTAGATCCCTGTTTTTCTTTTGTCTACACACTGTGCCAGCTCAGGTGTTGCACGGGTTTGTGAATGACACAAGCCTCTTATACAAGGCCTAGGAGCTGTCAAAGCTTGTACCCACCTAAAGAAACCACAGCTAAAAAAGACAGGACATGCATGGGGGTGTTCCCAAAAATAAGAATTCAGAGTGAGCCATGCAGGACGTTATCTGAAGTATGTACATGGAACCCATGCCTTACTAAGACTTTCTTTTAGGGAACCAACCATGAGAAAACCCAGGCTGATTACCAGGGCAGAGGGGAGACTTTCACTTACTGCTTGTTCTCAGGGTCCTTCTCGTTGATTTTTTCCAACACGTTAATCTCCAGGCGAGCTGCCTCCTTATACTTCTCCACGTTTTTGATAATTTTTAAGGCTACTTGTGCACCACCTCTGAATTGGGGGGGGGGGGGAAGGGAAAAACAGGCATATTTCATATTGCTGAAGTCCAGCAGGCTGACATAGACCATGTCTCACAGAACACCAATGCACTGTGAATACAGTGAAATACACTATCGAACAGCTCAAGGAAACCGCATGGTGGCACACCTGAACTTTTCACCAAGCGCTATGGAGGTCATCATGAGAGAAAAACAAGGCAACTGGAGAAGAAGCCTCTTGGAACTGTCGAGCCCTCTGAGAAACTGGAGCAACAGTCCAAAATGACATAGTAATGGCACGAGGGCATGACCAGCAGTATCATGCAGCATCTTCATGGGAGAGGCCACTCTCTAGAGAGAGAGTCACTGCTGCTCTGTGGATCACCACGGCTTGCATTATCAGAAGAGTCAGAGAAGCAGCTGGAAACTGAGACGGAAATTAAATCCAGCTCCCCTTCATGTATGAATGCTATCAACATCTTGCTCTTCCGCATGCATTCACCCTCCCAGACTGGCACAGAAAACACTGCTGCTCCCCCTTACCTGCGGCGGTCTATACACTGAACCACTCTTCCAAAAGTCCCTTCCCCGAGGGTACTAACGATCTCATCTGAGGAGGATAAGAAGAAAAGGAGAGAATAAGACTCTGCCTTGGCAGTGAGGACTTGAATGCGGCTATAAAACATGAAAAATTTTAAAATTAAATTAAAAATTAAATAAAAATAAATAAAAATAAAGTCAGCAAAGGTTTCTAAGCAGCGTCCAACAACGTGAAACGTCACGGCTGCCAGTGACATAAATGCACGTCTCGAGCAGAGGGCACAAAAGAGAAAAAAAAAAATAGCCATCTGCTGCGTGAACTGCTCAACGTCTTCCTGTACCTACACAAAATACAAACATTAAAAAACAAGCTATGCTCAAAGAAAAGGAAAAAAAAAGGGACAAAGGAAGGGAACGGGGTGTGGAGAGGTTGTAGAGAAATTATAAAAAAAATTTAAAAAAGAATAAAAGAAAGAAACTACAGATAGGTCGGCAACATTTTTTTTTTTTTTGCTTTTTTCTTTGGGATCTTAACTAAAGAGCTAAATTAATGTTACGATTTGGCTGTGTACATCTTTCTTGCAGACAGTCGCCGATGTGATAGACCAGATGACCTTCCTCGTCGTCTTCCACACTCTTGACCCTCCTGCTGCTCTGCCGACTCCGCTGTTGGTCCCCCGGGGGCCCCCCATCATTCCGGGCAAACCAGGACATTCGGCAATCGCCAGCCAATCAGATTTTCAAAACCAGCGCCGTAGCCAGCGGTCACGTTTGGTTGGTTTGGAAATTCACATGGTTGTTTGAGGAAGAGGAGGGTGTGCGGTAGATTCCCAGCCAATTCATACGGCACATAGGAATACATAACGATAGGGGATATTGCAAGGGAACAGGTCAAGATACAATACACTAACTCAGAAATTAAAAAAAAGAAAAAAAAAGAAAACAATTCTGCCTTTTCTCTTTGTCGTAAAATCAAAACAGAAGCAAAAAAATTAAAAAAAAAAAAAAAAACCAAAAAACAAAAAGGCAAAGGCAAGGAACGAAACCCTGTAAACAGGACCCACCCCAAGTCACTGCAAAGAGGTGCGTCAGTATGATAGGGCGACACCTCCCCCTGGTGTCCCGTACCAGCCGGAGAAGGAATGGGGGGGGTGGAATCATGTCCCCATTAGTGTTCCTAGCACCGCCATGCAGGGAGAGCCGCGTGCACACAGGTACACAGCAAGTCCTGCCTGAGAAAGCAGCACAAGGCAGCAGGCCCCACAGGGCTGAGGGTATTACTGTGGTAAGTGTAAAGCAAGTGGGGGGGGTGTCATTCAGCTAATTAAACTACCAGGAACCACCCCCTGCCTTTAATACTACTGCGGTGAGACTGCAGACAGGCCCTCTAGGGGGGAGAAGGGTAGCTGAACTTTTTTTTTTTTAAGGTAAACAAAATTTAAAGTTAAAGTTAGGAGCCTACAAATGTACGAAGCCTAGGGTGCTTTGTAATAAAATATCTGCTGACTTGTGGTGCCTCCTATGAATGGCACCATTTGCAGCTTGTAGTGACACTTCTGTGTATGAGATGTCTGCCAATGGCCCATATTAACTAACAACCTTGAATTAGCATCTGACACCACAGAGCAGGATTAACGTCTCGCCCCCTGTGGGTATAGTAAATGTGTAATCACCCACAGGATTCATCCTACCTTTCTATAACCTCTCAAGGCACATGCTCTGGAACCTTTCCAGCACGTGTACCCTGGGGGTCTGACAAAAGGAGGCTGCCAAATGTTTTGATCAACACACAACCTCATCCATTACAGACCCGAGATTAAAGGGGATGCTCAGGACCTAAAGAAAGGCTGTGAGATCTTTTCATCACTAGCAGACCTGAGCCGATACAGAATCTAAAGTTAAAGAGGACAAGATCAGGGCCCTATTTCTGA
This sequence comes from Rhinatrema bivittatum, assembly GCF_901001135.1. Classification (NCBI taxonomy): domain Eukaryota; kingdom Metazoa; phylum Chordata; class Amphibia; order Gymnophiona; family Rhinatrematidae; genus Rhinatrema; species Rhinatrema bivittatum. The sequence continues at coordinate 28,129,329 of NC_042630.1, forward strand.
TGGCTGTGTATCCTGTGACCCTCTGAAAGAGCTCTCGATGCCCCAGAAGATTGCACAAGGGCCATGTCTGATGCCAAAAGGGAATGTGGGAGGCGAGGGAGAAAAAGGGGATTTACTCTTGGCAAGGAACTGCTCTTAGATGCACTGCTAGGTGCCCAGGAGCCTGGTTAAACCACTAAACTGCACCACTCAGGAAAATCAAGTCACAGTATTTAAATTCACATGCAAAATACTGCAAACACATTACAAGCTTGTAAAATGTTTCAGGAACAGATTTTTAAAAAAGAAAAAACAAACAAAAAAAAACAAAACATTGTATTTAACTTACCAGATCTTCTAGAACCTTTGACAGAAAAGTGACTTATCGTTAAGGTGCAACCGGGCTGAATACTCACCGATGAGGATGGGCTAAATGACCTGGTTCTTTGCCTTCTCCGCCTGTGCTTACGCCGACTGCTTTTGCAGCTCCTGTGGCTGTCGTCCCTGCCACGCCGGTACTCTGTGTCGTAGTAGGCATCACCACAGTCGCGGCTGTGCTCGTTCTGCCTGTAGCCATCGCAGAAGCGTCTGTCGAAGGCCCTCCTGTCTGATGAGTGACCATCGCGGCTGAAATGAGAAACATCGGTCATTTACAAGAGCCAGAAGTTGCAAAGCATCCCAGCAACACTGCCTAATGAGGCAATCTGTTCATTCCTTTCTCCCAAAGTCTTATCCCTCACCTCCCTCTCATGTGTCAGCATATTAGGAAGGAAAGGAAAATTGGTTTTTACCTGCTAATTTTCGTTCCTGTAGTACCACAGATCAGCCCAGACTCCTGGGCTCCCTTCCAGCAGATGGAAACAGAGAAAGTTTCGCTGCCACTGTCACATAACCTGGTGTGCCTCCTGCAGTCTCTCAGTATTGGTAAGTACCCAAGTCAAGATACCAAAAAACACCAACACTTTATAATAGATAAAACTTACCAACATTAAAATCGTGAAGAACTAAACCAAACCTGTGCCAGACTACTTACAACACATTGAGCGGACTCTCCAAATCTCCCCATTCGATTGGGCGGGACTGTCTGATTTGTGGTACTACAGGAACAAAAATTAGCAAGTAAGAACCAATTTTCCTTTCCCTGTTACCTGGGATGTACCCAAGCTGCCCTAAATGGAGTGGGATTGCGAGAGTCCTGCTCGAAGTACACTTTCACCAAAGTCCTAGGCCTCTGGACATCCAAACGATAATGCCTAGCAAATGTATGCAATGACTTCCAAGAAGCCGCCCGACAAATCTCCTGTTAACATTTGGCACAGGAAGCGGCCTGAGAACGAGTCCTTAAGCCTTCAGGGACAGGACAACCCTGACAGATGTACACCGAACCTATGGCTTCCTTCAACCACTGCCCATTGTGGATTTCGACACCTTAAGTACATAAGAACATGCCATACTGGGTCAGACCAAGGGTCCATCAAGCCCAGCATCCTGTTTCCAACAGTGGCCAATCCAGGCCATAAGAACCTGGCAAGTACCCAAAAACTAAGTCTATTTCATGTTACCGTTGCTAGTAATAGCGCTGGCTATTTTCTAAGTCAACTTAATTAATAGCAGGTAATGGACTCCTCCTCCAAGAACTTATCCAATCCTTTTTTTAAACACAGCTATACTAACTGCACTAACCACGTCCTCTGGCAACAAATTCCAGAGTTTAATTGCGCGTTGAGTGAAGAACAACTTTCTCCGATTAGTTTTAAATGTGCCACATGCTAACTTCATGGAGTGCCCCCTAGTCTATTATCTGAAAGACTAAATAACTGATTCACATCTACCCATTCTAGACCTCTCATGATTTTAAACACCTCTATCATATCCCCCCTCAGCCGTCTCTTCTCCAAGCTGAAAAGTCCTAACCTCTTTAGTCTTTCTTCATAGGGAAGCTGTTCCATTTCCCTTATTTTGGTCGCCCTTCTCTGTACCTTCTCCATCGCAATTATCTTTTTTGAGATGCGGCGACCAGAACTGTACACAGTATTCAAGGTGCAGTCTCACCATGGAACGATACAGAGGCTTTATGACATTTTCCATTTTATTCACCATTCCCTTCCTAATAATTCCCACCACTGTTTGCTTTGACTGCCGCAGCACACTGAACGGACGATTTCAATGTATTATCCACTATGATGTCTAGATCTCTTTCTTGGGTTGTAGCACCTAATATGGAACCTAACATTGTGTAACTATAGCATGGGTTATTTTTCCCTATATGCATCACCTTGCACTTATCCACATTAAATTTCATCTGCCTTTTCGATGCCCAATTTTCTAGCCTCACAAGGTCTTCCTGCAATTTATCACAATCTGCTTGTGATTTAACTACTCTGAACAATTTTGTATCACCTGCAAATTTGATTACCTCACTCGTCGTATCTTTCCAGATCATTTATAAATATATTGAAAAGTAAGGGTCCCAATACAGATCCCTGAGGCACTCCACTGCCCACTCCCTTCCACTGAGAAAATTGACCATTTAATCCTACTCTCTGTTTCCTGTCTTTTAGCCAGTTTGTAATCCATGAAAGGACATTGCCACCTATCCCATGACTTTTTATTTTTCCTAGAAGCCTCTCATGAGGAACTTTGTCAAACGCCTTCTGAAAATCCAAGTATACTACGGTACATCTACCGGTTCACCTTTATCCACATGTTTATTAACTCCTTAAAAAAGTGAAGCAGATTTGTGAGGCAAGACTTGCCCTGGGTAAAGCCATGCTGACTTTGTTCCATTAAACCATGTCATTCTATATGTTCTGTGATTTTGATGCTTAGAACACTTTCCACTATTTTTCCTGGCACTGAAGTCAGACTAACCAGACCTTTTTTGCACCACTCCACAGCACAAAAAGATGATCCAAAACTGGAAGCTATTACATCCAAGTGTCACAACTCTCTTGCATGAGGTGCTGTAGCATCCAAATTAGGAATGGCAGGAAACTCTACAGATTGACTTAATTGAAATGACACCACCTTCGGAAGGAAGAAACCGTTCAACAAGATTCTCAAAAACAGATACCTACATGACAAGGCCTGAAGTTTCGAGATCCTTCCAGCAGAACAAATTACCACCAAGAAAATCACCTTTAAAGTGAGATCTTTCATAGTAGCCCTTCTAAGAGGCCTCAAATGGCGCCCCATACATACCCTTAAGGACCAAGCTAAGGCTCCAAGAGGGACACAACTTCTGAACTAGAGGACGCAAATGCTCCCCCCCACCCCGAAGAAAACATATCCGAATGTGCAGCTAGAGCCACTCTCTGCACTTTGCCACCTGAACTCTGAGGGAGTTAAAGGCCAAGCCCTTCAACAACCTCTCTGCAAGGTCAGAATATGTGCCACAGATGACCTAGTAGGGTCCACACTCGTTTCAAAAACTCTCCATACCTTAACATACACCAAGGAGGAGGAAGTCTTTTTAGCTTGCAAGAGTAGAAATGACATCCTCAGAATATCCTTTTTCCTTTAAGCATTTCCTTTCAAAAGCCAAGCCACGAGACAGAAGTGAACCGACTGATCTTAATATATGGGACCTTGGTGCAGAAGCTTTGGTATATTAGCAAATCACAATGGCCCATCCACCACTAGATTGATCATATCTGCAAACCAAGGTCGCCGAGGCCACTCCGGAACCACTAGAATTACTTCTCCCAGAATTTCCACACACTGCAATATTTTGCTCACCAGCGGTCACATTGGAAACACATACAGAAAAATGTTATTGACCCTTCTGCTCTGCGTTCCCTTCTGCAACTGAAGCGCGGCGCCTTGGCATTTTGTTGAATTGCCATTAAATCCATGTGGAGTCTGCCCCATCTGCAATGGATAAGATGCATTGCTTCCTCCAACAACTCCCATTCTCCGGGATCCAGCTGTTGACTAAGAAAATCTGCTTGCACATTGTCCTGGCTACGTGAGAAGCCACTAGTAGCGCCAGATGCTGCTCGGCCCAGCGGATTAACTCCTGGGCTTCCACCCTGCCAGTTGATATAAGCCACCATCGTTGCATTGTCTGTCAAGATCCTTACTGGTCATCTGCGCAAGAAAGGTAGAAACGCATGCAGCGCAAACTGCACCACTCTCATCTCTAAGTGATTGATAGACAACAACGCTTCCTCCACCGATCACTGGCCCTGCACTGACTGCATACAGCTCCCCATCCGTGGGGCATCAGTGGAAACAGTCATTCACTACGGAAACTCAAAGTCCACCCCGTGACACAACTGGTCCCGACCAAGCCACCACAAGAGACTGGACTTGGTTAGCTCTAAGAGGTAGTGAAAGTTGAAATTCCTCTGACAACGGGTTCCACCGGGAAAGCAACGCTGACTGCAGAAGCCTCATATGAGCAAGCGCCCAAAGAACCAGTTCCAAAGTGGATGCCATGGAACAGAGAACCTGCAAGTACTCCCAGACCCTGAGTACCTGTTTCTCCAACAACCTATGAACTTGCATCTGCAATTTGCCATGCATTCCTCGGTGAGAAAAACCTTATCCACCTGGTATCTTAACGTACCCCCAGAAACTCCAACACCTGAGAAGGGGAAAGATGACTAACAGATTTACTATTCACCCCAGGAATTCAAGCACTGCAGCACCAAGTCCACTGCCTGCCTGCAAAAGGGCTCTATGACTTTGCTCAAATAAGCCAGTAGTTCGGATATGGGTCAACCAGGATGCCCTCCTTCCGGAGAGCCACCGCCACCACAACCATCACCTTGGTGAAGATTCTTGAAGCATATACCAAACCGAACGGAAGGGCGCAAAATTGAAAATGTGCCCTAGGACCATGAACCGACGAAATCTCTAATGGTCAGGCCGGATCCCTATGGGTAAGTATGCCTTTGTCAAATCCAGGGAAGCCAAGAGCTCTCCATTGCACACTGTCACAATTAGAGCGTAGGGTCTCCATCGGAAAACGAGAAACCTTGAGAGCCATGTTTAATCTCTTCTCCAAAATTGGGTGAAAAGTTCCCTCCTTCTTTGGAACCATGAAATAAATGGAATAACGTCCCTCGTTCCTCTATGGGGACGGGAAAAATGGCTCCCAGCATCTTTAGATGAGGGTTTCCTGTACCACCCACGGAAGCACACAGGGAGACCATGAATAAGTCTCTTGGTGGACAAGCAAATTCTAAAGTGTAACCTTGTCTTGTCATGCTTAAGACCCACTGGTCTGACATGATCTTGGTCCACTCCTCGTAAAAAGAGTCACCCGACCCCCTATGACCGGAACTGAGGATTGAGCTGGCTTCGCTTCATTGGGCGGATTTGGCTCCACCACCACTGGCCAGAGCCATATGTTTGGATTTCGACCTTGAAAGGACTGGTTCCAGGACTGCTGCCTCCCCAAGGCCAGTATCTAGGCCCTCATGAAGCTCTGTTCTGCCGAAAACACCTATTCCCTCTGAACCAAAAACACAGGGTCCCCTTTTGGCTTATCTTCAGGCAATTTATATCCTTTATTCTCTCCCAGATGTTTATTCAGCTCCTCCAAGTCTTGTCCAAAGAGCAACTTTCCTTTGAAAAGTAACGTTCCTGAGACTTGGACGAAACATCCGCCAAACAGTTTCTCAACCAAAGAAGCCGCCTGGCTGAGACCGCCAATATCATTGTTGTAGAATAAGTCCTAATGAGGTCATATAAAGCATTGGCTCCATAGGCAACCACAGCCTCCAGCCAGTCCGCCTGTTTTGCTTCTGACACGGACATGGATTTGTCCGTCTGCAACTGCTGCACCCATCGCACCCCAGCCCACAGCATAAAACTGCTGCACAACGCAGCACGTATGCCTAACGCAGGCACCTCAAAAATCTTGAGATGGACTTTGAGCTTCCTAGCCTGCAGAACCTCCAGTGCTGCAGAACCAGCCGCAGGAGAGAGCCTCTTCTTAGTAACTGCCAACACTGAGGCCATCCACTTTTGGAACCCTCAACAGTTCAAGTGTGTCCTCAGGCAAAGGATATAATTTATCCATTGCTCTACCAACCTTCAAGCCAGTCTCGGGAGTCTCCTCCTCCCTGACCACCAACTTTTTAAACTGACTTATGGAAAGGAAAAGACTTCGCTGGACCTCTTAAACCATGCATGACCGGATCCATGCCCTCCTGATAGGGATAGAGGTTCCGCGGGAGGAATCCTAACTCCACAAGGACATAGGGGATCAAGGGTTCCAAACTCTTCCCTGTGGAAAAGATGAACCTCGACTTTTCCCAGCCCCTCTTCCAGATCCTGTCCTGCTAGAGAAGGATCCACCTCCAGAGGATCTTCTCCAGGTGGATCTCCATCCTCCGAATCCTTCAGAGTTTGTCCACTGTGTTTGCCTGTGCGGGCATCTCAAGGAGTCTCTGAATCCTTGTAGCCCCAGTAGCAATGATGCCCTTCTCTTGGAACCAGCACCCCACAGCTTTCCTGGCCAAATAAGCCTTGTGCAACATGACGAAATCTGATGAGAATGTTGGAGAATCATCAGAAGCCTCCTCCAGGAGGTCCTCATCCTCCCCCGACTTAATTCCCTGGGCCCCCCGTTCCACTAAGGAGCTCAGATCGGCCGGGGACAGCTGTGGAGGTAGATCCCCCTCCCTGCATCCGCTGAAGCAGCTGCGAAGGAAGTCAAAAAGGCTGCCTTTCCTGCGTTCATCGGGAAGGGACCCCCTGCTTCCCCCAGTCACACTGGAGCACCTCCTAAGGCCCATGTTGTCTTCCTGACGCAGCCACAGTTGTTGTCCCTGAACTGTCCTCTCCCCCAGAGAGGCATAAGGAACAAAAGCTGGCCTTGAGAGAATTGCGTGTGTGCGCATCACCGCACTTGCTGCACATGCGCTGCGCGGTATACTTTCAGCTTGCCTGGACCGCAAGTGCAGTCAGCCACCTGAGGAGCTCAAAACACAAGAGCCGTTGTAACTGAGCCAGTCAGGCTTCAGCACAGCTCTCCCACAGAACCGCTCAATAGGGAAAACAAAATAGACATCTAATTTTCTTTTCTTTTCACTTTACAAGAAAGGACAAAAAACAAAACCATTTCCCTATAATTGAAGAACACAGGCAGCAGGTTCTACGAACAAGAAATATAAGGATCCCCAACCCCTTGCTCATCCAACTCAGAACCAGGAGGGGTGGCCGCACCAGGACCTAGGAGGAAATCTCCAAGAAACAAATAATTTTTTTTTTAAACCTAAACCTAGTTTCAAACTGCAGGTTTTACACCATCTACTGGAGACAGAAAAATACTGAGGGACTGCAGGTGGCACACCACATTATTAGCAGTGTCAGCAAAAGTTTTTCTGTCTCCGTCTGCTGGAAGGGAGGCAAAACCCAGGAGTCTGGACTGATCTTGCTACGTACAGGGAATAGAAGATACTGGACTGTGTGGAAAATATCTACAAACCTGTTCATGCATTGAGCAGTAACTCAATACAACTACTTATTTATTTATTTAAGAATTTTTTTTATATACCGGGGCACGTTAAAAACATCACCCCGGTTCACAATGTAACGTACCGTAGCAACAGGCTTTACAATAATTTAGAATAGATAAGCATAGATAAACATTATTTAGATTTACTATAGATTAGAATAGATAAACATTATGACAACTGTTCAACTTGGGATAGGTGGTTTATCAGCTGTTACGTGATAAACTCATAAGAAGAGTAGAAGAGAAAAGGTGATTGGAATATGGGCGGGTAAGGAGAGGTAATTTTTAGGAGGGTAGAAAAAAAATAGGTTCTTTAACTATTCACAAAGTGACAGGTAAGAGGGCGGAAATGGAGGGGTAGGAGGAGGATGGGGCTGTTGAAATGGGAGGAGGAGGATGGGGCTGTGGGAGGGGGCAGGGATGAGGGGGGGTCATGGTTGTTAAGTTCAGTAGAGGCGTGTCAGTCGGGAGGGGCGTGAGGGTCGGGTATGTAGATTTGGGCGTGGTTGGTTAGTCGGGGTATGCTAGTTTGAAGAGCCAGGTTTTCAGATTCTGTTTGAATTTTTTATGGCAGGGTTCCTGGCGTAGATGGGGTGGCATTTTGTTCCAGTGGGACGTGTCTGCTATAATGAATGATCTTTCTCTGATCGTGGCATGTTTGATGACTTTGGGGGAAGGTGTCAGGAGTTTGGCTTGGTGCTGTTTTCTAGTTGGTCTGGTTGTGTTGTGGATGTGGAGATGTTCAGGGAACCAGTGCATGTTTTGGTTGTGAATGGCTTTGTGTATGAGGGTGAGGGATTTATAGATTATCCTGGAGTTTACTGGGAGCCAGTGTAGGGATTGAAGAACTGGGGTGATGTGTTCGTGACGGTGAGTATTTGTGAGAATGCGGGCGGCAGCATTCTGTAAGAGCTGTAACGGTTGAAGGGTATTTTTTGGGAGGCCTAGTAGGATAGCGTTGCAGTAGTCCAGTTTGGATAGGATCATGGCCTGCAGTACTGTTCGGAAGTCAGAAGTGTGTAAGAGTGGTTTGATTCTCTTCAAGGTGTGGAGTTTGAAGAATCCGCTCTTTATGGTGTTAGAAATGAATTTTTTGAGGTTAAAGTGGTTGTCTATCCATATGCCTAGGCTGCGGACGAATTGGGTGGGGGGGCAGCCTGGTGGCGAGGGGGAAGAAAGGCTGAGTGTGGGAATGCTGGGGGGGGAGAGAGGATGAGTAGTTCAGTTTTGTTGGTGTCGAGTGCCAGAAAGTTGTCAGTGAGTAATTTGTTTATGTCAGACAAAGCAGATTTCCAAGTCTTCATTGTGTTAGTGATAGCGTCTGTTATAGGTATGAGTATCTGTATGTCGTCTGCATATATGAAGTGCTGGATGCTTATATAAATACTTAGCATTTCTACAGTACTACACGACACGCAGCACTGTACAAACAAACAAACAAAAAAAAAAAAAAGACAGTACCTGCTCAATAAAGCTTACAATCTAACAAGACAAACGTATGGGACAAGAGACTTGGGGCATTTCATAAAGAAAGATAATGGATAAAGAAAGATAATGGTTAAAGAAAACCAGACAATCAGGCCTAAGATTTAAACCTTTAATAACCTTCCTGCACCCATGCTCACCCAATTCCTGCTCTGAAGCGATGCAGCTTACAGCATACACAATACCCAAGGTTTATCACCAATCACTGCTGGTATTCTCTGTATCAAACTGAAATCAACTAGCCCAAACTACCAAACAATCCTAGGCAATACTGGCTCTTTAGGTCACTTGAGAGACACCTTCATAAGGACATTGAGAAGATGGGGGCATTTCAGAGAATGACACAAGGCTGCAGTGCAAACCCTACAAACAGGCTTACCACTCAAAATGTACTTGCTGGACAAAAGAGAAAATTATTCCTTACCTGCTAATTTTCGTTCCTGTAATACCATGGATCATTCCAGACGGTGGGTTATGTTCCATGTCCAGCAGATGGAGTCAGAACACAAAATTCCCAGGGGAGGACCCATATAACCACGCCTCCCCTGTAACAGCTCTCAGTAACTAGACTAACAAAGCCCAAAAGAGAGAGACTAAAAACAGAGGGATCAAGTAATCAAAGAAGGAACTGAAATAACCACTGTCCAAATAAACAGCAACTAAATTCTGAACAGTGAACTTTTAAGCATCGAGCAATAGAGCCCTTGGAAGCCTTATTTCCCTTCTTTGCTCGACTGAACAGAACAGATGATCAGATCTCCGAAAGGCATTTGTCAACTTGAGATATTGCAAAAGAACTCAACACGCATCCATTAATAGCCACCTCTTATAATGTTATTATATATATATATATATATAATTATCTGATCTTCATTTTCCTTCTTACTCCTAGTTATTGATTCCCTGTTACATGTAACTGCTTTTCTGCACCATTGTTCAAATTGTAAAGTTTATTGCACCCCTGTTTCTTGTGAACCAGCATGATGGGACTACTGTCTTGAATGTTGGTATATAAAAAAACTTAAATAAAATAAAAAAATAAATCCAATAAATGAAGCTCCCTAGCCATTGGAGTATCGACTGTGAAGTTCGAAAAAGCTGGAAGCTTGACCACCTGATTAAGGTGAAAAAGAGGCCACCACCTTCGATAAAAAAGGAACCGCACATAAAGAAACCCCCATCCTCCAAAAAGCGAGGAAAGGGCCCCTACATGACAAGGTTTGTAGCTCAGATATTCACCTAGCCAAACAGATGGCTACTAGGAAGAGAGTCTTCAGGGTTAAATCCTTCAAAAACACCCTCCACATGATTCGAAGGGAGGGCCACACGGTACCCAAAGAACCAAATTCAGATTTCATGCCGAACAGATCTTCCGCACCGGAGGACGCAGATGTTTTGCCCCTTTTAGATAACAAACCACATCCGGATGAGACGCTAGCGGTCTTCCCTGAATCCTACCATGAAGGAAACCCAAGCTGCCACCTGGACCCTAAGGAATATACCAACCCCTTAGCCAAACCACTCGACAAACAGGCCAGAATCTGTGAAATGTTCACTTTTAAAGGCCGCACCCTGTTCTGCAAACACCAAAATGCGAAAACTCTCCGCACCCGAACATAAGCCAATGAAGTGGAAGGTCTCCTCACCTGAAGCAAAGTCGCAATCACAGGCTCTGAGCAACCTTTCAAGCCTCTCAAAAGCCAAGCCACTAGACCGACGTGATCCTCCCAGTCTGAAAATACGGGTCCCTGCTGTAACAACCCTGAGAGATGAGCCAAGTAAACAGGACCATCCACTGCCAGAGTCCGCAAACCACAGCCGATGCAGCCACTTGGGTGCCACTAGAATCACCCTGCCCAGATGAAGCTCAATGTGCCACAACACTTGACCTACAATAAGCCACGGTAGAAACACATACAGCAACAGATGCGTCAGCCACGGTTGAGCAAGAGTGTCAATGCCCTTCGATCCGACCTCCTGTCTGCAACTGAAAAACCGATCCGTTTTTGCATTTGCTGGAGTCACCATAAGGTCTACCTCACCTTGCCTGAAGTAAGGCGAAGGCTTCCACCAACTCCTCCCATTCCCCTGTGTCCAAACGCTGTCTGCTGAGGAAGTCTGCCTGCCCATTATCCACATGAGAAGCAGCTATTCTCACCAGATGTTTCTCCACCCACACGAACAGTTCTTGGGCCTCCAGCACCACTAGACAACTCTTTGTACCACCCTGACAATTGATGTACGATACTGTCATCACATTGTCTGAGAAAACTTGCACTGTGTCCTGAACGAGCAGAAGAAATGCCAACAAGGCCTTGTGCACTGCCCTGATTTCCAGTCAATTGATAGATCAGGTCGCCTCCTCCGGCGACCACCAACCCTAGGCTAATTTCCCTTGACAAATCAGCCCCCCAGCCAGAGACTGGCATCCATGGTCACTAGCACCCAGTTGGGAATTTCCAGATCGCGCCAAGACAGCCACCACAAAAGGCTGGACCTGGTATCCGGCAACGGTAAAGCAAGCTGAAATTCTTCCGATAGCAGATTCCAACGGGGTAACAGAGCCCCCTGCAGAGAACAATGTGAGCAAAAGCCCATGGCACTAAATCCAGCATAGATGCCATGGAACTCAGGACTTGCAGGTAATCCCAACCTGACTAACTTGAGTACTCCCTCCACAGTCAGAAACACCTTCCCCAGCCAGGGTTCGAAGCGTGCTCCCAGATACTCTGACTGGGCCAGCATCAAATGATTCCTTGCGTGGTTCAACACCCAGCCCAACGACTCCAGAAGCTGCATCACCTACTGGACTGAGCGACCACAATCCACCTCCAACTTTGCCCGTATCAACCAATCATCCAGATACGGGTGTACTAGCATACCTTCCTTCTTGAGTGCTGCCGCCACTACCACCATCATCTTTGCGAACGTGCACAGCACCATCACTAACCTAAAAGGGAAGATCTCAAAACTGGAAATGTTCTCCCACAACCATGAACCTCAGAAACTTCTGGTGTTTGGTCTGAATGGGGATTTGAAGATAGGCTTCTGTCAAGTCCAGTGACACTAGAAACTCCCCTTTGCATACCATCGCTATCACTGTGCGCAAACGTCTCCAATTTTGCAGCCACAGTAGCCTCTGCGCCGCCACCATAGAGACCATACTCCTAAGAGGCAGTTCGGACCTTGTCATACCGAGCATCGGCCACATAGGCCACCCCCCACCTCTAAGCTAGCTGCCTGCGCCGCTTCAGCCACCGCTTCTGACCGCTTGTCATGTGCCTTCTGCACACAGGACAAACAGGCCCTCCGCATCAGACTTAGGCACACCGCTGCATGAAGAATCAAAGCTGAAACCTCAACAGCTGCTTGAGCAGAAGCTTCAGCTTCCGATCCTGGACATCATTTAGGGCCGTCATCCCCACTACCAGGATGGACATCTTTTTAGTAACCGCAGGCACAGCTGCATCCACCTTGGGAATCCTCCACTACTCCAAGGTCTGCTCTGGCAAGGGATATAACTTCCCCATAGCCCTTGTTACCTTCAGGCCCGCCTCAGGAGATTCCCACTCCCGATCTACCAACTTCACCTGCTTTGGCAACGAAAATGCAGAAGGGGGCCCCTGCAATCCCGCCATGAGTCACTCCTTCCTTATCTGAGCCCTCCTGGGCAACTTTCCTCAGGTGCTGGAGGAACTCGGGATTAATCAGCCAACCCAGTTCCTTCCTCTTGAACAGACGGACCACTTGCAGTCATTAACTTCCATGACCAGAACCACATCCAGATCCTGCATTGGATCCCCCAATGCATCCACTGGATCAGATCCTAGTCCAGATCCTGCATTGGATCCCCCAGGGCACCAACAGGGTCCTTCTCCGGCCCCACCAGACCCCCTGGCAGTTGATCAGGATCATCCGTACCTTCCGATGAATCTTCCTCCTCCGGGGCCCATCTGATTCCCAACTTGTGCAGGATCCATCCTGACTCCACTGGCCCTCTAGCCTTCTTGGCTGTCTGGGACGTCTTGGGTAAGGGTCTCCTTGCCCCTAACTTCTTTCTGGCCAAATAAGCCTTATGGAGGAGAAGAACAAAACCTGTGGAAAACGCCTTCGGATCAGAGGAGGAAGAGTCCTGACCTGCTTGAGCCCCTCCCCGTCCCCTGCCACCAGCAGGGTCCTTTCCCACGGGAAAAAGCATGGGAGGGGAGTCCTGGGGCTCAGAAATGGCAGCCTGCACCTCAGCATGTGCTGTCAAAACGGAAGACAGCCATTGGCTCCTCTGACACCCCCCCCAAAGAGGTGGCCCAGCCGGTTTCACATTTTTGCCACACCCCCAGGGTCATGCCGAAGTCCCGCCCCCAAGGCACAGTTGCAGAAAAACAAGGGCAAATTGAGGCAAGCTTGCCTCAAACCGCAGCTGTGCCAAACCCAAACGTCAAACCCACATGCGGTTAGGGCCAAAAATAGCCACTGCAGACTCAAGCACTCCCTGACACTGTCCAGTGCTGAAATACTCTGTACCCGGCCCCAAAGGCACTTCAGCCCACTCCCTCCCGGTAGAAAAAAAGGCACTTACCCGCTACCTCAGTCCTGCCTCTCTCTTGCTCCTTTTTGGTTTTTTGTTTTTTTAAAGACACAAACCTGTTCTGGCAAGGACAGAAAGAGAACAGAAGTACTTCCCTGCTTCTGGAGGCCACCCACTGAGGAGACTGACGAAGTGAAGGGCCCAGAGAACCAGGACCCCTGGCTATCAACCCCCCCACCCGCCAAGGAGGGCAGAGTCAAGACAGAGGTTACCAATCCCCCACTCTGGAACTTATTGCCAGAGGATGTGGTTAGTGCAGTTAGTATAGCTGTGTTTATAAAAGGATTGGACAAGTTCTTGGAGGAGAAGTCCATTACCTGCTATTAAGTTCACTTAGTGAATAGCCACTGCCATTAGCAATGGTAACATGGAATAGACTTAGTTTTTGGGTACTTGCCAGGTTCATATGGCCTGGATTGGCCTCTGTTGGAAACAGGATGCTGGGCTTGATGGACCCTTGGTCTGACCCAGTATGGCATGTTCTTATGTTCTATTCCTCCCGAGGGATGGCTCACGAAGGAACCTAACACTTCAGGGAGCAGAATTTTTTTTTCCCAAGTCCAGGCTGCAGGTTTGCACCTCTACCATCTGCTGGAGACAGAGAGGGACTGCAGCGGGCACTCTTGATTATGTAGCAGTGCCTCAAAGTTTTTATTCTCTGCCTCCATCTGCTGGTAGGGATGCATAAACCCACTTGTCTGGTCCGATCCAGGGTACGAACAAGAACTACCACGTTATGCTGGCATGCACCACTGATTATCACTGCAGCCACTAGCTAAGCACTTGCACAATATTATCTGACAGTGCAGCTGACCACTCTGAGGCTAAAGGACCTGCCTTTGTTTTATTATAGCCATCCCCAAAGCTGTTTCCAGACTTCCTTGCCAGAAGTCCCACTTTTCATGCAGTCTCAAAGACTGCATGAAAAGTGGGCTGGTACAAAACTTAGGTACCAGCCAAAAATTTTCAGGAGACAGGGTCACATTTTAAGCTATTTTATTCATTTTCTATTTTTAGAGTTTTTAAAAATGGTTTATCTATGGGGGTTTTTTTTTTGGGGGGGGGGGGGGGGTTAATACTGTGCTCCCACCCTCCAATGTTTCCAAGCACTTTTCTCCTACCCAACTCCCTTCCAGTTGCCTCCTCTCAGCCCAGTAAGAGAGTCCTGCCAGTAGCAGATCCACAGCTCGGGCCCTGCCTACATCTCTTCTGTCTGGTGCCAGGTCACCTGTGATTTTTCCAGCCTCACAAAGAATACTAACAGAGTTAAGGGAAGCTTTCCAAAGTTCAGAGCACTTACTTGTCTAAAAATTAGAACACTGCTCTTCTGATAGGGATTTCTGCTATATAGTTCAATATGCATTTTGGGTATTAAGCTTGCCAGTCCAGCAGATCAAACTCGGACTACCAGATCCGTATCCATGCAGGGGAATCTAGTTTATTCTAGTCCATATTTTTAAGATGAAAAATAAGGATGAAAAAACAATGAACAAGCAACCAAAAAAAATCCAATTGTCTGGGAGCCAGATCTACATAGGAAAGGGGATGTGGGTGGGAGTAAAGCACTATCAGCCTTAAGTGAATCAGCCTGAGAGTCTGCAGAACAGCTACTATTAAGGAAGATGAGAATGGGAGAACAAGAGATACATCAGAGGGACATTTCAACAGGTGGTTCAAACAAATCATCAGGCTGGGGAAAAAATAAGGTAGTAAATGGTTCTCACTTCCTTTCCCAGAAGGCACACAGCACCACAAAACTATACAAATGGATACAGATAACCACCAAGAATGGTGAATGGGGGCAGTGAGGTTTGGATTCATTCCTTTCTCCAAAGGCCAATCTGCACACAACATTCTGTTACTAGCAGTGCAGATGGTGGGAGAATGAAAGTCACTCCCCCATATGCCGTGCCTTTTCTCACCTCCGGGAACGGATGTGGAAACTGTCCTCACGCCTGTGACGCCGGTCCCGGTCTCTGTCGCTGCTGCTCGACCGGCTCCTTCGGCGCTTGTGCTTGCGGTTTCTGTAATGCTCGTGAAGGCTGCCTCTGCTCCCCCGCTCCGAAGAGCGGTACCTTCTCGAGTGAGGCATCTGAAGGAAGAAAAAGAAGACAGTGCACACATGAGGATCTGCCAGCGTGACACACAAGTTTAAAACTAAACAAGATTCAAAGCAAACAAGCACTAATCCTGCCTGAGGAATTTACACATCTACTGGAAGGAGAAAACAACAGTTTGCCAATAATGTTATTGGAACAGGCTAACACCTACGTGGCAAACTGGGCATGTTCACAGTGCTTCCAGCTAGCTCAGACATCTTTTGGAGATATCATGCAACACAAGCAAATAAAGGGTCATAGCTTCAAGGCTCATTTGCCTGGGATGCATGTGTCACACTATCTTATACAGGTGCTTCATGTCCACCATACTCATGTTACAGAAAAGTTCAAAATTCAGTGGACCAGCATGAGAGAGGCAGAAGGCACTGCAGAGCATCTACTGCTTATTATTGAGCCAGCCCTGTTTCACTCAAGGGTAACAAAATCACAGAGCCTCCGACTCACCTGCACCTTACTTGGAAGTCAAAACACCAGTCATGTGAAAAGCTACAAAAAGACAAACCTGATAATTTAATTCTGCTTGTAGTGCACTACTGCTACTGCAGTAGGAGGTAGACAAACCCCACTTAGTCTCATCTGAAGACTTAGTAAACTGAATCCAATGCAGACAAAGCAACAGCTGCGCAGACCTATATAGCCACCAGATCTAAGAGCTCTGCTCAGTGCTCCCTGCCGTGGTACTTCTGAACACGCCCGTGGCTTTTACATTTCATATTGCAGCTTGCAGGATGTGGCGCAGGCTGGATCCAACTGGGGGAGAAAAATCCCTCGATCTGTACACTCGCACAGCTCTGGCACCATTAGAGAAAACAATCGTGCGATTACATTATTTCCCATAAAAGGAAATGGCATCAAATAATTGTCCTCCTACAAAAACTGGCATGGGTTGCTCTGCAATAGGATGTGCACGCGGGGGGCACTGCCTGGCTCTGGATTGAATTACTCGCTTTTGCAGAGCCCAACTGAAGGCTCTGTCCCCAGAGGCAACGGAGAGTGCAGTGACTTGGCCAAGGTCACGGGGGTATCAGCAGCATGTGAACCCTGGCTCTCAGCCCCGCTGCTCCTGCACATTGGGGGGGGGGGGGGGGGGGGGAGAAGAGAGCAGCGCTGGATCCTCCCTCAAGAGTCCCATGATCCTGAGGTCTGGGGCTCCCCTGCTGGGAGGCAGCTCTGATCGTCCGCCTCCTGATGCTAGGACCCCCATTTCAGGGGAACATTTTCCCTGTTTATTATCAGGGTGTGCACCCCCTCCCCAGACTGTGTGGTGGGGGAGGGGAGAGCGCGCGTTACTCCTCCACAAAGCGGGGATAGGAGTCCACCCCCCGGTTCCCTCGACAGAGGCGGCGGACATTTTACGTGCGGAGATGTATAAAGTTTCTTCAGCCCATCCCCTCGCTGCCGCCATCTTGGCGACTAGGGCCTGCAGCCTGGCTCTCTCCCCCTCACCCCGGGAATCACCCCCGCTCCCAAACGACCTTCCTCACCGTTCTCGCAGCGAGGCCCGTCCGCTTGTCCCACAGGAAATCCGTCTTGGCGGCGGTGGTGGTGTCCCGGCCTCGCCGCGCCCGTTCCGGGACTTCTCCCCCTCAGCCCACCGGCGCGCTCCCTCCCAGGGACACGCGCGCGCGCACGTACCTTCCGCTGGCCCCGCCCACGTCGCCGTCACAGAGCCGGCGGCGGCCCCGCCCACTCCTGACGTCATAGAGCTGCCGCCAGACCACGCCCACGAATTGCGTCACAAAGCCGCCCGAAATTACTCCGCCTATGCTGTCGAGTCACAAAGCCACCGCTGCCGCCAGGACTCCGCCTCCATCACTTGGCGAGTGAGCGCCCCTGAGAATGAAAGAGAAGCCGAAAAGGCGAAGCCTCCAGTGACAGCTGTAGGCATTAGGAATCGGGCTAGCTAAGCCTTTTCTAAACCCAGCTAAGGCTGATGCTAGAATGAGTGCGATATGAATCGGGTTCCCCGAGGGAGATTCCGCTCCTGCCTTTGCTCCACTGCAAGGACGTAGTTATTTTCTGAAGGAGGACAGCAAGGAAATCAGAATTGCAAACACCCTGTGTATGGGGGGGGTAAATCCAAGGACGGTGCAACGGTATTAGGCGCCCTAGGCGAACATTGTGCCTGGCACCCCCCTTCAGTCCAAGCCGTGGCTCCCATTCCACCTTCATTTATTGACAGGCCCCTTCTCCTTTTATGCACACTTAGGTTCCTTGTTTCATTCATGCAGGTACCCTTACACAGGCTCCCTCCCTCTCTCTCACTAACACCATTGTTCTCTCCTACACACACACACACACAAATGCGCCACTTGTGGCTCACCGACACTCTGCTCGCAGCCTGTGTCTCTGCTTTTTTCAGCCATGAGCAGGATGGGCGCTGCTCGCGGCCTGCTGAGGGGGATTGGCTTCACTTGCAACCCTACATGGATGCTTTTTGCCACCACCTAATGTCTGGCACCCAGCCTACCGCTTTGGTCACCTATTGGGATGCGCCAGCCCTGGGTAAATCCAGGACTGGATTCACCCTAGTGCACGAATCTGGCACCAGCTGGCAACTATTCATGGGATCAGGCAGCCTGGTTACTGTCTCCTAACATTCCTGCCCTTCCAATTGGCTGTGAGAGCAGTATCTGATGATTGTGCATACAATTAGTACATAGCACAATATGTCACTTACTCTAAACCAACACATGAGTTAGTCCCATCTCGCTATTACATAACTCATCACGGGCTTTGGATGCTTTTCACCCCAGATACAAGTATTTGGCAGCAGAATGGATTACAATTCTCAGGACAACATAGAAAATCATTTCATGATCTATCGTGTTCTAGCTATATCTGCAGATGAAGGCAGCCCTCTTCACACAGGAAACAGGGCTGGATCCCAAGAGATTTAGATGAGATGGAAAGTGAAGTGGCTCACCTGTAACAGGTGTTTTGTATGGACAGCAGGGCAATCAGTCACACTGATGGGTCATGGCATCGAATTGGGCCTTTTCTGCAGGTGAATTTTCAAGAATCTCCCCCGCACATGTGCAGTAAGTTAGCACCAATAGCAGTTACACACTCTCTACTCCTCCCACCTCACTGGAATAGCTGCAAAGAAAAGAACAACCACCAAACAGGTAACAAGCCTAATTAGGTAGAGGCTGCTGAAGGGGAGGAGGGAGGGAACGTGACTGATTGTCCCACTGTTCTTGGAAAACACCAGTTACAGGTGAGCAACTTCATTTTTTCTGTGAACAAGCAGGACATCAGTCACACTGATGGGACTCCCTAGCTCAGGAACAAGTCCAAAATGGAGAAGACCTGCTAAATGACAGAGTCATGAAAGAGTATGAAGGACAACAGAGCCAAAGCAGGAATGAAAGGCAGAGTGCCTGTCGCAGTAGTGGCAGGAAAAAGTGTGGACGGAGGACCACGTAGCCACTTTACAGATATCAAGAAGAGGAGCAGAGTTCAGGAAAGCAGCAGTAGTTGCCCATGCACGGACATGGCCAAGAGAAGAGACAGCAGACGTGTATACAAGAAGTAATTCAACAAATCCATCAACCCAAGCGCCTGCTCCTGTTGAAGGACTATTTCCTATTGTAGAAGAAAGCAGCCACACTACTACATGTGTGTGTGAGTGTGTATGTATGGTGTGCGTATGGAGGGGGAGGAGGAAACTTTATTGGAAAAAAGGAAAATGAAACATAAGAGATGAGTGTCACCATTGATATCGGTTGTGTCCGTAAAAACCATTACTGGTACTTGCTGAGTCAACTATTTGTTATTGTTTTCGACCTGAATTTCTCTGTGGTTTCAATAAAAGAGATATTAAAAAAAAAAGTAATGCAACAAGAAATAGTTTACTTGAGGACTGGCAAACCAACCCTGTTAGGGTCATAAAGCCACAAAGAGCTGAGAGCACTGGGAAGTGGCCTGGGTATGCTAGAAACAGGTATGCAGGGCACGAACACAGTCCAGGCTGTGCATCCTCTCAGCCTCTTGCATTGCATGAGACAAGGGGCGAGAAGGTAAGCAACACGATGGACTGTTGAAGATGAAATCGAGAAATCATTTTAGGCAGGAGCTTGAGTTGAGTCCAAAGAACCACCTTGTCTGGAAAAAAAAGGGAAGTACGGGGAGGGTTAGACCACCAAAGCTGAAGTTACTACAACGAGAAAAGCAACCTGCCACGCTAGGTGATGGGGTGGAGTTGACTCAAAGGGCTCAAATGGAGACAGAGTGATACAGTCCAAAACAAAAGTGAGATTCCATCGAGCCAAAGGACAAACTCAGAGGCGCAAGGTTAAACAGGCCTTTCGTGAACTGCAAGACAATGAACATGAGAACGATAGGCCGCAAGGGCTGCAGGGTGTACTCGCAGAGAAAAAGTTGGCAGCTCAGCATCGGAAAGGTGAAGGAGATAGCAAAGAAGGTGAGAAGTGCAGTCCATAGGCTGGAGACTATGAGGTGCGCACATCAGACTGAGAAACCCGTCCATTTATGTTCATAAGAACGTCCAGTAAAAGGTTCGCAGGCCACTGGGAGAACATCACGGATTGATTGAGGAAGTAATGAAGACCAACTCATTTGCCATAGAGAAGTTAAGCTATGAGGGTTAGGCGGCCCGGGTTTGCATGGAGGAAGAGACTGTCATGCTGTGTGAGAAGGTCTGGCCGAAGCAGCAGAGGAACTGGCGAGGCCATGGATAGACAACGAAGCCAGAAAACCAAGGTTGACGGGGCTACGCCAGATCGATGGATATGATTCATGCCCTGTTGCCGCAAACTCAGAAGAGCTCTGATGATGAGAGGTACAGGCAGAAAGGCATACATGAGAGGACCTGACCATGAAATGGAAAATGCATCCCTCGCCAGAGCATCTGGAGCAGGAAGCTTTGAGCAATACCTGGGAAGGAGGTGACTCCCCCAATTTGTGGTGGTCTGTTAGCGATTGATTGTAATCAGTGTTTGCTTATCCTTCCTGTTAATATTACAATATTCAAATGCTATTTCTGTAGCAAGTTATGCTTGTGTTTTATAAAATCATAACTAAAATGTTTAAAGAGCTTGGATCAATCACACTCTAAATACTGTGCTTCAGGATGATGCCATTTAAGCTGGATGCATGGAGCAGAGCTTGGAGTGGAGCTGGTGGAATTGACTTGCTTGTGGCAATGAGCTAGAAACATACAAATAAATAAACAGAGCCAATCTATCGGCTACGTCATCGAATCTACAAATATGCGCCATACTACTCCATATTTAGCAATGCCAGTCCTTTCTGTTGAAGGATGCGGCCTGCGGGATCCTATCTCTCTATGTGGTGGGCCTGTTGCCAGGGCTGGATTTAAGATTTTGGCACCCACCGGCAGCGTGCCATGGCGGCCGCCCTTTGCAAGCTGTGCTGGCATATGGCCCTAGAAGAAGTTGATGGAGGCTCTTCTTTTGTGCCTTCGAAATCTGGTGCCCTAGGCAGTTGCCTATGCCTAAATCTGGATCTGCTTGTCACAGTGTTCAAGAATTTTGGTCACAGCTTAAACTAGAATTGGTATATCTGGCTTGGGTCTTCCCCTATCTCCCACACTGTCCACTGGGCTATCGGATTGGAGGACTAGCCTAGTGGTTAGAGCAGTGGGCTATGAACCAAGACGACCAGCGTTCAAATCCCACTGTCGCTCCATGTGAACTTGGGCGAGTCACTTTACCCTCCCATTGCCTCAGGTACAGACGTACAGGGTCATTCATCAAAATGCGTTATGGTGATAACACCATAACACATGCGATATTAATGGTATCGCACTGCGCAAATGCAAACTTTTCATGACGGCGGGATTGGGGAGGGGATTAATCTATACAATATGCCCCAAACGCAGGAGAGGGAGAGAACCTCTGGGGAGGCTTTCACAGCATTCAACTATTTATCGATTAGTTCTCTCGCCCTAGCTTGATAGTACTCTAAGAGTCCATCAAGCTAAGGCGAGAAATCTCACCTTTGGGAGATTTTCCTCTCTCTAAATGACATCAGCTCTTCACTGAGGTGGACGGTGCAGTTCATACGTCTCACTCTGCACGTCAAACTGGCCCCTAAACCACCACCAAAACCTCACCTCCAGTTATTAACTGGCCCTCCTGTAGTGATATAAATAGCCGACTACTAATGAAGGCCTTTTAAAAAGAGGTGTTCTCTCTGTCACCCCCTCTCCCTCATAAACGAGCCCCGTTTTCTTATAGTGGGCATTATCCATGCGAAATTATAGCATTTTGATGAATCTAGGGGTTAGATTGTGAGCCCCCCTGGGACAGATTAAAAAAAAACAAAACAAAAAACAGTATTGTGCTACATTGGAGTAAGCAGGTAATCCGTGAATCCGTGGCTCACGCTTTGCTCTCTTTTGGAGGTCTGCTCCTCAAAGCCAATGCCAGTGGCATGACGTAGCTGGAGTGGCATGCAATGAGCATTAACACATGCAGTACAGGGCAGTATGGAAAACTGGGCTGCTACCTGGCACTCTCGAGGAAGGAGGAGCTGAAATTGACCACATTTGAATGAAGCAGTTATTCTCTCTTTATGGATTCCCTCTCTTCTGGCACTGCACTCAACTCACATTTGACAAGGGTCATAGTTACTAACAGGTCAAGCTTCATCTCTCCGATTCCTTTTCTTCATTGCTCGTGTCTCTGTGTATAATCGAGGGTTCAGTAAAAATTATGTGTCATCTGTGTGTGTTTGAAAGAATTAGTTTAAAAAAAATCCTTATAAACCAGGACTTCAAGGAGAGACAGCGTTAGAGGAAGGATTCTCTAAAATTTAATCATGTTACATTTTCAGGGCTCGGGCTGTCAAAGAGCTCAGTGCTTCCCTCAGGTTGCCTACACTTCGGGCGTTGAAATTACATTGAATTTTCTGAACCTTGGGACCTAAATTAGGTGCCTGGTGCTAAAAACAAAGTCAAAAAATCCTAACTTTGTTCCCCCCTTTTTAGATATCTAAATTTAGGTGTTAATTTCAGTGCTCGGTTTCATCGCACGGCTTATTACATCGGCCCCACGTTTAGGCACTGACAGTGACCTTACAAGGCCAGGGACATTGCCTGTTGTGCCTGCGTAACTGCTCTTATTTACTGTATCCCCTACTGAAAGCGCATCTGTCCACCAGGGTCCGTTCCACCACGCGGCATGCGTGAATAAACACACAATGCATCTCCATCGCTGGCATGTCGGCACGGTCTTTGCTGCTAGACCTCCTGTACATGGAGCCCTTATTACTGCGGACTCTCCATGTAGACGGACCTGAAGTCGACAGATGTTTCGGATCTTCGTTTGCTTCGGGGTGGGGCGGTCTCTGGAACCGAAGGAGACACCAACCCCCACGGCAGGCGACGAGCCCAAATGCCGGTCAACGCTGTGTTGGCCTCCCTGGTATTTTGAAAGCTTTCCCCACTTCTTAAGATTCAAAGCAGGAATAGTCGATGCGTTGGATGCACGTGCAAAGCACAATTCAGAGCCAGGCAACTTTCTCAGCCATCCTCCTCTCCGCAGCTCGTTTTAATAATGAAGATGCAGGGGCGATGCAGTACTGCACTCTGCTGGTTTAGAAGAAAAACCAACAAGTCCCTCTTGGCTGTCCCTGGGGACAGGTCCGTAAAAGGCTTGACCAACTTGTGCACAGGCAAGAGCATAACCAAAGGTAAAAATCTGAGCTATAATCTTTTTATTTCCTTATGTACATTCATAGGAAGAATGTGCGAGTGTCAAGGAGTGGCTAGCTCTTTCACAGTCTGGTAGGTGCCCCTCCACACAGGGGGGTTAAGCCCAGCTCTCAGGATCATTTGCCGGAAGCCACAGCAGGGTTTCGCTGCCTCCGATGCCGAGTCAGCTGCTCAATATTCTCCATCCAGGAGCACTGCAAGAGCAAAGAGGAGGAGAAGGGTTAATGCCGAGGTTCAGGGATTCAGAAGCACCCAGCAGGGGATCCAAATCACTGTCCAGGCTGCACTGCCTGTGGGAGTGGGTGGTTGGTGCTAACTCATCTCGAGTAGCGTCCAGAGAAACACAACACAATCTGGAGTGTTCCCCATCTCGCTGCATTTTGCGCAGAGGAGACTTGTGTGGGCTGGCCCTGTGCTTGCTGCTCTGCGATTTCACACAGGGAAAACGATGGCCAAGCTCGGGAAGGATGACAGATCCTGAGCTCCGGAGGCCAGGGGAGCCCTGCTGCCAGCGGGCGGTTCAGAGGCTTGCTCAGTGGCTACCGCGACAGGTCCCGGAGAGGTGGCAGAGGTCAGGGGGCTCACGCAATGCTCCACGAACCTCCCAAGAGTCTTCAGACTGATTTTTTGACAAAAAAAAAAATTAAAGCCAAAAGAAAAGAAGCTGCATTTCTTTTGCATGTGTGGATGAGCAGGAGAGGGCGCGGAATCTTGGGAAGTCAAAAATACAAAACCCACTTTGCTCCATGGCTGACACAAGCCCCGATGTAATAAGACGTCAGTAAAACATGTGCGGTGACCTTCAGCATGCATTTTCTTTCCTCACGTGCTAACACTCCTGACGCAGTAAGCCAATGGTATGCTTTGTACATTGGAAGCTTTGAAAAAGGCACGCAAACCAGAAAAATGTGTGCAGAAAGACACGCTGAAAATACGGCTTACGCACAGAGCTATTAGAGGCACAAATCGTCTGTCTCCAGCTCCTGAACTGCAGCCTCCAGATCTAGAAGAGAGCAAAGCAGAGTCGGGGGCTTATCTTACTGAGCACCTCCTCCTTCCCCAGCCCATAGGTGCGTCTTGTCCCTGTCCCAGAGAGCTCTACCCCCCCCCCCCCCGATCAAGAACACAGCAAAGCAAAAAGTTACTAAGCACCTCCGAGGCTACACGTGCGCGTGTCTCCCCGGCCCGGAAAGCTCCTCTCCAGCCTCTCCCCTGACATCGCCGCTGCCGGGTCCAGAGGATCAACCAGTCCTCCTGCGAGAAAGCTCTTTCCCGCGCTCCCGCTTTCGAACTACTGGGCGGGGACACCGCGACCGGAAGGCGGTAACACGACACCGGGGGAGGGGCCAGACGAAGCAACGCCCTCACAGGCCTGGGCGGGACTGATCAGAGGCTCCGCCCCCACTGCTTGTCAGCTGCTTGTGGCAAAACTGAGAATGGAGGGAGAGAATGTGTGCAGTGTCTGTGTGTGTATGGTTGTGAGTTTGTTTGCCACTGCATGTGTCTCTCTCAGGTCAGAGTCGCCATGCCATCGTGTGTGACTGCATGTGTGCCTTTTACATGAGTGTCCCAAATGAGTTTGTTTTGGGCCTAGGGGTGACATGATTGAGCCTCACTCTTAGGCTGGGGGATGCTGAGTCTGATCTCAGTCTCTCAGGTGTACTGTTAATGCCCTTCCTAATACTTACATTGTGCAAAAGAGCGCCTCCTCCTGGAGTCCATGAGATGTTATATGCACAGGCAAGATGTCTAGATAAGAACATAAGAAAATGCCATACTGGGTCAGACCAAGGGTCCATCAAGCCCAGCATCCTGTTTCCAACAGTGGCCAATCCAGGCCACAAGAACCTGGCAAGTACCCAAAAGCTAAGTCTATTCCATGTTACCATTGCTAATGGCAGTGGCTATTGTCTAAGTAAACTTTTTTTTTTTTTTTTAAATATTTTATTTATGCTTTTAGTTTAGAAATCGAAATAACAGATCTTGTAATAATACAGAGGGAATACAATAAAAATCATATACAGTGATATAGTAATAAATTTGTCTGTTACAAAAAGTACATTTAGAAGAAATAAACGAGAAGTAGAATAGAAACAAAGCGGTTTAAAGGCAAATATTTGAATTCCAAATAACAATTGAAATAAGATTACATCTAATATATTCTATTTATTTATTCTGCCCCTGTTGCCAAGGGTGGGGGTTCTCGGGGTAAAGAATCCAAAAACAATCTTAATTGCATTTCTTCAAAGAAAAGAAATTTCTGATTCTGATGTGTTATCTCACATGGTGAAACATAATATATTTTTGCAATTGGGGGGATAGATTCTTGAGGCATTAGTAAAACTTGAGAAAGATATTCTTTAAACATTAGTAATGGTGGGGTTAAATCCTGTTTGGGAAAATTTAGAGCTCTTAAATTTAAATATTTCAGAGAGTTCTCAATAGCTTCAAGCCTTTTATCATATAATATTTCAGTCTTCGTAAACCTCTGATAGCAACCTTCCATCTTTTCCACTCTTTGTTTAAGTTGATGTTTCTCCCCTTCCGTTTTATTCAATACAGTCTCGATTTTGCTGAATCGTTGATTTGATAGTTCTATAGATTCTGTTAATTTAACTATAGCTAACTCAAGGGCTTTAATGGCCGACCAGATAGAGTCCATCGTTACCTCTGCAGGTTTAGTTGACTGCAAAGAATTTTCTTTTTGATTTTTGGATACTTGCAACCCTTCCCCATTCTTGTCTCCATCTCCCAAAGGTGGAGGAGGAGTGCTAGGGACTCCGGGACTCAGAGATGCCTCGGCCGGAAGAAAGGACCCCCGCTCTGTGCCCGAATCTTCAATGGCCCTGCTCACCGGATGAATATTAGATGTTGGAGGGAAAAAGGCTTGGATCTGAGGTTGTGAAGGCTCAGAAATGGGAGATGAAGTTACCATTTCCTTTATCTTTGCCTTCCTTTTTGTGTGAGGCATATCGATAAAAAGGCAATTAGACTCTAGACCTTCACCTCTTTTCCCAATCTTTTCTTTTTTTTTTCCACTTCTTGAATGAAGGTTAAGGTGAGAGATAAGCAATAAAATAAAGTTAGTAACTTACAGTTTCGGCTCCTTTATAATTTCAGAGGGGTAATTCCGATATTTAGAAAGGCAAATGATCCCGACTTCCAGCTAAGCCGTGCGCCCCTTTGGCGCGCGCGGCTTCGGCGATGCACCGCAGTGGGCTGGCTTTTATCCTTAGCCAGTCCCCCCTAGATGACGTCAGCACTACCCGGAACTGCTGGAGCCAAAGAAAAGTTCTTTAGGGGTTAAGCTATCCCCTTTCTCCCCTTCTTTCTCATCAAGCTGGTAAGGAAGATGATTTTCAGCAAACAGGTCTTATTCTCTCTCACCCGCCTCGGTTTCTGCGCCGCAGGGGGCTGGCTTTTATCCTTAGCCAGTCCCCCCTAGATGACGTCGGCGCTTCCCGGAACTGTTGGAGCCGAAGAAAAGTTCTTTAGGGGTTAAGCTATCCCCTTTCTCCCCTTCTTTCTCGTCAAGCTGGTAAGGAAGACGATTTTCAGCAAACAGATCTTATTCTCTCTCACCCGCCTCCCTCTAAGTAAACTTAATAGCAGGTAATGACTTCTCCTCCAAGAACTTATCCAATCCTTTTTTAAACACAGCTATACTAACTGCACTAACCACATCCTCTGGCAACAAATTCCAGAGTTTAATTGTGCGTTGAGTAAAAAAGAACTTTCTCCGATTAGTTTTAAATGTGCCCCATGCTAACTTCATGGAGTGCCCCCTAGTCTTTCTACTATCCAAAAGAGTAAATAACCGATTCACATCTACCCGTTCTAGACCACTCATGATCTTAAAGACCTCTATCATGTCCCCCCTCAGCCGTCTCTTCTCCAAGCTGAAAAGTCCTAACCTCTTTATTCTTTCCTCATAGGGGAGTTGTTCCATTCCCCTTATCATTTTGGTAGCTCTTCTCTGTACCTTCTCCATCGCAATTATATCTTTTTTGAGATGCGGCAACCAGAATTGTACACAATATTCAAGGTGCAATCTCACCATGGAGCGATACAGAGGCATTATGACATTTTCCGTTTTATTCACCATTCCCTTTCTAATAATTCTCAACATTCTGTTTGCTTTTTTGACTGCCGCAGCACACTGAACCGACATTTTCAATGTGTTATCCACTATGATGCCTAGATCTCTTTCTTGGGTAGTAGCACCTAATATGGAACCTAACATTGTGTAACTATAGCATGGGTTATTTTTCCCTATATGCATCACCTTGCACTTGTCCACATTAAATTTCATCTGCCATTTGGATGCCCAATTTTCCAGTCTCACAAGGTCTTCCTGCAATTTATCACAATCTGCTTGTGATTTAACTACTCTGAACAATTTTGTGTCATCTACAAATTTGATTATCTCACTTGTTGTATTTCTTTCCAGATCATTTATAAATATATTGAAAAGTAAGGGTCCCAATACAGATCCCTGAGGCACTCCACTGTCCACTCCCTTCCGCTGAGAAAATTGTCCATTTAATCCTACTCTCTGTTTCCTGTCTTTTAGCCAGTTTGCAATCCACGAAAGGACATCACCACCTATCCCATGACTTTTTACTTTTCCTAGAAGCCTCTCATGAGGAACTTTGTCAAACGCCTTCTGAAAATCCAAGTATACTATATCTACCGTTTCACCTTTATCCACATGTTTATTAACGCCTTCAAAAAAGTGAAGCAGATTTGTGAGGCAAGACTTGCCCTGGGTAAAGCCATGCTGACTTTGTTACATTATATGTTCTGTGATTTTGATGTTTAGAACACTTTCCACTATTTTTCCTGGCACTGAAGTCAGGCTAACCGATCTGTAGTGGCTGGAGTGTCTTTTTAATCAGGTCATGGCACCCAATCCAATCGGGACCAGTTCTGTATCTTTTGCTGCGTTTTCTTGATCTCTGATTGCATTTGTTGATACTCGAGGATCTTCTCTCTCTCGCTCGCTCTCTGTTGTACAAAAATAGTCGCTGGGGACTGACAGTGCCACTCTTGAGTTTTTCTGCTTTACTGTAGTACATTTCTTGCATGGAGCTTTTTATTGGCTGGAATAGGAATGTCCCAGGTCATCCTCTTCAGTATTCTCCTGATTGTGATGCCAGTGCTTTTCCGGTGCAGCACTTTCATACAGGCCGATTCAGTACAGTGCGCTCCAACCAAGCACACTGTTAACCACGTTTTGATGCGCTAGCTTTACTCCTTATTCAGTAAGGAGTAATAGCGCGTCGAAAACGTGCGGCCAACCCCCCCAAAACTAATATGCATGTTGATGGCCCTTTTAGTTATTCCCGCACGATTCAGTAAGTAAAATGTGCAGCCAAGCCGCACATTTTACTTTCAGAAATTAGCGCTTTTCTGTGCACGTCCCCGGCACCGGCAGAAATTAACGCCTACCTTTGGGTAGGCACTAATTTCTTAAAGTAAAATGTGCGGCTTGGCTGCACATTTTACTTACTGAATCGCGCGGGAATGACTAATAGGGCCATCAACATGCATTTGCATGTTGTGGACGCTATTAGTCTCGGGGGGGTTGGATGCACATTTTCGACGCGCTATTACCCCTTACTGAATAAGGGGTAAAGCTAGCGCGTCAAAAACGCGCGTCCAAATGCCGGTTAACAGTGCGCTCCACCGGTGCACTCTGGAATTAAGGTTGAATCCATGGCCCAAGGAGTTAATAGTACTCAGGGCGAGCCAGCTCAGGGGGTGCACTGGCAGAGCTGTGCAGTGGGCTCAGCTCTTCCGCTACTGGGATACCACAGAAGCTGTGCTCGCAGAACCTGGGGGAAGGACTCCCAATCATCCTGCATCAACCACACCAAGTGGCCGGGTTTAGGGTCCATGATGGCAAGGTGCCTGGCCAGAGGTGGAGGACTGTCACTGCAATGACTGTTCCAGCTGATTTGGGAAGGGAATATAACAGGGGGGGGGGGGGAAATCCCTGGGTGGGTGCAGATGGAGGCTCATGGTGCTGGGCCCCCAGACCCAACTGAACTGTCAGACCCCAAAAGAAGACAGAAGAAAGAGGTGACGGAAATCTTCTTGAAATATTCCCTCGCTGGATCCTGATTTATTTATTTCACATTTTTCTATACCGAGCTTCATGGTTGAATACCATATCAGATCGGTTTACATCGAACGAGGGATAGAAACTTGTAACAAAAAACGGAACAATAAGTTATAATCAGAAAGAGAGCAAGAAAGTTACATTGAACAAGGACTATAAACTTGGAGGGATTTGTAATTCGGGTGGCGTGGAGTCTGTCACATTTTCTTGGCGAACTCGATGTGTTCAATTCATGATCCAAGAATGGAGGATGCTACCAAAAGTTTTTTTTTTTATGGGAGAAGGAGTTAAGATGGAGGCAGATAGCAATCCCTGAGTGCTGGTATACATTTCTCCAACAACACTTCCTAAACGCGAGGGAAAGGTCTGGACTTAAGCCTTGGAGCCCATGCGATCCCAACTGGGCCAGTGGGAGATCACCAGGTTTGCTGCCTTGACTCTGGTGGAGAAAAAGGTTGTGGCGATCTCTGCTGGAAATTCGGACACGAGAGCATTCAGGTTTCTTGAGGCCAACATCTTCCTGACCACCCCCCCCCCCCCCCCACCACAACCACCACCTGTGATTAGACTGGAGAGTGAAGCAGCATCACCAGTGGCGCAGGAGGAACTGAGGAGAGCCAGATCAGTGGAGCGAGAGACCCACTTCCCTTCTTTGCCCTCTGGAAGAAGCTATGCCAGTAGAATTAGTTGGAGTAAATCGGTGGGGGTGAGTATAGAATTTATGAAGGGAGAAGGAGGGGGCGCTGGAAGCGACCCAGGGGATTAACTTGTGGAAGGTGCTCAAGCGATATTAAAGCCACTCTTGGCCCCATGTGGAAAGAAAGAGCCCCCTGCTCGAGCCGGCTCTGTGCAAGATTCTCTAAAAATCTGAATCCCCTGACTCAGCGAGTTGACAAGATTATCCAAGCTCAACTCAAGACTCTTCCTTGAGTGAGGGATTTGAAAGACAGAGTTGAGAGCTTGGAAAAGGAGGCCAAAGGCTTAAAAAATTGGCTAATTCTAAAATAATACAAGATAAGTTAACTCTTCAGCAGAAAATGGAACAATTTGAAGATTGTACTGGATCTTTACACTTGTGTTTGTTGAATTTTCTAAGATCGATGGTTTTTCCTGTAGGAGATCTCTTTAAAAAATAACGGCACTAATAACGCAGTATATATATACTGTATAATTTTTTTTTAAAGAGATCCCCTACAGGAAAAACCACCGATCTTGTATTATTTTAGAATTAGCCAATTTTTTAAAATCTTTAGCCTCCTTTTCCAAGCTCTCAACTCTGTCCTTCAAATCCCTCACTCAAGGAAGAGTCTTAATAGAGATTTTAGAGCTGCCCCTTGAATCCGTACCTCCAGTTGGTAAGATCTTTTGCCTCCCCTATAGGAAGTCTGGGGAGGTAATAGGGGAGGGGGCAGACATTACCCCAGCTTGCTTGGATAGCTTGAATTTGTCCGCCCGCCTTAGCGCAATCAGATCTGGAGAAACAAGGGCAAGCTACTCTGCTTGTGAAATTTGTTTTCCAGCAAGATTTCAGTTCTTTTTTTTTTTGAGACCGCGCTTTCAGAAAGCTGTGGCGAGAGACTCTGGATTTACCCCGATGCTATTAAAGCCACACAGACACAAGGATACCGTTTTCTGCCCATGAGATCAGAAACTGGGGGTTGGAGGGGCCCAATTCTATTTGCATTATCCCTGTCAATGTTTCATTCTCTTTTGTAAGCTCAAGTATGTTTTCTGTCTCCCTGAACAAGTCGGGTTTTTATTTCTAGATTCTTTCTGGGTCTTCCCATTGAAGTGATGGAGTTGTTAACAATGATTAGGGTTGTTGTGGTTAAAATGCTGGGCAGTTTTCTGTTCTTGCTGCATGATAATGCCCTCTGTCGGGTGCCTGTGGGCAGAATGGTAGGGATTGTTGTTGTTGTTGTTGTTGCTTGATTTTATTGTATTTGTAAGAATGACCCTCTTTTTTTTCTATACATGCAAATATTTTGTTTGCAGTATCTTGAATTGTATACATTTAAAAAAAAAAGTAAACTAAGCTTTTGAATAGTCAATTCGTAGGGGCGGAAGGCTCCCGCCTTTCTTACTGCTGGACCCGATGGTGCTATTCGGTTCCATACCTCCCAGTTCTGCGGCCGTGGTGTTATTGGAGGCCTTCGGATCCTGTTTACCCCAGGGTAAGTGGGCAGGCAACTAGCTCTGGCTGGGGTTTGCAGTTTGCCAGCTCTGGGAGGAGAGAGCTGGGCTCTGCAGCTCTGGGGACCCGGAGTTACTTCCAGCCCTGCTTTCAGCTTTGCTTTGACTGCATTGGCACCCCCCCAGAGCCTTGCTTTGGGCTGTCTTTCCCCCGTCTCCTCCCGTCTCTGCAGGTCCTGGGCCTCTCTGTGTTCATGTGTGTGTGTGTGTGTGTGTGTGTGTGTGTCACTGTGTCTCGTATGCCTGTGCATGTGAGTCATTGCGTGTGTAATCTGTTCTTTCTTCCCTTCCCTCAGTCCCTGGGTAGTAAATGCTGACTCTTCTTCCATGAAACCGATCTCATGGCTGAGCAGGGTAATGGATACAGGACTGGATCTAAGGGCTACTGTTACCAGCAGAGTAACAACATAAAACAAGGCTGTAAGGGACCGGCATCCCGGCACACAGATTTCTCTCCCTTTCACCAGGAGGGCCACAGGTGCTAAGCATCTTCCTTGGACCCCTGGCCCAAAGTTAGGGCGGTAATGCATCAGCTCTCCTTCACCCGGAGGTACAGTCGCATGTATGCCAGAGGGGACTTCGTTTTCAGGTCTCCACACCTCCTATCCAAAGGCTTCTGAAATCAAGATTGTGTCTGGCACCGAGAAAGCAAAGCTGTGCTTCCCCCGCCTTCCTCCCACCTGATGCTAGAGGAGGGAGGGCACTCGGGAAATGGAGTAACAGAATGTGTGTGTGAGTGTGTGTGAGTACGTGTCTGGATGTGTGACTGTGTGTGTGGGTGTATGTGAGTGTGTGCATGCATGTATGTTTCTGTGTGTGTCACTGTATATATGTATGATCATGTGTGTGCATATTTGTGTGTGTGCATATGTATGTGAGTGTACATATGTTCATGTGTGTGTGTATGTGTGAGTGTGTATATGCGTGTGAGTATATGTATGTTTGTGTGTGTGTGCATATTTATGTGTGTTTGTGTGTGTGTTCGTATGTATGTGAGTGTACATATGTTTGTGTGTATGTGAGTGCATGCATGCGTGTGTGAGTATATGTATGTTTCTGTGTGTGCATATGTATGTGAGTGTACATATGTTCATGTGTGCATGCGTGTGCGTGTATATGTATGTTTCTGTGTGTGCATGCGTGTGCGAGTATATGTATGTTTCTGTGTGTGTGTGTGCATATTTATGTGTGTGTGCGCGTATTGTTAATAGATCTGAGTATATGTATGTTTCTGTGTGAGTGTACATATGTTTGTGTGTGTATGTGATTGTGTGCATGTGTGACTGTGTGTGTGCATGTGTGAGTGCTTGCATGCGTGTGTGAGTATATGTATGTTTCTGTGTGTGTGTGAATAGTTAATAGATCTGAGTATATGTATGTTTCTGTGTAAGTGTACATATGTTCATGTGTGTATGTGTGTGCATGTGTGAGTGTGTGCGTGTGTGAGTATATGTATGTTTCTGTGTGTGTGCATATGTATGTGTGTGTGTGTGCGTGCGTATTGTTAATAGATCTGAGTATATGTATGTTTCTGTGTGAGTGTACATATGTTTGTGTGTGTATGTGATTGTGTGCATGTGTGAGTGTGTGCGTGCATGTGTGTGTGCATGCATGGTGTGTGTGTGTGTGAGTATATGTATGTTTCTGTGTGTGTGCGTATGTATGTGAGTGTACACATGTTCGTGTGTGTATATTATACTGATAACACTAAGAGCATGTACCACACTTACTGCAGTCATGTGGGTAATAACATGGCCTGCGTTCCTCCCCCACTGTTTTAAATCACTATTTGTCTGTAGGTGTGCCAGACACTGGGGTTCATTTATTGAAGAGTGAGATACAGTGCCTCATTGTACCGCGGCACTAATAACGCAGTCTAAGGGTGTTACCGCACACAGGAGGACTTCGCTGACTGGGAAAACAAGTCTGCAGTGAGAGCAGCAGACAGAGCTGGGCCACCTTATGAATTTTTTTTTGTTTGTTTATTTTGCAGGATTTTTCTTGATGGAAACGTTTGTCCGTGAAAGTGAGGACGGCAGTACAAATCTGGCAATTGGCAAACATTTGTTTCATGGGTGGGCAACTCTGCCTGCTGGGGTGGTGGCTCTGCAAGTGAGGGCTCAAGGCACTCCCCGACTGACAGGAGATGAAAGCGCCCCCCCCCCCCCCCCCCGCCGTGACCTCCATCTACCCCCTTTCTCCTCTAAGAGCTCAACCGCTGCCCTTTATCCCTGCCCAGGGCCCTACAGAGCAGGTGCCCGAGAGGAGGAGGGGGGCTGGGAGATTTCGTGGGCAGTTGCCCTGCCCTGTGCAGGTGGGCTCCGAAGTGCTGCTGGGGCCCCGTGCATGCCCCTGGCCGCCTCTGGAGGGCAGCAGTGCCCCCGCTGCCAGCCGTCGCTGCAGCCGCCTTCCTCGCCCAGAGCCCAGCAAGCGCCTCTGCCTGCCTCTTTCTCTCGCTCCTCCGGCGGTCGCCAGAGCGGAGCTGCTGCTGCCGCTTTTGCCCTCCTCCCCATCCCCGGAGCCTTGCGTGTGCGCCGGTTGGCAGCCGGCGCAGCCCGGCCCTGCCACCGGCTGCGGGAGGCTGCCGGGGTGCGGGGGAGCTCCGCCGGGCGCCGTGAGCCGCCCATGGACGCCCGAAGGGGCTCCGGCTGCCTTCCGGGACTCGCCTCCCTCCTCCCCGCCCCGAGGTGATCAGCTCCCCCCCCCCGAGCAGCCCGATCCTCCTCCTCCTCCTCTTCTGCTTTCACCTCGGCGCTGGGATGCCGTCTCCGGCCAGCCGATCCCGGCGCCTGTCACCATGGAGGATGAGGAGGACCTACGGGCAAGGACATCTGAAGGAAACCTGATGAAATCCCCCGAAGGTCGTTTCTCCCGAAACCTTTAAAGGACACGAGGTGGGGAGGGGGCCAGCATGGATTCCCAGCCCGCCAGGGATCCCAAGCCCAGCGCCTCCAAGGAGGGGAGAAGGCTGAAGGGGAGCCTCCCGTCCTTGGCCAAGAGGAGCTCCCAGGACAGCGAGCTGGAGGCCAAGCAGTTGATGGCGGACGGCGGGGAGGACGCCAGCACCCTGGCCAGCGAGCGCAGCTCGGCGTCGGGGCGCAGCCAGCGGCCCCCGCCGGCGGCCGGCGGCTCCTCGCCCGGCCAGGCCTGCCAGCAGAAGGCGGTGGGCTTCGCCGAGGCGGAGACCCCGGAGCAGATCCTGCCCGACGCCGAGGAGCTGCAGGCCGCCCAGTTCACCTTCCTGCAGCGCCAGCTCTCCGCCCTGCTGCAGCCGGCCGTCAACAAGTTCTCCCTGCGGATGTTCGGCAGCCACAAGGCGGTGGAGATCGAGCAGCAGAGGGTCAAGTCGGCCGGCTTCTGGATCATCCACCCCTACAGCGATTTCAGGTAAGGGAAGGGAGCGTCTCTCCCCCCCCCCACCGAGCCCATTTTGGAGGAGCCAAAGGGCGGGGAAGGCTCAGCCTGGGGGCACTGACCTGGTTTCTTGAAGGTGTGTGTGTGTGAGTGGGGGGGGGGGGGGTGTCAAGTGCTTTCTCCAGGGCTTGCACCGACTCCTGGGGGGGGGGGGGGGGGGTCCTGTTCCACGTCTCTGGCAGGAAAACCAGAGGACCTGACAGCTGGTTGCCGCGGTGCCCTTCCTCCCCGCCTCACTTCCAATTCCCCATCTCCCGCTTTATCCTGCACCGCAGGGTGGTGGAGCCTTAATCATGGGCAGATTCACCTGCTGAAATGCCCACGTCCCACGCAAAACACGTGGCTTCCCCTGCAGCCCTTTCCTCTCTTCCCCGTCGGGACCCTCCCTCTGCCCTCTTCCCCTACCACCTCCCAAAGAGAAAGCAACAAGTGCTGGAATCAACACGAGACCCGAATCGAGGGTGGCCTCCCCCCCCCCCCCCCCCCCCTAACTTCTGCAAGCAGATTTCTCAGGTTTTACTCCGCAGCAAAAAAAAAAAAAAAAGTAGGGAGTGGGACCAGCTCTTTGCGTTTCCTGTTCCCCACCCACCCATCTCCTCAAAAATTAATAATAATAATAATAATAATAATAATAATAATAAAAAAGCCATCTTTAAAAGGTAAAAGTCCAGTGCATCCCACCACAGCATTCCCGGAAACTTGCTCCTTTCTACGCCTTCGGCAAGGGACCCGAAAAAAAAACCCCAAAGCTGTAACCCACCAGGGGCCGTTGCTCCTCCGGATCTCAGGGAGGTAACCTGGTCTTTTATTGACCCAAACGAGGAGGAAGAAACTGTCCCAAGTCCTGGCAGCCAGGGAGAAAGCTCCCAACTCTCTTCTGGACCTGGAGGAATGAGCCTTCCTTCTTTCCTGGGCTCTGCTCCTTTAATGATCACAGACACCCTGGGTATTTATCCTATAAACACAAAATAGGAGCCCCCCCCCCCCCTCCTAGCAGCAGCACATCTGGACAGAGTGCCCGCGGGAGTGGGGGGTCGAGACGCCTGCGGAGAGAGCAGAGGGAGCGAGCGTTCTGCGGCCGCTGTCCAAGGTGCTGAAGCGCAGTCCAGGTAGGGAGGGAGCCGCCCGCCCCAACCCCATTAGCTGGGACCCAGGTCTCGGGTTCCGACGGGCTTTTGAGTTAAGGCTTAGTCCTGGGGGGGAGTCAAAAATAGCCATGTTAGCATCTGCAGCCAGAATGGGAGGGGGGAGAGAGGAGGCGAGTGTATTCTCCTGGGGGGTGGGGGGGGGGGTGCAGTTGCCACCCTTTACTCCCTTCTAAACCCTCCCGTGGCTTGTGGTGGATCTCAGGGCGCAGTCTGGCCCGAATGTGAAGAGGCTTAACCAAAACAAAGAGATGGAAAGGGCTTGGAGCATTTGAACCAGGATTTCTTTGGAAACCTTTTTCTGTTCATCTGGGGCAGTTCACACATCGCAATCCATTATCTCAGGTTTCATGGGTTGCAGGCTGCCAGAATCTTTCCATCCAGCTGTGACCTTATTGTAGGGCGGCTGTGAAAAAAAATAATTTATAGGTTACATCTATGGATTATGATATGCAGGCACCAGGAATCAGGTTCATGCATTGTAAAAATGACAAACCCTGGCAGCTTTTAAATAGTGTGAGGTAACAAATCGGATCAGTAATTGCTTGCTGGTGCTTAACTACACCCAAAGAACACTGTTTCTCAGCCCCACAATTATATTTCTTTGAAGCAAAAAGAGATAGGGCTCACTTGACAGTTTTGCGACACCTTCCACGGTGAGGTATCCCATTCCCTTCCAGGGTGAGGTATCTCATTAGCCCACTGGGCACAGTGAATTACTGATCATTTCACCATGGAGGGTGGTACTGGGGGTGTATCTGAAATCCACTGGAGATGATCTCCCCCCCCCCCCTTTCCCCACCCAAGAGCTGTAGCCATACATCATGCAGACTGCTTCATTGCATTACCAAAAGTTTGTAGGAATATTTAACCCTGGTGGCTAAGCCATTGAAAAGGAGGCTGACAGTGTTTGATTACCGTCCTTTCTGAGATAAATATATATATATATGGAAACTCATCAATTAGGCTTACAATACCTCTGGCATGTGGCAGGGGGAAATGCTTGCCTACAAGGACACAAGCAAGAATAAAGGTTTAGTTTGGGGTTTTTTTTTCAAACAACCTATAAAGAGAAGCAGTGAATTAACTCATTCTGCCTTCAAATTCTGGGAGTCAAGGTAGACCAGGATGTTCCATTCTCAGGGTCATTATCCACTCAGCGCCTTGAATGGTGCACATCTTGTCGCTTCCAGTTAATAAGGCTATGAAGGGTTTTCCATTCATTATCCAGTGTCAGTCAATTACTGCCAACAAGTCCCATCTGAAAGACTTTGCCTCTCCCCAGCCTGCTGCCACAAGCCAGCAAGCAAGAAGTGTATGAAGAGTTTAATCAGAAAAAAAAAAAAAGAGACATTTATAGCAGGAAGGTGTGCAGCAACATTTCCAGTGCTCCAGTGACCACTCCAGCCCCGATCCCTGCCCCAGAAGATCAAAGTTCAAGATTTAATAGGAAATAATTACCTAAACTTCCCCAAGGTCATATGGTGGTGGTGGGATTGGAACCTGAATTTTCACATCTCTGTGCTCTGCCAGCCCCATCCCGGTAGTGTGCAGGCTGTAGCGGTAGCAAGGATTAGACCTCAAGTCAATGTTTTTTAGCCTAACACTGAAAAGGTACACACACTGCACCCATAACACTGAAAGGGCATTGAGGGTTACCCTGCAGCAGCGGTTTACTGAAGTAGGGAACTGATAACACAGGCATATTGTCTGAACCGCTTTCTGGACATGAATATGAGTTTTGGGGGTTGCCAGCTGTCTCCAGGTCATCTGGGAAAGACTGAGTGAGACTTGAAACATAGAAACATGGAACACAATGGCAGATAAAGACCATACAAGCTCACCCAGTCTGCCCATCCACAGCTCCTGCTCACCTTTCCCTTCCTATCCCTCAGAGATCCCCTGTGCTTGCCTCCTGCTTTTTTTTTTTTTTTAATTCAGATGCTGACCTTGTTTCCACCACTTCCACAGGGAGGCCGTTCCATGCATCCACCACCCTTTCTGTAAAGAAATATTTTCTTAGGTAATTCCTTTCATTCTCATCCAATGTCACCCCTCCTTCCAGAGCATCCTTTCTGTTGAAAGAGGCTTGCCTCCTGTGCATGGAAATCTTGGAGGTATTTAAAAGTCTCTATCACATCTAACCTTTCCTCTCTAGGGTATACTTGTTCAGATCTTTGAGTTGGTCCCCATATGCTTTAGAACAAAGATCAATGATCATGTAAGTAGCCACCCTCTGGACTGACTCCATCCTGTTTGAATCTTTTTGTAATTTCCAGAATTGTACACAGTATTCCAAATCAGGTTTCATCAGGGACTTACTGTATAAAGGGGGTAATATCACCACCTTTTTCCTGCTGGCTATCCCTCTTCCCTTTGCATCCAAGCATTCTTCTGACTTTTGCCATTGCCTTGTCTACCTGTTTGGCCACCTTGAGATCCTCAGATATGACTATCTTTTCTCTCTCTGTCCACCTGGACCTGATGTTCTGCTTTCTTTAGTGACAAGTACATTTTCAACAACCTAGTCTGGACTTTCTGGCCTAGAATGAGCCATTAGGCTGCAGTCAGCCCATATGTGCAAATAGTGGGATTTTAGTCATCTCAAAAAGCATGCAAAAGTTCATTAGACACATACATTCATCCTCACAAACAAGTGGGGGTCTGGGAGGATTTTCAGGAACGTGCTAAGGATTTACACACAAAACATTTTTTATCATAATATTATGAATGTAAATAGCAAGCTCAGAATTCTGCTCCCCTTTTGCAACAGGCAAAGTTATTGCCACACAGGGACCTGATCTTCAAAATCAACTTGTGCGTCTGTCTTACGTTTGTAAATCAGGCTGGGTTTTATGCATGCTTGAAATTATGAGCTGAACTCTGCAGGTAGATGCGCTACTGGAAATTTACCTTTACAAATAACGTGAGAAACCATTCCTAGCCCAGTCTGGACTTGGGAGCCTTCTGGTACCTCTACTCCTAGATGCACTGCACGTCGGATCAGGGCTCTTCAGAGATATTGCTAGCCAGAGCTGAAAAATAAAGCCAGCCTGCTGGCAGAAGGCTTATGAAAGGGTTTACGTAGCTGTGCAACGACGTTGGATCTGAGCAGAAGGTGATGAAGACACTTGCAGTGCTATGAAACCCACTTGAACCTCGATGGTGCTGAAGTAGTCAGCATTTTGAAGAGCAGCAGCTGAGCTGAGGCTGGTTCCTCCTTTCTCTTTAGTAGATCTTAATATAGGGCAGCATGTCTTCCTTCTCTGTACATGCACGTTATTCTGATGAGTTTACCTTCCCTCCTGCATCTTACAACAGATGCTTGTTTGCATGGGAACACATGTTCAAGCATAAACACCTACCAGCCTGAAAATATGTTCTTTGCTGAAACTTGTCCTCTTTCCAGCATTTAAGCAGGCTCCACTGCAGTCCTGGTTTATTTTTTCCTTTGCAAGCAGTGACCAGGCCTCCCCAGGAATTTCTGACAGCACTACTGGCCAAGGTTTTGTTTATATTTGTGGATAATTCTGTTGGCTGGACATAACATGCAAAATCTTGAGATTCCCTTCCACTTTTCTTCCATTCAGGTTCTGCCTCTTATTTCTAAGCAAATGTTATTTTTTTCTCTGCAAAATCATCGCTTTCTCTGACCCCCTACAGAGCCAATGAGAAAGCTGCAGCAGTGGCACAGGGCTCCCTGGTATGCGCTGCAGGGGTGATGAGGTCTCATGACTCCTGTGGTGAAAAGACATTTTAATTGCCAGGGTGTTTCCCCCCCCCCCCCCCCTTTGAGGTCCTGGCTAGTTTTGTTTTTTGTTTTTTGTTTTACCTGGCTGTGCAGGCCAGGAGGAGGAGCCTCATTCAATAGCAGATGACTGTGCCACTCTCTTCTGGCTCTGCCCACCCCTAAGAAGTGGCTGTCCTTCAGGACCCATGAGATGAGAAATGGCTGAGGGCCATGTATGTATATATTCTTTTGACCCACGACTTTCCAGCTACTTCTTTGTACTTGTAGTTCAGTCAGGAGCAAAATTGGGGTTGAGGGTCCTAAGTCTTCATTTGCAACTATCTGAGGAATTCTGTTCTCCCCCACCCCCCCCACCCCCCTTAATCTCCCCTTCTAGTATATGTTTAGTCCAGTACTGCAGTGATGGTCCTGGGCCAGGAACCATGCACTGGGGCTCCTTGTATGACCCAGAAGCATGAGCCCTGAAAAAAAGCCACTAGGCATCACCCTTAGGCAATGATTGTTTTGATCATCAATACATTATGGGCACCACCCTCTCCCCCCAAAAAATAATCTTAAAAGAACAAGCTGTCTGGAACAGCCTTTTCTGTCTATAACACCAGAATGACCTCTTGAAGTCCCTTTCTATAACTCTAGGATGACTTCCTGAAGTCCCTATCTATAACTCTAGGATGAACTCTTGAAGTCCCTTTCTATAACTCTAGGATGACTTCCTGAAGTCCCTCTCTATAACTCTAGGATGACCTCTTGAAGTCTCTTTCTATAACTCTAGGATGACCTCCTGAAGTCCCTTTCTATAACTCTAGGATGACCTCTTGTCCAGTCATGCTAACTTCAGCTTGCAAATAACTTTCGTCGCTGTCCTCCACTGCCCATTAGTGTCACATAGCAGAACATCCTCTCCCTCTCCTTTCCACTCTCTGTTGCGACCGCGGACTACGGATCCTGATGCAGACGTGGCCGCTAGCTCATGGGAGATCATGAGCCCCTGAATCACGGCATGACTCAGGGAGGAGCCTCAAGGCACACCGTGGGAGGTGAGAGCATGCAAGCACGGGCGGAGCAAGAACAAAGCAGTACTGGAACCAAGGCAATGAACTTCAGGGCAGGAACAAAGCAGGATCAGCCCTCCACTGGACCTATACTCACCAGTGTGACCCAGCAACGCAATGCTGGTCACGAGAGTAGCCCTCCGGCCACTCGATAGCCCTTTCAGACCCGCCGTTTGGGAACAACGAGTGCGTGAGGCCAGACGGAGCCTGAGGGCAGGAACAAAACAAGACAGGAACTCAGGAACTAGGAAAACTTGGACGAAGATTCAGGTTACTCGGAAGACTCAGATGAAGACTCTGGATACTCAGGATACTCAGACGAAGACTTGGATACTCAGGAGACTCGGACAAGGATTCAGGTTACTCAGAAGACTCGGACAAGGATTCAGGTTTCTCAGAAGGTCTCAGGCAAGAATTCAGGATTCAGATGAAAGTACTGGGTGAGAACTGCATCACAGCATGCCCTACACAACCGCCCATGGCTAGTTGCAGACCACGCTGAACGTGAAGCAGACTCCAGGCGAGGAAGTGGAACTTGAGATTGAAACATGATGAAGATTCAGTAGAGGCCTGCACCGGGGCGCGCCCTACACAGCCGCCCATGGCTGGTAGCAGACAAGGTTCTGGCAGAGTCTTAGGCATGGACGGAAGCAGACACAAGGGACTCCAAAGATCGGGACAGGATTCAAGACTCAGGATTCAAGACTCAGGATTCTCAGAAGCAAGGCATTAAAAACAGAAGTCTCTTGGAGGCTTGTGCTGCAGACGAGAAGAAGGCCTTGTACCACGAAGTGCCCTACACAGCCCCCCCATGGGCTAGTCATGAACCACGACGGTGGCACGCCAGGAAAGGTGGATACAAGGAATCTGGGAACTGGTTGCAGAGGCAAAGATGAAGACATCAGGACCAGGACATCAGAACACAGAACATCTGGAACATCAGGTCTTTCAGGAACGGAACCATGGAACATCAGGACATCTGGAACATCAGGACTTGAAACAGGCAACAGAGAAGTTCCGATGAAGGACAAGACCAGGAGCATCAGGACAAGGAGACCAGGAACACAGAACGAAGAGCCATCTAAACAAATGAAGACCACGGAGGACCTTGACCCGAAAAGGAACACAGACAACTGTGAATTCTGGATCCAAAGGCCCCAAGGAACAGGAACTGAGCCCTTTTATAGGGCTGAAGCAGGAAGTTGAGTGAAGGCTGACTTCCGGTGGGGCCGCGGGCTTTTCCCGCCGCTGGCCCTTTAAATAAAATGGAGAGGCGCGCGCCAGCACCTAGAGGAGGGCCCAGGAAGCAAGACAGCACCATGGACAGCGGCGTCCCTGCCGCGTGATAAACACAAAAGCAGGCAGGCATCGGGAGCAGCCTCCAGGCCGCAGGATGGCGTCGGAGCGGCAGCGGCTTCCCTTGCCGCTCGGGGAGAAGGAGCCAGGCGGCCTCCCATCGCGAGGATGGAAGACAGAGGCGGCGGCACCATGCCAGTGGCGGCTCCGCACCGCAAGAACAGGTGACTGGCGTGGCCTAGGCCGCATAAAGATGGCGACAGCGGCGGCCTGCTGCGGAAGGTCCCAGCGAGGGCGACGGGAGCAGCAGCAGCGGCCTCAGGGCCGCATAGGAGGAAGTCTGCGGCAGCGGCCTGGTCCGGGAGCGGGCCCAGGCCGCGAAGACATGTGCCGGCGGTAAGTGAAGACCTGCTCGCGGGATGGGGGTCTGCGAGCAGGATCGTATCACGCACACTTTTCAAGGGTGGGAATAATGTGGCTCAACAAACAAACTGGAGACCCATCTCAAGCAAGCCACCATGCTCTCTGCTCATTCCTATCCTAGAGACATTTTCCTCCAAACTGAAAAAAAATAAAAAGTCCTTGATGATAATTGCAAGTTACACGGAACTTCATCTCCATGCAAATAGGAGATTTTCACTCAATGGCGCAATATTAGAGTTTGTGCCTTGGATAATTCCGCCACCTTCCAGCTCACTTTCCTGACCTTTGGTCATAAGATCAAGCAGCGGCTGCACTGACAGAGCCAATGAGAAGCGTCTGGCAGCATGCTGGGCCTGTTGGTGCCTGTCCAGGCACAGCCAGGGAGAGGAAATGGTGCCGGAGCAGATATCCCAAGGAAATTGCATTGAAGAAAATGTGTGAAAGAGGAACGCAGTGAGATAACTGCATTGTCTGCTGCAAAGCCTTAGCAGGTTCCAGCATGAGTATTGCTGGACCCTCACCAGGTCCATGGAAAGAGGAGGAGTAACCTAGCAGTTAGAGAGCCAGGGAAGCCAGAGCTCAAATGCTGCTGCTGCTCCTTGTGACCATGGGCAAGTCACTTAACCCTCCATTGTCTCAGGGACTCTATTTTCTAAGCTTTTTCCCCATAGACACAGAACGGAAGAAAATCTTTAGTAAATTGGATCATTAGATTGTAAGCCCTGTAGAGCAGGGAATTACCTACAGTACCTGAATATAATCCACTTTGAAGTAGCTAACAGTCATGAAAGGAGGAATTGAAATAAAATTTATTATTATTTTTTTAATGTTACAGAGATACTTAAAGATGTCATTCTTAGAAGTCTGCTTTCAAGGTCAGAACAAAGTCCATATACTGGAAAACTAGCATGTTGCACGAGAGGGAAACAACAGTGCCAAGAAAATGATTCCTCAATCAGACAGTGTGAGAGTGGGACAGCAGTGTCAGGGGAGATGAGTCCTCAGTCACAGACAGTGTGAGGGTGAGACAGCAGTGTCAAGGAGATGAGTCCTCAGCCACAGACTGTGTGAGGGTGAGACAGCAGTGTCAAGGAGATGAGTCCTCAGTTACAGATAGTGTGAGAGTGAGACAGCAGTGTCAAGGAGATGAGCTGTCAGTCACAGACAGTGTGAAGGTGGGACTGCTGTTTCAGGGAGATGAGTCCTCAGTCACAGACAGTGTGAGGGTGGGATAGCAGTGTCAGGGAGATGAGTCCTCAGTCACAGACAGTGTGTGAGTGGGACAGCAGTGTCAGGGGAGATGAGTCCTCAGTCACAGACTGTGTGAGGGTGAGACAGCAGTGTCAAGGAGATGAGTCCTCAGTCACAGACAGTGTGAGAGTGGGACAGCAGTGTCAGGGGAGATGAGTCCTCAGTTACAGATAGTGTGAGAGTGAGACAGCAGTGTCAAGAGATGAGTCCTCAGTCACAGACAGTGCGAGGATAGGACAGCAATGTCAGGGAGATGAGCTGTCAGTCACAGACAGTGTGAAGGTGGGACTGCTGTTTCAGGGAGATGAGTCCTCAGTCACAGACAGTGTGAGGGTGGGATAGCAGTGTCAGGGAGATGAGTCCTCAGTCACAGACAGTGTGTGAGTGGGACAGCAGTGTCAGGGAGATGAGTCCTCAATCACAGTGTGAGGGTGGGATAGCAGTGTCAGGGAGATGAGTCCTCAGTCACAGACAGTGTGTGAGTGGGACAGCAGTGTCAGGGGAGATGAGTCCTCAGTCACAGACTGTGTGAGGGTGAGACAGCAGTGTCAAGGAGATGAGTCCTCAGTCACAGACAGTGTGAGAGTGGGACAGCAGTGTCAGGGGAGATGAGTCCTCAGTTACAGATAGTGTGAGAG
Source organism: Rhinatrema bivittatum (assembly GCF_901001135.1). NCBI lineage: Eukaryota > Metazoa > Chordata > Amphibia > Gymnophiona > Rhinatrematidae > Rhinatrema > Rhinatrema bivittatum. The sequence goes on from NC_042630.1 coordinate 28,173,958, forward strand.
TGAGACAGCAGTGTCAAGGAGATGAGTCCTCAGTCACAGACAGTGCGAGGATAGGACAGCAATGTCAGGGAGATGAGCTGTCAGTCACAGACAGTGTGAAGGTGGGACTGCTGTTTTAGGGAGATGAGTCCTCAGTCACAGACAGTGTGAGGGTGGGATAGCAGTGTCAGGGAGATGAGTCCTCAGTCACAGACAGTGTGTGAGTGGGACAGCTGTGTCAGGGAGATGAGTCCTCAATCACAGTGTGAGGGTGGGATAGCAGTGTCAGGGAGATGAGTCCTCAGTCACAGACAGTGTGTGAGTGGGACAGCAGTGCCAGGGAGATTAGTTCTCAGTCACAGACAGTGTGTGAGTGTGACAGCAGTGTCAGGGAGATGAGTCCTCAATCACAGTGTGAGGGTGGGATAGCGATGTCAGGGAGATGAGTTCTCAGTCACAGTGTGTGAGTGGGACAGCAGCGTCAGGGAGATGAGTCCTCAATCACAGTGTGAGGGTGGGATAGCAGTGTCAAGGGAGATGAGTCCTCAGTTACAGACAGGGTGGGTGGGACAGCAGTGTCGGGGACATGAATCCTCAGTTACAGACAGCCTGAGGGTGGGACAGCAGTGTCAGGGAGATGAGTTCTCAGTCACAGACAGTGTGTGGGTGAGACCACAGTGCTGGGGAGATGAGTCCTCTGCCACAAACAGTCAGGCCGATACAGTAAAGCGCGGCCGCGGTTACCCTGCTTCTAACCCGCTTTATACCCACAATTTAGCCGCGTTAGTCCAACCCGCGATTCACTATCCCTTTTAACCCATCCTTACCGCTTCTATAAATCAACGGGTAACCCTTTCCGCCCGCGGCACGTATATGAGATGTAAACGATCGGATTAGCTATTCCCTCCCGTACAGTAACGTGCGCCCCGATTATCGCCTTTTTAACCTGTAGTTTTGCCACGCGTTTAACCTGCTAATTTACCACCTACCCTTACCCCTGCGTTAATGTGGAGCGTCAGGCAAGCCCCGGCAGAGAGAGACAGCAATAACAAGCTCCGGTCAAAATCGACTCGACATGTTATTAAAGCAAATGTGAATAAAGTGCCACAAAAGTAAACTTACTGCATGTGAATGACAAACAGTCCTCTCTCCCCCCCCCCTCCCGAGGCGCGTACCGCAGCTCCCCTGCCTCCCAGGGCAGCCGGCGGCGAAAGCCGCTTCCAGCAGCCCCCACCAGCGAAGGTGCATGAACGCACACCTGTACGTGCAATTTGGGCGCTGAAGGCAGCAAACTGCATGACCGAACGCCGTGACGTCATGGCGTTCGGTCATGCAGTTTGCTGCCTTCAGCGCCCAAATTGCACGTACAGGTGTGCGTTCATGCACCTTCGCTGGTGGGGGCTGCTGGAAGCGGCTTTCGCTGCCGGCTGCCCCCGGGAGGCAGGGGAGCCGCGGTGCGCGCCTCGGAAGGAGGGGAGAGAGGACTGTTTGTCATTCACATGCAGTAAGTTTACTTTTGTGGCACTTTATTCACATTTGCTTTAATAACATGTCGAGTCGATTTTCGCCGTGCGCCTTGCTTCGGGAGGGGGGGAGAGAAGATTGGCGATCCCCGATGCCCGAGCGTAGGAGAACCATCCACTTCCTGGTACCTGTCATTTCAAATGACATTTGAAATGACAGGTACCAGCGCACCCAGGATACTGTATAGGCGCTGTATAGCGCTCTATACAGTAAAATGGATTGCTCAAGCCTACCGCTTCATGGATGCAGTTTGGACGCGGCGTGCATGTGCGTCTAATTTAAATACTGTATCGAGCGGTATGTGATCCGAACTGTGCGCGCAGCAAACGAGGGTGCGCCCGGCACTGCCGCACTCTTTCTAACGTGTCCTTACTGTATCGGCCTGAGTGTGAGGGTGGGACAGCAGTGTCATGGAGATAATTCCTCAGTCACAGAGAGTGTGAGGGTGGGACAGCAGTGTCATGGAGATGAGTCCTCAGTTACAGAGAGCGTGAGGGTGGGATAGCAGTGCTGGGGACATAAATCCTCAGTTACAGACAGCGAGCAGGCAGGACAGCAGTGTTGGGGACTCAAATCTTCAGTTACAGACAGCGTGAGGGTGGGACAGTGGTGTCAGGGAGATGAGTTCTCAGTCACAGACAGTGTGAGGGTGGGACAGCAGTGGCAGGGAGATGAGTCCTCAGTCACAGACAGTGTGAGGATGGGACAGCAGTGTCAGGGAGATGAGTCCTCAGTTACAGAGAGCGTGAGGGTGGGATAGCAGTGCTGGGGACATAAATCCTCAGTTACAGACAGCGAGCAGGCAGGACAGCAGTGTTGGGGACTCAAATCTTCAGTTACAGAGAGCGTGAGGGTGGGATAGCAGTGCTGGGGACATAAATCCTCAGTTACAGACAGCGAGCAGGCAGGACAGCAGTGTCGGGGACATTAATCCTCAGTTACAGACAGCGTGAGGGTGGGACAGCAGTGTCGGGGACATGAATCCTCAGTTACAGACAGCGTGAGGGTGGGACAGCAGTGTCGGGGACATGAATCCTCAGTTACAGACAGTGTGAGGGTGGGACAGCGGTGTCAGGGAGATGAGTTCTCACTCACATACAGTGTGAGGGTGGAAGCTTGACCTAATTTTATGAGCTAATAAGGTCTGCTGTTCCTTATGGATTAATAAATTGTGCAGTGGAAGTGAAATCCTCATTGTGCGGCACCCAGTGTTAATCAAGCCTGTTTGGGTGTGTGAGTTTGTGTGTGTCTGTGTGTGTGTGTATAAATATGTATGTTTGTGTGCGTGAGAGTGTGTGTCAGTGTGTGTATGTATATATGTGTTTATGTCTGTGAGTGTGAGTGTGTGTGTCAGTGTGTGTATGTATGTTTGTGTGTGTCAGTGTGTATGTATGTTTGTGTGTGTGAGAGTGTGTGTGTCAGTGTGTGTATGTATGTTTGTATGTGTCAGTGTGTGTATGTATATATGTATGTGTGTATGTATGTATTTGTGTGTGTGAGAGTGTGTGAGTCAGTGTGTGTATGTATATATGTGTGTATGTATGTTTGTGTGTGTGAGAGTGTGTGTGTATGTATGTTTGTGTTTATGTATGTTTGTGTGTGTGTATGTATGTATGTATGTATGTTTGTGTGTCTGTGTGTTTCAGTGTATGCATGTGTGTATGTATATTTGTGTGTGTATGTATATATGTGTGTATGTATGTTTGTGTGTGTGAGGGTGTGTGTGTCAGTGTGTGTATGTATGTTTGTGTGTGTGTTAGTGTGTGTATATATGTATGTATGTGTGTATGTATGTTTGTGTGGGTCAGTGTGTGTATGTATATATGTGTGTATGTATGTTTGTGTGTGTGAGAGTGTGTGTGTATGTATGTTTGTGTTTATGTATGTTTGTGTGTGTGAGAGTGTGTGTATGTATGTTTGTATGTGTGTGTGTCAGTGTGTGTATGTATGTGTATATGTATGTTTGTGTGTGTGAGAGTGTGTGTGTCAGTGTGTGTATGTATGTTTGTATGTGTGTGTGTCAGTGTGTGTATGTATGTGTGTATGTATGTTTGTATGTGTGAGAGTGTGTGTGTGTCAGTGTGTGTATGTATGTGTGTATGTATGTTTGTATGTATGTGTGAGAATGTGTGTGTTAGTGTGTGTATGTATTTTTGTATGTGTGTCAGTGTGTGTATGTATGTGTGTATGTATGTTTGTATGTGTGAGAGTGTGTGTGTTAGTGTGTGTATGTATGTTTGTATGTGCGTGTGTCAGTGTGTGTATGTATGTGTGTATGCATGTTTGTATGTGTGAGAGTGTGTGTGTTAGTGTGTGTATGTATATATGTGTGTATGTATGTTTGTGTGTGTGTGTATGTATGTTTGTGTTTATGTATGTTTGTGTGTGTGAGAGTGTGTGTATGTATGTATGTATGTGTGTATGTATGTTTGTGTGTGTTAGTGTGTGTATGTTTGTTTGTATGTGTGTATGTATGTGTGTCAGTGTGTGTGTCAGTGTGTGTATGTATATGTGTATGTATGTTTGTGTGTGTGTTAGTTTGTGTATGTATGTGTGTATGTGTGTCAGTGTGTGAAATATGGACTCCTGAGGGGGAAGAGGGTTTTCTCAAACTGTTTCTTTTGGGATTAAATTCAGGGGTGCGTTTTACCCTGCGGATTTTGCCCCATGGTTTGACATGGGAAGTGCAGTTGTGCTTTCCTCGGCCCCTCGCTTGCTCTTGCTTTGGGGGATTTTGCAGGGAAAATTCTCGTGGAGATTTGAAAATGCTGTCCGCGCTCGTACTCTTCCTCTCCTGACCCGGCAATGCGGCTCAGGGTCCGGGCGTTGGGGAAGGCAGCCAGACTGTTCCCCGTTGCTATTTATCCACGTCCCCTCCCTCTCTCTCCTCAGTGTCTCGTGGTTTGTCAGCTCCTGTGGCTCCAGACAGGAAAGTCAAACCTCCACCTTAGATTATCACGACCTGACACCTCAGGGTGTCTCTCCTTCCTGAATTCTTATTTGTTTTATTCCCGCTAATTTTTATTCCATCAGTTCTTGTGTCTTCGCTCCTAAATTGTGGGTGGATCTGTTAGACTGAGGTTTGATGAGGTTCAGGATTTGTACGAATTTAATGATCACATGAGGCGCGGTGCGAGTTACTCCATCGTGCGCCCGATGCCTCTTGTGGTATAAGAGTGCTTGATGGAGTCAGGCATGTGAGGTGAGGCCCCTGCGACTGAGGAGTTCATCTGCAGGGGTTTCAAGTCCCCCAGGCAATGGGATGGGGGCCGGGATGTGCCTTTATAGATTTGTGCTTATGACAGAAGAGCCCAAGGCGGGCCAGGCTGGGTCAGAGCCAGTCCGGGTCTCTGGGAAAGTACCCGGCCGCTCCAAGTGGCGAGGTCCCTTCTTAGTTGCTCAGGCCCAGCTCCTGGCATAAGAGGTGCAATCCCCAAGCCTGTCCGACTTATCAGTTGCTAATGGACCTGTCCGAACCTTTTTTTCAACCACTGGCATGGGAGGGTGGATTTCAAAGAATAAGCGCAACGTTCTTAGTCTCCAACCTATAACGTCATCTCGTACCCTTTCCCTCCTCTTCCACCCACTTCCTCTGCTCTCCTTCATGTTTTCTGCCGTCCTTCTCTCTGTCGCCCATCTCCTCTTCTTGCTGGCTCTCTCATCCATTGCCCTTCCCCCCCCCCTACCCGCAGGTTTTACTGGGATCTGATCATGCTCCTGCTCATGGTGGGGAACCTCATTATCCTCCCTGTGGGAATCACCTTCTTCAAAGACGAGAACACCCCTCCCTGGATTGTCTTCAACGTCCTCTCGGACACCTTCTTCCTGGCCGACCTGGTTCTGAACTTTCGGACCGGCATCGTGGTGGAGGACAACACGGAGATCATCCTGGACCCCCACACCATCAAGACGAAGTACCTGAAGAGCTGGTTCCTGGTGGACTTCATCTCCTCCATCCCGGTGGACTACATCTTCCTGATCGTGGACCTGGAGACCCAGGTGGACTCGGACGTGTACAAGACGGCCCGAGCCCTGCGCATCGTGCGCTTCACCAAGATCCTGAGTTTGCTGAGGCTGCTGCGGCTCTCCAGGCTGATTCGCTACATTCACCAGTGGGAGGAGGTAAGAGGCGCCTGCGCACCCCCCACCTCCTCTTCCTGAGCACAGTGACCCTGGAGGGGTGCCCCCCTCATCCCCGCGGAGGTGGCAGCAGGTTACAGACCCCCTGCTTGCACTGTACTGGAAGCAGCTTACCTGCTCTCTGTGCTGGGGGGGGCTTCTCAACCCAGTCCTCTGGGCACAACCTAAGCCAATCAGGGGGGTCTGCATGAGGTGGATTTGCATGCGCCGCCCCCATTGGATGCAAGCCTATCTCATGCACATGGATATCCCGGAAACCTGATTGGCCAGGTGCGTCCCGAGGACTGGGTTGAGAAGCCCCTGCTCTGTGCCAGTGATTGGAAAAAAAAAAATCCCTCAGCTTTAAGTAAAACAATGCAGTCAGATGCACCGATTGCATGATCGGCCACGTAATGGTGTGACCAGGCCTGCAGGGCCTTCTCTGTGGCGGGCCCTAACGTTATGGAACTCTTTATCCTCCTCCATTCGAGCATTAAAAAAGACCTTTAAGAGGGGGCCTTTTAAAAGCATGGAAAACATTTTTGCTTTGCAGCGCATTTAACCTGGGAGAGCAGTTACGGTGCTGAACTAATTATTCTGTGGGCAGATGTATGCCAACGCTGGATAATGGGGTGTGGCCTTGAGTGGGCTTTATTTCAATGTTGTTTTGATTTAGATGTTTTCATCCTATGTAAGGTTTAAGTGTTCCCCACCTCAAACCTTGGGATGACGCAGGTTAATATAAATAGTCCCATGATCACACATGCAATCGTGTAGAAACGCAGTCACACGTGAAGACATGCAATCGCACGGTCATACACGCATGCCTGCACATGGACAGATGTTTGCATGCGCAAAGCTACCCTCACGTCATCTCAGTCAGGCTTGAGACAGGTAGGCTGCAGACTGGCATGGCGGAGAGTTTGCCATCATGCTAACGCCTCCGCTTTCTGCTTTTCTCGTTGGTTAGATTTTCCACATGACCTATGATCTAGCCAGCGCTGTGGTGAGGATCTTTAACCTGATTGGGATGATGCTGCTCCTCTGCCACTGGGATGGCTGCCTCCAGTTTCTGGTGCCAATGCTGCAGGATTTCCCAGAGGACTGCTGGGTCTCCATCAACCAGATGGTGGTGAGTGGGGTCTCGTCTTCCGTACGCACCAATCCCTCTCTTTAAGCCCCTGCACCGTCCATGCGCCAGATAGCAGCAGCCCCCCATGTCATGAAGTCACGTTCAGGGTGTATCTGAAAAAATAAAACAGACAGAAGGTACGAGGAATAGGGGGTTACAGAAAACATAAGAGGAGTGGAAGGCATGGATAACCTAAGGGAGGGATAACTTAAGGGAGCAGAGAGCATGGACGGTCTTTGGAGCTTTCAAGGGCTGTGGACTGAGAGGTGAGATGAGTTCTGAGGTTTCTAGGGGGAAAGGGTTGGGTGTCCACGACCTTGGACTGAGTATCAGTGACCCTGAAGGTCCCAGGGCAAGGCCACTTAGGCAGACTTACTTCAGTATGAATAATGTATTGTTAATTAACACCAGAGGCCAGCCCAATTAAGGATCAGGTCTCTTTAGCAGGACTGAGATCATTTGGTTCTCGGAAGCTCTTATGGAAAAAATCCCTACACAAGAAGCAGCAGTAATCCTGGCAGAGAAGGGTCCTGAAACAGGATTCTTAAATAAAACGGTTTCAGCTGAATTTCATTTTGGGGTTGTTTTTGCAGTTGTGACTTCTTAAATATATTTTTAGAGGCACCGACTTACCAGAATAGCTCTGATAATTAATCCCTTTGCTGAGAGATCCCGTGATAGCATTAACACCATCCACAGGCAGTGTCACCCCCAGACATGTGGGGCGAGAGAAATCTTAGCACGCGCCAGGCTTGAGAGCACTATGGGAAATGTAGTTTTGAGGAGCCTGGAACTCCCCACCTGTCTCCCTCGGGCAGAGAGGTGGAGCCTTTAAGGACCACACGGTGCTTCTCTCCGCCTCCTGCCAGCTCCCTGGAGCCTCCACTCAAATCCTCGCCCAGACCTCGCATTTTCAGGCCAGATTGATCCATTCCAGGTTTTTGGCCCCATTGCATGCATGGAGATGTAGTTCCTGCTTGTCTTGGGGGGGGGGGGGGGGAAACCAAGGCTTGATCAGTCTCGCCAAAGAGAATGGAGCCAATTGGCCACCCTCAATCCACCAGACGGGTTTGTTCTGCCAAGGGCCTATCACTGTGAAATTCTTTTGCAGAAGAAGACATCAGTTGGTTACAGGCCAGGGTTCGCTCTACAGGAGGCATCTTCTAGCATAAGTTACACTGTATTTTAGTAGCAAGAATTAACCAGACACATTTTTTAAACCTCAGGTGCTCAGAGGTTGTTCTACCTTCCTAATGCCAGCTCTAGGTATCGTAACACGTTATCATTGCAAGATTTTCCTGGTGCATGCAACAGCGGGCGCTGCCAGTGCATGCTTGGGCAGGCCCAGAAGGCAGAGGACACCTAAGAGCTGAATGCCCCAGGAGCAGGTCCGGAGCTAGGGAGCATGTTCCCAAGGAGGAAGGGAGCACTTGGCGCCTGGGGACCACTGTGCATGGCACGCCACCTCTAAAGCATAGTGAGTGCATGCCAGGTGGCACCAGGAGCATGTCCGCCCTGTGTGCGAGAGACCCAGGGAGAGGGAGGTCCAAGTGCTCTGGAGAAATGGGAATCAGGAGAGGGAGGAAGGAAGGGGGGACCACCCAGGCATCTCAATTTCCTGAGGCACGGACCATGGGGAAGAGGGGGCGAACAGGGCCATCCTCCAACAACAAGGGAGTCCTTAAGAAACCTTCTTTCCAATTTAACAAGTCTTCTCTTTGCAATGGCTTCAGGCGTTGTGTACAGTGCATGAAAGACAAGAACAGCCCTGCACACTGCATTGGGGGCATGCGGGGGGCAGGGAGGGGGGGGTGTCCTGCTCAATGGATTGACCTTTCACCTCAGGGTCACCGGGTCAAACCTGCCCGGACTGGACTTTGCCCGGGCCTGTGAGCCCTGAGCGCCCTGCCCGTGCTCTGCGCACGGACCTCTGTCGGCGTCACGTTTCAGCCGGGCGCCCTTCTGTAAAGAGGATGTGGGGTGCAGCATGCCACAGGACAAGGCAGGGCGAAGGTTAGGTGGCTGTTGGGTTCGATGCAGCTGCCTCGGTCGCCTTGTGCTTTTCATATCACTGGAAATAATTCCTTTATAAAAGATTTCAGCGCTCGAAAGGGTTTCACAAATGCTGGTGTCGGGGGGTGGGGGGAGGGGGGATGTTTCCCCACAAACTATCTTCCAACTTGCACAGAGAGGTCAGTGCTAGGGGCAGCGTAGGGATAGGGATGGAGCCAGGAGGCCTCCGAGCATCCCAGCGCGGTGCCAGGCCAAGCCTCTGCCTTCTGGTGTCAGACGCGGGCTTGCGTGTCTCCCCGGTTAGTGACACACACCCCCCCCCCCCACGGTGCAGACGCACGTCGCTGCAGTGCAGGTACCTTAGGGGATCTCACCTGCTCCTGCGCTGTTGCAGGTCTGTAATCCTGCAGAACCTCCCAGGTGCACTCGGCCGGCACCACGCCTGCTCCCGTCAGGAAACTGAGGCCTGCCGCCTTCCAGGCCGGGCGCTCTTTCCTGCGGATGCGTGTGTGCTCCCCTCTCTCTCTCTCTCGCTCTCTCTCTCTGCCTGCTCAGGCTTGGACATGTTGTCCCTGCTGGCTCCGCTTTTTCCGGCACATATTCTAGGAAATGTCCCTAGAGTCCTTGGTGCTCAGCTTACGCCTCCCTGCTTTGGAGGAGGAGGAGAGAGACTGCTGCGAGATGCCTGCCAGACTCATGGCCGGTCCCCACCTACTCAAGAGCCGTAACTCCGGAGGATGCCCCTTGTGAAGGTCTCGTTTGATATTAGGAGGTAGATGTCAGGGCATCTGTGTTGTGGCTGGTTTCCCTTTGTACAGAGTGCACTGGGACCCAGGAGGATTAGCTTAAGAGGACGAAGGGAAATGTCACTCATCCTCCGATCCTTCCTCCCTTGATTTTATACCAGTGATGTCATGTCAGTGTCCCTACCCTGGGTTCAATATCATAAAGCAGCCTCCCGCAGCTTGTCCTGCATTCCAAGGCCCTGTTGCGGGTTTCACTGGGAAGTGGCTTGCTTATTGGTGGCCTCTATCCTGGCGTCACCACCAACAAAGGTGGACATGGCTCCTTATTGCCGACAGTGATACACTTGTCCTCAAGGTGGAGTTGGGGAGAGGCACGGAGGTAGCTGATTACCCTTATGTCCGTCCCCCTCTCTCTCTCTTGTCACCAGCAGCTGAGTGTCTTGCCTGCTTTTCTCTGCGATGGGGGAAAGAAGGGGGAGAAGGACCCCCCCTGCTACCACATGCAAGGTTTGCAGAGTAGAAAGTGAACAGGTGGCAGAGAGGCCAGGCTTCCTTGGACGAGGCGTAGGGATAGCGAGAAAAGTGACAGATCATTTTGCCGGTGGCCTTCTTCCTCACCCCCACAGGAGGTTTGGCCCTTGCCTACCTGCAGCCCTCAGCTGCCGAACCGGAGTGATCAGTGCCGTGTGTAGCCGTATTTCTGTCCTTCTCTCTGTCTCCGTCTCCAGAATGAGTCCTGGGGGAAGCAGTACTCCCATGCCCTCTTCAAAGCCATGAGCCACATGCTGTGCATTGGCTATGGCCAGCAGGCCCCGGAAGGGATGACCGACGTGTGGCTGACCATGCTGAGCATGATTGTGGGGGCCACCTGCTACGCCATGTTCATCGGGCATGCAACCGCTCTCATCCAGTCGCTGGACTCGTCTCGACGCCAGTACCAGGAGAAGGTGAGTGCACTCTGTGAAAGCGCCCTGCCAGCACCAGTCGCACCCCAGACACTCTCAAGGAAGAAAATCTGAAATGTTTCATCTGGGGTGGGGGTGGTCACAGTGCAGGTCGCAGCTCTACCCAGACTTTAGAATAGGATGTTTCATATTAGAGGGATAAGGTAACTAGTGGGTTTAAGAAAGATGTCCCCTGTAATGTCCAGTAATTTCAGTGATTTTCAATAGCTCAGATGGAGAGATTTTGATATTTGAGATGCTGAAAACACCGAACTCTCTGGATATGAATGAATAACTGGCTTGGTTAGGAGGGTGGTTGTCTTTCAGTGAGGGTGTCAGCCTCGAGAAGGATTGGGGGTTGAAAGCCGAGAAAACCAAACATACTAACCTTCCTGACTCAGCACACCCCATGGCCTAAAGCCCAGGCTGGTAACCTCTCTGTATCTTTCTGGCAGTATAAACAAGTGGAGCAGTACATGTCCTTCCATAAGCTGCCTTCAGATACCCGGCAGCGGATCCATGAGTACTATGAACACCGCTATCAGGGCAAGATGTTTGATGAGGAGAATATTCTCGGTGAGCTCAGTGAGCCCCTGAAGGAGGTAAGTGCCTGGGCCAGACGGTTATCCATAGACAAGCAAAGATCGCCTGGGGTGCACTATATGGGGAGGAACATGCTCACACTTTACATTCAGGATATTGAGATCTGGTGTTTCATTTCAGTTTTGTGGGGCTGGGGGGTGGGGGAGGAAAGACGGGGAGTATAAGGCCAGGCCAGGCCAGCTCTATCTCAGGGGGTCTGGGCTTTGTCTTAGATTAAGATGCCTTTTCTGAAACTTCAGAACCTCTGCTAGAAGTCGGGGCCAAGTCAGAGTCCTCCAGCAGCCCTGTATGCCATGACCCTAGTGGTGCTCCTGCCATTGCCGGCCCCCACAGCTCCCCTTGTTTTTGCCTCCCCAGGAAATCATCAACTTCAATTGCCGGAACCTGGTAGCCAACATGCCGCTGTTCGCTAATGCGGACCCCAACTTTGTGACAGCGATGCTGACCAAGCTACGCTTTGAGGTGTTCCAGCCGGCAGACTACATCATTCGCGAGGGCACGGTGGGCAAGAAGATGTATTTCATCCAGCATGGGGTGGTCAGTATCCTCACCAAGGGCAACAAGGAGACCAAGCTGTCTGACGGCTCCTATTTTGGAGGTGAGTTGTTGCCAGAGAAGAGCGGGACCAGGCTCTCCAGGACTTAACCTGCACAGAGCCTACTCCTGCTCCTTCCCCCTAGCTCAGGGACCCCTGGGAAAAAAAACATAGTAGATGATGGATGACAAAGACCAACTGGCTCATCCAGTCTGCCCAGTCATTCCTGTTCACGTTGCAAGGATATCTCCCAGCTGTCGCAAAACATGAGCCCGCAACGGATCTCTCCTTAACCAGGACCGTTCGTGACATCTTTGTATTCTACCATCCTGGGCAGATGAGCACATTTATTTTATCTATTTATTAGATGTATAAATCGCCTTTCAAATTATTTCTAGGCGATGAGCTTAAGGAACGTTCAGAATAATTACAGATAAAACAAAAAACCCCCCACTAAAATACAGTCAATAAATAACGTTCGAACCACAAAGGTAAAATCACCTAACATAGAAAAATAACCAGTGCCAGCATATTGCAATCAGAGCTGCATAGTACGAGCACAGCCATAATATACACTGCGCTGGATACTCAAATAAATAAAACTGGTGGGGAAAATCCGATCAGGCCTTAACAACACCGCATCCACAATTTAAAATCTGCAGCCAGTATCTTTACAGACTACAACATAAATCACTGGGCCAGTCAGGACTCTGACACATTAATGCCGGTTTAAACAAATAGCCCTTAACCTTTTGTCTGAAGGACACCCTGCAGCATTCAGATCTCATTCCATCGGGTTTCCTGTTCCTGAGCTCTGGGTCAGCCACTGCCAACGTGCACTCTCGCGCCTCCCATAACCGGAGCTTTCTCGCCAAAGGGATCTTAAGTGTTCAAACCGGGGTGTAGATCTTCAGTAAAGGTCTGCTTGGAACAGGGACCCCCTCGGCAGATTAACCCTTTGAAAATGCATGGTAGTGTCTGAAACCCTACAGGCCACAAAATTGGTAAGCAATGTAAGGACATCAGTATAGGGGGCTACAGGTTGCGGTCCATATGGACCACTGCATATAAGAGCACAAGGTCCCTCCCTTCCCATGACTAACCGCAGATCGCTGAGTGATATGTGGTCCCTGATTACAGCAAAATCTCAGGATGAAACTGGTTACAGCTCAGGGAGCCACTGCTAAGGGGCAAATAATTTTGGAGGAAGGAACTCCAGGATACTTGAGTGAAAAACTCCACGGTGGTGTGCGAAGTAGTTAATATGGGAAAGGAATGGAGATTTCATTCAAATGTCCGTGGTCGCTGATGTGCACTCAGCGAGAGGCCTTAAAGCAAAGACACTGCCACGGTGTTCACTTTGTGCTCCATCTGTATGAGGGACGCTTGTCAGGGGGCTGCAGAGAGAGGCCTGGAAGGTGAGCTTTGCCCCTTGTCTCCCCAGAGATCTGTCTCCTGACCCGCGGGAGGAGGACGGCCAGCGTCCGGGCCGACACCTACTGCCGTCTCTACTCCCTCTCTGTGGACAACTTTAACGAAGTGCTGGAGGAGTACCCCATGATGCGCAGGGCCTTCGAGACCGTGGCCATGGACCGCCTGGACAGGATAGGTGAGGGTCACAGCCTCTTCTTGCTCCGGGGCTGGGACTACCCAGCCAGAGAATGGGCTTGTCCATCTGACTCTTCAGCCCCCCCTCTCCCCCTCCCCCTCCCCCTCCGTTTGCACTCTGCATAATATTTTTTTGTATTAAGAGATTATAGAGGATCTCCATTATGGAGCCCCGGTCTACATCATGCGGTAGAGGTGACAAGAGTCGCCTGCATGATTGATTTATTTATTTAACTTTTAATTTTTTTTATACCGCAATTCATGTAGCAATGTTACATATCATTTCGGTTTACATTATAACATTAAACACGCATGAAAGAATGGGAATACATCGAACAGGTAGATGAACTTGGAACAAGAAAAAACTTGGGAAAGAAATACAATGAATACTAAACGGTAATGAGATTTTAGGACAAGTCACGGAACCTGGTGTACATATGGATAGATTGAGGTGAGGTTATTGGTATGGATGAGAAGCTTGTCCGAATAGCCAAGTTTTGAGTCTCTTCTTGAAGGTGCTTGGGCTCGGTTCCTTCCGGAGTTCTGGAGGTAGAGAGTTCCACTGCGCAGGGCCCGCTGTGGATAGAGAGCGTTTATTTAATGAGGTTTTGATGGGTGGGGCGAGGAGAGTATCTTTATAAGTTGTTCTCACCATTCACTTAGCCACTGCCATTAGCAATGGTTACATGGAATAGACTTAGTGTTTGGGTACTTGCCAGGTTCTTATGGCCTGGATTGGCCACTGTTGGAAACAGGATGCTGGGTTTGATGGACCCGTGGTCTGACCCAGTATGGCATGTTCTTATGTTCTTATGTCTGGTGGTTATATGTGGATGCAAAGGGATATTGAGATCCAGTGGGATGAGCTTGTGAATGGATTTGTGGATAATTGTTAGTATTTTGTAAGAGATTCTGAACTTGATTGGAAGCCAGTGAAGGTTTCTTAAGATGGGGGTAATATGATTTCTTTTGTTTGATTTGGTTAGGATCCTGGCTGAAGCGTTTTGAAGCATTTGTAAAGGTTTTATGGTGTTAGCTGGGAGGCCGAGTAGGAGCGAGTTACAAGAGTCGATTTTTGAGAAAATGATTGCTTGTAGGACTGACCGGTAGTCTTGGAAGTGTAGGAGCGTTCTGAGCCGTTTCAGGACTTGCAGTTTGTAGAATCCATCCTTGGTGGTATTATTTATAAATCTTTTTAGGTTTAATTGATTGTCCATGATGCAGATCCAAGGCCTGCTGCGGACACAGCAGGACTCTTGAGCACCCTGAACTGGGGAGCAGTCACCCCTCTTCCCTCCCCCCCCCCCTTTTATACTGGGGTGCATCTTCAGAGTTACGCCTTGAAACGCGACTGTATTATCTGTGAAATGGTAACAGTAGTGCTCCTGAGAGCAGAGGAGGGTCTCTCCAGAGAGCCATCATATCCTCCCAGGGTACCTCTCCTCTCCCCTCCCCAGCCCATCCTATCAACACCCTGCAATTCTGGGTCAGCTGCCTGGGTACTTCCCTCTCCCGTGGCAAGAGCACCCTACCGCTATCCCTTCTTCCTCCTTGGGTAACCAGGGGGATCTAGTATCCACCTTTACTATCCCGTTTTCCTGTGCTCCATGGAAAATCTCATGTTTGGGCTCTGCCATCTGACTATTATCAAACCTTTTAATGCAGAATCAATCCTCTGTGTTTTGCATATCATATATCATTTCACAATACACCTTTGTGTCTATCACCACCACGCTCTGCTTATCATCCCTTACTGTATATTCCATTTCTAAATACATAGCACACACTTCTACACATATCACCCTTTGCTGTGTATACCTTTTGTGCATATCGCACACCTCCCGAGGCCTTATCACGTCTCTCTGTGTGCTATGATCTCCGTCTGTATTATCCCCCTTTTCAAGGTAAGAAGAATTCCATCCTGCTTCGCAAGAGGAAAGAGAACAGCACAGGATCTGTGAACAACGAAATGATCCAGCAGATTGTGAAGCACGACAGAGACATGGCCCACCACATCCAGGACTTTCAGCGGCCACCATCAGCTGGCCGGGACCTTGGCAACAAACCGGTCATCTGGGAGCCCCTGGTCCATGCACCCTTGCAGACGGCCGCTGCCACCACGAACGTAGCCATCGCCTTGACCCACCAGCAGAGCCTGCAGACCCATATCTTCCTGCCTCCGTCATCCCTCTGCAGCCCGATGTCTCCCGAGGCCACCCTGCTCACCAGGCACGTCAGGAGGTCCCAGCCCAGTCTAGCAGGCTCTAGACCCTCTTCTGTCAGCTCTCCCTCGGGGGCCCAATCTCATTTGCAGACACCTGCCGCTGGCTCCCCTTCTTCTCCCATGATTCAGTCTCCGCTGCTGTTGGAAACCGGGAGTCAGAAACAAAGCAATATGGGGCAGACCCTCCAAGGCTCAGCAGGAATGAGTCAAGCAACCCAAAGAATGGACCCACCAGTGCTGGCAAAGCCACCGCCAACGACCTCTCAACCGCAGCTCTCAAAATCACGGGGCACCTCGGCATCGACCTCTTTGCTCCAGCAGCAAGCAGGGGCTCCAGCCTCGAGCGCCGAGCAAGGCCCAAGCCATGTGTCCAGGAGGACGCTGCACTACAGTCTGTCCAGGGCCACTGGCTCCCACATCTCTCTGCTGATGCAGCAAGCATCTGGCACCCCACAGCAGCTGGTGAAGCACAAAAGCACCCAAGGGCTGCCCATTGGGAGGTTAACACAAGACGTCCGTCTTATGTCTGCCTCTCAGCCCTCTTTGCCCAATAAAGTCGCTCAGCAACTGGAGAGATATCCTTCCCAACAGGCTATGGAGTCTTCGGGTAACATCACCCATAAATCCAGTCCCTCGGTGCCTGGGCTCCTGGCCAAGCCATCCCCTGCTGCCCCAGGGCCCTCGCCCCTTCAACGGCAGATGCCTTCAGGATCCCTGGCGCTGTCCACCCGACCACCGAGTGCAACAGCTCTGCCCCAGTCTCCTGTTTCCACCCCCAGGCAGGCCACCTCTTCCCGGAAGGGCTCCGTGGTTTTCAGCCCTGAACTGGAAGTCGGGAAACCAAAACTCCCTTCTAATATGTGAGCCTTGAACCGGCGTCAGTGAAGACAGAGAGCGAGAGAGGGAGAATGAAGTGCTGCTTGCCTTTCGCACCCCATCTGAACGGCACCGGAGCTCCTGCATCTCCAGAACTGATGAGGCTCAGGCACCGAGGACGCAAAGAGCTCAGGAGAGGGTGAGGACATGCAGGTGGGCTTTTGCCTGGGACGTTGTTAAAGCTGGCCAGACTGCTTGGTGGGAGGGCGGGAAGCATGGACCGGCCTCTGTACATGCCTTGGTGCGTTCTCCTTTGCACTTTACAGGATACGTTATTTATTTAATTCACTGGTTGCACCCAGAGGTGACACTGCAGACGGGGACGACCTCTGTCTCTCTTCTTCCTTCTTCCTGGTGATAATAACTATCTTTGGACAGAGAGGGAAGGCCACAGAAGAAGCCGTGGTCCTTTTATTGGTTTTCTATCCTGGCATATAAAGAAGAAGGCATCACTGAAAGGAACCACGTGCAGACCCTCACTTCTCTCCATAGGAGGTCTCCTGGGGTCCCTGGCTGCTGGCTCAGAGGATAAAACCCTGCCTGCAGGGGGCCTGATCCAGCACAGGCCTGCCGGAGCAAGACCAACGTCAAAACCCGCCCAATCTCCTCGAGGGGGGGGGGGCCAGCACAAGCACTCACTGGGATCCCTGGCCGATTCCAAAGAATTTGATGAGTGACCCCCCTGTCTTAACGGGCGAGGAGGACCTTTCATTCCGGGCAGAGGTCACAGCTTCCTTCCAGGGTGCTGGCAGCCCAGGCAGAGCGCCGGTTTCAGCTGAAGGGCAGCAACCATGGGATCTAGCAGGTCGGCGGGGGCGAACGCTACCTTTCTCCCTTCTTGTGGCTCTCACCGCTGGACCTGCTTCCCCCATTCCCCCACCTGGATGAACACCGATAAGGCCCGGGGACGCAGAATCATTGTTGCGCTTGGGTTCAGCAGCGGGACTAGAGACAAATGAGAGGGAGGGGGGTTTCTCTCTCTTTCTCGTCTCCCTCACACGAGGGGGGGTGGGATTTCTCAGATCACAGGGACAGCATAATTAGTGTCTTCGTTCGCCTCTGGGCTCCTTCCCCCGCACCCCATGAGCCCAGAACATTCACTGCCAACTATGGACACATTCCAGAGAGCTTCCTCCCTCTTCCCTGGAAACAGACACTGCTGCCTTCTTTCACAGTACCGCTATTTTTGTTAAAGATATTCTATTTTACCTAGCGATTTTAAAAGGATTGTGCAATAAGACATGACGGTGAAGACACCGAGTCCTAGGAGGGGTGGGGTGGGAAGTAGGCTTAAAAACAAGACTACCAGGTAGCCCCAGGCCCACTGTGTCTATGGTTTTGTACTTCCAATTTCTCTAAGAAAGGTGACAGGAGCCCTCCCCCTCCCCCTCCCCCACCCCCATGCATCTACGCACGAATGGTAAAAACCAGGACTAGATTTGGATTTAATTCTTCTTCTTTGCAAACTCAAGCTCAAGATGAGTTAGGATTCAGTTGTAGGCGGTAGGTCCCTGCCCCAGAGGACTTACAATGCAAGCTGAAGTGACTCGCCTAAGGTCACAAGCATAATGATGGGCAACAGTGGGATTCGAATCCTGGCTCCCCTGGTTCTCCCTCACCTCCCCCTCATCACCCTAGGTTTTCGTTGCTCCTTGCAGGAACAATCAGTGAAGTCAGAAACAAAAAGGGGCCCATGTCCTGCTGCAGACTCCGGGCGCCGTCCTGGGGCTGTGGTGAGAACCCTGCAGCCAGCAACAGTCTTGGCTTAGCTCCTACCCGTCAGGGCTTTAGCCGCGTAATCTTGGGGAGGAGGCAGGACCTGCAGCTCCCATGGCTCCACGCTGGGCCGGGAGCACTGCTTTGGGCTGCTTCAGCACAGTTTCTCCCTCCGTCCCCCTCAAGCTGCACTGCAAGCCCCTCGAACTCATCCGGGAGGTTGGGTGCAGGTCCCCGAGAAGTCCATCAGGGAAACGGGAAGGAATTCTCCAAAATCCAGAGACCAACCTGGGGCCTCCTAAGCAGCCTAGAGTCATCAGATGACCCGGTCCTGGGATTGCGTTTTCAGGATTTCCACCATGACTGTGCTTGAGATGCTGTAGATTTGCATGCGCTGACTCCGTTGTGTGTAAATAGATCTCATGCACGCCGATTGTGGAAATCCCCAAAACTCAGGCTGGATTGTGGCCCTTGAGGACCCAGTTTAGGGGTCCCCTCTGCTCCAGACCATCGGGAGCAGGCTGACCCAGTCCTGGCTTTGCCCCCAGTGCACCTTTGAAAATCTCAGCACTGCCGAGTGATCCAGTTCCAGGAGGGAACTTTTAGGCCAGTCCCGGTTTTGGAACTTACATCCCAGTGCATTGTGGTATTTGTAGTTCCTGCTGCCATTTTTTTTTTTAAGTCAGCGCCGCAGTTTGCAGAAGACATCGGGCTGGCCTGAAATCTCCCTCTTGGTACTGGGTCACTCGGCATCTCTGTGGACCTGTAATTCCAATTTTTTTTTTTTTCTTAAAACGGAAAACAACCTTTCTCCCCTCCCCAAATAAAAGCCCACCAGAAACCGGGGCAGGTCCATAAATGCACGGGGTATATACACCCAGGCCTGGCACGGCACCAGCGCGGCCACCCAGACTCAGCTTTCATTCTCCCCACCCCCATCCCCATCCTGCCCTTGAAAATACGCAAAGACAAACGGGAGAAGGTCCCGCATGCTCAGCGGCCACCTCGCCCAGGCCAGCGCAAACTGGGCGATCCAGTCCTGCCTTTGCAGGGAGATGTAGTTGGGGTCCGCAAGCCATGAGCAGGCGCACGCAACGCAGGGCGAGGGAACCTTACCCCCCTCCTCGCCTGGGTCTTCCTTGAAGCTTGAAAAGAAAAAAAAAGTGAGGCTAGGGTTACCCCGATGCCTCCACCTCACCTCACCCAGGCCCATCCAGTCCTGCTTTTGTCCCAGTGCATGCAGGGAGATGCGGTTCGACTCCCCTAAAAAAAAAAAAAAAAGCAGAGACTACATCTCCCTGCTTGCCATGGAAGAACCTGCCCGGGGGGGAGGGCCCGGCTAGGAGATGGCGCGGGAGCCTTGCACGCCCTTTGCTCGTCTCCCGGGCGCACCCTGCCAGGAGCCGGTGCCCTGACTCACCCCAGCTTGCGTCCCGTAACTCCCGTTCGCTTGTTCTCTCCCGTCCCTTCCTGAACCCCGCACGGCGCCGCGCCGTGGAGAGACGCACTTTAAGCCAAAAAGCCATTCTTTGCTCTCTTGGCCCCTGCTAAAAGAGAAAGGCATCCTTGGCCAGTGGGGGTTTCTGCAATGCGACGAGAGAGGTCAGAGCGGGGAGCAAAGAGCCTCTGCATGCACACCCGACCTGAAACCCTGGCAGGGAGGTTCGGGGATACACAGGGCTCGAGCATGTTTGGTTTTGGTGTTTTTTTTTTTTAAATGAAAAAAAAGAGGTGTCCCGGAAGCTGAATTAAAGACTTAACAGACTTTAGGCACAAAGAACCACTGTCAGCAAATGTCAGCCCATGGGGGTCTGCTCAGAAGGAAGGCCCTGCCCATAGGAAGGTGAGGGGCTGTAAGGCAAAGCTTCCTCCTATACTCCCCACCCCCAGCCTTTCACCTTCTGCCTTTCAGGAGTGCTGCTCTCCTACAAGGCTGGGCATGGGGGGAGGGCCTTCCCTTTACCGGTGGGGGTATCTCTTCCCTCGCCAGGGCACATCGCAGAATCTACCCGGTACCTTTGGGTTTGGACTTGCTCTGCCTTAAGCCTTCCTGCCAACATCAGGAAATGTTTCCTTCTCCGACACCCCTCAAACTCCCCCCCAGTCCTGGTCTCACGAAGCGGGCAGCAACACAGACATCAATATTGTAACTTCTATAGATTAGAGACAGATCTCGTACTCTAGGTGATAATAATCATAGGGGCAGTTCTAGCCACAGTGTTTGCGTAGGACTTTCGTGGCGTGCAGAAGCCGTTTACAACGGACAGTAAATAGCTTCCCGGCCCTTGGCCGGGCTAGTTAGACTTAGGATATTGGGGATTTATTCTACGTCGCAGGGTAGAGACGAAGGTGTTCAATAGGGGGCAGCGCGTAGCTCGGGCCGCAGCGATCAACCCCTTCCATGCCTGACTGCAGAAAGCCTTGGACTGCCTTCTGGTTTCAGTCTTTGGCTCTCCCCCCCCCCCCCCCCCCCCAGTTTCTCTCTCTTCTCTTTCTCTATCCTCTACCTACCACCACCACCACCAGTGAGTTCCCAGTATCCCCCATAGAGGAACCCCTGGGTTCCAGATCTACAGAGACTGCAGCCCTAGAACAATGGAAAGAGTTCTGGATCAGAGCTGAAACACGGGGGAGGGGAGGGGGGCCTCCCTGCCTCTCTGCCCCCACTCCCTTTCTCTTCGCTCCCTCTGGTAGGGGCCTGTAGAAGGAGATCACCTTAGTGTCAACACATTCCACTTTCTTATTGTTTACAAACCATCCCACATGTCCACCTGGTGCCGAGGGCTGACCAGAGATTCCGGGGACACGGCGTGGAGGCACTCAAGATTGGGGGGGGGGGTGTACCCCGGAACCTCACTAGAGGGGGAGGGGGTATTGCATGTGTCCACTACTGATGAGCGCCATTGGGAGTGTGGTTGGAGACACGCATCACGTGTAGCGGGAGGAAGCACGCACGGACGTGTCATGGCCGCGGGTGTGTGCATCCCTGGGATTGCAGAGGGCACGCACAGCGACATGTGTGTGTATGCGTGTTCACGTATCTGAAGCAAGTGTGTATGCGTGTGTGTGTATGCGTGTTCATGTATCTGAAGCAAGTGTGTATGCGTGTGTGTGTATGCGTGTTCATGTATCTGAAGCAAGTGCGTACAAGTGTGTGCATGAACATAAAGTGGGCCCAGGGATGTTGAGCTGCACGTGTGCTTTCGTGCATGCGCGGGGGAGGGGGGGGTGTAGTTGAAACAAGAGGGTGCAGCTGTGTGCGCTCATATTTAGTGGGATCAAGTTTGCTTAGGTCCGTGTGTGCGTGTGCGTGTGTTTCCCCGCAGAGTGAGAGCAAGCGCGCGCAGGGGCACGTGAGCGCGTGTCACTGAGCGTGTACGTGCCTAGTCGCCAAAGACCACGATCCCTCTTCCCTTGCACTTACGTTTCATTGGGTGGACAATAGCTTCTAGTTTTTCATATTGCAAAGACTTGAATGGGATTTTTTTTTTTTTATTATTTCAACTGTTGTATATAACGGATTTAATTAAAAAAAAAAAAAAAAGCAAAATTTGTTTGTAACTGCAGATATGTAAATAAAAGCACAAACGTATGACGGGAAGTCTGCTTTGGAAAATCCTCCCCACATCCAGGGGCTTAGGTCTGGGGCTCCTGTCAAACATTTTTGCCACAGGCTGCACCCGGAAACCAGATTACAAAGTTTAGGATTTGTGGTTCACCCCGTAGCTGAGGTCCCCCCCGGTTCCCCTGAAACGAGACCACCCGGCCAGAACACATTCCCCACCCTGCCCTCATGGGGCAGATCCCTCCTGCAAGAAACGCATCAGACGGGCCCCGTAACCTGCAGGAGCGCCTCCTGCAGGCCGACCTCCCCGGGGCAGTTTTCACTCGGTGGGCACCAGAAAGAGACGTTTACGGAACTCGCTCTGGGGTGATGGGTCCGGGCCCTTCCCGGACCCAGCAGGGAGAGAGGAGCAATTTAGTGGTTTATCCTCCTCCTTTTTTCTGGGCCCCCCGCCCCTGAAGATCTGAGCTGGGAAGGGAATTGCCTCTGTGCCTTAAGGAGATTAACCCAAAGGAAAGAAGTGAGACCCAGCATCCAGGACCTGCTGGGGGGCAGATCAAACATCTGCAGGGTGGGCAAGCCAGCAATTTTACCAGGGGCACGGGTTGAGTTCCTGGCTGCAGATGCATTAAATAATCGTTTTATCGGACATTGTCCTTACAATTTCTTCTCCTCCTCCGCAAGCCTGTGTCCGCTCCAAAAAGGCTGATGCCAACAGCGTCCTGTCAGTGCCAGTAAGGATGGCAGTGGTGTCGTCAGTGCCAACCAGTGCGAGCCTCCTCCCAGCAGTGCCAGCGGCTGTGTGAACCTTGGTAGTGGGTGTTGTGGGTGCTCGCCTCTCTCTCTCTCCCCCCCCCCCCCCCCCCGTCTAGCTCTGCACTGATTTGCGGGTCACGTTTCCCCCGTGTTGGAGAATGGTAGTGGTGTCACCACCCAGGCGATAACGTCATTTTTCAGTTCCTGTCTACTGCCAGTGACATCAGGAGAATCATGTCCAGGTGTTGGCAGGGAGTCGAAATGCATGAGAGGAAATCAGGATTACTGAGGTGGGTATTAATTTAAAGAGATTAGGGAGGAGGAAGATGAACTACCCCCTTTCACTGCTTCTCCCCTTTCCAGAAACCCTTTGCATGGCACTGGGGGAGAGAAGACAAGAGGGACCAGCGTCAGCTCATCCCGTCTGACTTGGAGCTTTGCTGGCAAAGCAAAGCAGAGTTAATTTGCGGATGGAGCCAAGACCTGGCACGAGGACTGGATCCCAGCGGCTGGCATGGGTTGCGGCGCAGGTGGCCACCCAGCTGGCAGGAGGGAGTTTGCCCCCCCCCCCCCCAGGGTGCAGCAGGGGGGGGGGGGGCGCTCCGTGCGACCCTGCCCAAGTGGACACAGTTGGCAGAGCGAAGGGGTTAATTAATCCAGGCCTCAGCGCAGGGATTAAGGGATCACTCGGGGTTGCCAATCAGGGTGCGCGTTCTCATCCTTCCTAATTGTTGCTATGGCAACAGAAGCGGATGGTAGAGGGCTTGGAGAGTACTTAGATGGGGGTATTGAGGTGCTTCCACTATGGGGAGTCGTGTCTTGCTATGCCTGCTGTTGTGTCGGGGTGGTGTGAGGGGAGCACCCAGCTGTGATCAGTCTCCCTCTGCCAAATGGACCCGATGGGCCAGGCCTGTTGCAGCCTGGAGCACGAACAACTTACTAACGGAGACAAGAAAGCAAACCTCCTGTGAAAACCAAATTAAAATGAGTTTGTTGGGTCTCAGCTAATTGCCTAAGTAGATATTTGTCAACAGCATAATACTACAGAAGAGGACCCTCTACCCGCTGCTTCTTTCTGCAGAGAACGGGGCAGGGGTGAGGTGCATTGGCAGAGCTGTGTGTGGGGGTCTCAGTACTGGAATATCAGGGGGTGCTGCAGGGCAGGAGTGAGGTGCATTGGCAGAGCTGTGTGTGTGGGGGTCTCAGTACTGGAATAGCAGGGGGTGCTGCAGGGCAGGAGTGAGGGGCATGGGCAGAGCTGTGTGTGGTGTCTCAGTACTGGAATAGCAGGGGGTGCTGCAGGGCAGGAGTGAGGTGCATTGGCAGAGCTGTGTGTGGGGGTCTCAGTACTGGAATAGCAGGGGGTGCTGCAGGGCAGGAGTGAGGTGCATTGGCAGAGCTGTGTGTGTGGGGGTCTCAGTACTGGAATAGCAGGGGGTGCTGCAGGGCAGGAGTGAGGTGCATTGGCAGAGCTGTGTGTGGGGGTCTCAGTACTGGAATAGCAGGGGGTGCTGCAGGGCAGGAGTGAGGTGCATTGGCAGAGCTGTGTGTGGGGGGTCTCAGTACTGGAATAGCAGGGGGTGCTGCAGGGCAGGAGTGAGGTGCATTGGCAGAGCTGTGTGTGGGGTCTCAGTACTGGAATAGCAGGGGGTGCTACAGGGCAGGAGTGAGGTGCATGGGCAGAGTTTTGTGTGAGGTAGCGAGTAATGGAGGGGAGAAGGACATTCCTCAATACTGGAATGTGGGGGAGGTGGGGGAGCTGCAGATTAGGGTCACTGATTTGAAGAGTGTTTGCCTTTCGGTAGCTATTGTTATCATCTCATTTTCACCAACAGCAAAGTAATTTACTCAGATCTTAAAAAGGCAAGAGGGGCCTGGATGAAATGGAGAGCAAAATGCAGCAAGGAGCTGTGAAAGCCAGGGAGGAAGCACGTGCTCGCTGCCCTGACAGGCGTACATCCCCCAGCCCCCTCCGTCTCCTGGTTACCTTTCCCCGTGCCAGGCGCTACTGAGTCGCTCGCATCCCAAGTGCCGTCAGACAGGAAGGCATCCCGGGTCTCACGTTCCCACCACGGGGATGTGGGGAGAGCACAGGCAGATCTCGCTGCGTTTTCCAGTCCATCTGAGCTCCAGTAATCCCAGCCGGCGGGCGGCCCCCGCGCTCCGTGCCCGACAAAGATGTTTCGGCCCCCCCCCCCCTAACATGGGGGGAAGGAAGATCGGGGAGTGCCTGAGCCCTTCTGCAGGGGGCTGCCCGCGTGGGCTGGTGGGGGTCCGGCGCATGCATGGGAATGGGGGCGCGCACGGCTGTGACAGCGAGCGGATGGGGGTGGGGAGTGGGGGACAGGAGCGCGTGCGCCCGAGAATTTGGGGGGGGGGGGCGGGACTCCTCATCAGGGCGCCCGCGGGGCTGCAGGCGTGCGAGGACATATACACACACACCGGGCGCAGGTGGAGGGGGCGCTCGCTTCGGGCCAGGGGATGTCCGAGCCCATGCGTGCGGCCTGAGATCTCTGGGCCGGGATCCGAACGAGTTTCCTCACGGAAAGGATGAAGCACAGCCTGGAGTGAGGGGCGGCATCGGCTTTTATTACAAATGATAAAAAGCGATCCCCGCAGCACAGGCAGAAGCTGGAGGCACAGAAGTGAGATCCCCCCAGCCCTAACCCCCCCCCTCCCCTACGCCCCCCTCAGAGAGCAGTATCAGAGATGCCAGGGGGCCTGATTAAGCCATCCTGGACTTCTGACAGAGCCCCCCCCCCATCCCGGTGCATTCTGGTACCTGCGGCACCGATGTCACACGAGAGAAGAAGGCACTACAAAGCCCAGAATGCACTGGGATTCAAGTTAAACAAACAAACAAAAAAGCCCCCAACCCTCCTTCCTTGGACTGGGTGACGGCGCAGCTCCTCGTCGCACTGTGTGTGGGTGGGAGCGGGGGGGGGATGAGAAGCAGGGCGTGCCTGATGCAGCAGGGGTAGGATTTCGTGGCGCTTTCACTCCATTGCCCCCCCCCCAACTCCGCAAACAGTTAAGGGAAAAACCTCTCTGTGTGAGCCAGCGTTATCTCTTGCTTGAAGCAAAAAACATTCATTGCATAAGCAGGAAGAATCCACCAGGGAGAGAGCTGAGCCTGTCTACTACTGCCCCAGGGGATGGGACGGGTGGAGGTCCATGCGGATAAGGCATCAAACCTAGGAAAGGGTAATGATGGGGGGGCGGGGGCGGTGCTAGACTCCTGTCTATGCAAATGCATCTCATGAATATTCATTGTGAAACTGTCTTGCACCTGGTGGGCTTTTGGCCCTCCTGGGATGAAGGGTCTTGTCCTGTAGCTTGCAGCCTGGGGGTGAGGACTACGCCCTTTGCTCAGGTTGCACTACCTGGTGACCTGGAGCGTGTCCGAGCTCCTGTCCCCAGGAGAGGAGTGGCGGCTGCGTGTTAGGAGGTGGGGGTGCCGTGAAGCTGCAGGAACGACATGGCGCTGCAAGGGTGCACAGACCGGAAAAGGTGGCCCTGGTGGTGGTGGTGCTGGTGGTGGGTGATGAGGACAGGAGGTGATGTTGCCGGCTGAGGCCACCGCCACCTCTATGGCACTTTGACCACCTGCATGATGTTGGTAAAGCCAGAGCCGGGCCTCCAGCCGGTCACGATGATCACAATATCGTCAGGACGCAGAAAACCCCGGACTTTACCTGTAATAAAGAACAACAGAAGAAACTGTGATGGGGGGCTGCTGGGAAGTGTCTGTGACGGGGACGGTGACATTACTTCTTACCTGACAACTTCCTCTCTTAATGCAGTCAGACCAGGCCAGACCTGTGGGTTATGCACGCCAACCAGCAGATGGAGACAGAGAGCAACAGGCTTGCTGATGTCACTCCTTATATATCTCCGTACTGACACCAGCCCACCAGTATTCCCGCAATAAGCCTTCTGTGATCAAGCTCAATACCATCAACTATCAACCATATGGTCAGCTCAAGTGATCTTTTTTTTTTAATTAGTCGACTTCCAGAAGAAGAAGGAAGCAGAAGCACAAGAAGAACACCCAACAGTAAACCAGAAATAATTCACCTGTAGCGACATATATATACATACACATTCTGGTCCTCAACTCCGCTTACCTGCCTGCTAGTAGATTTCCCTGCAAGGCACAGCAGCTACAAACTCCCCAAAACACTGGCAAAACAGGGCCCTGGCCTGGTCTGACTGCATCAAAGAAAAGGAAAATGATCAGGTAAGAAGCAATTTCGCCATCCAATCAGACCAGGCCAGACCAGAGGGATGTACCCAAGCTTACCCTCAAATTAGGGCAGCCCCTCGCAAAACCGCTGAGGTGAAAGAGGCCTCCCCTCTAGTCCTGACACCCAGCCGGCAATGCTTAGTTAGAAAGGGTCCGCAAGGCCCACCGCGACCTCACCTTATAAATCTCCAAAGGAGAGATTAATCGCAGCTCCGCCCAAGAAACAGCCTGCACCCTTGTGGAATGAGCCCCTACCTGCTTCGGCAAGGGAGTGCCGGGATTCACCTAAGCTGCTGTAATCAGCTCCTTAGTCCGGCCCGCCGCCGTAAACCCGAGAGGCCGCCTCGCCCTTCCACGGTCGTCCCCCCCACACAGGACGGAGAGATGACCAGGAGTGCCCGAAGGCACCGGGGAGCTTGAGACGACTTAAAAACAGGAGCGTGCAGCCTTCAGAACCCGCCTGCCTGCTAAGGAAGGCAAAGAGAGGGACTGATTCCACTGGCAACCGAAAAGGATCTTCGGAAGTAAAGAGGGAACCGCACCGGCCCTTTTCCTACGAACCCAAGGCTTCCCCTACAAGAGAGCGCCTGCAACTCAGACGATGCCTCTGAGACGGACAAAGAGTGACCAGGAAGACCGTCTGCGGCGTGAGCAGCCTTAAAGAGAGGGCCTGGAGAGGGGCAAACTGCGGTCCCGCCAAGAACAAGACGAGACTAAGTTCGGATCCCGAGGTGGAACCGGAATCCGGAGCAGAGGTCTCGTCTGCTGAACGCCCCTGGCAAGAGCGAGAGAGACGCTACCTGCACCTTCAGTGTATTAAGAGCCAACCCCTTAGAAATGCCTTCCTGTAAAACTTCCAGAATCAACGGAACAGTGTAGCCCCCCCAGGGGAGCCCTGACGGCCAGAGCACCAAGCCCTGGAAACCTCTCCAAACCCGCACCTAAGCATAGCCACCACGGACTGGGAGTAGTAAACTCTTCTTCACTAACCATGCCCGCCCGAAGGTGAAACCATAAGACAAAATCAGTCTCTGGTTCCTTGAGAAACAGCAGGCCCTGGAATGGAATTCTCACAGGGCTGTCGAAATTTCCTGGGCACCAAAGTTCAGATTAAGAAAGAGGGGCCCTTGGAGCAGGCACTGAACCATAAAAAGCGCCAAATCACCAAGGTCTGGAAACTAACCCGCGGGAGGAAGAGCAGGAGACTCCAGCTCCCCGTCTCTTTCCCACAGCATCAAAATGTTCGCCGTTCCCACTGAAGCCACCAAACCTGCCAGTGGGAACACATGGAATGGTGGGACCCACCAATAAGTGCCTTCCTGGAGGATCACACACAGTCCCCGCAGAGTCCTTCCTGGAGGATCACACACACACTCCCCGCAGACGCCTTCCTGGAGGATCACACACACTCCCCGCAGAGTCCTTCCTGGAGGATCACACACTCTCCCTGCAGAGGCCTTCCTGGAGGATCACACACAGTCCCTGCAGACGCCTTCCTGGAGGATCACACTCAGTCCCCGCAGATTCCTTCCTGGAGGATCACACACACTCCCCGCAGACGCCTTCCTGGAGGATCACACACACTCCCCGCAGACGCCTTCCTGGAGGATCACACACAGTCCCCGCAGAGTCCTTCCTGCAGGATCACACACACACTCCCCGCAGAGTCCTTCCTGGAGGATCACACACACACTCCCCGCAGAGTCCTTCTTGGAGGATCACACACACTCCCCGCAGAGTCCTTCCTGGAGGATCACACACACTCTCCACACAGTCCTTCTTGGAGGATCACACACACTCCCCACAGAGTCCTTCCTGGAGGATCACACACACTCCCCGCAGACGCCTTCCTGGAGGATCACACACAGTCCCCGCAGAGTCCTTCCTGGAGGATCACACACACTCCCCA
Organism: Rhinatrema bivittatum; assembly: GCF_901001135.1. NCBI lineage: Eukaryota > Metazoa > Chordata > Amphibia > Gymnophiona > Rhinatrematidae > Rhinatrema > Rhinatrema bivittatum. Next base: position 28,202,453 of record NC_042630.1, read on the forward strand.
CACAGTCCTTCTTGGAGGATCACACACAGTCCCCGCAGAGTCCTTCCTGGAGGATCACACACACTCCCCACACAGTCCTTTCTGGAGGATCACACACAGTCCCCGCAGAGTCCTTCCTGAAGGATCACACACAGTCCCCGTAGAGTCCTTCCTGGAGGATCACACACACACTCCCCGCAGAGTCCTTCCTGAAGGATCACACACACTCCCCACACAGTCCTTCCTGGAGGATCACACACACTCCCCGCAGAGTCCTTCCTGGAGGATCACACACAGTCCCCACAGAGTCCTTCCTGGAGGGTCACACACTCTCCCCGCAGAGTCCTTCCTGGAGGATCACACACACTCCCCGCAGAGTCCTTCCTGGAGGATCACACACACACTCCCCGCAGAGTCCTTCCTGGAGGATCACACACACTCCCCGCAGAGTCCTTCCTGGAGGATCACACACACACTCCCCACAGAGTCCTTCCTGGAGGATCACACACACTCCCCGCAGAGTCCTTCCTGGAGGATCACACACACACTCCCCGCAGAGTCCTTCCTGAAGGATCACAAGCACTCCCCGCAGAGTCCTCACACACACTCCCCGTCAATGAGTCCTTCCTTTCCCGGCACCTAATATATGCCCTTTTCAGCAGAAGGCAACAGTGCAGCTCTCCTGCCGTGCTTCCCCCAAGCAGCCTCTCCCATACAAAACCACCCCAGGGAGAACAGAAGCCTGCTATGCTTTTACGTGCCGGCTACCTTCGCCGTGGTAGAGAGCAGAGGAGGGCGCCCCCCCCCCCCCAATAAAACATCCGTTCCCTGCCGAGCTAGGATGGACGCCTCTCCCACGGGAGTGCCCACCTCCAAAGCCACCCCCACTGAGTGCACAAATCTGAGGAGCTCCGCAAAAGCTCCCTGTGCCTCCCTGCGACCCGGGAGCTGTTTGCACGCTCCGCAAGCGAGGAGCTCCAATCTCGTGCCCCGCGGAGACCGCCATACTCCCCCCCCCCCCCCCAGCATCCTCAGAGCGTGGCCGCCGTGGGCCGGAGCAGAAAGCTCGCGACAAAATCTCACCCAAGGCTGCCGCCGACCAGCCCGAGTCCCCTGCCGCCTCCCTGACCTGAAAACGGGCCGCAGGAGAGCTCTCTGACCTCCACAGTCTCTCTCCTTTTCTTTTCTTTTTCCAAACAACCTCTGGTCTTCTCTCAGTCTCAAGGGGTTTTTTTTTGGGGGGGGGGGGGACCACAAACAATATCAGAGAGACATCGGGGGGTGGAGGAGGAAAGAGCGCTCAGCTGAGGGAAGGGGGCCCCGGGCTGTGTCCCTCAGGAGCCGCCATCACTAATGCCAATTCCTTCTGAACCGAGGGAGGGAGAGCTTAGTCTTTCGCCTCAGGAGCCAGGCCTACCCGGCCCTGGTCCACGACCCGGGTGTGCAGGGTCCACCATCGGCAGAGGACAGAGAATACTGACAGAAGGAGCGGCATCAGCGGGCCCCGTCTCCATTTGCCGGCTGGCACGGATGACCCTCTCGCCTGACCGGGTCTGACTAGATGAAGAGGCTTTCATTGAGGGGGGGGGGGAGGGGGGAGGATGCAGAGGTGGTCGGGAAGGAGAGGCAGGGATAGGATAGTGCAGCTGACATGAAGGTGCAGGGGTGGACGGGGAGGAGAGGCAGGGATAGGATGGTTTAATTGATAAGGAGAGTGCAGGGGTGGCTGAGGAAGAGAAGAGGTTAGGGGTAGGAAGCTGAAGCTCGGGGGGGGGGGGGGAGGGAGGAGGACCCCCCTCACCCACCCTGGCGCTTACCGATTTCGATGCCAAAATGAACCCTGCGGTCCACGTCATCGGCCCAGGCCTCCTGCTGAGCCTCGCGGTACAGGACGGGGAAGACCCCCCGGCAGAGATGGGCCTGACGTGCCACCTGCTCGTTCCTGGTGACGGCGATGATGGGGGCCCGAGGGCGGTAACGGGACAGCAGCTGGGCCGACCTGCAGGTGAGAGAGAGAAGAGTCAGTGACCACAGAGAGCCTCCGCATCGGCAGCCCCCCCCCCACCCCCCCATCCGAACCGTGACGGAAATTCAGCGCCCGAGGAAGAGACCCATCAGCTGGCGACAGCGACCCGGAGTTTACACGCACCTCAGCATCAGGGCTAGGATCGGGGGCAAAAGCTGGAGATTTTGCCCCCCTCTTTCAATGGGATCCTCCCGCTCTTCCTAGTTGGGTCACTGCAGTTGGGGCCCTGAAGCCGGGGGGGGGCCACACACACCAGAGCTCCTGCCATATCATGGGCTTTAAATCTGGCCAAACGGTGTGGCCCTTAAGGATGCAGCGTGACTCCCTCCCCCCCCCCCCCCCCCCCCCCAGGGGCCATGAACGCTGCCTCCCAGGATGCGGAGGACCTGACTAGGAATGACAGGGGAGGGCCCAGGAGCTGGCCCGGGAAGGAGGTTTCTAACCGCAGGGAATGTGCGCACCTTGCCGGGGGCACTGCCGAGAACCTTCTCCTCCTCACCTGCCAGACGTGGTCAGCACGATGATGGCCCCTGCACAGCACTTGAACGAGGCCTCGACGGCGCCGATGGCAGTCACCTCGGTGGGGTCCTGGGACAGTGGGGTGAGCCGACGCAGTTCCTGAAACAGCTGCTGGTTATAGATGGCGGCTTCGGCCTCCCGGGCGATCTACGGAGAGGAACGATCCCGGTGACGCCATGCGGCGGGGCACGAGCCCAGGATGTGCAACCCCCTCCGCCAGTCCCTACAAGCTCTGCGCTCCCCCCCCCCCCCCCCCCCCCCGCTCTCATCACGCTAAGTCTATGCCGTCCTGGCTTTCCCACACGTAGCCACATTCTCTCTCTCTCTCTCTCTCTTGCACCCCTCCAGTCGCGTCCGGCCGCTTCCTTCCGTTTGACGTTCTTACCGCGTGCTGCATCCGGACGGCCTCCACGGGGTACATCCCCTTGGCAGTCTCCCCGGAAAGCATGATGCAATCAGCCCCATCCAGCACGGCGTTGGCCACGTCGCTGCTCTCGGCACGGGTTGGCCGCGGTTTCTTGATCATGCTTTCCAACATCTGGAAAAAAAAACGGGAGACAGGTGGAAGGGACCCGGTGACCACAGCGAGGTCAGCAATAGAATGAGGAATCCAGGGACCCAGGGGTCAATGTCAGAGCAAGGGACTCAGTGACCCAGAGACAGAGTGAGGAACTCAGGAGTCAGGGATCTGGTGAGGGACTTGGCGACCCAGTGGTCACTGCTATAGAGGGGGACAGGTCTGCAAAGGGACGCGCCCCCCCCCCCCCCCCGCCCTGGGAGCTGGTGGCAGAAGGCGTCCACCTCTCACCTGCGTGGCGCAGATAACGGGCTTCCCGGCACGGTTACACCGTCCAATCATCATCTTCTGAGCAAGAAAGACTTTCTCAGCTGGGATCTCAATGCCCAGGTCCCCACGGGCCACCATTATCCCATCGCTGGCTTCCAGAATCTCATCGAACCTGAGAGAGAGGAGAAGGGGGTGAGACAGGGCATGGGGAAGAGAGCGAGGAAGAGACAGAGGGCGTGAGCTGATAGAGGATACATTGAGAGAGAGCAAAAGAGGAGCAACCTTCGGACAGACGTCTTGACCACACGTCCTTTAAAAGCATCCATGTACTCTGGTCCTGCATTGTATTCAGTTTGGGGGGGGGGGGGGGAGTAAAATAGTGGCCGTACAGTTGAAACGCAAATGTACAACAGCAGGAATGCCTCTTCTTCCTGTGGCAGCCGTGCAGGGGCTGTGGGACTCAACACAGACGTTTTCCGTATTTGAGAAGGAGCAGCTTCATGTGAGGTCATTCTGCCCAGGTGGATACCCTTCATAATTACCTCCCCCTGGACACAGGGACAATCTCAGAACACACGGTCAGGGATGAGGGACAGTCACAGGACATGTGGGCAGGGATAATGAACAGTGAGAGGATATATAGACAGAGGTGAGGGACAGACACAGGACATGTGGGCAGGGATAAGGCATAGTGAGAGGATATATAGACAGAGGTGAGGGACAGACACAGGACATGTGAGCAGGGATAAGGAATAGTGAGAGGATATATAGACAGAGGTGAGGGACAGACACAGGACATGTGAGCAGGGATAATGAACAGTGAGAGGATATATAGACAGAGGTGAGGGACAGACACAGGACATGTGGACAGGGATAAGGCATAGTGAGAGGATATATAGACAGAGGTGAGGGACAGACACAGGACATGTGAGCAGGGATAAGGCATAGTGAGAGGATATATAGACAGAGGTGAGGGACAGACACAGGACATGTGAGCAGGGATAAGGAATAGTGAGAGGATATATAGACAGAGGTGAGGGACAGACACAGGACATGTGGACAGGGATAAGGCATAGTGAGAGGATATATAGACAGAGGTGAGGGACAGACACAGGACATGTGGACAGGGATAAGGCATAGTGAGAGGATATATAGACAGAGGTGAGGGACAGACACAGGACATGTGGACAGGGATAAGGCATAGTGAGAGGATATATAGACAGAGGTGAGGGACAGACACAGGACATGTGAGCAGGGATAAGGCATAGTGAGAGGATATATAGACAGAGGTGAGGGACAGACACAGGACATGTGGACAGGGATAAGGCATAGTGAGAGGATATATAGACAGAGGTGAGGGACAGACACAGGACATGTGGACAGGGATAAGGCATAGTGAGAGGATATATAGACAGAGGTGAGGGACAGACACAGGACATGTGGACAGGGATAAGGCATAGTGAGAGGATATATAGACAGAGGTGAGGGACAGACACAGGACATGTGGACAGGGATAAGGCATAGTGAGAGGATATATAGACAGAGGTGAGGGACAGACACAGGACATGTGGACAGGGATAAGGCATAGTGAGAGGATATATAGACAGAGGTGAGGGACAGACACAGGACATGTGAGCAGGGATAAGGCATAGTGAGAGGATATATAGACAGAGGTGAGGGACAGACACAGGACATGTGAGCAGGGATAAGGCATAGTGAGAGGATATATAGACAGAGGTGAGGGACAGACACAGGACATGTGAGCAGGGATAAGGCATAGTGAGAGGATATATAGACAGAGGTGAGGGACAGACACAGGACATGTGGACAGGGATAAGGCATAGTGAGAGGATATATAGACAGAGGTGAGGGACAGTCGCAGGACATGTGGACAGGGATAAGGCATAGTGAGAGGATATATAGACAGAGGTGAGGGACAGACACAGGACATGTGGACAGGGATAAGGCATAGTGAGAGGATATATAGACAGAGGTGAGGGACAGACACAGGACATGTGGACAGGGATAAGGCATAGTGAGAGGATATATAGACAGAGGTGAGGGACAGACACAGGACATGTGGGCAGGGATAAGGCATAGTGAGAGGATATATAGACAGAGGTGAGGGACAGACACAGGACATGTGGGCAGGGATAAGGCATAGTGAGAGGATATATAGACAGAGGTGAGGGACAGACACAGGACATGTGGACAGGGATAAGGCATAGTGAGAGGATATATAGACAGAGGTGAGGGACAGACACAGGACATGTGGGCAGGGATAAGGCATAGTGAGAGGATATATAGACAGAGGTGAGGGACAGACACAGGACATGTGGGCAGGGATAAGGCATAGTGAGAGGATATATAGACAGAGGTGAGGGACAGTCGCAGGACACACGGTCAGGGACGAGGGACAGTGGAAGGACGCGCGGACAGAAAGGCAGGCGCGTGGCATTACTTTTCCACTCCCTCGTGGTTCTCGATCTTGCTGATTATTTTGATGTTCTTTCCCTGCTCCCCCAGCACTTGGCGGATGGCCAGCACGTCGTCCGCCTTGCGAATGAAAGAAGCGAAAATCATGTCCACGCCCTGCTGGAGGCCGAAGCACAGGTCCTGGACGTCACGTGCCGAGAGCGCCGGCAGGTCCACCTCGGCCCCGGGCAGGTTCACCCCCTTCCTGCTGCTCAGAACGCCTCCGTTCTCCACCTCCGTCAGACAGAAGTCAGGACCTGGTCCAACAAGGAGAGGGAAGGGTTAAGTGCCCAGCAGTGGCCCGTGGGCCCAAGTCACTGTGGGGAAAATTCTCCGAAGCCCCTTCGGGCTCCCGGCCCCTCCCACGAGCGGTCCCGTGGGCAGATCAGCTGCATCCCTGCAAGTGGCTTATCAGCTGCCTGAAGGTACGGCGCGTGCGGGCGTTCACAACTCGTGGCAGTTTTGGCCTTCTTCAGGGGATGGAGGGAGGTGTTTGTAAGCCACGCACATGCTTGGGAATTTCTGATATTGCTGCTAACACCCGCGCCTTGCGCCCTTCATTTAAAACAAGTTAAGTTTAGCCTGGATTTCTTAAGCCACAAAATGGCCCGATCTCCGAGCACAAATGACGTGGATGTTTCGTGGCTGAATACCAGGTTGGCTTGTGCAGGTTTAAAACCGCAAGCAACACGTACAAATTAGGCAGCCCACCCACCCCCAGTGCTGATAATGTACCCTTTTATCTCCCTGTGCCTCAGTTCTAATCCCAGCTCTGCCACTGCCTCTATGTGTGACCTAAAGGGAGTCGCATTATCTCCCTGTACTTTGGTTCAGATCCCGTCTCTGTCCTTGACTCTGTGACCTCAAGGAGTCACTTTATCACCCTGTGTCTTGGTTCTAATCGCGGCTCTGCCCCCTGACTCTGTGTGACCTCAGGGAGTCATTTTATTACCCCGTGTCTTAGTACTAATCCCGGCTCTGCCCCCTGACTCTGTGTGACCTCAGGGAGCCACTTTATTACCCCGTGTCTTAGTACTAATCCCGGCTCTGCCCCTGACTCAATGTGACCTCAGGGAGTCACTTTATCACCCTGTGTCTTGGTTCTAATCCAGGCTCTGCCCCCTGACTCTGTGTGACCTCAGGGAGTCATTTTATTACCCCGTGTCTTAGTACTAATCCCGGCTCTGCCCCCTGACTCTGTGTGACCTCAGGGAGCCACTTTATTACCCCGTGTCTTAGTACTAATCCCGGCTCTGCCCCTGACTCTGTGTGACCTCAGGGAATCACTTTATCACCCTGTGTCTTAGTACTAATCCCGGCTCTGCCCCTGACTCAATGTGACCTCAGGGAGTCACTTTATCACCCTGTGTCTTGGTTCTAATCCCAGCTCTGCCCCCTGACTCTGTGTGACCTCAGGGAGTCATTTTATTACCCCGTGTCTTAGTACTATTCCCGGCTCTGCCCCCTGACTCTGTGTGACCTCAGGGAGCCACTTTATTACCCCGTGTCTTAGTACTAATCCCAGCTCTGCCCCTGACTCTGTGTGACCTCAGGGAATCACTTTATCACCCTGTGTCTTGGTTCTAATCGTGGCTCTGCCCCCTGACTCTGTGTGACCTCAGGGAGTCATTTTATTACCCCGTGTCTTAGTACTAATCCCGGTTCTGCCCCCTGACTCTGTGTGACCTCAGGGAGTCATTTTATTACCCCGTGTCTTAGTACTAATCCCGGCTCTGCCCCTGACTCCATGTGACCTCAGGGAGTCACTTTATCGCCCTGTGTCTTGGTTCTAATCCCGGCTCTGCCCCTGACTCTGTGTGGATTTACACAGCTCCCTTTATTACCCTAAGTCCCGGAACCAAGTTGAAAGACAGACATTTGTCTCAGTCAAATTTTCTCAGTGACCAAATTAAGAAAGTGTCTTGGTGGACGTGTGATCCCAGGGCCCTGCATCTGTCCATGCAAGTACGGGCACTGCCTGACCCCCGGGCTCGGCGAGAGCTGAGAGAGACTCCTGCACCCACCACAGTGTCCACCACCGGCCACTCGCTCACCGATTTCCTTCACCAGGAGAGAGAGGAGTCCGTCATCCACGAAGATCCTGCTGCCCACTTTCAGGACTTTGCTGATGCTCTTGTAGTCTACCCAGATCAGCTGCTCGTCGCACTTGTCACTGAAGGCGTCATCCGTGGTCACCTTCACCCGGGAGCCCTTCACCAGCTCCACCTCAGTTTGCTCACCCTGGACAAGGGGGGGGGGGGGGGTGAGTCGACATTTCAAAATGCAAGAGAACGCAACTTCAAAAGCGGGAACGGTCGCGCGGCCCAGAGACGGACAGAAATCTGTCACCCAAGGCCACGCACCCGATCGACAGCCCGCCATCGACTAGGGGACGCCCCTCCGGCGTCTCTGCGGACGCTCCCGCCTCGCAGACTCCTTTACACTCGCAATACCAGCCACCCCCCCTTCTGTGTCAGCGCGCGTGGTTCCCGCACTCACCCCTCTCAGCACCCCAGTGCGGATTTCCGGGCCCTTGGTATCCAAAGCGATGGCCACGGGTCTGTAGAAGGTTGCATTCGGGGCAAAGCTCTCTGTCGCTTCCCGGATGTTCTTTATGGAGCCGGCATGATACTGCAAAAATAAAATCAAAACGCCAGGGAGCGAGCGTGAGGAACTGGCAGGGAGGCCGGCTTCAGATGCAGAAGGCTTCTCTTAAGCTCCTGGCATCCCCGGGGGAGGGAGGGCGGCTCACCCTGAACCTTGCTGAGAAGAGAGTCATACCTCGTGGGATCCGTGGGAGAAGTTTAGCCGGGCGATATTCATTCCAGCCTTGATCATCTCCCTTAGCATTTCCACAGAGCGAGAGGCAGGCCCTGAAATCAGAAGGGGGCGACAAAACTCGTTACAGGGCAGAACATTGTCCAGCTGGGGATAGGAGGTTATGTGTAGAGCCCGACGAGGGATTGAGTTAGTGATACCTCTAGGTCAGAGGTCAGATGGGGTAAGAAGGAGGGCCGGGGTTACCTATAGTGCAGATGATGCTGGTATTCCGGGCAGTCAGAGGCTCCGAGTTGATGTCCAGGAGGCACAGATGCTCCAGGAAGGTGTCAGCCATGGAGGCGTTCAGCTGCTGCTTCTGGAAGAAGGCAATCCCCAGCTCCTGCATGAGCTGCGCCATGCTGTCCGACAGTTTCCGGCTAGCAGCTAGAGATAACAAGGGCATTCCTTTAGCAAGGTCTCTGGGGGCCTCTTTTGTCAGTCCTATGTATGGGGATACCCCTGGGGTGCCCTTACCTCTGCTGCGTGACCGGCCTGCTAATGACTTTCAGTGCCTCCTGTCCCACAGGGGCAGAGGATGAATCACCAGCACAGCCCTGGCAACAAATCTCCTGGGTGTTGACACTTTGGTCACTGCCTGCCCCCATGATCAAAGTAGGCTGTCTCTTTCCTTCCCCACCTCCTATGTCCCTCTCCTGCTAGCTGAATCTCTTCCTGGCTTCTGTCATATTTCTCCCGAACATCCCAAGCTGCTTCTGTTCCTTCCTGCCCAGGTGGCATCCATTTGCCTCAGAGACAGCTGTCTCTGTCCTGTTGCTCTGCCTCTCTATCCTAACCTGTCCGCAGCCGGCCTCCGCTGCCCTCAAAACCTAAAAAGAGTAAAGCACCTTGTGTATGTCTGAACAGGATTTCGGAAGGTGACTGCTCTCCTAGCACGGACTCACCTTCCATGATCGGGAATCACCGAGGTCGCACGGAGTCCCTAAAAGCCTTTATCCGCCACCCGACTCCACCTGGATCTCCGGCAGCCGCTCACGTGTCCAGGAGCACTGCCTGCTCCTGTGGCCAGGCCTAGTCTGGTTAAACAGTCACCCAGCCTCCCGTGACCTCAAAGCCGTACAGCCTGCCAGGCTATCCCTGATGAGCAAGCGCGATGAGATTTCTTTACAAACAATTGAAGCTGTGAATGTGAATCTCTCTCCTGTGTGGGCCTGAGGGATATCCTGAATGCTAGGACTGATTTACACCCCTCCCCCCCCCCTCCCCCCCCCACACACCACCCCAAGGACCGCGATCTATCCCCAAGTGCTGGCAGGTGGGAAGGGAGGGAACACTGGCCCGGCCGCCCCAGATGTCATGCCTAAATCCAGAGGTTTGTGCAAGGGGAGATCTGCAGAAGGAGTTTGATTTGGCTCAGGAAAAAAAAACAAAAACCTTTTCCGTTAAGCCCTTATCTCGGCCTGCTGCAGCGATTTTTAAAAGGAAGCCAGTTTCAACATGCCAGCGTTTCAGTGAGGCTCTGAAGCGTGCGCCGTCGCTGACCATAAGTGAGGTGGGGGAGGGGGGAAGAGTAAACTGGGGCTCCAGCACAAAATCTCAGAGCTGCTGTCCATGTGGGGGGGAAAAGGAAGTTCATACCGGGGATCCAAACCCCCCCTTCATTACCGCTCGGTGGCACAGCCACCTCTGGAGTGCAATGGGCCACGAGATAGCATACGCCTCCAAACCTTAGGCCACTATGGTGCCACGGAAAAGAAAATTTGTTCTTACCTGATAATTTTCGGTCCTGTAGTACCACGGATCAGTCCAGACCGTGGGTTATGCCCCCCTTCCAGCAGATGGAGACAGAGAAAAACTTGAAGGGCACCCTCACTTAACCCGGTGTGCCTCCTGCATCCCTTCAGTATATTGAATAACCGAGCAGAATAATAAATAACCCTACTGCTGCAACCGTCGCTGCCCGACGTCTCCACTCCGCCCTCCTTACCTCTTTGGCGACTCCCTCTTTGGTTGATGGAAGTTTTGGCTGCCGCGGCGTCATCTTGCCGACCTCCTCCGGCGTCCCCGGACCGGCTAGAGTCGCTGCCTTCCGCCATGTTCTCCTGAGGCCTAAGGGCGCGCCTGTGGCGCGGCCCCGACTCAAGTACCAGCTGTGGCGCGAACCTCAGGGGCGTCCCCTGAGATGACGTCATCCTCACCGGATACTTAAGGTCTTCGTCTTTGCTAGCTATTCGAGTTAACAAGGGCTTCCTCCAGGTATCGCTGCGGACGGGATTCGCTCTCCGCAAACCTTGCTACTCTGCCTCCTCGGACCTTTCCAGGGGTACCCGCTCCTCGGGGGTCTCGCTCTCTCTTTTGCTTTTCAGGTTGCAGTCTGGAACCGGTACTCGCTCCTCGAGGCCCACGTTCCCGGACCTGCTACCGAATACAACTTCTGCCAGGAAGTCACCGCTGCCTACAACACCAGTGAGTTACCATCTCTCTCTCAGAGCTTTCCCTGGAACCGGTACTCGCTCCTCGAGGGCCCATGTTCCCGGACCTGCTATTGAATACAACTGCTGCCTACAACACCAGTGAGTTACCATCTCTCTCTCAGAGCTTTCCCTGGAACCAGGTACTCGCTCCTCGAGGGCCTACTCCATTTCAGCCTCTGGGCTGCCTCAAGAGACTATTGTGTGAGTGTTACCACCCAGGTTCTGTTCCTGAACTCTGCATACCCTGCCTACTCACTATATTTCAGTTTCTGTACAGCTCAGTCATCCTGGGATCGCTGTTCCAGTGCCTGAGGGACTACAGCCCAGCCGGGCGCTTCCAGCTCACTACTGCCCCCTCTGGTGATTCACTATACTGTTTAATAAATGAACTAGTGTGTGTCTGTCTCCATCCTCTGAGCCTGACCGGTGGTCCCTCTCGGGATCTTCCCCGTGGGCGTGGTCATCTGCCACCGGCCCAAGGATCCACCCACAATTATCACAAATAATAACACATACTAGTAATGAATCAAGCAAGAACAGCAATTGCAGGAGTAAATGGATAACACTGAAAACAATCTGTAGAGTTCTTTCTTAGTATCCTGCAATCAAATAACCAAATACCCGCGCGCGGACTCCTGAAATACTGAAACCCAATGCCACCCACTCCTAATCCGAGGGCAGGTGTCTGGACTGATCTGTGGTACTACAGGAACGAAAATTATCAGGTAAGAACCAATTTTCTTTTCCCTGTACGTACCAGGATCAATCCAGACAGTGGGATGTACCAAGCTTCCCTATGTAGGGTGGGCCCCGGAGAGCCCGGCTCGAAGGACCTGATCGCCAAAGGAGCCAAACCCAGGAGGTTGCAGATTCAAGCGATAGTGCCGTGCAAAGGTATGCAACGATTTCCATGTAGCAGCTCTACATATCTCCTGCGGCGAGACAGATCGGCTCTCAGCCCAGGAGGTTGCTTGAGCACGGAGCGAATGAGCCTTGATGCCTTCCGGAGGGCGACGGCCAACACCAATATACGCTGAGGCAATGGCATCCTTCAACCAGCGTGCGATCATGGATTTGGACGCCTGGTGGCTGCGCCTGGGACCGCTCCAGAGAACAAACAGGTGGTCCGATAAGTGAAACTCATTGGTGACCTCCAGATAACCAATAAGAACCCGTTTGACATCCAGTCTCCGAAGTTCCAGCCGATCCTCAGCGGCGAAGGAAAGAAGTTCCACCGACTGATTCAGATGAAAAGGCGAAACCACCTTAAGCAAGAAGGAGGGCACTGTGGACAGGGACACCCCGGAGTCCGTAAAACGTAGAAAAGGGTTCTCTGCAGGATAGAGCCTGTAACTCCGAGATCCGGCGTGCAGAACAAATGGACTCAAGGAAGGCTGCTTTAAGGGTGAGATCCTTGAGAGATGCGCTCCGCAAAGGCTCAAATGGTGGGCCGGTGAGCACCCGAAGGACCAAGTTGAGACTTCACGAAGGACAAAGGAGGTGAATCGGTGGCCTGACATGCTTTACTCCTTTCAAGAATCGGACAATATCCGGATGTGCAGAAAGAGGAGCTGTCTCCTGATGACGAACCAGAGCCCCAAGTGCTGCGACCTGAACCCGCAGGGAATTGTATGCCAAGCCCTTGTCCAGGCCACACTGTAGGAAAGACAAAACATGTGCAATGGAAAGCCAGCATGGAGAGATGTCCATGGAAGTGCACCAAGCCTCAAACACTTTCCAGATCCGGACATAGGAAATGGAGGTGGACGTCTTTTGCGTCTTGAGGAGCGTGGAGATGACTGCTTCTGGATAGCCACGTCTCCTCAACCGGGGGCTGACTGGCTCCTAGAGTACCCCCCCGGTTGGGAGATCCCCACGTCACCCTGGGATCCAGAAGGCTGACCACAGCCTGGATCTGACCAATGAATTACTTTGGGAGGTAGAGGCCCCGCAGCAGATCCCTGCTGGTGGCTCATGCTGGCCAAATATGCACTGTGTAACAATAAAATGAAATCAGTGGAAAAAGGACCAGGGGGAGGGCCCAACGGAGCAAACGCCGGGGTGGGGTTTCCCACAGGCTGAGCTGAAGGAGGCTGCAGCTCCGGGTCCGGGGGAGTCACTGGAGAGAGGTTCAGCAGAAAATCGAGGTCCAAGTCAGGGCCTGGCTGCGCGGGAACTGGCAGCAGGGAATCCAAAATGGCCGCCGTTCCCGCACTGGGCGGGAACGTGGCCAGCCTCGCTGCAAGACATGCCTGCGAGCGCGAATGAAGCCTCCCAGCCGCTCGTGAGGGACCCTCCCCGCCGGGGAGACATCTCACGCAAATACCCTCCCTGGAGAGGCGCGAACCTGGCCTTCTACAGGTGCAGCAACGAGACGGGTGCAGCATGGCTGCTTGGCAGAGCCGCCGACTGTCTGGAGCGGGAAGCAGGCATCCGCTAGCAGAGCAATGACAAGGCTTAGAAGCCTGAAAAAAACAGGGGAAACACTGCCCCGAGGCAACGACCTCTCAGGGCAGGGCACTATGATGTTAAGGGGAGGGGGGAGAGGCTGGACCACCAGCGTGCACTCCTGAGCCCTTGAACTCACTCCAGAAGAAAAAGCTGGACCTGAAAGTAATCAAAAAAGGAACAGCACTTACCCCCAGAAAGAAAAGAACCACTAGCTCCGCTTGCAAGTTGGAGCCTAGAGCTGAGGGAGTGAATCTTTGAAAATTTGCTGAGAGTAAAATTTGTTATAAAGTTCTCTTTTTTTTTTTTTTTAATTAAAGAGATCCATCCAAGAAATAAATATGTCAATAGAAATAAGAAGGAAAAGAGAAAAGTTCCCCTTTGTAAGATAGATGGAGGACCGAAGGGACTGCTGCCTTTCACCTGCAGGAGTCAGAGAAATACTGGAGGGACAGAGAGGGCGCTCCAGCTTATAAGAGGCCAGCCTTCGAGTTTTGCTCTGACTCCACCTGCTGGAAGGGGGACATAACCCACTGTCTGGACTGCTCCGGGTACGTACAGGGAACAAGGAATGGGCCGGCCCCATCTCATTGCGGAGTCTTGGAGGCAAGAGAGGAGGAAGAACCTCCCTCCCGGGAGAGCCTGCGTCCGCGAAAGGACGAGTTCCAGGGCTGGGACCTGGCCAAAGGCTGATGCTGTCCCACCGATGGTGGCCGGTTCTGCCGAAACCGATGCTGCCCCCTAAAGCGAGAGCGGGAGGGCGGAAACCCTCTGGAGGCTCTTGGTCTGTCCTCTGGCAACTTATGAACTTTATTCTCACCCAGAGACTTTTTCCAAATCATCACCAAACAGAAAAGCACCTTTGAATGGAAGCTCCCCAAGCTGGGCCTTGGAGGAAACATCCGCTGACCAGTTGCACGACCGCAGAAGGCGCCTTGCCGACCACAGCCGACGACATGGGGCGAGAAGAAGTGCGGAGGAGGTCACACAGTGCATCGGAGCCATAGGCTACCGCAGCCTCCAGATGCTCCTCCGCCTGTTCTGCCTCCCCAGGAGGGAGATCTCTGGATGTCAGCAGTTGCTGTACCCAGCGCAGGCTGGCCCGCAGCACGTAACTACTACAGACCGCCGCTCGAATACCCGGGGCTGACACCTCAAAAATGCACTTCAGCAGGGCCTCGAGCTCCCGATCCTGAAGATCCTTTGAGAGCCGCCGACCCAGCCCTCGGAATAGTGGGCCGCTTGATAACTGCCAAAACGGAAGCGTCCACTTTAGAGGATCGTAGAAGTTCCCACGACTCGTCGAGCAAGGGATAAAGCTTATCCATAGCCCGACCAACCCTCAGACCAGCATGGGAAGAAAGGGAAAAGCCCGGGTTGGTACTTGCAACCCTGCCAGGACCGGATCCACCGAGTCCTGGGGCGGAGCATGCGGAGGGATCTCCACCCCCAGCTCTGCAAGGACCGAAGGACTAAGGGGTTCCAACTCCTCTCTTTGGAACAGACGAACCACTCTCGGATCATCCCCATCCAATGGGGCCTGTTTCCTCTGTTCCTCTTCTGAAGGGGGAGGAGAGGCTGCTGCGCCTGCGGCCGCACTGCCCAGAACCTCCAGGGCGGCCGTTCCTCCCGAAGGCAAAGAGCCTTTTAACTTCGCGACCTGCAGAGACGCAGGCCCATCCTGTGTGCTTGGCAACCTTGGGGGGGGGGGGGGGCGGACCGCGCAGCCAAAAAGGCTTTCTGCATTAGGAGGACAAAATCTAAAGAAAAAGAGTCTGAATCCACATCATCCCCACCAGGGATCCGGATCAGAAGTAGCCACAGGACTGGCAGGGACCGGCAACAGCGCTGGGGGAAGCTCCCCCCGCCCCCATCGCCCGTGCTTGAGCTTCAGCAAAAGTGTTCAAAATGGCTGCCGTCCCCCGCACTGAGGGGAAACGGGTCAGCCCGAGAATTCCACGCAGCAGATCGTTTTGGAGCCCCTCTGGGCTTTGGCAGTGCTGCAGACCCAGAAAAAGAGCTGCCCTCCCCCTCCACAGGGAGGCAGCGGGGGCAAATGCCGGCCCGGGAAAGCCGCAAGGAGGACTTCCCACAGGCCACACACAAAGATGGCCACGGCATCGTGGTAAGCGTAACAACGGCAAAAAATGTGGCGAAATCGAACAAAAACGCGGCAAAACGTAAGCGGAGTTGTCCCCGATTGCAGCCGACCAAAAAAGAAAACGTTCCAAAAAATTCTTTTTTTTTTAAACGCTGAAAAAACGCTGAAAACGGCCACGGGTAGAGAGGGACTGGACCACCGGTAATCACGTCCCCAGCCCCTTACCTGGCTGGAGCCTCGCGGGGTAACCAACCCCAGCTCCAAGAAGCTGCCACCAGAGGGGAATAGTAAAGCACTGCCACTGAGCAACTTTTTTTTTTTTTTTCTTGCTTGGTTCAAAACTTTACTGCAGACAGCCAAAAGCCTGGCTCTGCAACTTCTTCTTTTTTTAAATTTTTTTTAAAAGGGATAGCCTATACCCCAGAAACAGGGCAAGACTGCAGGGTTTGCACCACCTCCATCTGCTGGAGACAGAGAAACACTGAAGGGATGCAGGAGGCACACGGGGTTAAGTGAGGGTGCCCTTGGAGTTTTTCTCTGTCTCCACCTGCTGGAAGGAAGGCATAACCCACGGTCTGGACTGATCCGGGTAGGTACCTATGGGAAAGAGGAATTAAGTCCGGCCAGGGCCTGATTTCCCACGAGGTTCGTACTGAGCCTGCACCGTCTAGGATACCACCCTCCCCAATCCCTCCACCCCCGCCCTGACATGATGCTCTCCCTCTTTCCTGCTGGCAGGAGGAGAGAAGCGGGGGGGGGGGGAGTCAGCACTGAAGATCTTGTGCCAGGGACAGATGAGATGTACCACAGGAGACACTTAAGCACAGGAAGCTTAAGAAACTCCCTCAAAGTCCTGCAGCGCAGCAGAGACTGGGCTGAAGCCTCAATCCATCTCCCACCCCCATCCTTGTCCTCAGTTCAACGTACACCATGCTAGACCCAGTGTGTATGGGAGCAGGATGCCCAGCGTAAAGCTTGCTCCCCAGGAACAAGGCTCAAATCTGTCACATTTTAACTTCCTTTTCTATGGAAAGCATTACTGGTTGAGGTGACTTCTTTTCATGGGGCAAAAGAACAATAATGAGGGCCGAAGTGCCCAGGTGGCCACGGCAGAAGCACAGTTTTTCCAGGAACCCTCAGGCGCATAGGGGGGCTGTGCACCAGTCCAGTGATCTGGCTGGAGTGCCACCGAGTCCCCTGGCAGTCACTACCTTTCCCTTCCTGCAAAAAGGATGAAAGGACTGCAGTCAGAATCTGGGCCGGTACCCGGGGGGGGGGGGGGGGGGGCAAAACGGAGCAGGAGCCATGCAGGGCGGGGGAGGGGAGGAGGGTGGCAGAGGGAGGCCAGCGATGATGCCAGGCTGAGTACCGGGCTGCAGGGGCTGCCAAAGAAACGACTTCCAAGATGCTGTGCCACAGCCAGAACCGAGGCGAAGGGAGCCAGGAGGCCGCACAGGGCAGGTTTCGCTCCCCCCCCCGGATAACCACCCGGGCACCCACCTTGTGCGCTTGCTTTCGAGGTTCTTCGGGACCCGGCGGGGCTCTCTCTGAGCCCTGTCTCCTCTGTGTGCGGGGCGGCTTGCAGAAACCAGGAAGTGGCTGAGGAGGAGCCTGCGAGGCCGTGGGCCAGGCTGGGGCTCTCCCGTTTCCTTCCAACCCAAAGGAAGGAGGAGGAGGAGGAATGGGGGCTGAGCTTTTTCTCTCCCTGGCCTCCCATTGTGTCAGCAGGGCCTCAGCGACTCCATGGCGTGGTGCGAATGTAACCGTCTCTTTTTAGTCAGTAAGGAGGTCCAGACAACTGATCCGTAAAGATTACACGTACACCAGACCTGGGCTGCTAAAGCCGGAGCAACGTATCCCTTCTCTCTCTCCCCACTCACTCTGCTGAGCCACTGAGGGTACATATAGAAACATGAAGGCTGGTCCAGCCAGTCTGCCCATTAGCACCTGCCACTCAGTCTGTGCTCTTCCACCTCCCTTTGTCTCAATCCTATTCACTCAAGTTCTCCCACTGCTTTGGCTCCTATAAACCTGAGCTGGAAGGCTGTTCCTTTTGAGTTTCCCTCCCTCCAGCTTCTCTTGTTCATTTGCCTTCTCAGAGCCCCTTGCTCTCTGTCTGAAATAAGCTGCCATCCCTTTGCTTTCTGTTCCAAGCTGAAGACTCACTTTCCTCAGCCCCTTTGTGGTTTTTTTCCAACGGATCCTGGCTGGAGCCAACATCACAACGGATAAACTGGATACATCTGGTGATGCCCTTGAGCTTGTCAGGCCATAGGGAATGTTGTTATATGTTGCCTGCGAGCTGGGTCTTATGCCAAGAGCTCGGTGATATTCTGTGCTCGGTGTAGTTTGTGATATTCAGTACACATTTCATGGCTGTTGTACTAAATATCTATCCATTCCAAGGCAGGGTGTGTTGTATATTCTCTGGAATTTGTCATATGCTGTGTGTGTTTGTATCTATATATATGTGTATGCAACCCCCTCAGTGACTGGGGCGCCTGTGGGAGGTCCATGGGTCATTTTCCTGGGGGTCTTCCTGCACAGTCTGTCAAGGTTCTTATAGACCAATTTTCAGAGCATTTAGGCTCCTAACGTTTGCAGTTAGGCTCTTAAATTGGCACTTTTGAAAATGTATTGGGGAAGAGTGCCTAAATTTAGGCTCTTAGTTTCACCAGGCCCCTAAATTTAGGAGGCTAAAAATCAGCTATGGAGGCAAACAAAGTTAGGAGCTTAGCAGTGATAATTTCAGAACTAGCCACCTAACTTAGGAGCCTAAATCTAGGCAAATGAATAGCAGGGGCCTAACGTTTAGGCCTCTAAATTGTATGTCAGTTTTTTGAGCTGAAAACTTAGGCCCTATGTTCGGCTGAAAATAGGCACCTAGCTTAAGGTCCTAAATGTAGGAGCTCAGCTTTTTTTTTCAACATCAGTCCTTTGTGGTGATGGGGGGGGGGGGGTTTCTGGAGGTCCTCTGCAACAAATCCAGCAGCAAGAACAAAACAGCCGCCACCACTGCCAGTGTTGCTCGAAAAATAAAACCCTTTACTGGTGATTTGGTTGCAGGAAAGATCACAGTGGGCACGGCATGGCTTGGTGTGCCTGCAGAAAAACAAAGTCCATTGAATATCGCAGTGCCCTCCCTGGGCACTTCCCCTACCAGTACCTGCACTTCTGAATGCTGCTCACCTAAATCCAGTAGATAAAAGCAGACGGCATGCTTTTCTCAGAGAGAAACTCAATGGGACACTTCCTTGCAGGGCAGCCTTCCCCCCTGACTCTCCACAAAGCGAAATCCTCTCTGAAATCTCTCTTAAAGAAATCCCTTCTTGGACAGGACAGGAGCATGGGCTTAACTTCCCTGTTTCTTTTACACCTCTTCCTAGTATCTTCAGGCTATGAGGGGACTCCTAGACCCCAAGAGAACGTCTCCCTAGTCCTGAAGGCCCAGTCACTTTTCCAGGACAGCAGGCAAGACAGGCAGCCCCCTCTCCTTGGGGAAACCACTTCACCAGTTCCTGGCTCTTGAAAATAATAAAAAAAAAAAGCCCTGAATCATGAGGCCGCAGGAGTTTTGTTAAAACACTTACATCTCCCACTGGGGAATGTCAACCATCCCTACCACTCTTACTCCACGCAGACCTCACCCTCTTGCAGTGTCTGTATAGACATCGATGCAACTAATAAGGGATGACAGTTTTGTGACCCCTTCGCTATCTATCTATCTAGACCTCATAGCATTATTGGCTCTATCCAAAGTCCCTTGGAAAAAGTGAGTTTTGGTTTGGAACCGAAAACAGGGGGAGGAACTTGTTCACTGGATGAGGGCTTCTTCCACAGAGGGAAAGGGAGAAAGGGAAACTCAAAAGGAGTTAATAAACATGTGGATAAAGGTGAACCGGTAGATATAGTATACTTGGATTTTCAGAAGGCGTTTGACAAAGTTCCTCATGAGAGGCTTCTAGGAAAAGTAAAAAGTCATGGGATAGGTGGCGATGTCCTTTCGTGGATTGCAAACTGGCTAAAAGACAGGAAACAGAGAATAGGATTAAATGGGCAATTTTCTCAGTGGAAGGGAGTGGACAGTGGAGTGCCTCAGGGATCTGTATTGGGACCCTTACTGTTCAATATATTTATAAATGATCTGGAAAGAAATACGACGAGTGAGATAATCAAATTTGCAGATGACACAAAATTGTGCAGAGTAGTTAAATCACAAGCAGATTGTGATAAATTGCAGGAAGACCTTGTGAGACTGGAAAATTGGGCATCCAAATGGCAGATTAAATTTAATGTGGATAAGTGCAAGGTGATGCATATAGGGAAAAATAACCCATGCTATAATTACACGATGTTGGGTTCCATATTAGGTGCTACAACCCAAGAAAGAGATCTAGGTGTCATAGTGGATAATACATTGAAATCGTCGGTTCAGTGTGCTGCGGCAGTCAAAAAAGCAAACAGAATGTTGGGAATTATTAGAAAAGGAATGATGAATAAAACGGAAAATGTCATAATGCCTCTGTATCGCTCCATGGTGAGACCGCACCTTGAATACTGTGTACAATTCTGGTCGCCGCATCTCAAAAAAGATATAATTGCGATGGAGAAGGTACAGAGAAGGGCTACCAAAATGATAAGGGGAATGGAACAACTCCCCTATGAGGAAAGACTAAAGAGGTTAGGACTTTTCAGCTTGGAGAAGAGACGACTGAGGGGGGATATGATAGAGGTGTTTAAAATCATGAGAGGTCTAGAACGGGTAGATGTGAATCGGTTATTTACTCTTTCGGATAGTAGGACTAGGGGACACTCCATGAAGTTAGCATGGGGCACATTTAAAACTAATCGGAGAAAGTTCTTTTTTACTCAACGCACAATTAAACTCTGGAATTTGTTGCCAGAGAATGTGGTTCGTGCAGTTAGTATAGCTGTGTTTAAAAAAGGATTGGATAAGTTCTTGGAGGAGAAGTCCATTACCTGCTATTAAGTTCACTTAGAGAATAGCCACTGCCATTAGCAATGGTTACATGGAATAGACTTAGTTTTTGGGTACTTGCCAGGTTCTTATGGCCTGGATTGGCCACTGTTGGAAACAGGATGCTGGGCTTGATGGACCCTTGGTCTGACCCAGTATGGCATTTTCTTATGTTCTTATGTTCTTATTCCTGGCACAGCCTTCCAGCCACAGTTATAGGAACCAAAACGGTGGCAGAAGTTGGAGAGTATGGGATAGAGACAAAGGGACTCTAGTATGGAGGGAGGTAGAAGACCCCAGCTTATGTAATTCAGTGCCTAGGCTGATGTCTTTTGATTATGTTGAAACTGCTGTATAGCAGTCTAAAAACGTATAAATAAAGAAATGTAAAACAAAAGAAATGTTTAGTACCTTACATTATGTAGGCCACAAATAACACAATTTCAGAGCTGCCAAGTGACACAGTGCAGGAGGGAGACTTTAGACCAGGTCTGGTTTTTGAACCTGCATCTCAGTGCATTCTGATATTTGTAGCCCCTCGTTCCACATTTGGAACTGGTGCTGCTGCAGGTACCAGAATGCACTGGGATGGGAAGGAGGTGTCAGAAATAAATCTGCCGTCTAGAACTGGGTCACTCGACAGTCCTGTGGGAGAAGAGCAGCACGGGGAATACTGGGAAAGCTGTTGGGAAGAATCAGGCAAAGAGCTGACTGAGCACAGCATGAAGGAGGCCTGGAATGAGGTGGTTGAGGGCTGATGGGCGAGGGAAGGGATTCGACATGGCTTCCAGATTCTAAACCCACTAAAGGATATCAATAGAGCGATGCCCCCATCCCACCCTGGGGCCCAGAGAGGAGGTGGAGGGTTTGTGGAGCACTTCCAACTTTAGGGTTGTTAACTCATCCCAGATCAACCAAACAGGCTGATCCGGTCCTGGTTTTGCAGGGATTTGTAGCTCTGATTGCCCCATGAACCTGTTTCAAGGCATTGTTCCCAAAAATCCGCGAGCTGACTCCCCCATAGATAACTAGAACTACAACTCCATGCTTGCAACGGGGCAAAACCAGGCCCGGATCACCCCTGTTTGCTAGCACTGACAATCCTAAACCTTAGCACGTGGGTTCGAGCACAATGATGCGCTGAGTAACAAACATACTGAATATCAGCAAGCAGCTTCATAAGGAGAAATGCACCGGAATGCAGTTCTCTGTAACGTGACAAGTCTCTGCCCGTCCCTAGGCTGCTTTTTTTTTTTTTTCAATCAGTGCCACTAAAGTCTTTTGCATGTTTACAGTAGAGATGACAGACGTCCCCTGATCTCACTCGGCTAATTTCACCGGGGACCAATCATATTGCTTCACTGCCCCCTAGCTCCGCCTTCATCACTTTCCTATTGACTGCTGCTCTCAGAGCCCATCCTCGCGCGATTGGCTTGGCCAATCGGAGTTTGTGACATTTACCCGAAACGCCGGCCGAAAGGCACGTCTGTGGCGGGGACAGGCCGCCCCAGTGCACAGTGGGAAGTGTAGTCCCGGCTAGTGAAGCACAGGCGCGACAGCGCAGGGAGGAGCGCAGGAGTAGACTACAAGTCCCAGCGCGGCGCGCGCGGGGGCAGGAGCAGGGTTTTAAAGAGCAGGGGCGGAGGAGGAGTATCAACTGTGGGCAGAGCAGGGACGAGGTAAGAACTGGAGTCCTTTATCCCGGCTCCTCCACTGATTCCACTCCGAGGGGCAAGAGTCCCTTACCCTGGTCCCTACCCCAAGGGGGTTAGTGCCTCCAGCTTGTATCTTCTGATCCCGGGGGAGGGGGGGACTCGAGAGTCCCCCCGACTCCATCTCGTGGGATGAAAGTTCCTCTCCAACCTTTGCCACGCTGATCCCATCATACGGGGCGCGAGTCTCCCCCCCACCCCCATCTCATTTCTGATCCCATCCCGAAAGGGGAGAGTGTACCCCCAAACCTGTCCCACCTATCTCATCCCGGGGGAGTGGTGATGGTGGCGTGAGAGTCCCATACCCCGGTCTCCATTGATCCCTTCGCACTGGGGCGAGAGTCCCCTACCCAACTGTAGCCCAGGAGTGAGTCTTCTAATCGCACTACTTCTCCCCCCCAAAATCTGTCTCAAGGGGTTGGGAGCCTTCTGGCCTGCCTTAGGGAGTGAAACCTCTAACCTTCCCCCTCTGATACTAACGCTAAGGGAGTAAGAGTTCTCCGTCCTACTCCCATTTACTCAGCTGTGGTTGGTTTATAGGGAGATCCATCTTCATAAGAAACTTGTAACTACCTCGAGTTCCCCCCCCCCCCCCCCCGAAAAAAAAAAAAGTCTCCTATATCATCATAGCCAGGGCTGTAAGAATTCCAGGCGCCAGGTCACCCGGGCACCTAGATGTTGGGGCCTGGCGCCCAACACCATCCCGAGCCCGACGGGAGCTGCTGCTACTACCGGTGCAGGTCTGGCAAAAGACACCGCTGCTACCGCTGCCACCACCGCTGACCTGGGCTGGGGAGCGACTTTGCTGCCACCACCGTCCCTGGCCATCAAAAGAGGTGATGGACGAGGGGAGGAAAGGGGGTAGGGTGGAAAGAGGGTGGCGGGGAACAAAGGCAAAAAAAGTGAAAAAAATGAACAAAATAAGAGAAATAAAAAAAAATTTAAACCAACAAAATAAGCAAAAAAACACAGAGCAAAGCAAAAATACTAACCAGTTTATTTGGGAGAAAATTGTTAGCTACCGGTCCAGGTTTTCAGAGAGTTTTTCCACCACAGGTCATAGCTGTGGCAGACTTGATGCTCTGGCTGTTGTAAAGAGGGACCAGTCTATTAAACATTGTGTCGCCCCTGCCCACGCAGTCATGCTGAGTACACACGTGGCTTTCTGTATGCAGTGCCCTGTAAAGTATATTAGGTTCCTGCTGCCTGTGGCCAGCCCATCTGGCCCCTGGATCGTGTTTGCCTGCGTTAGCTCTTTGCACCATGCTTGAATGTTATTTTTGATTCATGCAGATCTGTGTCTGAAGCTCTCTTCTGACCCACCCCCTCTAAAGACAGATCAAGGTGTTCTGCGAGGGGGGTATGGTATGACATGTCCTGCCTTGACCAGAGAAACCAACAGAGGAAGAGTTAGGGCAGAGAACTCTTAATAGATGTAATATGTGGCCACCTGGGGCTAAGTCATATAGTAGCCCTCCAGGTAAGACAGCGAGCCTAACCTGTCCTGGCATTCTGTTAGAGGCTAGAAGGGAGCCCTTGCTGCTGAGTATACCCAGAGTCCAATTACAACCCAGGTAACCCAGTCATCTGCTGTCTCTGTTCTAGGTGTCGAGGATGAGCGGTGATGGGAAGCAGCAGGCTGCGGCCGACAGGCAGGAGTTTGTTGTTTTTTTCCAGCAGATCGTTCGGGATCTCACGGCGGATGGGCTCCAGCACCCTGAGGTGGGAGATGCCATTGCGCGGCTGAAAGAGGTGAGAGCACCCTTGGGGAGGGGGTGGTGTGGTGTAATGGTACTAAACCCCCCCCTCAAAAAAAAAAACAAACCCGAAAAAAACTGGATGTGAAACTGGGGAAGTGGGATGGGAAAAGTAACCCTGATAGGAGGGTCAGGAATGTCAAAAATCCTGAGCTGAACAGGAATGTGGTGGCTTTTAATTAATGTTGCCTGTGCTTAACAAGGAAAACCCCTTGGGGTCTCCACTAGATGTCCCTAGTCCCAGCCCTTGGGTAGTCAGCTGCAGGGGGTGTACACTTTATATCATTATTTACACATGCAGCATGGTAGTGGTGGTAGTGTCATTGACTCCCCGATACTGTCCAAGACATGCATATGAATGACATTCCCAGTCCTCGTGGGTATGTGGCTCATGGCTTCTTCCAACTTCAGCTGGTCTCCTCACCAGACCTGGCACCACAACCCATTCATTACAGCATCTCCCCCAGAGTTTGTCTGGAATTGGATGTCCCTTAGGCACGGGGGGGCTAAGTTTAGAAGAGAGGAGTGCAGATGTAGTTTGCTTTCAGAAGGGAAGGTTGTGTTCATGTGTGCTTTCTGAGTTAGGCACCCAGGCTGACATAGGAGCAGAGAGCCATAGGCCTTGCCAGTTCCTGTAACAGAGCTGGAAGGATGAGGGATATTTTTCTGGTTTTCTACATTTTTGACCTGGTCCATTCCTGGCCGGAGGGACTCTCCACCTTTTTGACCAGCATAAGAGGAGGTTGCAGCCCCCAGCTGTGAGAAGAGACCTTGATTCACGGTTTTGCAAGTTTTGTATTTTTCCATCTTAGAGGAAAGGGAGACTTTTCTGCCCCCGGCCTCGTTCCCCCCCCCCCCTGAACTGGAGACGTTGGTAACTGTTTCCGGCGTAGGCCGTTGCTTCTGGGAGGTCAGCTTCTGTCTTTTTGAAGCGGAATCGAGGGGAGAAACATCAGGAAGCCCCCAAGCGGAGTTTCCACCCCTTGATGCTGCCAGGTGAAGTTCAGGATTCAACGTGGACCTCCGGTACTGGGGGAAGGGATCCGGTCACGGTTGGGATTCCTCATCTTTCCTTACCGTGGAGGATACCCATGTTCCAAGCCCCTTCCTGGAGGGACATTTCCACAGAATTATTCAAATTCTGTCTCATGCAAATCTGAGAACGCTGGAAGTTTCTGGATACTTTGTTTTGAAACTATTGATTCTTTTACAAGGCATTTCAGTAAAATTTAATTTGAACAGTGAGTCCTGCCTGGCTTAAGTGTACCTGTCCCGAAGAGCTATGGTAACGCACATACATGGGAGAACACCACTGCCTGGGCCAAGAAGGTTAGCGTTCACCCCCACAGCTTGGGGACTCAGGAAAGGGAAATGAGAAACCCCAGCTATAAATTCTTTTATGGCCTTCAGGATACGTGCCACCCATCAAGAAAGGGAGACATACAATATATTTCCCTGTACGGACCCAGATCAGTCCAGACTCCTGGGTTTTGCCTCCCTTCCAGCAGATGGAGACAGAGAGAGTTTTACTGACACTTAACATGAGGTGCCACCAGCAGTCCCTGAGTATTTCTCTGTCTCCAGCAGATGAAAGGTGGTGCAGAACCTGCAGACTGAAGGGAGTAAAGAAAAAAGATAAGAGGATACCGTGTACTTCGAGCGGGACTCTCGCAATCCCACCCGGTTTAGGGAAGCTTTGGGACAGCCCAGGAGTCTGGACTGATCCGGGTACGACCAGGGAAAGGTTCTTGCCTGCAGTACCACAGATCACTCCAGAGTCTTGCCCGGGTTTGGAGAGTCCGCTCGAACTGTGGTTTTTGTACATAATCTGAAGTATTTCCATTGGCATTTCAGGCTCAGGTGATGGCTGTACGTGCCTTTTTCGTTTTGGTTGTAAGGCTCGTTCAGATTTAGTGCTTTTCTCTTCCTGCTGCTCGTTTGGCAGGAGATGTTTGGTTACTGAGTTTTGGGGACATTTTCCATCTTGGCTTGGGTACAGGTCAATACTGAGGGACTGCAGGTGGCACACCTGGTTAAGAGGCGATGTCGGTGAAACTTTCTCTGTCTCCATCTGCTGGCAGGGAGGCAAAACACAGGAGTCTGGGCTGATCCGTGGTACCCAGAATGTGAACATAAGAACCTGCTACACTGGTTCGGAGCAGCAGGCACTTAAGAGGAGCTGTGTTGGGGGCTGTGCCCTCTAGTTTCCTGTAGCCCCATTTTGAACCGGAGGCATCATTCCCTGACTGATCACTCAGAGGCTATAAACTTGTCTGGTCCTGCGTGTGCTTCTCCCCCCCCCCCCCCTCCCTTGCCGAGAAGCGAGGCAGCCTGTATGCTCTCTGAGTAACCGCGTCCTCTCCTCCTCCTCCTACAGGTGCTGGAATACAACACCCCAGGGGGCAAATACAACCGGGGCTTAACCGTCGTGGCTTCCTTCCGGGAGTTGGTGGGACCCGATGTACAGAAAGGAGAAAACTTCCAGCGAGCTTTGGCTGTGGGCTGGTGCATCGAGCTGGTGAGACGCGCCATCCCCTTACCTGCCTGGAATGGCTCGGGGGTGGGGGGGGGGGGCAGGGAGAAGTCTCCTGCTATGGGGATATTTGTCCTTCGTTCCACAGAAAGCGAGAACGTGCTGGGGCAGGGAAGCATGCCGCGGTCTGTAATAAGATGCAGATACCGGGAGGAGCTGGGGCTCTCGTCTGCTCTGCTTCCTCACTGATGTCTGGGTTTGGTTTTTTTCCTGCTCCCCTAGCTTCAAGCCTTCTTCCTGGTGGCTGATGACATCATGGACTATTCCGAGACCCGACGCGGCCATCCTTGCTGGTATAAGAAGGTGATGGGGGTGGGGGGGACACAACCTGTAACACCGAGGGCGGGGGGGGGGGGGGGGTAGTCTCTTTGGATATCTGTGCTGGGGATGTAGAGGGCAGCCCTTGCTATCGTCTGGGTTTCTTTCCCTCCCCAGGAAGGCGTGGGGCTGGATGCAGTGAACGACGCTTTCCTGTTGGAGGCCTCCATCTACCGCCTGTTGAAGAAGTACTGCCGGGAGCAGCCCTACTATCTCAACCTGCTGGAGCTCTTTCTACAGGTGAGCGCGGAGGCACCCCCCCTCCCCCCCTCGGATGCTCCTTGAACTTTTAGCTTATGAGTCTGTGGGTTCGGCCTTGGGGTTTTCAGGGCTCTCCAGCCTGGGGTTCGGATTTTTTGTGTCATGAGACTAGGGTGCCAGTCTTCCAGGTCGCGGCACCACTGCCCACCCTTGGCTGGCCTTGCGTTACTGCTGTATCAGGGTGGGCGCTCCAGGGTGCTGGTGTTTTGGGTTGTCCTTGTGGTCCCTGGCACCGGCAGCGTGCGGCACGCAGCTATTTGAGCAGGGTTTTTCCTGGGGGGTGGGGGGAGGGTTCAGGGCACCGTGCCTCTCACTTTCAGGATCTCTCCGTTTCTCCCCCCTCCAAGACCTCCTATCAGACGGAACTGGGCCAGGCACTGGATCTCATTACAGCTCAGCCTGAAAAGATCGATTTGAGCCGATTCACCGAGCAGAGGTGAGCGGTCCATGGCCCCAGTGCAGGGGGATCCCCGAGTGCTTTGCATGGTAGCTGCCGGCCTCCTTTAAACTTGACTGGTTTCTGTTTTCAGGTACAAGACCATCGTTAAATACAAGACGGCTTTCTACTCCTTCTATCTGCCTGTGGCTGCGGCCATGTACATGGTGAGTCGGTGGGGACGCCTCTGGGAAAAAAACCGAAGGCCTGGCAGCCATGCAGGGCTCCTGGGACTGGTGGAGGAGCTCACGGGGGCGTGCGGCCAGGGCATTTCAAGGGATGCGGTGAATCCCCAGCCCATAGCTGTCGCTACAGGGTGGCAAGTGTGACCCCCCCCCCCCCCCCCAGTTTAAAATACCGGATCGGGCAGGGATCAACCAAACCCCCCCCCCCCCCCGCTCACCAATCTGATCAATGGCATCCCACCTACCCTGGGGCCTACAGCATCGCGCCATGGGCAGCAGGAGTTGGGTTTAGCCAAACCTCGTCTCGTGCTGCCGCAGGGACGATCTTGTGGCTCTTGTCACCAGTTGCCTGACAGTGGCTCTGCGGTGGCTGAAGAGAGAAGATGTACCGGCTGTCAGCGGACCCTGCTATAGGGAATGGGGCAGGAACACTGGCGATGGGGGTGAGATCTCAGCTCCTACAGTGACTTTTCCCAGCAGCAGTGCTGGGTGGGAGCTCAGAGCTGCTGCTGCTGCAGCCCCTGTTTCTCCCAGCGGGAGGTGCTGTAGGGAATGGTGCGGGCATGCTGGCTGGGGAAGGGGGAGCTGAGCGCTCCTGCAGTCCCAGCCTCTCCCAGCAGGAGGTGCTGTGGGATAGTCACTAGGCTGCAAGCTGTGCATGATGAGAGTTTCCGGTTTTATTTCTCCAGGCTGGCATTGACAGCGATGAGGAACATGAGCACGCCAGAACCATCCTGCTGGAGATGGGGGAGTTCTTCCAGATCCAGGTACGGGGCTGGCAGAAGATGTGGGTATAAACAAGCGAGGGAGGGGGGATGTTAATGCACTGGGTATTGAGGTGAGCCCTGTAGCTACCTGCTTTGGTCACAGGCACAGATCGGTGAAGAACACAGCGCTGCTGCCGGTGTTAGTGTCTTGTCTGTTTCTCTCTGCTCCCAGGATGACTTCCTTGACTGTTACGGTGACCCTAGTGTGACGGGAAAGATTGGTACCGATATAGAGGACAACAAGTGCAGCTGGCTGGTGGTACAGGCCTTGAAAGCTGTGAGCCCTGAGCAGCGACAGATTCTAGAGGTAAGGGTGGGGGGCCTATCACCTGTGCGGCTGAGGTGAAGCGCGGCAGTGGTTAAACTCCTCTGAGCACTGTCGCCAGCCCTCTCCGCCCCCCGAGTTAGGCACCGGGTCCCAATTCCACCTCTTGAACAGAGCTTGCCCGTCTGTCTGTCTGTGTTTTCAGGAGAACTATGGCCAGCGTGACGCAGCCAAGGTCCGTAAGGTGAGGCAGCTGTACGAGGACCTGGCCCTGCCAGCTCTCTACCACCTGTACGAGGAGCAGAGCTACCAGCAGCTGCAGCTGCTGATCGCCCTCCACGCCAACGCCCTGTCCAAGGAAATCTTCCTGAACTTAGTCCAGAAGATCTACAAGCGGCAGAAGTGAAAGGGCGCCTCGGCTGGGCTGAGGAAGACAGAAGCAGTCTCTTAGCAGGGGCTGCTCTCGGAAGGGCAGGACTAACCTTTCTCACAAAAGGACACTCCCTCCCTCCCCTCCAGCACGAGGCAGCTCTAATCTTCTGTCACCTTTAAGGAAGGGATATAGAGGGGCAGGCCTGTTACACCTTCCCCCCCCCCCCCTGTTAACTGTTCTCCCTGTCGTATACCCCCCTGGTTACTCTGAGGCAAGTTGATTCTCTCTTTAAAAATAAAATGTTACTGAGTCTTCTTGAAGCTTTTGGCCTGGACCTTCTCCCAGCAATCCCCCCGCTCTCCACCTGTAACCCTTGTGGCCTGCTATGGTTTAGGGCTATGTGCCCTTTGTGAGAGAGGTAAAGCTATTTTCCCTGGCCAGGGGGCGGGGGCATTAGAAGCAGCCGCAGGTGCCTTTCTTTAGTCGGGGGAAGCCTGGCTTTCTGGCCCAGGCACTGCCATGGGTGACAGGATTGTGCCGTTTCCGTGGCTGGCGCCATGCTCTGTTTATGCTGCCCTGCGCTCTTGTGGATAAAAGTGCAGCTGTGGGGTAGAGGAAGAGGAGAGCGTAGTGCTAAGAGGTGCTATTGTTCCTCTGAGGGTAATGGCCCAGGGCTTCTTCCTGTCCCTTGGCCGGAGTGGGGCTTCTTGCTGTCCCTCTGGGGGGACGCACACATCTCTGCTCTCCAGGTTCCAGCTGCTCAACCTCTGCTTACTAACCTAGGTCTGGTCTCAGCCCAGGGCTGCAAGGAGCAGTCTGGTTCCTGGTCTCCGCCCATCCCAGCTCTCTGGAAAGCAGACTGGGCCTGAGCATCACTGACGTTCTGCAGCCCGTGAGGCGGGAAGGAATCTGGGTTTATAACAGAGCACGCGTGGCCCAGCAGCGCCCCCCGCCAGCGTGAGAGCCCGGCTTTAAAGTCTTTCTGGCCCAAGCCGTAGCCTCACTGCAGTTCCCATCCTCTTGCCCCCGTCTGGGTCCCGTTCTCCTCCCGCCTTAGGTACTGGGGTAAGAATGTGCATGACCTCCTGAGTGGAGGAGAACCTGCAGGCGCGAGCTGTGTGAAAATGCTGTTGAATAAAAATCCCACCTCCGGTGCTTTTTTCTTTTGTAAATAATGGTTGCATTCTTGTTGCATTTTTGTAAAGTTTGTCTCTGTTCCCTGGCAGCGAGGATCCTTACCACCGCGTGCCTGCTAGTAACCAAGTGGGCTTTTACCATGTCCCCCGCGTTGGACTCCGTGGGCAGCTGGTCCAATGTACTGCTGTAGTGGGGAGACAGGAACCAGTACACCCCCCATCTGTCATGTACTGGGAGAGATCTCTGCCCCTTCACTGCTAAATAAAGCTACTAGTCCCAGACACTTGTGCCACCCAATCCGCCAACAGCAGGGGGAACATCTGGGACAACGACTGGAGACTGGGGGATTAGGCAGGCACCCGAAAAACCCCAGGAAAGGTTGAGGCCAGGGCCAGCACCCCTAGAAGGAAGGCAGAACACCTCTGAAAGACTTGTCCTGCCACAAGCGTCCTCTGCCCCTCTGCAACCTTCTCCTGCTTCCCAAACCTGTCCCAATGATTCCACAGCCAGGAGAGACCCCCTGCATGCCTGGGGGTCTCTCCTCTCTTCTTTCTCGTGTTTATAAGGCTGCTGCGCCAGGGAGGAGCTCCAGGCATGTTACAACTCAAACATAATATTCTCCAATATTCTGAAGACAGAATCATCAAATAAACAGAAGAGAAGCAGTTAAGAAAGCCTGGGCTTGCCTCACAAATCTGCTTCACTTTTTTGAAGGGGTTAATAAACGTGGATAAAGGTGAACTGGTAGATGTAGTGTACTTGGATTTTCAGAAGGTGTTTGACAAAGTTCCTCATGAGAGGCTTCTAGGAAAAGTAAAAAGTCATGGGATAAGTGGCGATGTCCTTTTGTGGATTACAAACTGGTTAAAAATCAGGAAACAGAGAGTAGGATTAAATGGACAATTTTCTCAGTGGAAGGGAGTGGGCAGTGGAGTGCCTCAGGGATCTGTATTGGGACCCTTACTGTTCAATATATTTATAAATGATCTGGAAAGAAATACGACAAGTGAGGTAATCAAATATGCAGATGATACAAAATTGTTCAGAGTAGTTAAATCACAAGCAGATTGTGATAAATTGCAGGAAAACCTTGTGAGACTGGAAAATTGGGCATCCAAATGGCAGATGAAATTTAATGCGGATAAGTGCAAGGTGTTGCATATAGGGAAAAATAACCCATGCTATAGTTACACAGTGGCTCCTTGTTAGGAGCTACCACCCAGGAAAAAGATCTAGGCATCATAGTGGATAATACTTTAAAATCGTTGGCTCAGTGTGCTGCGGCAGTCAAAAAAGCAAACAGAATGTTAGGAATTATTAGGAAGGGAATGGTTAATAGAACAGAAAATGTCATAAAGCCTCTGTATCGTTCCATGGTGAGACCACACCTTGAATATTGTGTACAATTCTGGTCGCCGCATCTCAAAAAATATATAGTTGTGATGGAGAAGGTACAGAAAAGGGCAACCAAAATGATAAGGGGCATGGAACAGCTCCCCTATGAGGTAAGACTAAAGAGGTTAGGACTGTTCAGCTTGGAGAAGAGACTGAGGGGGGATATGATAGAGGTCTTTAAGATCATGAGAGGTCTTGAACGAGTAGATGTGACTCAGTTATTTACACTTTAGAATAATGGAAGGACTAGGGGGCATTTCATGAAGTTAGCAAGTAGCACATTTAAGACTAATCAGAGAAAATTATTTTTCACTCAATGCACAATAAAGCTCTGGAATTTCTTGCTGGAGGATGTGGTTAGTGCAGTTAGTGTAGCTGGGTTCAAAAAAGGTTTGGATAAGTTCATGGAGGAGAAGTCCATTAATGGCTATTAATCAAGTTTACTTAGGGAATAGCCACTGCTATTAATTGCATCAGTAGCATGGGATCTTCTTAGTGTTTGGGTACTTGCCAGGTTCTTGTGGCCTGGTTTGGTCTCTGTTGGAAACAGGATGCTGGACTTGATGGACCCTTGGTCTGACCCAGCATGGCAATTTCTTATGTTCTTATGGGCTTGGGGTTTCTTTAGCTTATACCTGATGGTTCCCAGTTCAAGACATTTATTTTTCATATTTTTCACTTGCTAATACCCCTAGTGAGGAACAACATGAAAAGAAACAGATAACAGCAGACAAAAGGGCAACGGAGCAGAAACAGCAATAAAAATGACAAAAAAGCCCAGATAACAATGTAAAATAAAACAGATTAAAAAAAACAAAAAAAAAACCCCTATCAAAATTCTGATAAAGGGAAGGAAGATGGACAACTCTGGCCATGATGTTCTCTGAGCCCCCCCAGCTTTTCACCTCATAGAAAGGATCCCCTCTTCCACAGCCAGGAGGCTGGCACAGACAGTGTTAATTCTGGAGTGGCATTGTGGGCTGGGCAGCAGACATCCTCTTGCCAACCTGACTCCAGCCCTGGGTTTCTCCCGCCAAGCCCAGCACGGGCAGGGGCTGGGTCCAGGCTGGCTGTGCGAGGGTTAATGCTGGCTCTGGTGCCCTCCCCTCTGCAGCTTGTGAGCTGGGAGAGAGCTCGGCAGCAGGAGGAAAGGCTGCAGCCCATTGTCTGCGGGGAGATGCTGGAGGGAGCGGCGCAGGCACTGCCAGCCAGCAGGTAGGGCAATTCTTTCAGCTGGGCAGGAGAGAGAAGAGGGGAGCAATAATGTGGGTATCCCCCCCCCCCCCGCCCCCAGCCTTATCCACAACATCCCCGGGCTCTCCAGCGAGCGCTCGGTACAGTCTGGGGCAGGTTAACTCTAGGCGGTGATAGGGGTGGCGACGCGGGTGCTTCTGATCCCTCCCAGCGGGAGAGGACATGCCCTCCGCTTGATAAAAACAAAGTTTGCTCCCTGGCTGCCACATTATGTATTATAAATAATATTTCTATTCTGCATAATCCAGTGAAACTTGTTCTGGACGGATTACAATGGATGGCCTGCCCTTTGTGGTGGAGGTGACACTGCCTGGGGTCTCTCTGTCTCCTTATTCTGGGCTTTTTATACCCACCGGGTCCTGAGATCTTGGAGGGGGGGTGATTGGGGTGTAGTTGCGGGGGCGGGAGGGGTGGAGGGAAAGGAAGGCTGTGGAGTGAAGGATGGAAAGCCTGTCCTGGGGGGGGGTGACAAAGACAAAAAAAAGGGTTAATCCATTCTCCTTCCCAGAGAGTAGATGCTGTTAGTAGCAGCCAAAGGGAGGTTCGGGGAAGCAGGAAGCTCAGATGCAAGCAGCTCGGGCATTTCTTTAGCACCAATATAGCAAGGGCATTTGCTGCCTATAGCCGCTAACCCTCCCCTGTCCAGGGTGGGGTGTGGTCATTCTGGGCCCTGTCCCGGTGGCAGCGGAGTGAGCAGGGCAGATTTATAAAGCCAGTTTCTGCCCTCCCATCACCCCCTTAGATGGATTCAGTCTTGGATGCAAAGCGAAGGAGTCACCCCCGTTCTCGTCAGCAGGGCAGGGGTGTGTGTATGTGAGAGAGAGAGAGATAGAGAGAGCCCAGGCCTGAATGAGACCGATCTCTCCCCCTCCCCGGGGCATCCGCTGGGTGCTGCAGGCATCGACACTGCCCGCATTGCAGCGAGAAAGAGAACCGTCAAATCTCAGCACACGAGTGGCAGCCTTTCCAGAGGGGAGGGCACGGAGGATCCCTGTCAGTGCTGCCCCCCTCATAAGTGGGACACCCCCAGGTTCCTAACTCTCACCCTGCTGCCCATAGAGGCTTCACCTCTTCCTCTCACCTCAGAGCTTTTCACAAAAAAAAAAAAAAAAGGTATTTAAAAAATTAAACTTGGAAAACTACCACTTGAGAAAACATCTGGATTCTGGGCACCCCAGAATTTTTCCACTTCAGAATCAGAAACTGTATTTCTAGCAATGCTCAGTACTGCTGGGCGGAGGCACTACAGCGAGCAACATCTGGGAGGATGCGCTGGATTTTTCTTCTCTCACCCACCCAGACAGCTGTCAAAGATCCCCAACCGGTTCCTGCCGCACAAACCTCTCTCTGGCCTTGCGGAGCTGTTTTGGGGGCTGGGGCAGGAGTGTGTGATGGGAACCGCTCCTGTCAGCAGGTCTCTGGCCTGAATTATTAATCAGGGAAGAGTACAGGGGAGGGAGGGAGGGAGAGAGAGTGGAGAGCTGGGGGGAAGAGACTGATCAGAGAAAAGGGCTGAAAGAAGGAGGCGAACCAGGGGAAAGAGAAAAGACATGAAATCAGATAGGAGCGATGGGGGAAGAGAAGAGGACCTTCCCTGCAGACATGAATCCCCCATCCTTCAGGGCATAATAAGCCCAGCTTTAACCTTAATATTTCAGAACCAGAAGCCTGGTCAAAAGCCATTCTTCTGAAACAAAAGCTCATGGTGTCTGCCTGCCCCTCTGGAGGAGGCCGTCATCATCATCATCATCACAGGCTGCCTGCTCAGAGGCTTACTGCTGGGAATCCTAAATCCTCCCAACAACAGCACCCCTCCTCTCCCCAACACCCATGCACACAATTTGTCAGTACTCACTTCCCGTAGCCCCTTATTTGCTCCCCTGTTCTTTCCTGACTTTGTCCTGCCTCCTCCTCATCCTTTCCTGCTCTCTCTCTGCCAGCCTCACCCCCTTTATCTTGTGACCTGGCTGTGAAGTCCTGATCTGCTGTGCCAAAACTTGGGAGGGGGAAGGGTGTTCTAGCAAGAGTTGTGGGCTCCACATGTGGAAGGGCTTGGTTTTGGTTTTTTTGTTTGTTTATATGGACTGTCCATATGTCCTTAATAGGCAGTATTTGCATCACAGAAGAAATTCTGGGGCCTTCCCCTCCCCGGATGCCCGTATGACTGAGACCCAGAGCTTCCAGACTCATGTCTCAGTGCCTCAGAATGTATTTAGTTTGGGGTGGGGGGTGGGGCATGGATTTAAGAAGCAGGAACTGCAGACTTTCTCCTTAATGTGTTCCAGGTCCCAGAGCTCGTGGCACCGACCGGCTCCAAATCCAGTTCGGCTGAGCCCAGCAAACCCCAATCTAAACCCTGCATGAAAGTGGACAGAGACAGACAGCCCAAAACAAGAAATGCAAGAGAAACCATTTGCAGTCAACAGAACGTGGTTAACGAGCAGCAAGGGGCAGTCCCTGAAAATTCCGTCCTAACTGAGACATCCCATCACTGCAAAGTAATGAAGAACACCTCAATCATTAAAAAATAAAAATAAAAAAAAATCATCTGTAAGCAACCCATCATCACCACAGGAAAATCAGCCAATATCAGTGGGTCATAAATACAGAATGCAAATCAAACATCTGTGAGGGGTCCGAAATATACTAGCAGCAGAGGATCAGGGCTGACTGAAATATCACTATTCCTGCTTTCCACCTGGAAAGTGATTGCTCTGGATTACCACAACCAGAATTCCCCAGAACATCCCCATATCCAAGCCGGAGGAATTGTCGTGAGGTTGAGGAACGAGGCCGACGTCAACGAGCCGGCAACATGTTGTCCCCACAAAAAGGTATACTTTCCAACCTTAACCACATTCATCTTCAGCACGTTTCTCTGGGGATCCACCTTGCCCTCCGACCTGAGGTGCAGGAGGGCCCCATCACCAGGGCCCCTGGAGATGTGGAAGACCAGCCAGCAGGTTGCAGAGACTGCCAAGAGATGGGTTCTGTTACCCTAGAAGTGGATGCTAATTCCAACAACCCTTTCCTGCAGTGCAAGTGCTGTGAATCTCATCCACAGATGAAACTGGGTCCCGGGAACAGTCAGCAAATTGTGAAGGAGGTGCCGTGTGTTGCTGATGAAGATGCAGCTTCCCCATCAGACCCAGCCATAAGTCCTATTTCAGTCTCCTCTTTCTCCTCTTCCTCCATCAGCAGTTGTTCTGATTTCACCTTGGATGACACCCCAGTCTCTGTTTACTCCAAGAAGTTCCCCCTTGATGACTCTCAGACCTCCGAGGGTCAACCTGAAATTTTTCCTCTAGAGGACAACAGTACTGATGCCATCTTGCTTTCCAGCCAGTTGGAGCCTGTTAACCACTCATCTAATGGAGGATATTCTGTTTGTCTGAACCAAGATCAATGGCAGTCTGGTAGTTCAGGGCAGCAAGCCCAGGACACACTGGAGAATCTCTTCAGCGGGTCTGCAGAATTAGATCCTGGAACCACGTCAATGCGAGAAAATGTTCCAGAAATGCCAAAGGAACCAGCCACTAGCAGCAACTGGGAACAGCTGGACTCCAACCATAATGCCCTACCTACCCAAGCAGCCCAATACACAGCTCCCCAGGTTTCTGCAGTATCAGAACACTTGGAACCCAATCAGGACACCGTCATCCAGCCCAATTCCATTTTTGCTCCAAGTGCTTCTGAAGACCTTCTTCCAGTTGCTAGGGGAACAGCAAACCTTCTGAGTAGCAAAGAAAGAGTTGGGAGGCCTACCACACTACAAGCCCTTTTTAATGGCGCCGAGGAGCCAGGAGTGAAGGATCATAAATCTTTGCTTGGACATTTTGATGCAAGTAAGGAGCCAAGGGCCAGCAACGCCACCAAAAAGACCATCACTTCTTTCCATGAGCTGGCCCAGAGGAGGAAGAGGAGTGCTGCTGGACTGGCACCTCAACAAGCCAAGAAAGACAGGAGTGACTGGCTGATCATCTTCTCCCCCGATGCCGAGCTGCCCCCCGGCAATGGGTTCACCCTCTCCACCTGGGGCCAGCAGACCCAAGGATTCCAGCCCCAGCAGCCGGACCCGGCAGGCAGCCTGAGGGAAGTCACCACCTTTAAGGAGCTGAAATACAGACACAGTCTGAGCAAGCACGCCGGCCTACAGTACAAAATCAAGCCCGAAGAAGTGAACCGCCCAGGCCAGGCGCAGCACCAGCACCAGCAGCAGCAGCTGGGCGTTCTGGGGCCACACGTCGAATACAAGCTGGGAAGTCCTCTGGAAACCGAGGGGCTCCGGGCCCCCAGTGAAGCTCCACAACGCACTGCCCATTTGGCAGACGCAGCAAGAAGGAAGGTCTGCAAGTCAGGTCTGAAGCCCATCACCGAGGGCCTGCTGGGGGAAGCAGGAGGGGGGGTGGTGCCTGCCACAGGAGCCCTCCGGATGAAAGAGAGGACTGAGCCAGTGCCAGATTGGAGGCCCTTGGTGCCCAGTGCTGGTCCCTGGATGCGAGGAAAGGCAGACGGAGGGGACAAGCTGGGTATGGAAGGTAAGAAGCTCTAACCTCTCCCTGGTCCACTGTGCTTCCCTTTGGTGTGAAATGACTTTCAGAGAAGTTTCTGCCTGATGAGATGAGTTTTATTATTAAGAGCCAGATCTCAAATGGAAGGCTTGCATGAGATGGTAGGAAGTGTAAGAACCTTGCCAGAAGATCTGGTCTACAGGAAAATGAGATTTATTGGTCCCGTGTTCAGAGGTTTTGGTGGCAAATTAGCTGACTTTGAGCCGGACATACTGAAGAGGTTCCCCCCCATTTTGTGTCTTGGGAAAATCAGCTTTAGTCCTTCTGGCCCTTGGCCTTGGAGGGCAGAAAAGAGGGGAAGAGAGCAGGAAAGGAAAGCAGAGGGCAGTCTGAGGCGACATTAAAGGAACACAAACCCGGCCTTAAAAGCAAGAGGAAAGCAGAGCGCGGAGAGAACGAGGGGGGCAGCCGGCCTTCATCTCAGAGATGGGCACCTGAGGCAATAGAAAAATCATTCATTCCTGCGCACCTGACGGCCGAGCGCTGGGCCAGACCGATGACCCAAAGCTGAGGCTAACAGGAGGACCCGCGGCGCCGATGTCATAAGCAAACGGAATTCGGATGCTTGTGGAACTCACAGCCGGGTCTCAGCATTCTCAGCCCCCTGTGGACTTAAATATTCAGGAGATGCAGAGAGACAAGTGGGACCCTGGCACCAGCTAAGATCAGGTATCCAGCGGGGTGGGGGGGAAGGGGGGGGAGGGGAGGAAAGCAGGATGGGGGCAAGAACACAGCCAACAGCAGCCAGAAGTCCAGGAACCAGGGCCCTCTCAGGGTTCTGCTGATTGAGGTTTCCCCTCCCCCCCCACACCCCCCAAGTTGCCAGGGCCCCATGGACAGAGCCCGACAGACCTTATTGTGGGGGGCCTGGGCGAGGATGCTGTGATGGAACACAGGGATTTTTCTGGGGGCACGGTAAGGCCAGTGCTCGTCCTATCGGAGGATAGGACCTGGCTATTCAGTTAATAGCCAGGATGTGATAAAAATTCAAAACAAGTGCCTGCCTTCCCTGTCCATTGCCCCTTTGGGGGGGTGCCATTGTTGTTCGGGAACCAAACAGGTTTGTGGGTCCTCCTTCCAAGAGACGGCTGTACACACGCTTCTGGGGAATTACACTGCGCACCCAAATCAGCAGTGGCAGCAGCATTGGCCTGGCTCCGGGCCTGCTCTTCCGGTTCCCAGGACGCGGGAGGATGCCCTTTCCCGGTCCTCGGCCCGGACCCCGATAACGTCAGGTGTTTGAGGAGGAGAGGAGAGGGCAGAAGGAATGCCTGGGGTATTTAGGGCAGGGGCCCTCACATGAGGGGCGAGAAGGCACCGGTTGGCAGTTTCGCTGGTGCCAGTCAGCTGCCGCTCCGGGATCCCGGTGGAGCATGAGTCATTCTGATCGGTCTAAAGGAAACGGGCAAAAAAAACCCCAAACAAACATCCCCACCCCCTCCTCACATCAGCAATCCAAGATTAAATTAAACAGTGTCTAGGTAGGTGCCAATGCCACATACATCATCCTGCCAAATCTATCTTTACACTGCGCCAATGCTGGGGAGGGGTGCGGGGATGAGATAAGGGCGGGGCACAGAGAAGCCCAAGAAGGCAGCAGGGATGGAAGGGAGCAAAGCCGACCCTCTCGCTCCACGGATCCCGTTAGCCCTCCTCTACCTTCCTCCCGGTCTGCTTTCTGATCTGAGCCCCCCCCCCCCCCCCCCCCCCCGAGCGGGAGGGCGAGGATAAGCACTTCTCCTCTGTATATTCATGAACAGACTTTGATAGTGCTACGTCCACCTCGCACCTGCCTGGACAGAGGCAGGACAGCTGCAAGGTGCAGGGAAGGAAGCTTTACTGCTATGGGCAGATAGAGTCGGGGGGGGGGGGGGGAGAGGGAGAGAGGGAGGGTGCCTTTTAGTGTAGATAACGGAAATGCCCAGGAGAACAAAATTGACCGGCACAGGGCAGTGGGACGGTTATGTCAGGCGGCTGCCGTAGGGGAGGTGGCTGGTCATTTGGCTACACGCCAAGGATGACTCGGCTCCACGCCCCGACTAAGGACGCAGGATACGGCGCAGCCTCCTGCACTTGGTCAGGATGGTAAGAAGAAGGTAGGATTATAACCAGAGGCAGGCAGGGGCAATTGGGTCCTTATTTGCTGGCATCTCTCTGCCTTCCTTCTGTTTATGGTCAGAGATATAGACGTGAGCTGTGTTCTGTATGGCAGAGGGGAACCCAAGGGTACGGGGGGGCTGTATGAATCGCCTTGCTTTACAGATTTTTCCTGTTTAACATGGGCTCTCGGGTGCATGCGATAAATTGTTTTATTGAACTGAACGAATCCTGTCCCCAACCTCTGTAGAACCTAGAACAGAACCGGGAATCCCTTTCATGTTTTGTTTTGTTTTTTTGAGATGCCATCATTAATTCTTGCCTTTAAAACATTTGTGCCGAGGCTGCAGGAACGGGCAGGGAAATGTCCCCCAGCAGTGACCTTTGGAATGACCTCTGCCGTCCGGACATACGCAGGAGAGTCCTGCGGTATATACCGGGATGCGATCTGAGCCTCTACCCTCACTCTCTTTCTATAAAAACCTCCAAGGCCCTCAGATCTGCACCTGGCTGGGTCTGCGGTGGCTTTCTAATGGCACAGGCAGGGTCGCAGGGCAGGAGAAGTCTGAGCGCAATAGGCCGTACCCTGGCACTGCAGTCCCCACCGGGGAGAGACAGGCAGCCAGCAAACGAGCAGGGCGG
This sequence comes from Rhinatrema bivittatum, assembly GCF_901001135.1. Lineage (NCBI taxonomy): Eukaryota > Metazoa > Chordata > Amphibia > Gymnophiona > Rhinatrematidae > Rhinatrema > Rhinatrema bivittatum. The sequence continues at coordinate 28,242,721 of NC_042630.1, forward strand.
GGGGGGGGGGGGGGGGGGGAGCCCTGGACTGCCTGAGCACCACAGATTGAGGCCCAGAAAACGTCTCCTTCCCTACTACTAAACAAGCCTATAGCACCACGAGGTATATGCAACACTGTACAAGCCCCCATAAGAGACAGTCCCTGCCCTGGGGAGCTTACAATCTAATCAAGATAGACTTCCCTAGTGCTCGCTCCCACTGTACCTGTCTATGACCCCTGGGGGGGAGGGGGGATCCTGTATGCGTCCCCCAGAGAGATGCTGCTCTTCCAGGCTCTGTAAGGACCTGTACAAGTTAAAGCTAACTTTGCTTGCGGGTAAAAGGAAAAAAATGAATTCCTTTGTCTTTGCTTCCAGGCTTCCAATCTGCTTCCTACTTATTGAAAAATCAGTTTTACTCACTTACAGCAATAACCTGCTGCAGCTGCCCCTTAAATACAGGGTAGCCCATGGAAAAGTAGCCCGCCTCCAACGCACTGGTATTGGAGGCGGGCTACTTTTCCATGGGGGCCACCCTGTATCATCTGGGCACTGCTGCAGCGGTGGCCGACAGGGCGGGACCTGACCAATGCAACATCACAGACAGGTCGACCACAGCCATTTGCAGAAAACCAATTTGATAAAACGCGTACAGCGTCTTGACCATAATTATAGTTCATGGCACATGAACAGCTGAATCTTTGACTTGGGGGAATCGCACACCTGCCCCATGCTGTGATGTTCCCGAGCGTGGCTTAATTTGAATTCGGTTTGGCGTTGTCTCTGTGAGAGGAGCGAACCCACAGGTGAGCCTTGCCAAGTTAGAGCAGAAGAGGATACCTTGGTTCCCTATCGTCCAGCAAGTACTGGAAGAGGAAAGGGAAGGGGGGGGGGGGGGGAAGAGCGGAAGAGGGGCTGGAAAGCAATCCTCTCTGGGGGGGGGGCATCCGTTGCGGAGAAGCTGATGTCAGTAGTCAGGGGGCTCTTGCTGGAAGGCCTGGAGGAGGTGGGAGGGGGGGTGGGGGGACTGGTAACAAGGACCACAGTGAGACCCTTGCAGTGGGGAGCGCTGAGGGAGGGCGGTGCCTGGTAGCGCGGGCCCAGAGCTCCACAACCTGCCAGACTGCAGCGTCCCTACAGCAGCAGCGTGCCAACAGAGCCAAAAGGGGGAAAGCACAGAGAGAGAGAGTGGGGGGAACACCAGGAGAGGGAAAGGAGAGAAGGGAGCCCAGAGAGGAGAGGGGGCAGAGGGTACAGGGGGTGGGGGGATACCAAGAAAAGAAAGAGGGAGGGCGATATACAGAGAGAAAAGGGGGCCTGAGGGGCGGGGGTGCATGGGGGGGGGGGGGGGGGGGTGTGTGACTACAGTGAATGGGCAGGAGAAAGAGGCAAGGACAGTCCAGACAGTCGGGACAGGGCAGTGGGGGAATGGAGGGAAAGGGAAGAAAGAGAGGCCCAGTCAAAGCCAACGCTCCCTCCTCCCAAGGTGTGACTAGGTGTGTGCACAACAAGTTTTTTTTAAACCCGACAAATTTTTGAGCGCCAGCACTGGCGCTGCATTTCTGTATATAGCGCAGAGAAAAATGTAAGTGAGCAACCATGTAAAGACCTGGGAGCGACGCTCCGAAATGTATGAGCAATCGCTCATGTCCCCTGAGCTTAGAGAGTACTGGGGTCCAAGTGTAAAACACCATGAAGCTTCCCTGGTACTACTCAGCCGTCCATCCCCAAGTACCTGTGGGTCTGAGCCCAGGGTCCGGCGAGGCCGCATCGCGGGGGACACCCCTGCTCCATTTCTGGGATTAGATCTCCCCCAGTGCATTCTGGGACTCGTGGGCCTGTTTCAGAGAGCACTGGGTGTAGTAGAACTACGAATGCTGAAACCCGGCCTGGGTGATGGCAAGGCCCGCACGAGTCATCACTGTGGCCGCTCTTGTGTTTCCAGGACTAACTCTTCTCTCCCATCTCTCTCCCCTTCCCTGCTTACCTTGTCCCCCAATACCCTCCCTCTCACTCCCCGCCTGGCTCTGTTCCCCCTCTGGTTTCCACGCCCTCCCCCCCCCCCCCCTCTCCCTCTTCTCTTCCCACCTCTTGCTTTTTCTGTCATTTCTTTCTTACCATGGTTTGCTATGGTTTTACACGATGCCCGTCTGTCCTCCCTTCAGCTGCAACTGCTTCTCTCCGCCCCAGGTCCCGAGTGCTGCCTTTCTCTCCCCTGCTCCTCCACCTCTCTGCAGACGGGAAGCCTGTTGTCTCTCAGGGGCCGGCTGTGGCCTTCCTTGCAGCCTCCTCCCACCCAAAGGCCTCAACCCTTGAGAAAGCCCGAAGTCCAGGGAGGGGTCCTGGCTGGCTCTCCCCTCCTGAGGAGCTGCTCCCTGCCCGGCTGTCCCCTGTTGGGGCCTATTCCCCACCGCACCGGGGTTTTTTACCGCTATTGCAGAGCCCGGACCTCTCCGTGCTGTTTTCCCCGCTCTTCCCGCGCTACAGACCTCCCACTGCTGTCTTCCTGCCAGCCTCCCCACCTCGGCTGCCGCCCGCACTTTCTCCTCCTCCACAGGTATCTAGCGCCCGCCTGGGCCCTGCATCTGAGCTGCCCTGGAGAGAGCTGAGCACTGGGGGCCCCCAGGAGAGCACCGGCCCAGCTGCCCCACGTAAGCCACTGCCAACGCTAACGCCCTCACACTCCTACAGACACACAAATACCACACACAGCCATGCTCCCTCACACCCCTAGAGATACACAAATAGTACAGGTAGCCAAGCTTCCTCACACCCCTAGATATACACAAATAGTACACATAGCCAAGCTTCCTCACACCCCTAGAGATACACAAATAGTACACATAGCCAAGCTTCCTCACACCCCTAGAGATACACAAATAGTACACATAGCCAGGCTCTCTCATATTCCTAGAGATACACAAATAGTATACATTGCCAGGCTCTCTCATACTCCGAGAGATACACAAATACCACACATAGCCAGGCTCTCTCATACTCCTAGAGATACACAAATACCACACCCAACCAGGCTCCCTCATACCCCTAGAGATACACAAATAGTACACATAGCCAAGCTTCCTCACACCCCTAGAGATACACAAATAGTATATACAACCAGGCTCCCTCATATCCATAGAGATATACAAATAGTACACATAGCCAGGCTCTCTCATATTCCTAAAGATACACAAATACCACACCCAGCCAGGCTCCCTCATACCCCTAGAGATACACAAATAGTAAGCATAGCCAAACTCTCTCATACTCCTAGAGATACACAAATACCACACATAGCCAGGCTCTCTCATATTCCTAGAGATACACAAATAGTACACATAGCCAGGCTCCCTCATACCCCTAGATATACACAAATACCACACACAGCTATGCTCCCTCATACCCCTAGATATACACAAATACCACACACAGCTATGCTCCCTCACACCCCTAGAGGTACATAAATAGTACATATAGCCAGGTTACCTCATACTCCTAGAGATATACAAATACCACACACAACACAGTCTTCCTCACACTCCTACAGACTCACAAATACACACACAGCCAGGCTCCCTCACACCCTAGAGATACACAAAGAGTACATAAGAATATATGATATGTCATACTGGGTCACACTAAGGGTCCATCAAGCCAAGCATCCTGTTTCCAACAGTGGTCAGTCCAAGTCACAAGTACCTGGCAAGTACCCAAACATTAAAAAGATCCCATCCTACTACTGCTGGTAAGAAGCAGTGGCTATTCCTTATTGATTAATAGCAGTTTATGGACTTCTCCTCTAGGTTTCCTAATACTCCTAGGATACACAGTTACCATACACAGCCAGGCTCCCTCACACCCCTAGAGATGTACAAATAGTACATACAGCCATGCTCCCTCACACCCCTAGAGATACACAAATACCACACACAGCTAGGCTTCCTCATACTCCTAGAGATGCCTCACAACCCTAGAGATGCACAAATACCACCCAGTCAGGCTTCCTCACACCCCTAGAGATACACAAATACCACACACAACCAGGCTCCCTCACACCCCTAGAGAATCACAAATACCACACACACAACTATGCTCCCTTACAACCTAGATATACACAAATACCACACACACAAAACCAGACTCCCTCACACTCCTAGAGATACACAAATACCACACACAACCAGGGTCCCTCACACCTCTAGGATACACAAATACCACACACACAACTATGCTCCCTTACAACCCAGAGATACACAAATAACACACACACAGCCATGCTCCCTCACATCCTAGAGATACACAAATGCTATTCACAGCCAGACTCCCTCACACCCCTAGAAATAACACAAATATTATACACAGTCATGTTCCCTGACACCTTATAGAAACACTGATGCCAACATTCAGATACACAAAGACACATACAGGTGTACCAGCATTACACAGACACAAAACAATGCATCAGATGAGCTGAGAAATTTGTAACTTAAAGCAGAGGCCAGACACAGTGAGCTGGCAGGACAGAAAACTACAGACCTAGGGATTCAGTCATTGCTTAGCTAACAGGGCAGTGTACATAGCACTGCACCATATTACCTCCCAGTCATTATTGCAGGGTCCCCTTCTTAAAGAGATAGGAGTCTAAATATGAAGATCACCTCTTCTAGCTCAGGGAGTTCACAACGTTGGTCCTCCAATGTCAGAAAGGGGTCTGCTTTGCAGGACATCCACAATGAATATGCGTGAGTTATATTTACATGCATTGCCTCCATGGTTTGCAAATATATCACAAGCACATTCATTGTAGTTGTCATGAAAACCAGATGGGTTGAAGCATTCCAGGATTGGAGTTGCCCACTTCTACTATAGGTGCTGCCAGCTGAGAGAGACAGGAAATCAATCTCTGTCTCTCCATGACCTCGGGGCCTCACTTTCTCTCTCCTCCCTCTCTCACTGCTGGCTTTATCATTCCTGTGAGGGGTTGGGAGGTTGCCAGAGTCAGGAACTACAACTCCCTGCATGCACTGTGGTAAAACCAATACTGACTCAGCCTGTCCCTCCTATTCTCTCACTAACCCGCCTCCTAGGGAGCTCACTCCCTATTGGCTGCTGCTCTCCCACGTGACCATTTCTTCCAGTGCTCTGGGGCTGTGCAGTAGGTGAGTGCCCGGAGCAGCCACTCTCACTTACTTTCTCTGTCTGTGTGTCTGTCTCCCTCTCTCCCCCAGGGCAGGGATCTGAACCCCCCTGGACTGCCCAGAGCTCTTCGCCCAGTGCAGACCAGTTGCGTCAGTCCTGGCTCACTTTTTACCACTTACTTCCCTCTTGCTTTGCATCCTGGGACTTGTAGTCCTGCCTTTTCTCATCTTACCTGGGAGCCTAAGGGACAGATTTTCATCCTGGCAGAGACCCCACCAGGTTTCCGGACCCAGTGTTTTTAAGCGTACATCTGTTTTTCTCCAGGATTTAATTCTCTTTAACTCCTAGAAGAGAATAATCGCAGAAAAAAAATTATGAACAAAAAGCACTGAGAGCCCCGCCTTGGATCTTCCTGCACATTTCCCCTTTCAGAATAGATTGTCCTCTGTTTTTTTTCCCCTCCATTTTCAGAAGTTACAAGAAAATATATCTTCAGATAAAGATGAGACTTCAAAATTGACTGGCAGGGGTTTGCTTGCCCCCCCCCCCTTTAAACGCTGGTCCAGTAGCCCCTGGTGCAGTGCCAGGGGCTAAGCATTGACCCTGAAACGTGGAGCTGACTGGCATGGAGTCACGCTGCCAGCAGGATCCCCGAATTAATGCTCTAGTGCTGCTGCAGAATTGGAGTTCCTGAGTGTTGATATCAGGGTAGCGATATGGGGGGGGGGGGGAGGGAATGGGAGATGAAAAATTACAGTGCCTACCAGGAGAGACTTTAGAAGTGCTTATATTATAAGAGCTCCTCTGAACATCCAACTGTGGTGTCAGATGCTTGTGGCCCTCCTTCCTCCTGAGGGACCTGTCCCCCTCCCTTTTGCCTACAGAGGAACTGACCTGCTCTTTCCTTTGCAGCCAGACGCAGCCTCTCCTTACCTGGTGCCCCGGGGACACGCCTGCTGTGGATGGCAGACAGGGATGGCAGGTCTGCACAGATGTTAGAGCACAAGAAAGGTACAGAGCACCCCCCAGGGACCGGGGGTGGGAGTGGGAGAGAAAGGAAGCAGGGAGGGTCATGGGCTGGATGGAGAGAAGCGGGAAGAGTGGATGGAGGGAGGGAACGTGATGAGAGAAAAGAAAGAAGAAAGCATTCAGGATAAAAGCTGTGAGACAGGATTCACAGATTATTGGGGGGGTGGGGGGTCCTGGTCCCTTCAGGAGGTGGGAGCACGTACAGCGTGTCAAATCCACCTCCACTAGTCCAACATCACTGCGTTATTGTGGAGTGAAAGTGGCGCATGAAGCTCGGGATGTGGCACCACACGGACATGGGGGGGGGGGGGGGGGGGGCTGCCTACAAGTCCCTCTGTAGAACCCTTACCCCTTGCTGTGCCCTGCATACGTCCTGTCCCCAGTGGTGCCAGGGATCCTAAAAATCCCTTTCCCATGTTTTTCTTTTGGGAAGATTTCTGTGGTAACTATGCAAGCTGTCATTGCTCTGGCAACGTTACCCTTACCCCCCTCCATCACACCTTTCAGCCCGGCAGAGGAAGATTTCCCTAGCAAAGCACTCGAGACTTCACCAGGGAGACAGGAAGGAAGAGTGTGTGTCCCCCCCCCACTGGTGACAGATCGGGAGGGGAGCAGGGGGCTGCACAGGGGACCGGGCGAGCTCTTTCGCTGGTGATGATTGTGGAGTACGAGTTCCTGACTTTTCGGACACCGCTGCTCCCTGGAATCTGGCTGCCGTGTACCAGGGTTATCGAAGGTAGAGAACCTGATTTGTCCTTCTTCTCTGTACAGGTCTGCTGCTTGCAGTCAGCTTCTCCGTGGATAGAATTATCTCCCACTTCAGCACCACCAGAAACCTCGTGCAGAAGGTAGGATTATTTGGGGGGGGGATAGAGGGACTGGGCCTGTAGTTCTTGTAAAGGTGGGTGGGTGTCCCTGCCATTAAAGCCCCTGACTGTAGGTCCTCCTCCCACCCCTCTCTGCCACCTCTAGGCTCAGCTGGGAGACAGCAGGCTGACCCCAGAAGTGGGCCACCTGCTGCTGAACACCCTCTGCCCAGCTCTCTATACCCTGGTGGGAGATGGGCTGAAACCCTTCCGGAGCGATGTGATCGTGGGGCGCAGGAAGATGAACCCGTGGAGTGTGGTGGAGGCCTCCGTCAAGCTAGGTAAGTCATGGCTTGTGGCCAGGAATGAATTGTGCGGGGAGCTTAGCGGAGGGGGAAGGCAACGCAGTGCAAACGTCAATCTGTGCAAGCAAATGGAGGACATTGGGTCTCTGGGTGCAAGGGCTCCCTCCAAGCTTGGAGGCCTCATGGCCACAAACACAGTTTGAGCTGCCCCTGTGTTTGGGGAATCATTCTTGGGAGGTGGGAAGGGAAGGCAAACCCTGGCCCAGGGAGCATCATCCCTCAGAAATTCTTTCCTGACCCAGAGAAGGTGCCCATGGGAAGCTCGCTCACCTTGGAGAACTCAGCCCCAACTTTTCATTGGAAGAATGGCTCTGGTTAGTAGCAGGCCCCGTAACTCAATCTCCCTTAGCCTGGGTAATGCATTTCCTCTGTCTGAGAGTAAACCTTGACCCTTTTAACCTTAACAAGAGCATCCCCTCCCCCTCTGCCCTCACGCCAAGATCCGTCAGCCCCTCTGCTGCTGGCTATTGCACTTATCCCTCCTGCCCTCTGTTTGCCCCCCCCGCGGGACTCTGAGCTCAGTCCCCAGATTCCCCTGTAACAAGCCCTCCAGCGGATTTAGAAAGTTTAAGCTGCCCTCACAGGGATCCAGTAACAAGCTCTCGTTCTCCCCGCTGCCGTTCAAGGTCCGTCTACGCGATGCCTACATGACTTGTACTGCAAGATCTGCAGCCTGTCCCAGCTCAGCAGCAGTAAGAATAAATTCAACGCCTTCCTCTTCGGCCTGCTGAAGTAAGTGGCGATGGGACGGTAACGACTTGTCCTTGGGGGCCGTGTTCCAGAAGGTGGAAAACCCAGGATGTTCCTGGCTCCTTTCATAGCGGAAGGAGCAGCATGGGCCACCCCCTCACAAGCCAAAAAAAGCCTGAGGGTGGGAGGAGGCCACAAGTGGCCATGAAGACCCATAAACCAACTGGGGAATATTAGGGTGGGCTGGGCTGTGAAGACGGTGCTCGGAGGGAGAGGGTTGCAGCTCCCTTTGGAGGGGTATTAACCTTGGCCGGTCTTTTATAGCCTGTTTTCTGTCTTGACTCTAGCATCAAGCAGCTGGAGTTCTGGATTTCCCACCTACAGAAGAGCTCAGGTAATGCATGCAATATTTCACCAGCGTTCTCTGGCGGCCCTGTGGGCTGAGCTGGCGACCTACTGCCATGGCTACGACTCAGGGACGCAGACTCGCAAGCCCACTGCAGGTGACCGATGCAATGGCTAATCTCGAAACTGATTTGGCCACCCGTTTGGTTGGGGGTTTTTAAAAAATTTTTTTATTATTATTATTGGTAGGTGGCTACAGAGGGCTTCGGTCTCCTTCCCCTCCCCCCTCCAGTGCCTTCATAAGCCACTGAAAAGGTCTTTCTGCTCGGCTCGCCGTTTTCTGACCATGCACACTCTCTCTCTCTGTGCTCCGCAGGCCTGATCTCGGTGCTCTACCTGCCTGATGGGTTCCTGGCGCTGAGGGAAGCCATCTTCCAGCACCTCTTTGAAGAACTGCTTCTCCTTCTCCAGCCCCTCTCTGTCCTCTCCTTTCACCTGGACCTGCTATTTGAGCATCACCACCTGCACGTTGATGTCGGGCACCTTTCCTGTACTCTGGGCACCTTGCCCTGCCAAGTGCAGTTCCCTGTTGTCACCCCTGGGCTCAGTGGAGACAGAAGCCAGAGCCAGCAAGAGGAGAATAGCCTGCAAGCCATCACCAAAGACCAGAGCAGGCAGCTGGGTGGTGGCCAGGAAGGCAGCACGGTGGGGGATGACGAGTCTGGGGACGCAGCCAACTCGGGCCCAGTCTGCGAAGAAAAGCCCAGAGAGCCACTGCTAGCCCAGCTCCTCCCCAGCCACCAGAGCAACAGGTCGCTGCAGCAAACCTGCAGGCGGGTCCAGCAGTGGGGTGATAAGCTTGCTCACACTTTGTCGGGGAATGAAGCCCGTCCAGACGAGCCAGCCCAGGACCCTGTGACGCAGCAGAACACGGGACTGGTTCATGCCAGTGGGCCTGCAAGCTGGTGGGGCCAACTAAGTCAGGCATCCCGCATCTACTCTTCCAACAAGGAGAACTTCCGCCTTGGCAGGTGGACAAAGCTACGTCGGGCAACAGATCCCAGTGCAGATCCCGGCACCAGTCTGCATGGCCAAGAGGCTAGTAAAGAACTGTCAGAGGAAAGAGGAGCAGGGGAAGCACAAAGCAGAGAGCCAGAGGCTGGAAAGAGCATTTCTGGGAGACCAGAGGAGAGCCCAGACTTATTCCCTGAGAACCTGGGACAGGAGTCGCACGCTCAGCACGACAACCGTGTCCATCGGTCGACAGGTGAAACAGCAGCAGCTGGACACACAGATCCTTCCATGAATGCTTTCACCAGCGGGGCCCAGAGGTCGCACAGTGAAGGGAGCCCTGGAACCAAGACCCAGAGGTCGCACGACGAAGGGAGCCCCAGAACTGAGGCCCGGAGGTCGCACGACGAAGGGAGCCCCAGAACTGAGGCCCAGAGGTCGCACGACGAAGGGAACCATGGGACTGCGCCTCGGGATCCACAGAATGAGATCCACAAGACAGAGTGCAGCCCCGCAGAACCGGACTCCTCCAGCGGCGGGAAGGGACTCTGGCTGGGGCGCCTCTTTGGGGCTCACTGTTCACCTACAGACGCAGAGACAAATGCTCTGAAATCAAGGTAAGAGGCTGAGATGCCGAGGTCTCTAACACCCACACATCTCACTTTCCGTGGGAATCTCTGTCACTAAGTAAGCGACTGGAGATGCAGAACTTGGATCTGGCCGTCTCTGGCTGTCATGGTCTCTGTTGGTCTGTCTGTCTGTCCTTTTCCTGATAGGACTGTCTCTATAGATGGTCGATGTGGCACAGGGAAAGGAGAGGAAGGAGTGCTATTAATGCAAATATCACCATTAAGTTTATATCCTGTCGCAGGCGAGCAGGACTGTCTCTGACATCTCTTGTCTTCTGTCTCTCTACAGGAGGCCCTCCCGGTGGCTGGCTCCCAGTCTGAGTGTCCTAGATTTAGTCAGGAAAGCTGTTCCCCCTGAGAAAGCTCCAGAGAAACCCCCAGCAGAGGACAGCCTGAGACCACAAAGGTAAATTATGTTTAAGAAGTAACAGATGATGAGACTGAGTCTCTCCCTGCAGGGCATTGAGAGCGCTCTGGGACTAAGACAGCAGGTGATGAGACTGTCTCTCTCCCCGCTGGGCAGAGAGCGCTCTGTGACAGAGACAGCAGGTGATGAGACTGTCTCTCTTCCCAGCTGGGCAGAGAGCGCTCTGTGACAGAGACAGCAGGTGATGAGACTGTCTCTCTCCCCGCTGGGCAGAGAGCGCTCTGTGACAGAGACAGCAGGTGATGAGACTGTCTCTCTTCCCAGCTGGGCAGAGAGCGCTCTGTGACAGAGACAGCAGGTGATGAGACTGTCTCTCTTCCCAGCTGGGCAGAGAGCGCTCTGTGACAGAGACAGCAGGTGATGAGACTGAGTCTCTCCCTGCAGGGCATTGAGAGCGCTCTGGGACTAAGACAGCAGGTGATGAGACTGTCTCTCTCCCCGCTGGGCAGAGAGCGCTCTGTGACAGAGACAGCAGGTGATGAGACTGTCTCTCTTCCCAGCTGGGCAGAGAGCGCTCTGTGACAGAGACAGCAGGTGATGAGACTGTCTCTCTCCCCGCTGGGCAGAGAGCGCTCTGTGACAGAGACAGCAGGTGATGAGACTGTCTCTCTTCCCAGCTGGGCAGAGAGCGCTCTGTGACAGAGACAGCAGGTGATGAGACTGTCTCTCTCCCCAGCTGGGCAGAGAGCGCTCTGTGACAGAGACAGCAGATGATGAGACTGTCTCTCTCCCCAGCTGGGCAGAGAGCGCTCTGTGACAGAGACAGCAGATGATGAGACTGTCTCTCTCCCCAGCTGGGCAGAGAGCGCTCTGTGACAGAGACAGCAGGTGATGAGACTGTCTCTCTCCCCAGCTGGGCAGAGAGCGCTCTGTGACACAGACAGCAGGTGATGAGACTTCACAGGGCAGCAGAGATGGATTTAGGAGTTTGCTGCCCCTAAGCACTTTTGGTGCTGTCCCTCAACCACCTCCTGTAAGGGTCTGTTACAGGGTAGCAGAGGGCTGTTCTCTGGTGAATGAGCTTTAGCAGAGCTGCCCCTACTTGTCTCCTGCCCTAGGCACAGGTACAATGGGTGCCTATTGACAAATGCAGGGCAGTGAGAGAGTGCTTTGTGACAGAGACAGCATGTGATATAGTTTCCCGTTCTCGCTGCAGGTGATGAGAGAGTCTCACTACCCGGCAGGGAGAGATACAGCTGTGACAGTAGGTGATACGATTGTCCCTTTCTCGCTGGAGGGCAGTGAGAGCGCTCTGTAGGCAGAGACAACAGGTGGTATATGAAGGTCTCTTTCTTGCTGCAGGGCAGCGAGAGCGCTCTGTGACTGTAGGTGATATGTGTGTCCCTTTCTCCCTGCAGGGCGGTGAGAGCGTTGTGCGATCACTCTGGCTCCGAGCAGGCCCACTTGAGTTTTCGAAAAGGCGAAGTCTTACAGGTGCTCTCGACGGTGGACGAGGACTGGATCCGCTGTTGGAATGGAAGCAGCACTGGACTGGTGCCCGTGGGCTACACCTCCCTGATTTTGTGACTCCGGAGGAATAAACTGGAATGTTTTCCTGTGCATGACTGCTGTGATTCCCCAGAGGAGGGGCACTGGCTCAAAGGGGCTTTTAACGTGGTCTTTTTCTAGGAAACACCAGGCCACATGGGGGGCCATGAATACTCTTGAACGGGCTGCAGAAAGTGGCTCCTGTTATGTGACAAGCGCTGGAGATCAGCTTCCTGCTGAAAGTGCCCTGCCCCTGCTGGGAGTGAGCAGCACTACCTTTCTCAGGGCTGGAACAATTACTCCTCCCTGGAGGACACATCCGACTCCCCAATGCAAAGGATCATTTCTCCTCTCCTCTCCCCTGGACTCTGGTTCTCTCCTGCTGCCCTGAGCCGAGCCCCGCCCCGCACATGGTCCGAAGAAAATCCGGCTTCTTCCTGGCAATCTATGGTAAAGAGACGCTGTGTGCCCAGTAGGATGACAATAATATAATGAGCCAGAAACGTACAGGGAATGGGCCTGTGCAAGTGACTCAAACAGCAGGGTCCCGGGCTAGGAATGCTTACAAGTCTCATTCTCATTATTAACCCCAAAGGAAAGGGAGGGTTCTAGGTAAGGTAAATTCAGACAGGGGCTCAGGGCAAGGTGGGACTAGAGCGGAGCCCCTGCCTCTCCTCCCCTTCAGGCATTGGCCTCCAGGTGTTTACCATGGAGTAATTCAAATCACTGCTGAAGATAGGCTGAAGCTAAACCCAAGGTCAAGTCCTTCTACCTGACCCTTCTGCTAAGAAAACTGCTGCCTCCTGCATGCCACCGTCCAGCCAGAGAAAGCCCAGTCCACGGCTAGGGCACAGATCAAACCGAAACGGAGGAGAGTGACCGCCCCCTCCCTCTCTCCATGGCTTCCGCTCAACAGCTGCTCCCCCTCTTTCCCTCACTCCCAGAGCCTTCCACCTCCCTCTGCCTGAAGATCCGGTCCAGGTCTTCTCACTGGCAGCAGCTCCAAACCGTCTTCAGCTTAAGGTGGCACGCTGAACGCCCAAGGGGCTAATATTTAAACAGGTTGTTCCTCTTCAGTATCCATGAGGGAACAGAGGTGCCCGAGCACAGCCTCCCCTTCACCACAGAGGGCATAGGAGGAAGAAATAAGTTAAAGGCATAATTACTAGTAAACTGACATGATACAAAGAATTAAAGATTGTGTGGGAAAAAAACCTGTCTGGAGTGTATGAACTGGGGGCAGAAGCCATGGCAGTAAGGGGAGAGGTAAGAGGGGAAGGTACCTCCCCTGTACTCACCCCTCTTTGTAAATGGCTGTGATACACTGCTCCATGACTTCCCCGGGTGGTAAAACTGTGCTGAATTTCAGGACATAGTTTAATGCACACACTAAAAGGACTTACTTTCTGCTGTACTAAGCTAAAAGGTACGCTAATACAGTGAAAGTTAAAAAAAAAAATTAAATTTGAAGAAAAACCCAAAACCATGCAGAAAGAAAATGCTTAGTGCGCATAAATACATCCTTTCTATGCACAAATGAAGTCCTGGCACCGGAAGTACAGCTTCTGCCCATATTTTGACATGAGCACTGGCTCTGCCTCAAGCTAGCAGTTAAGTTTCTATCACGAAGAAAACAGGAGGTAAAGCCAGCGCGCCTCTGCATTGGGGATGATAGCTAAGAAAACACGAGGTAAAGCCAGCGCCTCTCTGCATTCGGGGTGATAGCTAAGAAAACACGAGGTAAAGCCAGCGCATATCTGCATTGGGGGTGATAGCTAAGAAAACACGAGGTAAAGCCAGCGCCTCTCTGCATTCAGGGTGATAGCTAAGAAAACACGAGGTAAAGCCAGCGTCTCTCTGCATTGGGGGTGATAGCTAAGAAAACACGAGGTAAAGCCAGCGCCTCTCTGCATTGGGATGTGATAGCTAAGAAAACACGAGGTAAAGCCAGCGTCTCTCTGCATTGGGGGTGATAGCTAAGAAAACACGAGGTAAAGCCAGCGCCTCTCTGCATTGGGGGTGATAGCTAAGAAAACACGAGGTAAAGCCAGCGCCTCTCTGCATTGGGGGTGATAGCTAAGAAAACACGAGGTAAAGCCAACGCCTCTCTGCATTGGGGGTGATAGCTAAGAAAACACGAGGTAAAGCCAGCGCCTCTCTGCATTGGGATGTGATAGCTAAGAGAACACGAGGTAAAGCCAGCGCCTCTCTGCATTGGGATGTGATAGCTAAGAAAACACGAGGTAAAGCCAGCGCCTCTCTGCATTGGGGGTGATAGCTACGAAAATGCAAGGTAAAGCAAATGTTGCTTACCTGTAACAGGTGTTCTCACAGGACAGCAGGATGTTAGTTCTCACATATGGGTGACATCACAGGATGGAGCCCAATCACGGAACACTTCTGTCAAAGTTTCCAGAACTTTGACTGGCCCATACTGGGCCCAGCATGGCACTAACCCTGCAGCCAGCAGGGGTCCCCCTTCAGTCTTGTTTGAAAGCTACAGGTAGTGCCTAAAAATAAAATAAGAAAACGTTACGAACCCAACACCGTGGGGCGGCGGGCGGGTTTCATGAGGACTAACATCCTGCTGTCCTGTGAGAACACCTGTTACAGGTAAGCAACATTTGCTTTCTCACAGGACAAGCAGGATGGTAGTCCTCACATATGGGTGAGTACCGAGCTGAGGATGTCCGAAAATGCACCAAATGTACCCAACGGTGTGCAACAGGCACAACAACTGGAGTGGAATTTGGTAGAGAGCATCCTGAACCCCACCGGGCAGGCGGAAGGGTGTAGGTACGTCACACTGGAAATAGGTTACGCAGGACAGACTGGCCGAAGATGGAATCTTGTCTTCCGGCTTTGTCCAAGCAATAGTGGGCTGCGAAAGTATGGAGGGAACTCCAGGTGGCAGCCCTGCAAATGTCAGGAAGCGGCACCGATCGTAGGTGCGCTACTGAAGTCGCCATGGCCCTCACAGAGTGTGCTTTGACACGGTCTTGAAAAGGAATGCCAGCTTGCTGATAGCAAAAAGATATGCAGTTCGCTAACCAGGAGGAGAGAGTCTGCTTACCCACAGGCTGTCCCTAACTTGTGAGGATGGAAAGAGACAAACAGTTGAGTGCTTTCCCTGTGGGCAGCTGTACGGTCTAGGTAGAACGCTAGAGCCCATTTACAGTCAAGGGTATGCAGAGCCTGCTCTCCTGGATTGGAATGGGGCCTGGGAAAAAAGGTAGGTAGGATAATGGATTGATTGAGATGAAAATCCAAAACTACCTTAGGTGAGTGCGGAGTACTGCCCGGTCCTGCAGAGGTTTTGTGTAAGGCGGATAGGTAACTAGAGCCTGTAATTCTCTAACTCTGCGAGCCGACGTGATTGCCAGAAGGAAAATCACTTTCCATGTGAGATAGCGAAGATCAGAGGATTGAAGAGGCTCAAATGGTGGTTTCATGAGCTGACCCAAAACCAGACTGAGGTCCCAAGAAGGGGCCGGAGGACGCAGTTGAGGCTTGAGGTGAAGCAAGCCCTTCAGAAAACGTGTTACAAGGGGTTGAACTGATATGGGTACATCCCCGACACCTTTATGGAAGGCGGCTACCGACCTGACATGCATTCTGATGGAAGAAGTTTTTAGACCTGACTCTGATAAATGCCAGAGATAGTCCAAAAACTTCGTGATTGGACAGGTAAAGGGGTCAAGGGTCTGAGAAGAGCACCATGATATAATCCTGTTCCATTTGTAAGAGTAAGATTTTCTCATGGAAGGCTTCCGTGAAGCAATTAGGACACGGGAAACTGGTTCAGAAAGGTTAAGTGGCTGAAGGATTAACCTTTCAACATCCATGCCGTCAGGGACAAGGCTTGAAGATTGGAGTGGTGCAGGCACCCGTCGTTTTGAGTGATCAGAAGCGGGTCCTTTCCTAAGGGAATGTGCCTGCGAATGGAGAGATCCTGAAGTATTGGAAACCACACTTGGCGTGGCCAGTGGGGTGCTATCAGGATCATGGTTCCCTTGTCCTGACGTAACTTCACGAGAGTCTTCGAGAGAAGAGGAAGTGGAGGGAATGCATAAAGTAGACCAGTTGCCCATGAAAGGGAGAATACGTCTCTGGGTTGAGAGTGTTTGCTGCGAATGAGAGAGCAGAAGGTCTCTATTTTGAGGTTTTGAGGAGATGCAAAGAGGTCTATCTGAAGATATCCCCATTGTTGGAAGATGGAGTTCGCTACTGAGGGGTTGAGAGACCACTCTTGCGGTTGAAAGATGCAACTCAGCTTCTCTGCCAACACATTGTCCACTCCCGGCAAGTAGGTGGCCCTGAGGTACATGGAATGGGAGAGAGCTTCCGTCCATATCTGTGCAGCTTCCTGACACAGAAGGAAGGAGCCCGTGCCTCCCTGTTTGTTGATGTACCACATGGCCACCTGGTTGTCCGTCTGAATCAGGATAACTTGATTTGAGAGGCGATCCTGAAATGCCCTGAGTGCATATCTGATTGCTTGAAGCTCCAGGAAATTGATTTGGTGTTTGGCTTCCTCTGGAGACCAAGATCCCTGTGTCTGCAGATTGGCCACATGGGCTCCCCAGCCGAGGTTGGAAGCATCGGTGGTGAGAGTTATTTGAGGGTCTGGAGCCTGAAAGGGCAAGCCTTGGAGGAGATTGATCTGATTTTTCCACCAGGCAAGAGACTGACGGAGTGAATCGGTTACGTGGACAATGGTCGACAGGGGCTGAATGCTTTGAGTCCATTGAGACCTTAGAGTCCACTGCATGACTCTCATGGCCAAACGGGCCATTGGAGTGACCTGAACTGAGGATGCCATGTGTCCCAGGAGGATGAGAAAGTGGCGTGCAGTCAAGGAGTGCTGAGACTGTAGCTGGTGTGCAAGAGACATGAGAATGAGAGCTCGCTGTCGAGGCAGAAAAGTCTTTGCCTGCAAGGTGTCCAAGTCTGCCCCAATGAACGACAAGGTTTGAGATGGGACTAAGTAGGATTTGTCGTAGTTGACGAGAAATCCTAAGGAAATTAGAGTGTGTAAGGTTAGATTGAGGGACGACAGAGCAGTTTGCTGAGTGGGAGCCCTGATTAACCAATCGTCTAGATAGGGGTAGACGTGAACACCTTGAGTCCTGAGGAAGGCTGCAACTACTATGAGACATTTTGTGAAGACTCGTGGGGCAGACACGAGGCCGAATGGAAGCACTCGGTACTGATAGTGCTTGGGGCCTGCTAGAAACCTCAGGTATTTGCGATGAGATGGAGTTATTGCAATATGAGTGTATGCGTCCTGGAGGTCCAGAGAGCAGAGCCAGTCTCCTCTTTGTAGAAGAGGAAGAAGCGAGCCCAAGGTTACCATCTTGAATTTCTCTCGCTGGAGGTACTTGTTGAGGGCCCGTAGGTCCAGAATAGGACGAATGCCTCCTGATTTTTTGGGGATTAGAAAGTACCGGGAATAGAATCCTAGGCCTTGCTGAGAGTAGTGTACGGGTTCTATTGTCTTGAACTGGAGAAGGAGGGAGACCTCCTGATCCAGAAGGATGAAGTGATCGGATGTTCTCCACGTCGGTAGAGGTGGGGAGTCCGGTGGCACAGAAAGAAAGTTCAGATGGTAACCCTGAGCAATTATCGCCAGTACCCATCGGTCTGAGGTGATTGAGTGCCATATGTTGTTGAAGTGGCACAGTCGACCTCCCACTGGTATGTGAGGCAATGGAAGCTGGCTGTTGCTCTCTAGGTAGAAGTCAGGACCTGGTTGAGGAGCTGCTTGCAGTTTTTGTTTCAGTGTCTTACGAGACTGGGCTTTTTGAAAAGGTCTCGTGGAACGGGATCTGGCTGGTGGCGGAAGAATGACTTTTTAGAGTCCTTTCGGAAGGGCTGTTTTGAAGAGTAGTCAGAAGACATCAGAGAGAGCTGTCTTAGGGTCTCATAATGGTCCTTAAGTTCCGCCACTGTCTGTTGAATCTGTTCGCCAAACAGATTATCTCCTACACAGGGTAGGTTGGATAACCTGTCTTGTACCTCAGGGCGAAGGTCAGAAGACTTGAGCCAGGCCCATCTCCTTGCCGAAACAGCGGCTGCAGATACCCTAGTAGCAGTATCAAAGATGTCGTAAGATGATCTGATCTCATGCTTGCCTGCCTCAAAACCCTTGTTTACTAGGGTTTGGAGCTGATCTTGAAATTGCTGAGGCAGGGAGTCTGTGAAATCTTGTGTCTGCTTGAAAATGACCCTATTATATTGAGTCATATAGAGCTGATAAGCGGCAATTCGGGAGATGAGCATTGATCCTTGGAAGACACGGCGACCAATGGCATCTAGAAACTTCTGCTCCTTGCCAGGGGGAAAAGAAGTGTGAGGCTTTGATCTCTTTGCTCTTTTCTGTGCAGATTCTACCACTACAGATTGGTGATCCAATTGAGGTTTCTGAAAACCTGGAGCTGACTGCACCAAATAGGTAGTGTCAGCTTTTCTGTGGACTGCAGCAATGGAGCCAGGATGTTCCCAGTTCTTCTCAAGGAGATCCAGAAGAACCTGGTGGACAGGGATGGAGGTTATTTCCTTGGGAGCATCCAGGAATTGTAGCAACTACATCACATCTGATGTCTATCATCCTGTTTGGTCTGTAATTGGAAGGGAACCAATTCAGACACTTCCTTCACAAAATTTATAAAGGAAAGGTCCTCTGGAGGAGAATGCTTTCTACTTTCAGTGGGTGAAGGTGGTCAAGGCAAATCATTGGTGTCTGGGGAGGAATCATCAGTCCAGGTATCATAGGGATCAGCACCTGCCCCTCTAGGAACTAGAGGAGGACGGGGTGGTAGGATACCCGAGGATCCTGGTTTAGGCTCCGAAGGAATCGAAGGAATAATTGGAGGCACCGATGAAGGCATCAAAGGCACCGGCGCAGGCATCAAGGACATCGATGGATGGCTCGGGGGCGCCAACGGGCATGTCGGCACTGATGGTTGGACTGGCGGCAATGGACATATCGGCATTGATGGCTGAGGCAGAACTCCCGATGGAGGGATGCGGAACGGTGTTTCTCCTCCCGATGACAGAGTAAGCGGGGAGGGCACCGGAGCCATCGGTGACCCGGGGTCCATCGGTGGAAAAGCAGCAATGAGCGCTTCCATCCTGGAGAGCAGTGGAGCCAACGCTGCCGGAATTGGGTCGGTGGTCGGTTCCACAATCGGTACCGGTGTCGGAGGAACCTGTAGTCATTGCATCGCCTTGTCGATGGCCTCCTGAACCATCCGGTCCAGTTCTTCTCGGAGACCTGGAGCAAGCAGCCCCGGCTCCGGAACAGAAGAAGGAGGCAGAGGCATAGCCGGAGGGACCACCGTTAAAGGCGGAGTCGCGGCTCCCGATACCCTGTCGGGTGAGGGTTGCCTCAGTGACCTGGTCGCCGAAAAGGTTGGTGCCTTTTCTGGATGGGGTTTCTTCGACGGCGGCTCGGACGATGGCGAGGTCGATGATTTCGCTCCCTCGATGGTCCGAGGCTTTCAATGTCGATGGTTGTCCCTGCGATCCCCTCAGTCCTGAGGGGGAGTAGAGGGTGTCGAAGGCCGAGATGTCGTCGATGCTGGACGGTCATCGGCCAGTGGTCGATGCTGGTGCGAAATTGACGGAGCCGGTTCTGACGACGTCTATGCAATGGACGGAGTCAAGGTTTGAGCACGGAAGAGAAGTTCCATCTTCTCCATTCTGGCCTTGCGACCTTTTGGTGTCATTTGGTGCAGGTCAAGACATTGTGCTCTCGTCCAAGACACATTACACAGACTTTATGGGGGTCTCTGATAGACATGGTGCGATTACAGTCCGGGCACCAACGGAACCCCGACGCCATGGCAAAAATTTAGCTGTGGTACGGTCGTCGGCCAGTAGGCCATGAGGGCCAAACTCGACAGTAATCGATTGAGAACGGGTAAAAAACTTACCGGAGTACCGCGGCTTAAAAAAGTTAAAGGAGGGACCCCTGTGGGGCAAATTAACTTTTAGTAATTCCGTGAGGAAAATTCCTGTCAAGAATGTCTGCAGAGCTCCTTAACCGCGAGGCTATTGCTGCACGGAAAAAAGAAGACTGAAGGGGGACCCCTGCTGGCTGCAGGGTTAGCACCATGCTGGGCATGCCCAGTAGGGGCCAGTCAAAGTTCTGGAAACTTTGACAGAAGTGTTCCGTGATTGGGCTCCATCCTGTGATGTCACCCATATGTGAGGGCTACCATCCTGCTTGTCCTGTGAGAAAACTAGTGTGCCTCTCTGCATTGGGGATAATAGCTAAGGCCATCACTAGCATGGGATTTGCATGGGAGGTTGCTAACCTGTACATACATCATTGTACGCACATTGCTGCACTGGCAAGAAAGTTTGCACATAAAAAATGTGGCCACAAACGTGGGTTAAATGGAGCAGTCTGCCGAATGCATATTTTTACAGCTGCTTCTGAGCCCAGCAAACATTCCTGAATGGCTGCTAAATTTCCAGAGGAAAGGGCCAAGTTAGTCTGTAATACTAGAAAGGAGGCAGAGGCTGGTGGCATTTAAAGGCTATTCAGAGCAGTGCCCGTCATCACATACTGTGGAACGCCGCACATACTTCTATCTGGTAAATGTCTTTGAAAAGAACCTAATGCCTATAACGGCTGCAAAGAGAGCAGGAATCACTTTTATGAGATCCCCGGGTGTGACCTCTCCATGCCCTCCCCATTACCATATGCAGCTCCCTAGAGGATTGTCAACTGGTTCCAGATTTCCAGTCTTGGTTTTACCCACTGCCCGCACGGTCCTCAAGCCTTATTTTTCATAGGGATATTGATAGGGAGAGAGACCAGAAGTACAAGTCTCTGCAAGCAGTGGGGTCAAACCCGTCCTGATTATCCCACACACAGTCTTATTGAGTTTAACCATTTTCTTAATAAATTAAATTCCCAAAGTTTCTTTTGCCCTGTATTGATTAGACTGTAAGCTCTACCGAGAAGGTACTGGCTGATGTGTTTTTGCATATACATGGAACAATGCTACAGCAGTGATAATGAGGAGCATAGACCGCATCAGTCTGTCCTGAGAACTGGGAGACAGTTGGAGACTAATTCTATGACTACATGTGGTGGAGATTTATCCCCTCTGAAGAGCCAGCAAATTCAGTCCCAGATTTTTTCCGCATTGCATGCTGGGAGATGTCATTCCTGAATTATTTATTTTTTAGGAAGCTCAAGACTGCATCTTGTCACATGTAAAGAGGAAAAGCAGGAGTGGATCACTCTGTTCTAGGTAATATAGTCATTGGATAGCAACTCAAATGTAAAAAAAAAAAAAAAAATCAAACAAAAAACAAAAAACAAAAACACACATCTATTTTCTAATTTGTTTTTTTTAATTTCACTCCCTAAGTTTTCTAGATTTGTAGTTCTCCCTTGTGTAGTGACAGGATGGAAGAATGGAAAATCAGGACCAGGCTGGCCTGTGGTGTGTGTGTGGGGGGATGCAGAGAGAGCACTGATCTCACTCAGGAACAGAAGCGCAGTGAGGGGAGGCGGCCAGCAGGTGGCAGCCAGACCCTTCTGCTACAACAGAAGGGTGTGGCCTGGAGCTCCTGGTCTGTCAACAAGTTGTAGGGGAAGGGGTTAATTTCCAGGACTCATATCTCCTGGGATAACAGTTTTATCTCCCGCCAGGGCCGGATTTAGGTAGAGGCAACATAAGAATATGTCTAGGGGGCCAAATTCTGAAGATGCCCCCTAAAAAATGGACTTCCCTTCTTGCTCCCTGATTTTTGGGGCAAAGCAAAAACAGTATCTGAATTCAAGAGATCATGTGATAATTACAGGGATCTCTAATGTTAAATTAATTGGATGGATGGGCAGACTGGATGGGCCACATGGTCTTTTCCTGCCGTCATGTTTCTATCCTCAGTCCTCTGGCTTTGGGTGCTGTATTCTTAAATCTGACCCTGTCCTCCACCGAGGGAAGAGGCACCAGGCAGTAAATGGTCTATGGGATTCATCTACTGGGATGCATCTACCGGGGATACAGAACCAACTCAATGCATCTTCATGGAATGAAAGACTCATCGCCCTACGAATGCAATTCTCCTACAGGAACAAATGAACACCCTTTCCCTCTGCCCAACCCTGGGGGAAAATGCAAATTCTAGAAATGAGACACCACTGAGAAGAGAATTGTGTGCCACTGAGATATTCCTGTTTTGTGGACTGGGTTAGAGGAGTCCTCTGATATATTCCGAACTGATGCTAAATCCCGGGAAGGGCAGGGGGGTGGGAATCTATTTTATAGAAAGTGCAGTTTATATGTTGCTGCAGCGAGAGCGGGGAAGGGGGGGGGGGGGGGGGGGGGGAGGTCTTGGACAAGAAACAGCAGCCTGAGATGAGGATTGTGGGGAGAGCAGCAGACAGCTTCCTGCTCCCAACCTTTTCCACAAATTCCTGTCGTGTTTAGCTAAACCGCAGAAGCTGCTACAGAGGAACCTTGTTCTAAAGGAAGAGAGAACAAAGTCTTAAAAGATCCAAAACCAGTCAGAAAGGCTCCTGCCTGGAAGCTCCACTGAGGGAGCATATTTTTTGGCCGCAATGAGATTGTGAATCAGCCCATGATGTGCTACTGTAGCAGCGAGGACTGGGCAATCTCATTCAGTTTATAATTTACAGATCCCGATGGGAACAGTTAGGAGCTCCTGCAGTCCTACAGGGAATGGTGCAGGAGTGCTGGCCGTGGGGGGAGGCTCACGGCTCCCTGCAGAAGGCCTGTAAGGAATGGTACAGTACTTCACAGTTCCTCAATTCCCAGATGTTGCATGGAATAGTGCAGGGAAGCTGGATGTGGGGGGAGCTCACAGCTCCTGCAGGCACAGCCTCTCCCAGCAGGAATAGTGCAGGATGTTCTCCTGCTCTTTGTAAGATAATCAGGGAGGATCTGACCCTGCACGAGACATATGGAAACTGCCACTTTCTATTCTTAGCTATCAGATCTGTGACTGAGTCCACCTCTTCAGGTTCAGAAATCAGACCTATACAACATTCACAACCCCTGCAGACAGGGTTCTCATAAGATATTAGACTACAGGGCCATAGTTGGGATTGTCTTGGGTGGAGGTTTAGGTGCAATGACGAGGTGCACATAGCAGGAGGGGTCAGCTTAGATGTCTGTTTAGGTATAGGTGCATGTGCCCTATGCTTCCTGCACTGACCCTATTGATCTTGTCTGGAGTGTTGAAGGGACCCACAGCTTTCACAGCATCTGGAGTGTTGAAGGGACCCACATTTCACAGTTAACATGGGGCACATTTAAAACTAATCGGAGAAAGTTCTTTTTTACTCAACGCACAATTAAACTCTGGAATTTGTTGCCAGAGGATGTGGTTAGTGCAGTTAGTGTAGCTGTGTTTAAAAAAGGATTGGATAAGTTCTTGGAGAAGTCCATTACCTGCTATTAAGTTCACTTAGAGAATAGCCACTGCCATTAGCCATGGTAACATGGAATAGACTTAGTTTTTGGGTACTTGCCAGGTTCTTATGGCCTGGATTGGCCACTGTTGGAAACAGGATGCTGGGCTTGATGGACCCTTGGTCTGACCCAGTATGGCATTTTCTTATGTTCTTATGTTCTCCCAGCCCAATTAACACCTGCATAGAGAATTCCCTATATCATCTAGGCCTGATTTAAAGGTCTGCATGTTTGACACAACTCAGGCCATGTGACCTCCATTCACACAGGAAGACTCCCCCATGTGAAGGGAATGGTTGTGGGGTGTGGAGGTTTCATACATTTCTGGCTGGAAGCCCCAAGAGCTGCAGCAATAGGAGAGATGGGGTAATAACATGGAAAGGGTCTAATACTAGTGAGACAGACACTTACCCTGCATGCCCCCTCATCATTTCTCAGTTTACTTGGGCAGAAGAGAGATGGCCGATAGGGGAGTCTGCTTGTAGCTTCCAGTGGCAGGATCCCATGGCAGACGTGAGTTTTGACTTCTTGGTAAGTGAAGTCTATAGATGCCAGGGAGTAGGGTGGAAGGAGCACTTGGCTTGTTAACATTGCTCTCTCTTCACCCATCACCTACCACACAGAACCTCCCCCCCCCCCCCAACCCACCTTTTCTGGACTGGCGCAAACACCTGCTCACATGGATTCTGTGCTATTAGTAAAAACAATCTCTGAGCTTAGTATTCCTTCCTAAATGCACGGAGGGGTTTCTTGCTGGTCTGCCAGGCAGTGCTCAATAAGTCTCACACTAATGGCGTTTGCAGGCCCAGGGAAGCAGCCAGTTTCCCAGTTTTTATAAGGCTCAACCTCAGTATGCCAGCCTACACTGCCATCCCTCTAAGCAGGGTGGGGGAACACTCTAGCAGCAAAGAGGCTGTAAAACCTCCTGTTTCTCCAAGTACTGGCCCAGAGCCCAGGGTAAGATTAGTCTGCAGGCAATGTGCCAACCATCTTCCTCAGTCACTGCCCCTCCCTTACAATTATCCAGGACAACCCCCAGCATTAACCCCAAAATCGCCCTCAATCACTGTTCCCTTCCCTTAAAAATATCCAGAAATGACTGTCAACATTAACCCTCAATCACTGACCCTCCTTTATTATCACAGCCCCCACTCCAAATCACACCTTCCTTGCAATTACCCCAAAACCACAACCCTCAGCATTGACCCGGGCCTTGAAGGCACTCATTGAATCACAATGGAGCAGCATTTTCCCTTCCAACCTGAGCTACATTAACAAACAGAGGGGCACTTTTGGTATTTATATGAGACGCTCTCATATCACAAAGTGCTTCAGGCCCGAGAGGCTGTTGACATTTATTTATCTATTTATTAACAAGTATTTCTTACCTCTTTCCAGTCCAGAAAGATTGATGCACGTGGTGCACATCAGGCGTGTATCAGAACAGAGACAGCTTGGATGTGACTGTTGTTGCCGGTCTCTGTACAACTCACGCTGCTGCTGCAGAGGCAAGGTGGGATGCTCAGGAAATTGGCAACACTGGGACAAGCCACTGCCAGGAAAAGACACTGCCAAGATCGGACCAAGGCACTTGTATCTAGGGATGTGCATCGGGTGCCCGATCATTTGCACTTTCAGGTTCGTGTGAGATTTTCCCGCGGATCGGCATTTTTTTTTTTTTGTAGTAAAAAAATCGTTTTTTGGTTTAGTGCACACTAACAAAAAATAACAAAAATAAATGTTTTTTTTGTTAATGCGCACTAACGGGAGTTAGCATGTACTAACCCGAAAAATGATTTTCACGAAAATTTGTGAGAAAAAGTGTTCTTTCACGTTTTAACCGATATAACGAATTAAGCAATATCATACGATATTTCAATTCATTATAAAAATGATTCACATCCCTACTTGTATCGTGTGATGCAGCTCCAGCATTCTGTTAAAGGGATTGGTAAATCACACTTGACTTTGAGACGTAAGAAAAAAATGTAGCTTTTTCTCTTTTCTGTGTGTGCGTGTGTGGGGGGACGACTGGTATATTTCCTTCTGTTCCTTTGGGTTTTCAGCTGAATCTGAATCAGCCACTTGCTAGGATCTAGCACCATGAGCCTTAATTTACAATTACCCTAGGTTGGTTGGTTTTTTGTTTTTTTTTTTAAATCATGTGTTGATTCCTCTTAGCTATTTCAGTCTCTTCACCCTGAATCAGACACCAGGTCCAGCACATTCCCATCATTTCAGCTCGGAAACCACCCTTGGCACCACTGGCAAACCTCTGAGCTTGTTTTTTCAAGCCCAGTCTTTATGATTGCCCTTGGCCAGGGGACAGATCCCAGTAGGCATGGTTGTGTAGTGGCAGGGGTCCTCCACACGAGCAGGGTAGGGGGTGGAGGAATTGCTGCTAAAGCATCCTCAGCCAGCTTGTGGAAGATGCCAGGAATAGGAATTACATCCAGATCTGGCACTGAGCCTCCAGCCTGACTCTGCCCCAGCCACATTTTCACACTTCAGACTATGTCTTACGTGGCTATTATAGCACTTTGGGTCACTTAGGAGAATGAAGTCACCAGGGCAGTGATTATTACAGAGGCCTAGGGGGTGGGGGATTTTGTCCACAGAAATCAGACACCAGCAGAGGGAATCCCAGTTTTTGGGCACCTTCAGAATCTGGTATGTGCCAATGCTGTCTATGCCTAAATACAGTGCTGGTAGTCACAGCATGTTATAAAGGGCAAGCACACTGTCCACTCCCAATGCACCCAAAGGAAGCATTTTATAATTAATTTTTCTCCAAAATGCATAGAGTTGATTTATGGTCCAATCTCTCGTATTATTGTGGGTCAGGTCTTGGATTCTGATCGCTAGAAAACTATTAGAGGATCCATCGAGTTTGAGAGTATCTCCTGGCTCCAGATCCAGCTGTTTCTGTTGTGGGAGCTCTATGATAATAGAGAGCAAGTGCACAAGCACATACCTGCATGGACAGATGTGTCCAAGGTTTGCATGAAATTGCATGACATTCCCTCCATGAGTTGAATTTCAAAGGGCCAAAAATCCTTCTGCCCTTCCAGTCCCTCTAGGCCATTGGCCAGCAAAGACTAAGCAGCTGCCCTTCCTGCTATAGCTCAGGACAGTCTGGCTTTCATGCATTTCTACTTAAAAGAAAGGTTGACTACCACATCAGAGAGAAATGTTTATACTTTTGGGAACATATTAATAGTCCTATGGAATATGAACAGTGGAAGTGACATTATACAGCAGATGGCCTCTGTAATAATCTCTGCCCTGGTGACTTCATTCTCCTAAGTGACCCAAAGTGCTATAATAGCCATGTAAGACACAGTCTGAAGTGTTGTGTAAACCTCTGCTTGCATGGGACTCAGTCTTTCTGCCTATTTTCAGCTTTTCATGTGAGGCAGCCCTTATGACAGCAACAGGATTGGGAACAAAGCAAATGGACATTGGAGGAGGGGCTTCTAATCCCAGCTCACCACTAATTTACTTCATGGGTGAGCCTGTATTCCTCTGTGCCTCAGATCTAATCCCTGGCTCTGTCATGGACTCTGGGCAACTATAGGAATGAATCACTTTATCTGACCTGCACCTCAATTCTAATCCCTAGCTCTGTCACAGATAGTGTGTGACTTCAGGGATGTCACATTATCTCACTGTGCCTCAATTCTGTTCCCCAAAGATTCTGTGATGGCAGGGGTGAGCCTCTGTCTCAGCTCCAGTCCTCACCTCTGTCAGATTCTTTGTTTAACTTCAGGAGTGAGTCACTTCTTCCCTGTACCTCAGTTCTAATCCCTGGCAGTTTCAGACTGTGTGTGTCCTCAGGGATCAATCATATTCTCTCACTATACCTCAATTCTATTTCCCAATTTTGTCATGCATTGTGCAGTTTCAGGGTTCAGCTTATTTCTCTGTGTACCTTAGCTCCAACTCCACCAGCAATACAGGATTCACAGCCTACAGCTCTCTCTACACATCTAATAGTTTTTCCTATGCAACAGCCACATCCCTCTCTGAGGCAGGGTGGGCCACCACTCCATGTTGCTCCCACAATAACAGCATTGAGGGCGAGGGAGGAGATATTCATTTACTTGCCAACTTCATATGTTCTTACAAACAAGAGAAGCAGACTGGCTGCTGGCTCACTTCATCACCATGTATAAGGCCAATGCCAGCTGTGGCTGTCAGCAGTAGGTCCAGTGATGGGAATAGAAGGGTGTGGCCTAGGCCACAGGAGACATCTGGCTCACTCCATTCCAACAGTGGCTTCTGTACCCAGCCACCTTTGGCATCATTTGACACATCCAGGAGAGGTACCTCACCTTTGTCCAGAAACTTTCAGAGGCCATGGAGGAAATGATCAGAAATTGTGAAAATAGTCTTATGAAAATAATAAAACTTTCAATGACATAACTGTGGCATTTGGTCAACACTGGCTCAGAGGGAAGAGCATCCCCCCAACACAATGCTGGGACACTGGGTCAGTACTGGCTCAGAGGAAGGCGTGCCTTTTAACACCAAGTTGGGATACCAGAGCAGAGGAAGAAGTGCTCCGTAACACCATACTGGGACACTGATCAGTACTGAAGCAGAGGGAAAAGTCGTCACCTAACAGTATGCAAGGACATTAGGTTAGTACTGGCTCAGAGAGAAGAATGTCCCCCAACAGCAAGCTGGGACATGGGGACACTGAGTCAACAGTAGCTCAAAGGGAACTCTCTTCCAACTCGTAACCTGCACCTCTGGGAGAAACTGGACTGCGATAGTTTTATGTACCCCCTTCCTCTAGTGTTTGTATGCACCAGGAGCTTTGTGGCTTTTGTGTACATGCTGAAAAAGGGACTGCGTCAATTCATGCTATTATGAGAGAAGAAAGGGTTAAGTAGGAGAACTAAAGACTCCAAGCTCCCTCTCTCCTCTATTTACTTTTTTTTTTTATAGCTAGAATCTAATATTCTTTTGTGATGAAATGTTGCTGCCACACCCCCACCCATCTTTCTGGGAATTTCCATCTCCTTGGCTGAGGAGCGAGTAGGTTAGAAGCAGATAAACCTAGCCCAGAATTTTCCCTATCTTCAAAAGGGCAAACCCAGAAGATTTTCTCTTGGTATACCAGCCCAGTCTGTTTTCAGACAGAAAAGGTGCAAATCCTTCCAGTCCCATCCCAGAGGTTCTTGCTGCTATACGAAAAGAGCAGTGCTCACTGCTGAGCTAGTAAGAGATTTCTACTTCTGCCTGCTTACTCACATCAACCCCTCCCCCTTACCATTTCCTCAGTCTGAGGGAGAAATCAATTCATTTCCAAAACTGTGCGCAATGCAAAACAAAGTATGGTTGTCTTAGCTTTCAGATCTTTTATTAAAAGCTAGTTTATGGGGATCTCACGGGTGGCCTTCTAAACCACCCAGCAATTGTTGAGAATCTGTTATCACTGTCCCTGACTTCAACTAATGTCAGACTAGGCCCCTCTTGGACAGAAACACCCTTCTCCTTCATATTCAAGTGCCAAGGTTTTATTTACAGATCCAAGTTTCTCTTACAAACAACAAGAAACCCAATTCAGCAGTACGGGTTGTTTCTCTGGGTCTGGTCATTCCAGGTTGCTTCAATGGTATTCAGCGTCCCTGAAGCAACAAAGCTTCACCTTCCAACTCCACTGTACAGTACTTAGCCCTCAAGTTGCCCAAAACCTGGCCCTTGCCACCAACCCCTTAAACCAATCTTCCCCAATCCTCAGGGGCGGGGTCATGTCCCAGGATAAAAATGGTCCGAAACCTCTGTGGCCCCATCAGCAAGGCACAAGCCTCCCCCATCAGATAGACCCCCAGTTGAAAACTAACTGAATACTCACAGAGTAAAAATGCAAACCAGCAGCTAAAATTTTATGAGAAGCTGATGGAGTTTTCACAACCCACCAGGAGGCACAGGACTTGCATAGTAGCACTGAAAGCATGGCCATAGGCCGAAAGATCCCATCCTGTGGCGGCTCAAGAAGACCCCAAGACCTTGCCAGGCCTTCTCAGACTTGGAGGCCTGACAGGGCCCTCAAGAAAAGACCCAGAACAGAGATCCTGAAAGTGAGGAGAGCACCCTCATAATGAGGAGAAGGGTGTTATGTGTGTGATCCTATGAGGGAGAAAGGGCGTGCCAAAAAGTATCTGTGTGAGGAAGTGTTTGCCAGGGTGTGTGTGAGTGGGCAGGTTTGAGAGCATGTATGTGTGAGAAACAGAGTCAGAGAGAAAAGGTGTGTGCTTGAGAGCATGTGTGAGAGACCCTATATGTAGATAAGGGGGAGAGAGAGAGTGTGTGTGTGTGAGTATGTTCATGTAAGCGTGAAAGTATGATCATGTGAGTGTGGATGAGAATTTGTTCATTAAAACATTTATATATTGCATTATCTAAAATTCTAAGCATGTTCTTGTGATTGAGCATGTGTGTGTGAGAGCATGTTCTTGTGATTGAGCATGATGGCATGTTCTTGTGATTGAGCATGATGGCATGTTCCTGTGACTGAGCATGTTCCTGTGACTGAGCATGTTCGAGCATATTTCTATGTGGGTGAGAGCATGTTTCCGTGACTGCATTGTATGTATGAGAGCACATTCCTAAGATTCAAGCATGTGTATGAGCATGTTCCTGTAATTGTGAGACCATGTTTGTGTGAGATTAAGAATATATGTGTGAGAGCAAGTGATTAGGCATATTCCTGTTATTGTATGAGCGAGCATGTTCCTGTGATTGAGCATGTATGTGTGAGAGAGAGAGAAAACGAGAGGTTTGAGAGTAGCAACTCCCATGTGCTTCTCCTGCTATTCTATGACAATCTCAGGCCATCTGGGAATCAAGTTACCAGGTATGGAAAGTGGAGTTTTTTTTTTAAATCCACTATTAGTTTTAATTGAGTGTTATTTGTTGTGTCTCCTGTTTTTAAATATTTTATTGGTTTTTGGGAAGTAAAAAAATATTTTATGAGCATAATTGGACATACTTGAAATATTTCTTCTTTAGTATGGTTTTACTATTATGAATCAAGTTTTATATTTCTTGATTTTGTTTTAGGAGGAATGGTGATGTTTTTGTTTTTGCATTGCTGCACTGCATACAGAATTCTGGCTTGTTGCGATTTCCAGTTCAGTTTTTGTCTGCACATTTCCATTTACACTTTATAGCCTCATTATTCTGTGTTCCTCATGTATGACTGAGGTGAAGTATGCTGCTGATTTACAGTTTTTGTAAGGGATCCTTAGTCTATAGTATCTTGACTTGTTTTATTTTCCTAACAGAAGTGTTACTAGGGATTACTGTCTGTCTCTGGATTGGTGGATGAGAAACACTGCTCTAATGGCCCAAATCAGTTATTTGTCATGGGCAGATTTCTCACCATGCACGAAAAGCTACTTGTTTTTCAGCTGAAATTATCTTGAAATTTCTTACCCTTGTTACACATTTCATACCTTAACTCAATACCTTATTATCAATCCCAAATATAAAATCAGCACGCCTGAGTGAGGTTAGAGACAGGGCAATTTCGGTCGCAGGACCGAAACTTTGGAACAGCTTGCTCCAGAGTTGAGAATGCAGGAGGATTTGAAACGATTTAAGAAAGACCTGAAAACCTGGTGCTTTCAAGAAGCTTATGGAACTGAGATTTAAAAGATCATTGAAAGCTGGACGCCACACGAAATTTTTCCTATTTTCTTATCTATTGAGTTCCTCTCTATTTTATCCTTTTTTAGTTTTTAAGCTTTTAATATGATGTTTAACTTAACTAATTATTCTTATTGTTTTATTACTATTATTGTATCTCGTTTCTTACTTGTTTTAGCTACATTGTAAACCATAAAGATAGAATCATGTGTTCTGACTCACGGTATATAAGAAATGCATAAATAAATAAATAAATAAATATTGCTTCTGTAATGCTGTCCTTTGCATAATTTGGCACCAACAGCCTAGGGTACAATGTCCCCAAATTTCAGCCAGTTACAACAAACAGTTTTCTGTGTGTGGATGAGATGGCTGCCGTTGCAATGACTAAGCAAAACTGATTGGCTTAGATTGGCTCCCAGGATCATTTTAAAGAGTGTTCCATCTGATCGTCTCAAGAAGGTCCAGCCACCATAGGAAGCATGGGCCGCATAATAGGGGCTACTGTTCAGGAGGATAGGTGAAGATGGGGAAAGGGTTGGGTAGGTTTCAACAACATGCATGGTAAGGCCAGGGAGGTGAGAGGTAAGAAAGGACCAATCCCAAAGACAGCATCACAAGTCCCCAGGAACACAGAAAAAGGGCAGGAAACGGGTGGCACCATTTCAGCAATGAGCAGGCTAACAAGAAGAGGATAGGTAGGGCCCACAGGTGGTGATGCGGGAGAGGGAGTGGTAGCAGCACCTCACTGGCCCAAGAAGGGGCACCACTGGATTGGGAGTGCCTGGACCAGTTAAGGCCATGGGTACTTTGGCAAGCTAGGTCCCCAATAGCAGTGGTGAGCTGGGCAATTAATTATATGATTTTAGTGTTTACTCAGACCATGTAGAGGAGGTATGGGGAAGGCAAAGGCAAAAAGCACAAAGTAGCAGTTGGTGGTAGTATTCTGTTGGATTACTTAGAAAGATTCAAGTTGCATGAGTTATATATATACCACATTCCCCACCATCTTGCCAGGATTCCAGTTGCTCACCTGGTAATATAGTAAATGACAGCAAAAAAAGACCCAAGAGATCCATTGTCTGCCCAGCAAGTTTTTTAGGGTAGTAACAGCCACTCCACGCATGTTACCCTCCATGCCTTCAATGAAGGGTAGGAACTGTGAATAAATAGCTGGAGGCTTTTAGGGGGCGCTGCTCGTTCAGGTAGTACATGCCAAGTAAGCTGACAAAATATGCAGTGAATATATGGTGGTGCTGAAATGCAGCCACATCATACCCCTAAATGCAGGCACGTATATGGGCAAACAACCTCAAGTCTCACATCATGTCGAACCTGGTAGTAAAACAGAAGAGGAAATAGCCCCTGGAACAAATCTGCCAGAAACATAGGAGACAATTTTTGTTTTTTACACAAACACAGACATGGCTGAGACTGCTGGAGAAGAAACATGCTTACATGGGGGCCGATGCAATACAGTACAATCAGTTGGATGCGGGATAACCACTAATCCACCCCCTAATGCAATAGGGGGATTAGCGCCTATTTAACACGCATCCCACGCGGAATTGAGATACCGCTCATCACATGCAAATGCATATGAATGAGCTTATTACTCATTCACTCCGTATGCAAAGATAAATGTGCGTCTCAGACGCACATTTATCGCTCAGCTATTACCGCCTGCCTGGAGCAGGCGGTAATAGCTGAGTGCAGGTAAAGCAGAATTGCTTACCTTGTAATAGGTGTTATCCCAGGACAGCAGGATGTAGCCTTCACATATGGGTGACATCATCAGATGGAGCCCTGGTACAGAAAACATCTGTCAAGAGTTTCTAGAAACTTTTGGCTGGCACTGTGGGCCTACTGAGCATGCCCAGCATGCCATGATATTCTCAGCCACAGGGGTCTCCCTTGTCTTGTTTGTAGCAATATACGTGAGCTAAAAAAAATAAAATAATAAAACGTATAGGACCCAACTCCGCGGGGAGGTGGGTGGGTTCTGTGAGGACTACATCCTGTTGTCCTAGGATAACACCTATTACAAGGTAAGCAATTTTGCTTTATCCCAGGACAAGCAGGATGATAATCCTCACATATGGGTGATTAGCAAGCTACAGGCTGAGTCATTCTTATATTGTACCAACAGCATACAACCTGTGCAACGAGCACAACAACTGGTGTACTTGCTGGAAAAAAAAAATGAGGCAGCCTGAAATCACAGCAGGATGGATGTAGAAGGAGTTGATGTTATATTGGAAATAAGTTCTTTAAGACAGATTGTCCAAAGGCTGAATCTTGTCGTCCTTCTTTGTCCAGACAATAATGAGCTGCAAAGGTGTGAAGGGAACTCCATGTTGCAGCTTTGCATATGTCGAGAATGGGCACTGAACGATAGTGTGCTACTGATGTGGACATAGCCCTTTACTGAATGTGCTTTTACTTGCCCCTGGAGAGGAATATTCACTTTTTCATAACAGAATTCAATACAGTCTGCTAGCCAGTTGGAGAGAGAGTCTGTTTTCCTACCGCAACTCCTGGTTTATTTTTGTCGAAAGAAACAAAGAGTTGGGTGGATTTCCTATGGACCGCCGTGCGGTTCAGGTAAAAAGCTAGTGCACGTTTACAGTCCAAGGTGTGTAAGACTCTCTCTCCCTGGTGAGAGTGAGGTCTTGGAAAGAAAGTAGGCAAGATTATTGACTGATTTATATGAAAGTCTGTTACCACTTTCGGTAAGAATTTGGGGATGAGTGCGAAGGACTACTCTGTCATGCAGGAACCTTGTGTAGGGTATGTGACAAGAGCTTGCAACTCACTGACCCTTCTCAGTCGACTGAGATCGATGTAATGGCTACTAAGAAAAGCACTTTCCATGTAAGGAATTTTTCTTCACAAGAGTGTAGAGGCTCGAACAGTGAGCGCATGAGCCTTGTTAGTACTAAATTCAGGTCCCATTCAGTGACCGGTGGTCGAATGGGAGGTTTGAGGTGAAGTAAGCCTCTCATGAACCTACTTACTAGGGGTTGTGCTGTTATTGGCGCATCCCCTATTCCCTTGTGGTATGCCGCTATGGCGCTTAGGTGTACCCTTACAGAGGATGTCTGGAGACCAGAATCCGACAGGTGGTATAGGTAATCTAGTAAAGAAGAAGTGGGGCAGGAGAAAGGTTCTATACCCTTGTGTGTGCACCATTTTGTAAATCTAGTCCATTTAAAGTGGTAGGATTTGCATGTGGAAGGCTTTCGTGAAACTACTAGAACTTGAGAGACCTGTGTTGAAAGATTAAGTGGTTGCAGAATTAAGCTTTCAACATCCAAGCTGTTAGGGCAAGAGTTGTCCGGTTGGGCTGACGCAACTTGCCCTGATTCTGAGTGATGAGAGTGGGCTCTGTTGCCCAGGCGGATTGGTTGTGAGATCGAGAGGTTGAGGAGTATGGGAAACCATACTTGTCGTGGCCAGTTCGGGGCTATGAGGATCATTGTCCCTCTGTCCTGTTGTAGCTTCACGAGAGTTTTCGCTATGAGCGGAATTGGAGGATACGCATATAGAAGACCTGTGTTCCAGGGGCGAGCAAATGCGTCCCTGGGGACTGTTTGTCGACGTCCGTGGAGAGAGCAGAACCTTTCCACTTTGAGGTTCAGTGTGGACGCAAAGAGGTCTATGGTTGGGCGACCCCAGCGTTGAAAGATTTTGCTCGCTACACGTGGGTCCAGCGACCATTCGTGGGGATTGAAATGTCGACTGAGATCGTCCGCTAGGAAGTTTTTGATGCCCGCCAGATAAGTTGCTCGGAGATGTATGGAATGCTCTAGAGCCCAAGCCCAAATCTGTACTGCTTTCTGGCATATCAGATAAGAGCCTGTGCCTCCTTGTTTGTTTATATACCACATTGCTACTGTGTTGTCTGTTTGTATCAGCAGAGTCTTGTTTGAGAGGCAGTCTTTGAAGGCATGAAGGGCATATCTTATGGCTCGAAGTTCCAAGAAGTTTATCTGACACTGCTTTTCGAGTGTAGTCCACGTCCCTTGTGTTTGAAGGTTGCTGACGTGAGCTCCCCATCCAAGGTTGGAGGCATCTGTGGTCAGAATGACTTGCGGATTTGCCTGTTGGAATGGGAGACCAGCTTTCAATGCTGTTTGATTTGTCCACTAGTGGAGCGACAGACATAACTAGTCGGTGATTTGAATTGTGTACAACAGTGGTTGGAAAGCTTGTAGCCATTGAGATTTCAAAGTCCATTGAGTTCTTCTCATGGCTAATTTTGCCATAGGAGTGACATGTACTGTTGAGGCCATGTGTCCTAGGAGAATTAGGATTTGATGGGCGGATGCGAACTGGTGATGAATTATAACGTTCGCCAAGCATGCCAGATTGTCGGCACGGTCGCTTGGAAGAGAAGCTTTCGCTACTGTGGTGTCAAGGTCTGCTCCAATGAATGTGAGGAGTTGAGACGGCTCGATGTGGGATTTTGGATAATTGATGAGAAATCCCAGAGGGTGTAATAGTGTTATTGTGGTTTTCAAGGCAGAGAGAACTCCCTGTCGGGATGGACTTCTGATTAACCAATCGTCTAGGTATGGAAAAACATGAATACTGTTTTTTCTTAGATGTGCGGCCACCACTGCTAGACATTTTGTGAATACTCGAGGGGCAGAGGCTAGGCCGAATGGAAGGACTCGATACTGGTTATGATTCTTTCCCACTATGAATTGTAGGTACTTGCGATGTATGGAAATTGGTATGTGAGCATAAGCGTCTTGAAGATCCAGAGAACAGAGCCAATCTCCCTTTTGAAGCAATGGAAGGATGGTTCCCAGGGATACCATTCGAAATTTTTCTTTGTGAAGAAATTTGTTGAGATTGTGGAGGTCTAAGATAGGACGAAGGCTGCCCATTTTCTTTGGAATGAGGAAATAGCGGGAGTAGAATCCTGTCGCTTGTTGAGACCAGGGTACTGGTTCGATGGCCCTGGTAGTCAACAAAGTAGAGAGTTCTACTTGGAGTTGAGGTGTAATGACTATGTTTGTCCAAAGTGGAATGGAAGGAGAATACGGGGGTATCGTATTGAATTTTAGATATTATCCCCGATTTAGTATGGCTAATACCTATTGGTCTTTTGTGATGAGACTCCATTAGTGTTGGAAGTAATGAAGTCTACCTCCGACTGGTAGGGAGGGCATAGGGTTGAGAAAGAGGCTGTAGTTCTCTTGGCACGGTTCAAAAACCCGCCACTGGTCCAGTTTGGGGTGGTGGCTGGGTCTTTTGTTGCTTTGGCTGACGTGGACGTCCTCTCTGTGAGGGACGGTATTGATGTGCTGAGGAGGCAGGAGGGTAATACCTTCTAGGTCTGTAGAAGGGTCATCTCGAGTCTCTGCGTGTTGGTCGTCTTAGGGAAGTTGTCTGATCCGCTGGCAATTTTGACAGCTGTCGGAGAGTCTCATGATGGTCTTTCAACTGAGACACCATAGCTTGGATCTTTTCCCCGAAAAGATTATCACCAACACAAGGGAGATCTGCAAGCCTTTCTTGGACTTCCTGCCTGAGGTCCGAAGCGTTGAGCCAGGCCCATCTTCTTGCATTTATTGCAGAGGCAGATAGACGAGTTGATGTTTCGAACACGTCATAAGCTGCTCTCACCTCATGTTTGCCAGATTCTAATCCTTTGTAAACTAATGTAGCCAAAGGTAGTTGATGTTGTTGTGGGAGGTTATCCACAATACCCTGTACTTGTTTCCACAAGTTCCTTTGGTATTGTGTCATATACAGCTGGTATGCTGCAATACATGCTACCAGCATGGACCCTTGATAGACCCTTTTCCCTAAGGTGTCCAAGAAGCGTTGTTCCTTCCCTGGTGGGACAGAAGACTGAGGTTTTTGTTTCCGAGCCTTCTTTTGAGCGGATTCTACAAATACCGAATGGTGAGGTAGTTGGGGTTTCTGGTACCCTGGAGCATGCTGTACTAAATAAATAGCATCTGTCCTCCGATTCACTGCTGGGACTGAGCAGGGATGTTCTCACATTCGTTGTTGCAATTCCAAGAGGACTTGATGGATTGGGATAGCTATAATTTCCTTCGGCCCACAAACTGCAGTACTTCTAGAGCCTTATGTCTAGTATCCTCCTCTGTGATCAATTCAAAGGGAATTGTATCTGCCATTTCTTTGATAAAATTTGTAAATGACAAATCTTCTGGAGGGGATTTCTCTCTCTCCTCTGGTGGAGAGGGCTCTGATTGCAGTTCCTCTGACTCCGTGTCAGTGTCAACATCCTTCCAAGGTGTATATTGAGGATGATAAGGGGAGTCTGTGTCCTCTGGTGGGACATGATGCTTTGACTTAAATACAGCTTTTGTTGGGATGTGTTTTGGCATCATTGGAAGTGAGGGTATCGATGGGCCTCGATGGCATCGGTGGAAATCGATGCCTTGTATCCCCCGATGGACCTGGATGGATCGGCATCGATGTGTCTTTGAAAGGCATCGAGGGTGTCTTTGGAACTCGATGTCGATGAAGCCCCGATGGTCCTGGGGCATAATCGGAGTCTCCGCTGTCCTCCTCTGATGATCTGGGAACCAGGATAGCTGGAGTCACCGGTTTCTGTATTGGCGTCGATGGTTGCATCGATGGAATCGTTGCTGTCGGTGTCGGAGGAAAGGCTTGTAAGTAAGGCATCGAGTCTATTCAGCAAAGGCTGAAAAATTGACTGTTCTAATGCCGATGCCGGTGTTGGTACTGATGGCACTGTCGGAGGCCGTAGGTTCCTCAGAGCTTCAACGACGGCCTGATGGACTAAAGTAGTCACTTCTTCCCTTGAAATCGGGGCAGGGTCCACTGCCACTGCTGGCGCTATTGGCACTTCCACGATGATTCGTGGTGGCACATTCTCTGACACCGAGCCCAGTGGAGAGCGCCTCGGTTCCTCGTGTACAGCCGGTGGAGTTGCCTCTAGTACACGGACCTTCTTAGGCATCGGCTCGATGGATTTTGATCCTGACGTCGATGGTTTACCATCCGAAGGATCGATGGCGATGCCGCTTCTTTTCCAATGACTCTTCGATGCTGAAGACGATGCTATCGACGGTGCCGGAGATGGACGGTCATCGGCTCGTGTTTCACCTCGATGTTTAGTTACCAAGGGAGGTGTTACTCTTGGGGACGACGTCGCCGATGACATCTTTTTGAATAATTCTTCCATCTTATCCAAACGGGCACTCCTGCCCTTTGGTGTCATCTGGGCACAGGTTGAGCAAGCCCGGACATCGTGGCCTGATCCCAGGCACAGAACACATACATAATGTGGGTCAGTAATAGACATAGTCCGGTTGCAATCCGGACATTTTTTAAACCCCGAGGCCATGATGAAGTTATGGCCTAATAACGGTCGATGATCGGCAGGAATCGACAGTGAGGTGATCGGAATCGATCAAAAACTATCAAATGTACTCACCAAGACTATGTCGAAGGAGACCCAATTATGAGAAAATTGTGACTGAAAATGTGAATGAAAAAAGTTTTCTTCCCTTGAGAAATGTGAGGGAATTCTTTTTCCAGAGCTTCTGAACTACTTTGCTACAGCAAGGCGGAAAAAAAGAGACTGAAGGGAGACCCCTGTGGCTGAGAATATCATGGCATGCTGGGCATGCTCAGTAGGCCCACAGTGCCAGCCAAAAGTTTCTAGAAACTCTTGACAGAAGTTTTCCGTACCAGGGCTCCATCTGATGATATCACCTATATGTGAGGACTATCATCCTGCTTGTCCTGGGATAAAAGTAGTACAGAAAAGCAGAAAAAAAAATAACTCGGTGGCCGTTTTCTTTATTGGCAGACAGAAAGGTTATGAAAACCGAGGCAGAGTTTACCGGCGTCTGTCTTCATAACTGGCAGCTGCGGCGGGTCACGTTCCTAGCACCTCCTTCCTAGCGCGACCCCCTAATTTACATATTGCATGGCGCCATGCATGTGTTAAAGCGGGTGCTGAAAGGTCAGTGCCTGCTTTCCGCGAATATTATTGCATTGGCCCCAAGGACACTAATAGAAAAAATAAACTGGACATACCTGAAGAAATGCAATCAAATCCTACAGAGGTGCTCTCTTCTTTTCTGGCTTTGGTGAGAACCTCGTATTTGCTTTCTATGTACCAGTATTATTGTACTCTATCATGCACTACAACATAGTGGTAAGTGGAGAGGAAAAAAAGCTAGATATTATATTGGACTATAGCAAAACCAAAGGTGTGGGAGAACCTTGACTTCTTGATTAGGGTGACTAGCTGCAGGCGCAAAACAAACAGGGGGCAGCCTGACACGTCACTTAATTCTTGGTTTACAAGATTTTGACACTTTTCCGGTTTTGCCTTCCTGAATATTGGATTATAGATACAGAGATTTTTCTTGTTCTATCATTGTTGAAGATCTCTTTGAACTCCTGGTTTGTCCCTCCCAATGCAGCCAGTGCGAAACATGGCCCGTATGGGGGGGGGACTCACAGTGCTGTTAATATGTTATTATACTGCTCTAATCTGCAAGATATGCCTGCCTAACACTTGATTTGATGGAATAAAAACCCTACTGATAACTTGAGACAGCTTCTGTGTCTGTAGATATTTATCCTTCTGCGCACACCCTTCCCTCAGTGGACTTTTTTTTTTTTTTTAAACAACACAACTGACATTCGGGCCGATACAGTAAGGTGCGGTAGAAAGAGGTGCGTTAGTGCCCGGCGCACCGGCGTTTGCCGCACGCACAGTTCGGATCACCTACTGCTCGATACAGTATTTAAATAGCATGCAAATGCAAGCCGCGTCCAAGAAGTGCAATCCATTTTACTGTATAGGCGCTATACAGCGCCTATACAGTATCCTGGGTGCGCTGGTACCTGTCATTTCAAACGTCATTTCAAATGACGTTTGAAATGACAGGTACCAGGAAGTGGATGGTTCTCCTACAGACCCCGCTGCCTTGAGCGCCTGGCGCTAGCAAGCCCCAGCAGCCGGTGATCGGAGGCAGGGAGCGCAACAAAGCACCTTCCTTCGGATGGACAAGAGAGACGAAATTTCACAGTCCCAAACCAACCCAATCCAAGCCCCAGCAGAGAGAGACGAAATTTAGCCGCCCAGTCCCAAACCAACCCAATCCACAGAAAAAAAGTGCTTCTCGCACTTAGCCGCCCAGTCCCAAACCAAACCAACCCAATCCAAGCCCCAGCAGAGAGAGATGAAATTTCACAGTCCCAAACTTTCCCCCAGCCCCTGCTCACCTGCCCTGGCTGCGGCCACGCAAGCCCCCAGCAGCAGCAGCAGTAGAAGGGCGTCGAGAGAGAGCGGCTTCAGCAGCCCCGCTGGCGAAGATGAATACGTGCACCCCTGTATGTCCAATATGGGCGCTCAAGGCAGTGAAGGCGCATGCGCACACACCGTGACCAGCTGGACGTCGGAGGTCACTGCTGCTGCTGGGGGCTTGCGTGGCCGTGGCCAGGGCAGATGAGCGGGGGCTGTGGGAAAGTTTGGGACTATGAAATTTCATCTCTCTCTGCTTGGGCTTGGATTGGGTTGGTTTGGGACTGGGTGGCTAAGTGCGAGAAGCATTTTTTTTTTTCTGTGGATTGGGTTGGTTTGGGACTGGGCGGCTAAGTGCGAGAAGCATTTTTTTTTCTGTGGATTGGGTTGGTTTAGGACTGGGCGGCTAAGTTCACCACACTAACGCAAGGGTCAGGGTAGGCGATAAATTAGTAGGTTAAAGATGCGGCAAGATAGCAGGTTAAAAAGGCGATAGTCGGGGCGCACTTTACTGTATGGGAGGGAATAGCTAATTGGATCGTTTACATACATATACATGCCGCGGGCGGAAAGGGATACGCGTCGAGTTAAAGAAGCGGTAAGGATCGGTAAAAACAGATAGTGAATCGCGGGTTAGACTTACGTGGCGAAATTGTGAGTACACAGCGGGTTAGAAATGGGGTAACTGCGGCCGCGCTTTACTGTATTGGCCTGATTGTCTGAATAGGGAACAACCCCACTTGAATGCAGAGCACGTATTTGAAAAGCCACTGATTCTCTTTGGGCGAGTTTGGAGAACAATTACATGATGTGCAGATCAAAAGAAGGATCCAGCATTCCTAAAATCTAACAAAGCTGATTACTGCAGCAATGGTTTGCACCGATTATGTCATGCCTCGATATCCCAGAGAAAAGCTTTTATGCACAAATGGATGCTGCACACTTTGCACAAGGACAACTGACTGGTAAGCCACAGAATGTAGATTGTCAATGATACACTTGCATAGACCACAGACTGAGCAGACTGTAATCCATTGAAAAATGTGGGAATAAAATTAGCTGCCACATGTAAAGTGTGTTCTCTTTTGTCTCTCCTCAAAGTTTTGTAGAACCTGTAATACTGCACATTCTATAATCACTCAATATAGTTAATACACAAAATGCAACTCAATATAGTTAATACACTCAATATAGTTAATACACAAAATGCAACTTTTTTTTTGTAGTTGTCATGATACACTTGTTATATTATGCTTTTAATACTACTCAGAATGTTTAATAAATGTTTTGATCTTTAAGAAAATCTATTGCCCCTGATTTTAATTATTGGATACAGTACAAAGTTATCCTATTGTATCAGACTGGGGAACAAAGTTATTCCATATCAACAGCTGCTTTTTCTGTCAGTAACTAACTCAAAGATAATTATTGGTAGCATTTTACCCTTGTAGAATATCTTTTCCTGGCATCCCGGTGTACTCTAATCCGAAATATCAGGCATGAACAGCTTTCTCCTTGTGGATGAAAAACTGCTCGTTTTTTCCTGATGGACAAAAGATTCCCCTGGGACTTTCTGACAATTCCATCAATGTAACTCAGAGACTATTAATTCTATCAATTTGTCCTAACATAGCATAGTAATCAGACAATGTTGCTGGTCCCCTGAGATAAGAATCCCCATGATCTCGAGAGATATAAGGGCTGACCTACCTGCAGACGCATGACATCAGTATATCAAGGTCTGTGTGGTCAATCCGATGCAATCAGAATGACCCTGTTGCACTCTAGCTCTAATCTGCTAATTGTATTTCCCATGGAGGAAAAACATCAGCAGCTCCCCCGACAGCCAAGGCTGTACTAGGGCATCAATTCTCATCAACCTCTGCTCCTTCTGTCAACTGAAGAAGCGTTCCACTTTCGCATTCTGATGGGTTGTCATCAGATCCATATGTACACGACCCACCCTACCGATGGCAGATCATTTAAAAGATCTCCGGGCTTAATTCCCATTCCCCGGGATCTAACAGGTTTTGAATGAGAAAATCTGCCTCTACATTTTCCTGCCCAGTGTCAGTATTTTAGGTTCTCCTATGCCCAGGAGAAAAGGAGAGACGCCTCTGCCGAAATGCACCAGCTCTAGGTTTCTCCCGGATTCACATAAGCTATTACTGTGGAATTGTCTGAGAGGACTTGAATGGCCCTCCCCTGAAGCAGCGGAAGGAAATGTTCCAAAAAGTTTTAGGCTTATTAAGATTTTGTTTTGCATTCTTTAGATGACTTCTTTTGTGATGAGGTCATAGAAAAGGTTACCTTTTGACAATTCTCATTGTTGTGTTAGCAACATTGTACCTTGGACGTGTGTACAACTACACCAGTGGCAACTTAACTTTTCAGCAGGTTGTTTGCAGTGATCTGTGGGTTTTGTTTTGCAGATCTGACCAATTTTCAGGCAGTTCTATCATTTTTTCTTGGTCTTCCAGATCTTGCCCCGACCTCAACAGTTCCATATAACTTCCATTTCTTAACAATGTTTCTGACAGTTGAAATTTCTAGTTAGAAGTATTTATAGAGTTTTGCATAGCCTTCCCTGCTTTATATGAGTGAATTATCTTCATTTTCAAATGCTTAGCTACTTAGAGCTGATTGTTAAAAGTAGACACAACAACAATCAGTGCCCAAATATTTGTTAAACCGTCTTCACCTGACTAAGGGCTTGTTGCGCCAATCAGTGTTTTGGGTCTTATTAACAACTTAAAAAAATAAAACGTAATAATGACTCAACTGGCTGTTTAAGCTTTTGCACATACCAAATGGATTTTTTCATTTTTTTTGTACTATGTAAAGGTTGTGTCAGCTTCTGTTCACTTAGAGATTAATTGAAACATACAATTTGACCAGGGGTACCCTAATTTTTGCCCACATCTGTATATTGTTTGGGGGGTTTGGGGGTGGCGAGCATGGGGGAAAGGAGGATATTAAATAGAGGAAAAATCCCTGGATAGGTACAAATGAAGGCTCATGGTGCCAGATTCCTGCTCAGATTCTGACAATCTGGAAGTACAATGGAGCAGGAGGAAACTGCCACTCAAAAAAACCCCCAAACAATCTGTTCATGAGATTTTCACTTACATAGACATGTGCAAGCCCAGGATATCCTGTTACTCCAATCTAATCACAGGCGCTCAACCCGCCACCCTAGTGACTGGTTTAAAGCATGGTTCTTCAGCCCCCTCCCCCCACCTTATCATTCTTTGGGATTAGCAGAAGCAGCCCCTAACAACCCACACTTTTTTCCTTTTGTGTTTTAGGATGGTTTGATGGTATTGTGCAGCTGTCCCTTCAGATTCCAAGAGCAAGCCTTGCTGGCAGGAAATGGAGCCACATAGTTTTTAATTAATTTCCTAATCATATAGCGCAGCTCTTCATGTAATGTTATTTTTGTGGCTAAAAATAGGTACAGGTTATGCTGAACACAAGAGTCCATCGTCTGCCCCTTCCACAATACACTACCCTGTTTCATTGTAAGTCCCCTCTTCCCCCAAATCAGTCTACTGCTGCATTTAAGACTCATATTTCTGCCTTTTAAACTGCACTGCAAAAGCAGGCTACAAATCTTGTATTATCTAAGCAACTTTGTTTTACCAGAATAATGTGAAAAAGCAGGACAAGACAAAACCACTAAGTCACTTCTAACAGTATTTTTAGTCCTCCAGCAGCAAGATTTTCCATCCTGTACAGATGTGTATTACCTGTGTTCTCCTTGGACCTCAGGAAACAGATAAGAAAGGGTAAGCATGAATTAGAAAAGGTGGCCTTACCCTACACAAGGGTGGCTGGGAGATGG
This sequence comes from Rhinatrema bivittatum, assembly GCF_901001135.1. Lineage (NCBI taxonomy): Eukaryota > Metazoa > Chordata > Amphibia > Gymnophiona > Rhinatrematidae > Rhinatrema > Rhinatrema bivittatum. The sequence continues at coordinate 28,286,865 of NC_042630.1, forward strand.
AGAACCCCTTGGTCACTTACAGACAAGTAATGATAGAACTACAAAAAGAGAGCTGGAAGTGACCTCATGAGATCACCTGGTCTGTTTTCTGGTCTCTAGACAGGATCTACAGCAGTTACTGCCCTTGGCAAATACTTGGAGGTAACCTGCATGGAGCGGCAGTTGAACATAAGAAATTGCCATACTGGGTCAGACCAAAGGTCCATCAGGCCCAGTATCCTGTTTCCAACATTGATCAATCCAAGTCACAAGTAACTGGCAAATACCCAAACATTAGGTAAATCAAAAGCTACTATTGCTTATTAATTACCGTAATAGCAGGTTTTAAACCCAGTTACACTAAATGCCGTTACCACATCCTCTGGCAATGAATTCCAGAGCTTAACTACGTGCTGATTGAAAAATAATTTTCTTCCATTTGTTTTAAATGAGCTACTTTCTAACTTCTTGGAGTGCCCCCTGGTCCTTCTGTTATCTGAGAGAGTAAATAATTGATTTACATTAACTCATTCAAGTCCTTTCATGATTTTGTAGACTTCTATCATATCGCCCCCTCAGTCGTCTCTTCTCCAAACTGAACGGCCCTAATTTCTTTAGTCTTTCCTCATAGGGCAGCTGTTCCATGTCCCTTATTATTTTGGTTGCCCTTCTCTGCACTTTCTCCAGTGCAACTATATCTTTTTTGAGATGCAGCGACCAGATTGGCACACAGTATTCAAGATGCGGTCTCACCATGGAGCGACACAGAGGCAATATGATATCCTCTGCTTTATTTTCCATTCCCTTCCTAATAATGCCTAACATTGTTTGCTTTTTTGATTGCCACAGCACACTGGGCAGATGATTTCAATGTATTATCCACTATGACTCCTAGATCTCTTTCCTGGGTGGAAACTTTTAAGATAGAATCTAACATTGTTTAACTACAGCAAGGGTTATTTTTCCCTATATGCCTCACGTTGCACTTGTCCACGTTAAATTTCATCTGCTGCTTGGAAGTCCAATCTTCCAGTCTGCAAGGTCCTTCTGCAATTCATCACAATCCACTTGAGATTTAACTACTCTGCATAATTTTGTGTCATCCACAAATTTGATCACCTCACTCAATGTACCCCTTTCCAGATCATTTATAAATATATTAAAAAGCACCGGTCCAAGTACAGATCCCTGAGGCACTCCACTGTTTACATTTTTCAACTGTGAAAACTGACCATTTACTCTTACTCCGATTCCTGTCTTTTAACTAACTTGCAATCCACAAAAGGACATCGCCTCCTATCTCATGACTTTTTAGTTTTCTTAGACATCGCTCATGCAGTACTTTGTCCTACGTCTTCTGAAAATCCAAATACACTACATCTACTGGTTCACCTTTGTCCACATGTTTATTCACCCCTTCAAATAAATGTAGGAGATTTGTGAGGCAAGACTGAGGTGGACTCTTGGGCCGAGGTGGGGTTGACGCAACCCATAGGTGAGGACCTAAGGGTCCCCACCATCGGCAGGTGGAGTGGGCTGAAAGTAGAGGACCCTGGAACTTCACTTATACCAGCCTTCGTTCCCTGCGGGTTGAGCCTTTGGGTGCCGGAGCCGGCAGGACTTAGGTGGGCCTCGAGGTTGGTTAGCAAGAGAAGTTGGTTCAGCCCAGAGACAGCAGACGATAGATGGCGTAGTCCTACCCTGGACTGGGTACGGTACTGGAACTCGGGTGCCAATGGAACGGAGATTAGCTGGGGGCGCTCGAGCAAAAGTAGGCTGAAGCCTAATAAGTCCACGTCCAGGGAGTAGGCTAGCAGAGGTGTCAATGACAGGTTTGGATCAGGGCCGGCGGCAAAGCAGAGGTTGTGGCAAACAATGCTGAGTTCTGATCACGGAGAAGTCAATAGCATAGTCAGACGTAGCGGAGGTCTGGCTCTGGAGATAGGCAGTAGCGTAGTTGGGCGTAGCAGAGGTCTGGGTCTGGAGATAGGCAGTAGCGGAGTCGGGCGTAGTAGAGATCTGGAGATAGGCTGAAGCATAGTCAAGCAAAGCAAAGTCGATATCCGTAGAGTCAGTCCAAAACATAGACAGGGCAGGAACGAAGAAGACAGGAACCTGGAACAATGAAGGTCAGGAACAAAGAATAGAGAGGATTCTCTAGCAGCAACGAGTACTCAAGTAGCGAGGAGACCTGTTGCAAAGGCAACGCTATGGAGCGAGGCCTGAGCTTAAATACACTGAAGAGTTTGATATCATCATCTGGGGCTGCTGCCAGGTTCCCGCTGCAGGCCCTTCATAAGGATCAGTGATGCGCACGCCTAGGGAGGGGTGCGGCGCAGGTAGTGGTGTCTCTCCGCGGACACGCGGAGAGGCCTGACGAGCAATGCATCTTGACCTGCAACACTGGGGGGGGGACCATGGCAGAGCCGGAGGCACCGGGGGCGGCTCGAGGTCGGGGCCGGCAGCCCACTGCCACTAGCGAGGAGGAACTAGGAGCTGGAGTCTGTGTAAGAAGGTGAGGGGGCCACGCCGCGGGTCTGCTGCGGACGGCAGGCATAACACTTTCCTTAGGTAAATCCATGTTGGCTGTGTCCCATCAAACTATGTCTATCTAAATGTTTTGTTATTTTATTCTTTATAATAGTTTCCATGGTTTTTCCTGGCACTAAAGTCAGACTCACCAGTCTATAGTTTTCCCGAATTGCCCCTGGATCCCTTTTTAAATATAGGGGTTACACATTGGTCATCTTCCAATCTTCAGTTACATCAGATGATTTTATTGATAGGTTACAAATTAATTGAAATAGGTCTCAAATTTCATTTTTTTAGTTCTTCTAGAACTCTAGGGTATATACCTTCTGGTCCAGATTTACTACACTTCAGTTTGTCAGTCTGGCCTACCACATCTTCCAGATTTACCGTGATTTTGTTCAGTTGATCTGAATAATCATCCATGAAAAACTTCTCCGGAAGGGTATCTCTCCAACATCCACTTCAGTAAACACCGAAGCAAAGAAATAATTTAATTTTTCCACGATAAGCCTTATCTTCTCTAAGTGCCCCTTTAACCCCTTCATCATCCAACGGTCCAACCGACTCCCTTGCAGGCCTTTCTGCTTCAGATATATTTTTAAAAATGTTTATTGTGAGCTTTTGCCTCTATGGCCAACTTCTTTTCAAATTCTCACTTAGCCTGTCCTATCAATGTCTTACATTTAACTTGCCAATGCTTAATCCTATTTTCTTCTGATGGATTCTTCTTCCAATTTTTGAATGAAGATCTTTTGGCTAAAATAGCCTCTTTCACCTTACCTTTCAACCATACCAGTAATCGTTTTGCCTTCCTTCCATCTTTCTTAATGCATGGAATACATTTGGTATATGCTTCAGGATGGTGGGGTTTTTTTTTTTTTAGACAATGTCCACGCCTGTTGCACACTTTTTATCTTTGTAGCTACACCTTTCAGTTTTTTCCTATTTTTCTCATTTTATCCAAGTTTCCCTTTTGAAAGTTTAGTGCTAGAGCCGTGGATTTACTTAATCCCCCCCTTCCAGTCATTAATTCAAATTTGATCATATTATGATCAGTATTGCCCCCACCACAGTTACCCTCTCTCACCAAATCCTGTGCGCCACTGAGAATTAGATCTAAAATTGCTCCCTCTCATGTCAGTTCCTGAACCAATTGCTCAGGAACTTTATCTCTCTAGCATTCCCTGATGTTTCACGTCATATTTATGCCTCTGTTTCTTGGTCTCATTGCCTCATCTAGTTTCAGTTATTCTGTCCTTTACCTCTGGCTAACCTAGCCCCCAAGTTAATTCCTTGTTATATGTAACTTTTGCCTCTGGTTAATAGATGTTTAAGTTCTACCCCTTGTTTACATGTAAACCGATCTGATATGAAATCTTTTCATGAAGGTCGGTATATAAAAGTGTTAAATAAATAAATAAATACCCAGTCAATGTTGGGGTAATTGAAATCTCCCATTATTACTGCACTACCCGTTTGGTTAGCTTCCCTAATTTCTCTTTGCATTCACTGTCTGTCTCACCATTGCAGCCATGGGAAACTTGCTGGGTAGACTGGACGGACCATTTGGTCTTTTTCTACTAAGATAAATGGCTATGTGATGTGCTTTCAGAAGTCTCTGGGGAGGGGGGGGGGGGAAGATTTTTCACACCTCCCAACTAACTTTTTCCAATGCTTGAAAAAGGTAAAGTTCTTCCTAATGTCTAACCTAATTTTCTGTACTGCTTGTCATTCTCTGAGTGGAGAGGAGGAACAATCAACCACCATTCCCTGATTTGCAAACCACTATTAAAAAATATGTCTTTTTATTAACATTATTGCACATTTGTAGATATTCCAGGCCTGTTCTCTGGTGGACATCTCAGGAGATTTATTAATGTGCTACAACAAGGACTTGGCATTTCTGGACAACTGTTAAGCATCTCATTTCCAAGTAAAGAGCAAAGAATCTCTGCATGAAGAAACAAAGGCAAGTAGGATGGTTATAATCCTGGGGAAAAAGCAGCGAAAGATGGACAAGGAAGGATAAATTTTTCTTACCTGCTAATTTCCTTTCCATGAATTTTGCTACACCAGTCCAAACAGGCGGGTTATGTCCCCATACCAGTAGATGGAGGTAGACAGCACAGCTTTCTCTGTGACACTGTTGTGACTGTATAGGGTTGGTGCAGCACACAGAAACCCAGTATATCTATAACAAAGCATTAAATATAACATCATAAAAATGACTGAAAATGCCACGAAAAAAATGTTCAAAAATTGAGAGAAAGAGATGCTCCTAGAACACAATACCTGATTCAGACCCCAGAAACAAAGGCGGCACAGACATGAAAGAAGGAACAACAGAAGGCAGGCAACAATACAAGGGAGAGGAAGAAATTCTTCAGAAAGCCAATCATATATATAGCAGTTACAAGAACCACTACTCTTCTATAACTGTGGCCCTACTTCCCAGGAGGGTTATAGACTGGTGTAGCAGGATTTATGGAAAGGAAATTAACAGGTAAGAAAAATTTCTTCTTCCATTTCATCCTGCTACACCAGCCCAGACAGGTGGGAACTACCAAAGCCAAACTAATCAGGGAGGGAGGAAGTAAGGGCTGCCTTAAGGACATCAGTCCCAAAAGCTGTATCCTTCTTGATGATTATGTTCAGCCAGTAATGCTTGGCAAACAAATGCAGTGATGGCCATGTCACTGCCTTATGAATGTCTATCGGCTCAAGGGCAACGCTTCCACCCATGGTAAAGACTGGGGTCTATTAGAATGAGCCCGAACATGCTTGGGGGCCTGATGGCCTCTGAGCAAGTATACCACAGAGGTAGACATTCTGATCCACCGCACCAAAGTTGCCTTGCCCTTGTGTGCAGATCCTTGAAAAGAACAAACAAATTATTAGTGCTGTGGAATGGAATGGAAACTTCCAAATATCTGATGAGAACAATGCACATCCAGAAAAAGTAAAGATTTTCTGCTCCAATATTCTTCCTTTGAGAATGCTAACAAGGAGATAGAATAATTGAGATGAAATGCCAATGTTACCTACGGAAGAAAAGAAGAAACAGGGTGAAGAGACAGAAATTGGTCTCAAAAACCAGAAAGAGATCTCTATATGAGAGCCTGAATCTAGAGAGGGCAGACAGCTACTAGAAAAATCACCTTCAGGGACAAATCTTTAAGAGAAGTGTGTTTCAGGGGCTCAAAGGGAGGCAAAACCAGCGCCCTCTAAGATCCCACTGAGAAGAGTGGAATTTGCTCTTAACAAAACTGACCACCTAGCTCAATGTTCTAAGACATGAACTACCACCTTGTCGGAGGCTTGAAGACCCTTTTGGAGAGACTTGACTCTGATAAGCCAATCATCCAAATAAGAGTGGACCAATATGCCTTTTTTCTTAAAAATGTGGCAACTACTATGACCTTGGTAAAGGTCCAAACAGGAGCGCTCTCAATTGAAAATACTCCTGTAAGATGCAGAAACGCAGATACTTTTGGTCCTTTGTCTAAATGGGAATGTGAAAACAAGTCTTTGAGAAATCCAGGAAGGCGAGAAACTCACCAATCCGCAAAGCTACTAGGAAGAAGCAACGAATTTCTATCATGAAGAGTGAAATCTGGAGACTGCTGTTTACTCCCTTTAGATCCAAAATAGGCCTGAAGGAGCCATCCTTATTTGGCACCACAAAGTAAATCAAGTATTGAACCTGGCCCTGCTCGGCTGGGTTCATGGTAGATACTTGATTTACTTTGTGGTTCCAAAGCAGACTATAACTCGTAGCAGAGAGTGTGGACTGCTTGATGCTTAAAAGCTGACAGACATGGAGACACTATAAAGGCATCCAAAATGGGGGTTGCCAGCTCCAGAGAATAACCAAAAAAACTGACCTCCAGGATCCATTGTTCTGATGTTATGCAGGTCCAACTCTGGTATAAAAAAAAAAAGAAAAAGTTGGATATGTCCTTCTATTGGACCTACCAAAGAGTGAACCCGCCTGCTCCCATGTAACTAGACAAGTCTGGTCTGGACTTCGTAGAGCCTCAAAAAGACAGGGTTCTGTCCCTAGACCGGACAGAGCATGCATACCCCTACTTGCTGGATCTATAACTCCCTGAAGGCATGAAAAAAAAACCCTTGACTCTTGCAGGCCGATAAAACGACAGCCCCCTTTCCTTGGGAAGTCTGTTAGGCTTCAGATCTCCAAGATTCTTAAACTAGTTGCTTCAGATCCTTTCCAGAGAAGTCTACCCCTAAAAGGGAGTTACCCAGTCTGGATTTGGATCACGAATCGGCGGCCCATTTACGAAGCCAAAGAAACTGATGCACCACTACTTCCGAAGCCAGAAACTGGGAAGAAATTCTGAGATCATAGAGGACATCTGCCAGAAAGGCTGCAGCCAATTCCATTCTGGCTGCTTTCTCACTCTCTGGGTGCTGCTGGATCCAATGCAAAAGAGCATGTACCACCATGCTGCTGCAAATCAAGAGTTATATGGCCAAGGCAGATGACAAAAAGACATGCTTCAAAGGAAGCTCAATCTTCCTACCCTGTGGATCCTTCAGCAAAGTACTGCCCACCACCGGGATAGTACTTCTTCTAGTGACAGCCATGAGCAAGGCATCAAAACAAATGTTGTACCACTGCCTGAGGAAGGGGGCATAACTTGAACAGACTCTTCACTCCTTTGAGGCCATTCTCACAGTATGCACATTCCAAAAGCACCATTTCTTCAACCTCCAAGTGAATAGGAAAAGACCTTGGTCATCTTACGGACTCCCTTGATGACTGCGTCTCAAACAGGGATTTCCTGCACTATAGGATCAGCAAGCCTCAAGGACGATACCATCAGATCAATGAGGGAAGCTATCTCATTCCTGCGAAACAACCAAATAATGGAGCCATCCTCCCCATCAGAAGGAGCTTCACTCTATTCCAGTGAGGCACAGTTGGCAGAGTTAATGTGGTCCTCAGGGAACAGTTGAATCTCCTCTGGATCCATTCCTGGTACCTCAAGCAGTAGTTTCAAAATGGCGCCTGTGAGATGACACTAAGACTGCCCCTGAATGCAGCATGGCAAGACCTGAACTCCCTGACATTGCGGGAGCCTCCAAAACATTTCTGGAGGCCTTGAAGGTCTCCCTGGGAATTTCTCCACTGTGAACACAAGCAGCACAGAGAGGCCTGGAGGATGCTGCTGTAAGCTTTATGCCGCACATGGCCTTCTCCATCCTTAGTAAAGAAAATCTCCCTCAAGCAGCCCAGGCCCAGCTGTGAAGAGTGCTGTCAAACACTTACCGGAGATGCTGGATTGGAAGAAAAACTCATCTCTGCTATCCTGATCACAGCAGGCTGCCTGTCTGCTGCAAATGACTCTTAAATGCTCTTCAGCTCAGAATTCACTTTTTTTTTCTTTTTAAAGGTGTCTCACCAGAGGGCAGCAAGGGGAAAGGAGGCGACAGGGGAACATACAGGCTGAAAGATCCTTTTTTTTGTTTCAGCTAAGACCCTGCAAGGACTTGGAGCTTCAAGTGGGCTTACTATCCTGTGAAGCTCAGTAGTCTGACCAAAAAAATCCACTGCCTGAATCACTCCAGCGGGAGGCAGTCCAGAAGAAAAAATCCTGCTGCACCACTAGTTGTCCTACCATCTGCTAGAAGCAGAGAATATTGGGTTTCTCTGTGCTTCACCACCTCTATAGATGATGTCACAGAGAAAGTTGTGCTCTCTGCTTCTATCTGCTAGTAGGGGGATATAACCCACCTGGGTCTGGACTGGTGTAGCAGGATGAAACGAAAAGCAGATTGAACATCTCTGGTGCAGTAACAGTAGCTATAAGAATAAAACTACTACAGCTCCCAGCAACAGTATAAATAAGTATATCACTTCAAATGCATTGATTACTACATGCACACCAGGGTAATTAGCAGTTTCTTAACTACAGTTCATGGCAGCAGGAAGCAGTACAGACCCTTTGTCATGGGGAAAACATTTTCAAGCTGCTGGAGATAAGAAGGTCCCATTATATTCTATTAGAAGAAGAAACCATGAAGCATGGAGTGAAAAAGGCATTGCATAGTCTACCACCAGCACAAACATGCTACATAACGAGTTCACAAACAGAATACCAGATGATGAAATGCTGGGGTGATAGGTGTCATCCCAGCACCCCCTCTGCCACACCACTGCATGTACCCGCTAACTTAAACAAAGAAAAATAAATGCTGCAAAACAGGGCAGTGACAGCGATGACAAAGCAGATGAAAACAAAAAATCAAGGAAAACCCCCAAAACTTAAAGAACCAAAAACAACTCCAAAGTAGGAAAAAAAGTTTTTTTTTTTCCATTTAATACTAGACTCTCAAGACTGAGATGCAAGCTTTTTATGGAAAGTACATCCAATGTTAAAATTGGTAATACATAATTTACAAAGATTAACATGAAAACAATGATCTATTTAGATATGCATTTGTGTAAAAAGAAAATATATTAGCAGCATAAATTTTATGTATGTACTTTTCAGCAATCACACAGCCTACACACCCATGCAGACTACAAGGTCAAATCTATTAACCAGTCATGTAGTGCTTCCTTGCCTTAAAATCCTGATGACACATTTGTCAATTTTTTTGTTTGTTTTGATTATTATTATTACAAAATAACTGCAAAAAATTATAATAAAAAGTCATTAATTTCTACACCAATAAGAAAAAAAACAAAAACAAAACAAAATCCAATTCTTTGCACTCATCTACACATTTGATTGTCTAAAAAACATTTAGTCTTTCAACAAAAGAAAGATAAAACGGCAGAGAAAGTGTCTCTCTTATATTTTATTTTTTAAAAAGTTTTTTTTTTTTAGTGTTTAACACCATTTTTAATTTCCGACAATATGACTTGTTTTCAAACTTAAAAAAACAAAAACAAAAAAAAAATGAAACTGAAGGGTCTCAGACATGCGAATATTCCTACGACGGCCGACATGAGTATTTGATACTCAGGTTCCATGATCCTGTACACTGGATTTCTATAGTAAGAAAATATTCCAAACAATTTTCTTTTTTTTTTTTTTTAATAAAATATTTTTTCCTCAAAGGGTTTTTTATTCCGCCTTTCCCAGGTTTATTTTAAATTTTTTCTTTTTTTTTTCTATTTTAAATCAAGATGATAAAAGTTAATGGAATGAGTCATGTTCCACTAGACAGTAAAATAATTATAAGAATCAGGATTAAAAACAATAAATGTACAATTAGGACAAGCTTGGTCCATATTTTGATAGGGAACATATAGCTAAGATATTGCTTTGACATCACTACTGCAGATTATATACACCTTGGCACAGTTTAAAAACAGGGATTCTTCTTCCTTTCATAAGATCATCTTAAACTGGACTATGTATGCGTAAGTACATTTTGCCAAACAAAAAACAGAAAAAAAGAAAAACTGAAGAGAGAAGATCCATCGATTATTTAACCTTTTAAAGGGGCAGAGTCACTGTCCCCTCCATATGCAGCTAGGAGGGAACAGGTGTGCCCCCCCCTCCGTAAAACCGCGCGAAGTGGACTTCAGTGGAGAGATTCACAGCATTTGGATACTTAAAAGATGTATACGTTATCATAAAGAGATCCCAAGTACTGCACTAGGGAATACAAGAGATTTATATATTTATATATATATATATATAGATTTATATATATATAGATACAGATAGATATTACACACATATACACACAGTGGTTCCTCTTTATAAGAAATGGGTTACAGCAGAATTACATAAGCATTTATTATTCTGAGGGCCAGGACTTCAGTCTACTATAAGGAGGGACCACTGTATGTAGATCTAGCTATCTATATATCTATGAACAGGTACGTAAAAATTCCTCTGGCAAACTGGAAACTGAGGCCATGGCTGCAGCTTTTGGGGAGTAACACTGACAGTGGAGGGGAAGGGGTAGAATACAGTCTCCCTTTAAGAGCTGGACTATTACGCTGTACAGGTAGGAACATGAGAATAGTGTTTTTGTTTTTGTTCACGACAAATACTTGAACTGAATACTGCTTGTCATTTTCATGTACTGAAGTTTCCCCCCACCCCCCTTTACAATGTTTTTTTTTTTTTGTAGTTAGTTTGCACAACACATTGGACATACAAGATCCTAAAGCTTAGGTTTTGTTTTCAAGGGTTTTTTTTTTCCTTGTTTTAAGGGCAACAGCAATGGTGTTTTTAAGGAAGATGGGGTCAAACTTTTTCCTTACTTTTTTTTTTTACTTTTTTTTTTTTTTTTTTTTTTAAAGTTCTCTGCAGGGAAAAATATGAAAAATGACAGAAAGGTACACAGGTACAGACGTACATACACACACACATATTTATATACACACGCACACATAGGCACCCACCCATTTTTAGGCTGCTGATCAAGTGCTTTTTACAATCAGATTTTCAGTCAGTCTTCACTTGGGTGGGAGTGATGGTGGCGGTGTTTAGCAGAGGGAAAGAGTCATGGCCGTTGTACAGGAAAACCCACCTTTGCACTTTCCACTAGGGCCACATCTCTTTGCTCTCTCCTGCTGAGTGCCATTACCATGAAACTGGCGTCCGCTTCCCTACGAGCTAGGCCCACCCTGGCAACCACCAGTGCGCCTATTATTCTCTTTCAGGACTTTCTGCCTCAGTCCCTTCCATCCTAAGCTTGCAATTACCCTCCCCATACCTGCTTTCCTCTTTCTGGGCAGCAGGGAGATTTAGTAAAAGAAAACAAATTAAAAAAAATAATAATAAATACGTTAAATGTGACCGTCTTGGTCAGGAAACCACTGTGTTTTCTTTGTACCTAACATCAATACAAGGCACGGTCAAAAACACACACACACATACACACATACACCTCCCCCATAAGGGCACTAGAGCTCAGAACGCCATGCTCAGTCTCACTGCCCTGCTCCCAAACCTAAGTGCCAACCGTTTTCAGGAGTCTTTCTGCCCTTCATGTCAGTTTCCGTCGGCCCTTACATGCTGGGTTTGTGTACAGACAGGGCTGGGAGGGGAAGGGGCTGAGACGTCGTCCCCCCTTCTCTCCGGCTGTACCAGCTGTCAGTCTCCATTGGATGAACTCTCCCTGGAAGGGTCACTTTCTGATGCTTTCCGGGATGGCGAGTGTGCGCCGCCGTAACTTCCTCCCAGAGCCCTCCTCCAGCAGGTAGGTGACATCGATAGCTAAGGCAGAGCAGAGAGATCTCAGTCAGGAATGAAAGGGACCCCCCCCCATGCCCCCAAACCTCAGCAGTAACACTTTCTGAGCCTCTGCTCTTATACCGTATGACTTGTTTGTTGAGATAAAGCACATATTTTTCTGCAGAATGAAAACAGAGGAGAAAGAAGAGGATATTCTCTTTCTGACATCCAGCATCTGACCCTGGTCCCCAGTCTCAGCTCTATGCCTCCTCTCCTGCTTTTTATTGTTCAGGAGCACAGTGGATGAAACTACCAATTTCAGCAGCTGAAATGAGCAGAGATACTCTGAACTCCAGAGCAAAATGCATGTGCTTAATCCTAAAGCACCTACCCTGCTTTGGGCCTATCATACAGCTGCAGTCCCAAACGTCCAACTCACTCTTAAATTGCAAGTGATGCAGGGCACAGCGGCAGAGTTCCAGCTAACTTGCACCTGGAAGCATTTTACTTCCAAAAGGTCAAATGAAAACAGGCTCACAACTTCCAAAAATGAAAATTCATGGGATTATTATTTTGACAAATAATGGATTGTTTGTTTACTTCCAAACTTTATGATTTTACTGAATCCTTTTAAATCTATTGTGCTTAAAATCTGAAAAACTGGTTAAGGATTTTTATGAACTGTCTTCATCCACACTACTTGCTTTTTCTGTAGTGAGGACAGAAAGGTTAAAGGAGGTAGAAATAAAGTCTCTAAGGGGGGGGCTGCATAATAACTTTATGCATTGTTTTTTGATGGATACTTTTTAAACATGAGACTATTAACATAAATGTCATGCACTCCTCTTGCTGCCTTTTATCCTGCAAACTACTGTCATGGAACAGACACATTATTGTGCTGACCCAAAGGAACAGAAGTCTCAGGACGCGAAGTGAAACCCATCACCTAATAACTGCACTCATTCACTTTTGGTGAGAACGGATGCATAGCCCCATAGGAAGGGAGAACTGGAAGGAGCGGAGGTTATGTCTTACCATTCTTCCCAGGAATCTTCTCCAGGAGGTTCAGTAGGATCTGATTCAGTCTGTCTCTCTGGACTTGCCTCCTCTCCTCTGGAGTGCACAGCCGCCTGGACAGAAGGTTAGATTCCTCCACTTTTTTCTCTTCATGGCAACTCTCAATGGAGCTCATGTCCCTTTCTGGCTCCTCTAGGATGGGCATCTCATGGGAAGACTGTTCTTGGCTCACCAGCACCTCCTCTAGGAGCGGCAGGGGATCTTCTTCCTGGCTGGGGTCTTTGCTCAGTGGTTTTGAGCGTTCTGACTTCCAGGAGGACCTATCCAAGATTTATGGGAAGTCTGATGGTTAGTATGTACTCTTCAACCACCTCGTACACTCCAGGTTCAGAATCTTAATTAGGCATTTCCATACCACCTCCTCTCTCCAAATCAGAATACCCCCCCAAAGCTGTGGGTTTTAGACTCTGAAGTTATTCTCTCCTGGTGATCACGAGGACACACCTTACATTTCGCTTCATAAGTCAATTTTGCTAGTGATTTTACTAAGTAACCACATTGCAGGCAACCTCAACCTTGTAGAGCAGGCAATCTTGCTGGTGTGCTTACATTGTCCATCTCTTTTTAATATACCCAGTGTATTTCCTGTCAACATCAATGCCAGTTAATCATACAAAATCTGAACTCAATCAAAGATATCTGCTTTTATTCTCATGCTAATATCTGGCAGCATATGACTCATGATCTCATAACTAGCTCTAGGAATGAATTCTTTACTCACAAACTCTGTTTACATGCCTGATGGTTGGTATTCAGCCAAGGTGCATCAGGTCTGCAAAGAGACATCATATTGCACAACTACATGCAAAGTTACTTATCTGGTTGAATTACTTTTGTTCCTTGGCTTTTTCAAGGCTTCATGGAGCAGGAACTGTTGCTTCCCTTGCCCCTAACCTTACATCTCCTTCCATTTATTTGAAGTAGGGCATAATGTGATACTCTGGTGACAGATATGTCTTGCTACAAATGCTCTGCTGCATATGTATCCCTTTAACTGGTTTATATTTAGTTTAGCTGTTTATATTTATTTATTTATAGCGTTTGAATACCACTCCTGTACTGAGGCTCTAGGTGGTGAGCATAAAAACATACATAATAAAAGAGCACACATATACAAACCACGTATCAAGAAACTGGAATCAACTCTGACAAGAAAAATTTCTTATATATATGCCCGATTAAATAAAAATGTTGTCAATATAGATGTAAAAGGTTTTACACAGTCCATCTGTCACAATTCTAGAGACAGTGAGGTCACAGGCATGTGACTAAGAGAACATGCTGGTGGAAGGGACACCTAAAGGAAAATTGGTTCTTTCCTACTAATTTTCGTTCCTGGAATACCACAGATCAGTCCAGACAAGTGGGTTTTGGATCCTTACTAGCAGATGGAGGCAGAGAATAAATACTTTGCTACTACAAAAGAGAGTGCCACCTGCAGTCCCTCAATATTGACCTGTACACCCAAGCCAATATAGAGGAAAAAAACTCTCCAACTCAATCAAACTTTCCCTTCTAGGGTGAACAGAGAACCTAGGGTTTGAGCCCCCTGAACTGATCCCAAATAAGGAACTGAAAATAGACTAGCTCACTCGGTTCAACATATATACACACAGAAAGCTCTGATTTCAATTGTAATCTCAGCTACAACAGTCTTTCAGAACTAAGGGGGCGGGCCTCTGGACTGATCTGAGATATTCCAGGTACGAAAATTAGCAGGTAAGAACCAATTTTCTTTTCCTGTTCATAACCCCAGATCAGTCCAGACAAGTGGGATGTACCCAAGCTCACCCACACTGGGCAGGATCCCGAAAGACCCACTCTCAAGACACTCTCGTGCCTTCCCACGTCCAAACATCCAGTCAATAATATCTGGTGAAAGTGTGAAGCGTAGACCATGTTGCAGCTTTACAGATGTCCTGAGGCAACACCAACTGACATTCTGCCCAGGAGGCAGCTTGCGCCCTAGTAGAATGTGTTCATAACCCTACTGGGATCGCACGTCCTTTACAAAGGTAGGCAGAAAAAATTGTCTCTTAACTAGTGAGAGATCATGGCTTTAGATATCTGACATCTTTTCTTCGCTCCACTGAATAGAACAAAAATGATCCCAGTGACAAAAACTGTTCGTGATCTTAAGATACCACAACAGAATCCGACAAACATCCAACAAATGAAGCTCTCTCGCTGGCAGCATCTCCCATGACCAATTTGGAAAAGAGGGAAGCTCCACTGTCTGGTTCACATGGAAAGAGGAAATTACCTTCAGTAAAAAAGAGGAAACCATACGCAGCGTCACACTTTCATCTGCAATCCTCAAGAAAGGATCGCTATATGACAGAGCCTGACACTCCGAATCCGTCTGGATGAACAAATTGCCACCAGAAACACAGTCTTCAAGGTGAGATCCTTCACCAATACCCCCCGAAGAGGGGGGTATCAATGAAGGACCAAGTTAAGGTTCCATTATGGACATAACTTCCACAATGGAGGCTGCAAAATGCTTGACCCCCTCTCAGAAAGCAAACAACATCTGGATGAGAGGCCAAAGACCTCGCCTGCAACTTGCTTCTAAGGCACCCCAAGGCTGCCACCTGAACCCGGAGCAAATTATAGGCCAATCCCTTTGACAACCCCATTGCAAAAAGGACAAGATGTGAGGGAGGTCCACCCTCTCGGATCCAGACCTTCCTCCAAACACCAGGTCTCAAATACCTTCCACAACCTGGAATACACTAGGGAAGTAGCAGGCCTCCTAGCCTGCAGCAAAGTGGCAACAATAGGCTCAGAATATTCTATCAGGTGCAAGAATCACCTTTCAAAAGTGATCCGCCCGATCTGAAAAAATGAGTCTTTGTTGAAGCAATTCTTGTAGATGAATCAACCTGAGAGGACCGTCTACTGCAAGATGTACCAGATCTGAGAACTACAGACGGTGCAGCCACTCAGAGCCACCAGAATCACCCTCCCTGGGTGACCCTCTATGCGATGCAAGACATGACCTACAAGAGGCTAGGGAGGAAACATGTAGAAGTAGGATCCCTTTCGGCCAGGGCAGAACCAAAGCATCCATCCCCTTGGACCCGAACTCTCGCCAGCAACTGAAGAACCAAGCCGCTTTTGCATTGTCGCACAATGCCATCAGATCCTCAGTGGGTTGCCCATCTGGTGCAAATGATATTGACGTCTTCCGAGGATAATTCCTATTCCCCCGGGTCTAGCTGGCGCTTACTGAAGAAGTCTGACTGCACATTGTTGACTCCTGTGACATATGATGCTGCTATTCCTTCCAGATGCAGCTTTGCCCAGACAAACAGCTCCTGAGCCTCCAGGTCTACCGCGCGACTCTTTGTCCCTTCCTGATGATTTATGTGCGCCACTGTTGCATTATCCAAAAATATCCTCACCATCTTCCCACTAACCTGAGGAAGGAACGACAACAACGCTCTGTGCACTGCCCTTGTTTCCATGCGATTGATAGACCAGGCAGCTTCTGCTGGCGCCCACCGACCTTGCACCATCTGCCCCCTAACCTTTTGAGGCTGGCATCAGTCATCACCACCCCCGAGTCTGGAATTTCCAGGGTCACTCCCTTTTCCAGCCACCACGAGACTGGATCTGCATTCTTCCTGGATTCTTCCTGCAGAGGTAAGGGAAGATGATACTCCTCCGACAATGGATCCCAACGGGATAAAAGTGCCCTCTGCAGCGGACGCATGTGAGCAAATGCCTACGGCACCAAATCACGCCATGGAGCCCAACACCTGTAAATAATACCAGACCCTGGGCACTGCAAGGTGTAATAGACAAGTTACTTGTGCCTGCAACTTCACAATCCTGTCTGAAGTCACGAACACCCGGCCAATCCGGGTGTCGAATCGCACACCCAGGTATTCCAAGGACTGGACAGGCACTAGATGGCTCTTTGCCAGGTTTATCACCCAACCTAGCGATTGCACCTTTCCATGACCCATCAAATCGACTGACAGCCTTCTTCCTCTGACTTTGCTTGAATGAGTCGTCCAGGTAAGGATGGACTAGAATCCCATTCCTTCCAAGAGCTGCCTCCAATTACCACTATCACCTTTGTGAATGTCTGTGGTGCTGTCGCCAGCCAGAAAGGGAGAGCTACGAACTGGAAGTGCTGCCCTAACATCATGAACCTCAAAAACTTCTGATCTTCCGCTTGTATGGGGATATGTAGGTAGGCTTCTGCCAGAAACTCTCCCCTGTGGACTGCTGCTATCACCATCTGCAATGTCTCCATATGAAAGTGCAGCTCCTGCAACAACAGATTGACCTTCCGAAGATCCAGAACAGGTTGAAAGGTGCCTTCCTTCTTGGGAACCATGAAATAAATAGAATACCTCCCCCATCCCTGCTGTGCAGGTGGAACTGGAAAAATAATGTGCAGCCTTTGCAGCATGTCCCAAGACTGCCTCTCGTTTGCTTCGAGGCAAGCAAGGAAATGCCAGGAAGGCTTCTCTGGCTGGGCGCGAAAATTGTAAGGTGTAACTGTCCTTTACCATCTCCAGGACTCATTGGTCCGACGTGATCTTGGTCCATTCACCATAAAAGTTGGATAATTTTCCCCCTACAGCCTCTATGGAAGAGTGGATCCCCCCAGCTTCATTGCGAGGACTTTCCTCCTCTGGTCCCCTGATTGGAAGAGTCCCTAGAGGGTCTGTGGGTATCCTGAAAGGACTGCTGCCTTCTGTTTTGAAGTAGTTATACTTATTAAGAACAAGTCCTTTCTCTTTAGACTATTAGTTTAAAATGGTATTTCTTCCTTATGCAATGTAATCTCTAGTTTAAGACTAAAGTTATGATATTATTATCACACTTGCAGCTCAACTATAGAACGGTTTGCGGGTATCCTGAAAGGACTGCTGCCTTCTCAAAGTCTGCTTTTGTCCGGAGTGAAACCTCCTCGTATCCCAAAAACGGGGACAGGGAGGAAAATTCTTCTTGCTACTCTTCTTGTCCTCTGGCAACCTGTTTCTTTTCAATTCCCCTACCTGCATCATCAGCTGATTGAGATCTTCACCGAACAGCCGCTTCTCCTTAAAGGGAAGATTACAGAGCTGGGTCTTGGACCACATATCTGCTGACCAGTTTCGCATTCACAATAGTCAACACACCATAACTGCTGAGACCATACTTCTGGCTGATCATACAGCACGCGTCCACCATGTAGGCTACTGGCTGCCTGGAAGGAATCCTTCCCCTGAGCCTTCTCTTCTCATCATCTATCACAAGCAGATTGTGATAAATTGCAGGAAGACCTTGTGAGACTGGAAAATTGGGCATCCAAATGGCAGATGAAATTTAATGTGGATAAGTGCAAGGTGATGCATATAGGGAAAAATAACCCATGCTATAATTACACAATGTTGGGTTCCATATTAGGTGCTACAACCCAAGAAAGAGATCTAGGTGTCATAGTGGATAACACATTGAAATCGTCGGTACAGTGTGCTGCGGCGGTCAAAAAAGCAAACAGAATGTTGGGAATTATTAGAAAAGGAATGGTGAATAAAACGGAAAATGTCATAATGCCTCTGTATCGCTCCATGGTGAGACCGCACCTTGAATACTGTGTACAATTCTGGTCGCCGCATCTCAAAAAAGATATAATTGCGATGGAGAAGGTACAGAGAAGGGCTACCAAAATGATAAGGGGAATGGAACAACTCCCCTATGAGGAAAGACTAAAGAGGTTAGGACTTTTCAGCCTGGAGAAGAGACGACTGAGGGGGGATATGATAGAGGTGTTTAAAATCATGAGAGGTCTAGAATGGGTAGATGTGAATCGGTTATTTACTCTTTCAGATAGTAGAAAGACTAGGGGGCACTCCATGAAGTTAGCATGGGGCACATTTAAAACTAATCGGAGAAAGTTCTTTTTTACTCAACGCACAATTAGACTCTGGAATTTGTTGCCGGAGGATGTGGTTAGTGCAGTTAATATAGCTGTGTTTAAAAAAGGATTGGATAAGTTCTTGGAGGAGCATTACCTGCTATTAAGTTCACTTAGAGAATAGCCACTGCCATTAGCAATGGTTACATGGAATAGACTTAGTTTTTGGGTACTTGCCAGGTTCTTATGGCCTGGATTGGCCACTGTTGGAAACAGGATGCTGGGCTTGATGGACCCTTGGTCTGACCCAGTATGGCATTTTCTTATGTTCTTATCATAAACAGACCCTCTGCATGAGACTACCACAGAAAGCCGCCCAAACACTCAAGGCGGAGACCTCAAACATCCGTTTTAACTGAATCTCCAGTTTACGGTTCTTCGCATCCCTCAGTGTGGCTGACCCCACCACTGGAATAATCGTCTTCTTGGTCACTGCCGAGACCGAAACATCCACTTTAGGAATCAACAGGTCCATGGTCTCCTCCATCAGTGGGTATTCTTGAGCCATCGCTCTACTGACCTTGAGGCCCACCCTCAGGAGAATCCCACTCTCGATTTACTAACTTCTTCAACTTTTTGGGCACTGGAAAGGCCCTAGCAGGGCCATACAGTCCATCTAGAACCGGATGCACCCCTTCATTATCTGACTCCTCTTGGGTGACCTTAATTCCTAACTCCTCCAGGACCTGCGGAATAAGAGGCCGCAATTCTTCCTTCCTGAACAATCGGACAACCCTCAGGTCATCTCCTACCACCACTGGCACTTCATCTAGATCCTGGGAGTCCTTGTCTGTGTCCGGATCACCCTGTTGCTGGTCCAGGGACCGCTTCCTCCCTGCCTTCCTTCCTTGCCAAACAGGCCTTGGAAGGAGCAGAACAAAATTCACTGAGAAATCTTCCATCTCCATGGAATCATTGGCTTGTATGCTGCCATCAGACTCTTCCCCCCACCCCCTTCCTGATCCTCTGCTGCTTGGATCATTAGAAATAGGGGTGGGAGGGAGTCCCTAGGTGCCCTGGAAGACCCCTGCTTCCTACTGCGCGCCTCAGTTAAATTAGCTACATCTCAAATTCCCCGAGGGACCTCTGCAGCAGGCCCTGCCAATCTGGCAGCTCTCCTGTCTGCTTCGGTGGAGATTCCCTCCCCCACTTCAAGGCACAGTCCAAACACATTGAGGCTGAATTAAGTTGGCTGCGTCGCAAGCTGCACACCTTGCAGGATCCCCCGTGGCAAGTAGGAGTCGTCATTTTCCCAGCACACGATGGCCAATCTAAGTGCCATGCAGTTAATGAAGTCCACCAAGACGCGTGATCGCAAGAGTCCTGCCACCAGCGTGATCCACCCTTCTCAAACTGCTCTAGACCCCGGGGCTGATGAGGACCTGACAATCTCACTCCCCACAGTGCTTTCAGCTCTCGCTGAAGCCTCACAATGCCGCCAGGCCTTGCAGGCGAAAGTCTAGCCTTTTTTTTTTTTTTAAAACAAATTAAAGGCACAGATCCCTTACAGAAGAAAAACCCTCACTAAAAAGGCATACTTCCCTGAATCCGGATGAAAGCACTGGGGAGACCACCACGGAAGTAGGGAGGGAGCCAGACCCCTGGCTATCAATCCTTACGGATGTTGCAGGCAGAGACTAGACAGGGATTATCAACCCCACCCCCCACCCGGCTCTGTCTGAGGAATCGCTGACATTTATGTTTTGTTTTACTCGATTTTAATTTACCAATATAGAATTGTAAACTGCCTAGGAATGTTGATAAGTAGCCTATAAATAAAAAATATAAAAAAAGGCACCTAACACATCAGGGAGCAGCTCTTCTGATAACTTCTTTCCCTATTTTTTTTTCCATTTTCTCTCAGACTGCAGGTTTGCACCTCTACCATTTGCTGAAGACAGAGAAATACTGAGAGACTGCAGGTGGCACTCTCGGTTATGTAGCAATGCCTGAAAAGTTTTTATTCTCTGCCTCCATCTGCTGCAGAACCCACTTGGTCTGCACTGATCTGGGGTATGAACAGGAATAGACCTCTGTGTTGACTGGAGAGCCCTGGCCGGATTACAGATCTTCAGCACTGCATTCACCCAAGGAGTGGATTCTAATGAAAGAAGCTTGTGAACCAGAGCATGAATTTTATATCGCCCGCACAAATGTGTGGT
This sequence comes from Rhinatrema bivittatum, assembly GCF_901001135.1. Taxonomy (NCBI): domain Eukaryota; kingdom Metazoa; phylum Chordata; class Amphibia; order Gymnophiona; family Rhinatrematidae; genus Rhinatrema; species Rhinatrema bivittatum. Next base: position 28,307,702 of record NC_042630.1, read on the forward strand.
CCAAATTTTAAGCATTTACACAAGGAAATGTTATTTGCATATTTTCCTTATCACTTATCAGCTTTTACATGCGCAAGCCAGCACATTTTATAAGAAGTAAATATGCGCAGGTAACAGCATGCTGCAACTGCAGGTTTTAAAATAACAACTTATGCATGTAAATGTTGGTCCCACCTCAGAATGCCTTGCCCCAACCCTCTCCCCACTTTTTTTTTTTTTTTTTTTTAACACGAGCAAATTTATTTGCGCACCAGTATTTGTGTATGTATGAGGTTTATGAAATAGCACTTGAACTAATATTTGCTACTTGCACGTGCATCTGCTATTTTGTGCACACACATCTCTTAAAATTCACTTTCAAGTGTATTTAATGGTATACCTAAATACAGAAAGTTGCAGTAGTCCGGTGCAGGTAAATTTAATGTCTGAACTACTGACCAAACACTGGAAGGCTGCAATGATAGCTTCAAATTACCGTACGTAATAAACATAGCTTTTAAAAACCAGATTTAACAACTGCCTTAACCTGAGGAGTAAAAGCTCATTTGGAATCAACTAGTACCCCAAGGCTCCTTGCCTTGGAATATTAATAAATGCCTTTCACGTTTTAGCTCATTGACCACTTCCACCACTCACCTTCCTCCGTTCCTCTTGTAGTTGTCGGGTACGTAGTGCGGCTGCAAAACAAAACGTTTGTGCATCAGACATAAAGAAAATCTGGAGGAAAGCTGAAATGTCAGGTCTGGAATGCAGTGTCTGACAGGAGGCCAGAAAGCTTCTGGGCTGAATTAAAGGCAGAGATGTCAGTACAGATATAGCCACTAGGTTGACACTGTTTAGACTTTCATTGAAGCAGCTGCACAGCAGGAATTTCCACAATACCAGGAATCCTTCCTGCAATCAGCAAGAAAGGAAAAGACAACCGTGGGACTTCAGTTGCTTACAAACTCCTGTTTCCCTGGATCACTTTTTATAAGCTTGAGGGAACATGTATAGTGAAGTTGCTTACCTGTAACAGGTCTCTGTGGACAGCAGAACAAACAGGCACACAAGGGGGTGACATCATCCAATGGTACCAAGGTTGGTCTTGCTTTCATATAGCTTAGAAAGGCATATAAAAGACCTTTCTGAGCATGTGTGAGAGTTCCTGTGCTACCACTGCCACACACCCTCCCCTCAGTCTATTACCTCACTAACTTCAACTTACTAGAGAGGAGGAAGGGATTGTGTGGCTGTTTATTGTGCTGTCAACAGAGAAAGGAAAATTGGTTATCATCTGCTAATTTTTGTTCCTGTAGTAACACAGATCAGTCCAGACTCCTGGGTTTTGCATCCTTGCCAGCAGTTGGAGACAGAGAAAGTTTAACTGACACTGCTACAGTGTCTCCAAAGTACTGATCTGTACCCAAGCTTAAAAACAGCAAACACATTTTCAAACCATTTTTTTTTTTTTTTAACAAATCTGTATTCCATACCCAGAAACTAGAATAAGTGGACGACTCTCCACCACCATATGTTGGGCAGGTTCTGGACTAATCTGTGGTATTACAGGAACAAAAATTAGCAGGTAAGAACCAATTTTCCTCTCCCTGTCGATACCCAGATCAGTCCAGAGTCCTAGGATGTACCAAAGTTCCCTACTTAGTGTGAGACCTGGGGAGTCTCACTCACAAAACACTCTCGCCAAAAGACTGGGACTTGGATCCTCCACATTCAGACGATAGTATCTTGCGAAAGTGTGCAGCGAATGCCAAGTCGTCACTCTGCAAATTTCCTGTGGTGAAACCAGCTGAGCCTCCGTCCACGAGGCCGCCTGAGTGTGTATGGAATGGGCCTGCAACCCTTCAGGAACTGGACGACCCTTAGAGGCCTGAGAACTTCTTTTTGAACAGCTGCACAAAACAAAGAGGTGATCAGACTTCCTAAAGTCATTCGTCATCTTGAGATAGCTCAACAACGCTCTCTGCACATCCAAAAGCTTAAGCTCCCTTGCATGAGTTGTGGAAGAGTCCAACACAGGAATCGAAAGCTCCACAGTCTGATTAACATGAAACGCCAATACCACCTTAGGTAAAATAGGAACAGTCTGCAACGACACTTCTGAGTCCAAAATTTGAAGGAATGGATCATGGCAAGACAAAGCCTGTAATTCACAAATTCTCCTAGCGGAACATATGACCACCAGGAAAATGACCTTAAAAGTCACATTTTTAAGAGTCGCTCTCCTGAGTGGTTCAAAAGACGCCTCACACAAACTCCTGAGGATGAGATTAAGATTCCAGTAGGCACAAAATTTCCTTCGTGGTGGACGCAAATTCTTTGCCCCCCCCCCGAGATACTGAACCACATCTGGATGAGTGGAGAGAGAAGAACCCTCTACTTTCCCCCAAAGACAACCAAGAGCAGCCACCTGGACTCTAAGAGAATTCAAAGCCAAACCCTTGACCAGACCCTCTTGAAGAAAAGACAAGATATGAGACGCCGTAGATTTTAGAACTTGCACCCCATTAGCGATAGACCAGGACTCGAAATCCTTCCAGACTCTCACTTACAAAAGAGACGTAGACCTTCTCCTAGCCTGCAACAGCGTAGCAATAACCATTTCGGGGTACCCCTTGCATCTCAATCACCGCCTCTCAAAAGACATGCCGCTAGTTAAAAGTGAACAGCTTGGTCTGAAAATATGGGGTCCTGACGAAGAAGGCCCAATAGAAGTCAGAAGTGCAGTGGACCGTCCACAGCCAAGTTGACTAGATTTGCAAACCACAGCCTACATGGCCACTCTGAAGCCACCAAAATTACTTTGCCCGGGTGTCTCTCTATCTACCGCAACACCTTTCCCATAGAGGCCAAGGAGGAAACACAAAGCAGAGTCTCCTGAGGAAAAGGCAATACCAGAGCATCCACGCCTTTGGCCCCATGCTCCCTTCAACTGAAAAACTGAGCTGCCTTGGCATTCTGACGAGTCGCCATTAAATCCACGCGAGGACAGCCCCACCTCCTGTGGATGAGCTGCATCACCATCTCTGACAGCTCCCACTCTCCCGGATCTAACAATCTACAACTCAAAAAATCTGCTTGGAGGTTTTCGACTCCTGCGATGTGCGACGCCGCTATCCGTTCCAGGTGATGCTCCGCCCAAAGAATCAATTCTTGAGCCTCCTAAGCCACTGCCAGACTCTAGGTTCCTCCCTACCAATTGATGTAGGCCACTGTTGTCATCGCATTGTTCGACAGGACCCTCACCAACCGACCTTTCACTTACAGCAGAAAGGCAAGTAACACGAAACGCACCACTCTGATCTCTAACTGACTGATAGACCAAGCAGCCTTCATTGCGGACCAGCAGCCTTGAGTCGACTGCTGCTGACAAACCGCCCCCCCCAACCAGACAGGCTGGCATCGGTAGTAAGAATCACCCAATCCGGAACCTCCAGCTCCACACCACAAACCAGAATGGAACTCAGAAGCCACCAAGGCTGTCCCTGCCAAAACCCTCGAGCAGCAAGGGAAGGTGAAACTCCTCCAAGAACAGATTCCATCGAGACAGAGCTCTCTGCAGGGGCCTCATATGTGCAAATGCCCACGGTCCTAACTCCAGGGTCAAAGCCATCAAGCCTAGTACCTGCAAATAATCCCAGACCTTGGGCACTGGCAACCCCAACAATCCATGAATTTGCCCCTACAGCTTCTGAACACACTCCTCTGTGAGAAACACCTTGCCCCTCTGAGTGTTGAACAGAATTTATTTTCTATACCGTTGCTAAGTTATATACCATCGCAACGGTTTACAAATAGGCACATAGACTAAGGTAAGTAAATGTAGGATATCGTACATTCTAACAGGTGCCAATAAAGTTTGGTTACAATTTCATAAATAAAATCATTATTTGAGTAATGTTGGTCAAGTCCAGGTATATTATTGAGTTACTATCTCTTTGAGATATTACTTCTTAAATGTAGGATTGAGTAAATTCATTCTCATCTGCATTACCCTGTACTTTCATTCTCTACCCTCCACACTTTAGTGAAGGCTTTTTTAAAGAGCCATGTTTTTAAATTTTTCTTAAAAGTTTTGAGATTATTCTGTAATCTGAGTTCAGGGGGCATCGTGTTCCATAGTATAGGCCCAGCCAATGATAAAGCCCTTTCTCTCACTTGGGTTAATTTAGCTGAATTTACTGAAGGGATTGTTAGTAGTGCTTTGTTTGCTGAGCGGAGGTTATTTTGTGGAACGTGTACTCGTAAGGCTGTGTTTAGCCAGTCTGCTTCTTTATCATATATTAGTTTGTGTATGGTGCATAAGGCCTTGTATTTTATCCTGTATTCGATGGGTAATCAATGTAAGTCTGCTAGAGTTTCGGTTATATGGTCCCTCCTCTTTTTTCCCGTCAGTATTCCAAGATACTCCAGGGACTGCGATGGAACCTAGTGACTCTTTGCCAAATTTACTACCCAGCTGAGTGACTCGAGTGTATTCATCACCTTCTGAACCGACTGACGACAAAGGTCCTCAGACTTTGCCCCGATACGCCAGTCATCTAGTCAGGGGTGTATCAGAACTCCTTCCTGACGCAAAGCTGCTGCCACCATCACCATAATTTTGGTGAAGGTGCATGGTGCCATGGCCAAACCGAAGGGAAGAGCCTGAAACTGAAAATGCTGACCCAGAACTATGAATCGCAGAAACTGTTGGTGGTTGTGGACGGATAGGTATGTGCAGATATGCCTCTGACAAGTCTAGAGAAGCCAGAAACTCGCCTTTGCAAACTTCCGCTACAACCGACTTCAGGGTCTCCATCTCGAAACATGGCACCTTGAGTGCTGCATTTACCCTTTTTAAGTCCAGATTGGGCAAAAGGTGCCTTTCTTCTTTGGAATGACGAAGTAAATGGAGTACCTTCCTGTGCCTCGCTCCGTGCGGGGGAACTGGAATTACTGCCCCTAACTTCCACAACCGGTCCAGTGTTTCTCAAACCACAAGTTGCTTGTCTAAAGGCTCACAAGGGGAAACTAGAAACAAACCCCGGATGGGATGAGCAAATTCTAATGTGTAGCCATCTCTTACTACATTGAATACTCACCGATTCTAGGTCATTTTGGCCCACTCCCCATAAAACCGTGCCAAGCGTCGTCCTACAACAGGAACGACGGAGTGGACTAGCCCCACCTCATTGCGAGGACTTAGCCCCAGCTGCGCTACCACTTGTGGTGGCCTGGAAGGGTCTCCGACTCCCTCGAAAGGACTGACCCCAAGACTGGCCCTAGAGAGAGAATTGCTTCTGCGGACCTGGAGCTCCCCTTGCTGGGCGAGACCTCCTACTATCCCAAAAGTGGGAACGAGTCTGCAAAAACCTCTTGCCCTTAGGCTTATTCTCAGGCAACCTGTGCACCTTATTTTCGCCCAGATTCTTCATCAACTGCTCCATGTGCTCACCAAACAAGAGTCGGCCTTTGAAAGGCAGAGACCCCAATTGAGACTTGGATGACACATCTGCCGACCAATTATGCAACCATAACAACCTCCTGGCCGATACCGCTGAAACCAAAATCCGAGGCGAGGTCCTTACTAGATCATACAGAGCATCCGCCCTGTAAGCCACTGCCGTCTCTAAACACTCAGCCTTAATCGTCTCCTCGCCAGACTTTAGACTGGGCCTCCTGGAGCTGCTGCACCTATCACAGACAAGCCCACTGCAGAAAACTGGAACAAAGGGCCGCTCGTAAACTCAGAGCTGACACCTCAAAAATCCTTTTGAGATGCACCTCCAACTTATGATCCTGAACATCCTTCAATGCAGTGGACACCGCAATCGGAATAGTTGTCTTCTTGGTAACAGCCGATGCCGCCGTATGAACCTTAGGAAGGGAAAGAAGGTCCAACGTCTGTTCAGGCAAAGGATAAAGCTTCGCCATAGCCCTCCCTCCCCTCAAGCCAGTGTTAGGAGTATCCCATTCCTGGTCCACCAGCTTTTTCACCGACTTATAAGGGAAGGCTTTCTGCTGGGCCCCGCAGCCCAACCAGGAGTGGATCAGCCCCTTCCAGATCAGAGCCCGCCTGCGGAACCTTAAACCAAAGCTCCTCCAGAACCTGAGGAATCAACGGCCCTAGCTTCTCCTTGCGAAAAAGCCAGACAACCTTAGGGTTATCATCCTCAGAAACTGGAATCTTCTCAGGATCGTGCCCTGGAGTCATACCAACTGCATCATGATCAACCACCAGGTCGTGCGCCAGAGGCACCACCAGAGTCCCAGGAGCCTCATCGGAGTCATCTGAACCGTCAACCGTGACCCCTCGAGAAGGAGCCAGGCCTAACAAATGCTGGACTAAAGAAGGCAGCTTTCTCCGAGACTGGTCTGGAACCACATCTAGACCCTCAGAAGGTCGGACCCGAGTCCCCGGACCGGACACAGCTGCCTTCTGCTAAGCCAAACAGGCCTCATGCAACAGCAACACAAAATTTGAGGAGAAAGGCCTGGGAGCGCTGAGAAGAACCAGCGATAAGAAGAATGGGAGTACCTTCCCCATCTGTCCCCCTGCTCCTCCCTGCTGTTCGAGCACGCTGGAAAGCCTCAGAGGGAAATCACCCTCTCCCTCCATTGGCATGGCATGGGCTGCATGAGCTTTCAAAATGCCTGCCATTCCCGCACTGACAGGAAAAGGGTCCTTGATCTGGCACGAACCCCGCCATGCAGGAGAAACAGGGGTGGATGACAGCCTCCTATTTTCACGGCTACCAGACCATTGGACGGCCCCTCACTTCCAAAAGAATACTCGGAGCACAGGGCGACACGGTTAAGGCATGACTGCACCGAGCTGCACATGTGGCAAACTGATCTGTGCACCATCACCCTGATGGTGGGAAGCTTACCTTGGTAACGAACAAGCCAACCAACACTGCAAACCGCAACTCAACAACCTAGCTGCCAAAACATCAAAGGCAGCAAGCTGACCGTGCTAACCTACTCAGATATCCTACTTTTCTTTTCTTAACATTTTATCAACACTTCCTAGGCTAGAACACAGAGATGTGAAAAATAAAAGGACAGCCAGAAAAAAAATCAGCTATCCTAAGCCCGCAGCCGCCTCAGTGGCCTTGTGAAGGGGAGGGATCTGGACCACCAGATTTACACCCCATGGATGCAAGGAGCGAGCATACAAAAGGGTCATCAACCCCCAGCTTGTCCACCTCAACCAAAGGGATGGTACCCCCAGGACCCAAAAAACCCTTGGAAGGCTCATAACCTTAATTTAGTCTCCAGACTGCAGAACTGCAGGTTTTGCACCATCTACCATCTGCTGGAGACAGAGAAATACCGAGGAACTGCAGGTGGCACACGTGGTTACGTAGCAGTATCAGTTAAACTTTGTCTCCATCTGCTGGCAGGGATGTAAAACCCAGGAGTCTGGACTGATCTGGGTACATAGAGGGAACTTTGCTTTCTCCGTGGACAAGAAGGAACAATACAGTCACATACGTGGGGACTCCCAAGCTGAGGGTTGCAAATAAATCTTTAAAGAATATCTGTAGTATATTGCAATTATTATTATTTTTAACTGGAAAGTTGAAATTCTAGTTAAAAATGTTGTTCAGCACAGCCGGACCAAAGCTACTATCCCGTGTGCGATTCTTGAGCTAAACAATGTTGCAAATATGTGCAATGATGACCAAGTAGTTGCTTTACAGACATCCAGGATGGATGCGGGGTTATGGTGTGCCACAGAGGTAGCGACTGCCATGAGCTGATGAGCTCTTATTGGATTGTGACAAATTGAGATCAATAGTTCTGTAAGCTGTCTGGATAAGGTTTGTTTTTTGACTTAATAGTCTATTTTGTTCATTTCATATATGACAAACAGCTGAGATGACTTTCTGTAAGGTTTTATTCTAAGTAGAAGAGAAGGGCTCTACTACAATCTAGTGTATGTAAGGCTTGTTTCATCAGTGTTGGATGAGGTTTTGGAAAAAATGTCGGCAACGTTATAATTTGGTTCAGATGGAATTATGATGTGACTTAAGGCAAACACTTTGGATAAGTTCTGAGCGTCACTGTTTTTGAATATTTGAATGTACGGTGGGGGTAGTTTAATGCTTGCAATTCACTCTCTTCTTGCTGAGGTAATCGCAACTAGAAATAAAATCTTACAAGTGAGAAATTTAAATTTTCCTGTAGCCATTGGCTCAAACGGTGCTTTCATTGTTGCTGTACTATGTTTAAGTCCCACTGTAGTGACAGTGTTTTTATTGGAGGTTTCCAATTACCTAGACCTTTAATAAATCTTATAACCAGCGTTTCTTGAGAAACCAGTAAACCGTTTACATGCTGGTGGGTAAGTGGCTGTGGCATTTAAAGTGCACTCTGAGTTTGTTTTTAAACTTAAATCTGAAAGATGTGGAAGGTAATGAAGGCAGCATAGAATGGAAGAGGAGAAGGAATCTTAATTCTGATAATGACACCAAGTTGAAAATCTTTTCCATTTATAGCCATAATATTTTCTGGTAGCTGGTTTTCTTCAAGCTAACAGAATTTTCATATTATGTGGGAATTGCAACTTGTTAATTACTTGGCCTTCAACATCCTTGCTGTTAATGACAGAGATGGAAGATTTGGATAAAGAATGGATCCTATGAATTGGGTAAGAAGGATTGGAAATATTGGTAGCTGTAATGGTGGAACTATTGCTAGCCTGTGCAGCCATGGAAACCAACTTTATCTTGACCAACAGAGGGCTATTAGGATTATTATTCCCTTGCTTTTCCTTAGCTTAAGAATTGTTTTCAGAATCAGAGGAACAGGTGGATATGCTTATGTTAGACCTTTCCTCCAAAGAATGGCGAATATGTCCATCACCATGCCCTGGAGGACATTCTTTTGGAACAGTATTGAATTAGTTGTGATTGAATGAACATGTGAAAAGATCCACGATTGGTGTTTCACAAAGCTTGAAGAGGCTTTGAACTGTGTTGCTGTCTAGATACAATTCGTGAGGTTGAAGACAGCCGGCTCAACAAGTATGCAAGAATGTTGTTCTTGCTTGGCAGATAAATTGCTGAAATCTGTATTTTCCTTACTATTGACTAGTTCCATATATTTAGGCCCTCTCTGCACAACTGAAAGGACCCTATTCCCCCTTATTTATTGATATAAAACATAGCTGCTTGATTGTCTGTCTGACTTTATAACTTTTTGTTTCTTATCCAAGGCTTGAATACTTGTAAATCATTGAAGATATCTTTTAGTTTCAATTGGTTGATGTGGCTTTTAAGATAAGCATGACCGTATGCCCATCCAGTCTGCCCATCCATCCAATTAATTTTGCATTATTTTAGACTCCTGTTGATTCCATGAGAACAAACTTGGTTAAGATGTGAACTCCATCCCAGAAGCAACTCATCTGTTATCAATATTTTTGTATGTCTGGAGGATGAATGTTTTGACCATATAGCAGTTTTTCTTTCTTCATCCACCATTCTAGGGAGACAATAAGTCTTTCCTGATAGGAATTTTGTGAATCAGTGATTGAATGTGCTGGTTCCAGTTGTTTTTTTTTAAATGCCACTGGGCTTGTCTCATCTTTGGATGTGCCAAGGGAGTGACATGCACTGTAGATGCCATGCAGATACTGCTTGTGTCATGAGCTTTAGGCTGACTGCTCTTTGCAGTAGAAGCTAAGTTTTCCCTCCCATCATACTGTGGCCCTATAAACTCCAGTTGTTGCTCAGGGTTCAAATTCGATTTGTTGAATCCAAGATATTATATAGTCTGTACTACTTGCTTTATATCTAATTGTGAGTCCTCATAAGATGTGCTCGATATTAACCAGTTGTTTAGGTATGGAAAGATTAACAGTTTGTTTTTCTTCAGGTAGGCTGCTTCTACTGCAAGACACTTCGTGAAGACTGGGAGCTGCTGCCAACTCAAATGGTAGAACCTTGTACTGGTAGTGTTGCTGTTGCAGCAAGAATCTGAGATATTTTCTGTTGATTGGGTTATGAACGAAAGTGCCTTTGAAATCTAGTGATGTGAGCCAATCTTCTTTTTGTAAGAGAGGAAGAAGAATACTACCTAAAGAGTTTATTTTGAATTTTTCCTGTTTTAGATACGTATTTAATTCTCTGAGATTCAATACTGGAAAGAGATCTGTTTCCTTTGGAACTAGAAATTATCTTGAATAACCCTTTCCCTCTTTGCCACTGAGGAACACATTCTATTGCTTGTGCTTTCGAAGGGATTCCATTTTCTTTTTGAGACTATCCAATTGTTGAGTTGATTTAATTTGGGAATTTGGTGGATTCCGAGGCAGTTCTTTAAAATTTAGAAAATATCTTTTGACAATAACTTTCATAATCTACTTGTCAGCCTGTGTTGAGATTGGAAAAATTGAAGTCTTCCTTCTATTGTTAATTTATATATTTACTTATTTATTTACTGGTAATTTATTTATTTAAAAGTATTTATTACCCACCCCTCCTGGTAGTTTGGGGCGGGATACAGTCAAACATACACATTTGATAAAAACAATAAAAAAAAAAAACCACAGCAACATTCTATTCTGCAAATGGGTTTTGTTTTTTGATTATATGGCTTTCAAAAACTCAGCAGTGATCTTTGTGGTGCCTGCTGAGGTTGTTTCTATTGCACTTTATCCGTTTCTTGGTCTAGGTTGTTGTGGTAGGTGCAGATGATGCATGATTATTGGCCGCTGTCTACAGTATTGATAAGGATTATATCTTCTTCTTTGACAATAGACATTTTCTATAATGATGGCTGTATCTCCTATGACTGACTTAACAGACGCAGAACGAGAATGAAATGCTTTATTCTGGTCTTTGACTTTTTCTACAGCCTCCTTAACTTTGTCGCCAAATACGTTTTCTCCTGTGCAAGGCATGTTAGTTAGCTTCTGAAGGGTTGGGAACCAGACTTGATGGGGTCAACAGGGGAGCAATCAGGATCATGGAGACTCGATCCTGTTGCAACTTCTGGAGTGTCCTGGATATGAGTGGAAGGAGTGGGAAGGTGTACAGCAAGCCCATTCCCCAGTGGATCGAGAAGGCATCCGCTATTGATCCTCTGCCCCTCCTGCCGAGGGAGCAAAAGCGATGCACTTTCCTGTTTTCCATGGAGACAAACAGGACTATGATCGGGGTCGTCAGGCAGAAGAAGATGCTGTTCGCTACTTCCTGATTGAGGGACCATTTGTGGGGCCTGAATGTTCGACTCAAGGTATCAGCCAGGATGTTGTCCACTCCCGAAGGTACACCGCCTGGAGAATGATCCCGTTCTCAATAGCCCATGTCCAAACCTGGACTGCCTTCTGGCAGTGGGGAAATAACCCGGTTCCTCCCTGTTTATTCAGGCACCATATGGCCACTTGATTGTCGGTCTGAACCAGAACTACTTTGTTCACAAGAAGCTCTTGGAACACCCGCAGGGCATAGCGGACTGCTCTTAGCTCCAAGAAGTTGATCTTGAGCCGAGCTTCCTGAACTGACTAAAACCCATGGCTGCGGTAACCCAGAAAGTGCGCTCCCCAACCCATCTGAGAAGCATCAGTGGTGAGTGTGGCCTGGGGCTGAGCATTCCAAAAGGGACAACCCCGCTCTAGGTTGGTGAAGATCTTCCACCACAGGAGGGATTGCCGCAATCTTTCAGCGACTATAATGTGAGCATTATGTCCTGTAATGCTTGACACCACTGAGAGCACAGTGTCCATTGCCACGGCACATGTGTAGCCGAGCAAACGGCGTGACATGCACAGTCGCTGCCATATGGCTCAGCAGCTGGACAAACTGATGAGTAGAGACATGTGGGCAGCTGGAGACATGTGCAAGAGCTGCTAAGGTCTCTGCCCTGTCCTGAAGTAGGTAGGCCCTTTCATAGATGGTGTCCAGGCGCGGCCCAATGAAGTCCAGCTACATGGCCGGCTGAAGGTGGGACTTGGGATAGTTGATCAAGAATCCCAGGGTCTCCAGAGTTTCGATCGTGAGGCGCATGGCACCGTGAGCCCCTTGATGGGAGTTGCCTTTGATAAGCCAATTGTCGAGGTAGGGAAACACATGAATTCCCTGACTTCGAAGATGGGCACAGATAACTGCCAGACATCTGGTGAAAACTCAGGGCGCAGATGCCAGGCTGAAGGGCAGAACTCGATTCTGACAGTGGTGCCCGTCAACCAGAAATCTCAGGTACTGCCAATCCGCCTGAAAAATGGGGATATGGGTGTACGCGTCTTGTAGATGAAGGGAGCAGAACCAGTCCCCCGCCCTGAGAAGGGGGATCAGGGTGCCCAGCAAGACTATCTTGAACTTTTCCTTTACCAAGAATCGGTTTAAAGCTCTCAGTTCCAGTATGGGTCTGAGGCCACCCGTTTTCATGGGAATTAGGAAATACCTGGAGTAGAACCCTCTGTGCCACTGGCTGGTTGAAACAGGTTCAACCGCTTGAGCAGAAACGAGGGCTGAGAGCTCTACCCGAAGTATCTGAACATTCCCTGTTGTTCTCCACTTGGGAGACGGGGGGGGGAGGGGGAGCGAGGTGGAAGTCGCTGGAAATGCAGTTGATAAACCTGGCGAACGATGGATAGGACCCAGAGGTTTGAGGTGATCAAGATCCATCGATCTGCGAAAAATTGGAGATGATCCCCAACTGGGCGGCCAGGGTCCCACAGGGAAGGATGGCTCATACTCCCTTGCTGCCAGTCAAAATCCCATGGCGTGGTTTTGTGGCAGAGCCGTGGGCACCCTAGGTGGTCTAAGCTGTCTCTGTCTGGCTTTGGGGACAGGCCTCTAAGCCCTGGCCCTCGGTGCGGGCGGGTAATACGTACAAGGCCGATAGAAAGGCTGTCTTGGACATTGACGCGAGGGTTTCCTGGTAGGCTGTGTGTTGGAAGTGCTAGATAACAATTGCTGAAGAGTTTCTTGGTAATCCTTCATCTGAGCCACAGCCTCCTTAATCCTATCCCAAAACAGGCAAGTCAGCGAGATGGTCCTGTATCTCAGGGCACAATTCGGAGGCTTGTAGCCAAGTCATCCGACAGACGCCAATGCCCACTGCAGCGGATCTCATGGCTGTCTTGAAGACATCATACGCTGAGCGGACTTCAGGTTTATCACACTCCAGGCCCTGCTAGATGATTGCTTCGACAGTTCCAGGAGGATTTTCAGGCCGATGCTCACTGAACTCAAGGGCCTGCTTCTACAGATTCCGGAAGAATTGCCCCATGTAAGTAGCAATGAGCATGGCGCCCTCAAACACTTGGCGTCGCAACACATCAAGGGCTTTATATTCGCACCCTGGGGGAGCCGAGGCATGGGTACGAACACACGTAACCTTTTTCATGGCTGACTCTACACCACCGATTAGTGGGGGAGTTGACGGCGGTCGAACCCAGTCGATGGCTGGACTAGGTACACCACATCCATCTTTCTATTAACTGGCGGCACAGAGATGGGATGCTCCCACAGGCGGGTTACCAGTTCTTTGAACTGGTCATAAACTGGTACCGCCTCCACCTCCTTCGGGGCATCCATGAACTGTGGGATCTCAAGCATTCTGTGCCTGGAGTCCTGCTCAGTCAATAATTGGAAGGGCACAGACTTGGCCAAGGCCTTGTCGAAGGAGAGGTCTTTGGGGGGGGGGGGGGGGGGGGGGAGGATCACTGTCGTTCCTCCAGGGAAGAAAGTTTGGAAGGCAGATCAATTCCTCCAAGGACATAGACGCCTCACCCTCCCAGGGGTCATAGGGGGCCCTCACCCTCGCTGTGACCCTCCAGGGATGCGGAGGGCCAGAGGGCCAAAGGCCCATTGGTGTGCGTGGCCTGGGCCTCGAAGGCACAGAGAGAAGCACCAGAGTTATTGGAGGGCCTTGCACTCGCGAAGGATCAGAGGAATCCAATGGTGCCAGCGGGATCCGGGATATTGTAGGAATTGGTGGAATCGACCCAGAGGGCCCTGGGACAGCCAGATGGTGAGGTGGCACCGCGTGTCTCTGGTCCATTGCGCTGGATGGCCCTTCCTTTTCAGAGGAGTCGCTCACCAGTATGGGGGCCAGTGGCGATGGCAGCAGTGCACCCAGAGGCCATTGGGGGGCCTTGGGGCACTGGAGCCAGTTGTGTGGGTAGTACACAGAGCAGCATATCGAACCGATCCAGCAAAGGTGCGAGCACTGGGAGTAGTCTCTTGAGGCGGAGGCAGTACCGGGGGAACCAGAGGCCCGAGGCCCTGCAGGGCCTGGCTGACCGCCAGCCGCACATGCCTCTCTAGCTCCTCCTCAAAAGCTAGGATAAAACACGCTGAGGAGGAGCTGGAGGGATCGTTGCATCCCCTGGCTGAAGGGGAACAGAGCTCTCCACTGGTGCCGGTAGAGGCCGCCTGGAGGCCTCGGTGGGGTTGGAGGGAATGGCCTCCTTTACCCTCAACTGCTTCGTGGGAGGCACTGAGCTCGATGCCTTCTCATGGTCTGGTTTGGAGGAAGAAGATGATTGATGTCAGTGCTTTTTGGACCTCTCTCAATGATCCCCGTGGTCCTTGCCCAATGCAGACTTCAAGGAACCCGATCAGGAATGGGACGACAGAGTCAGCGGTTGGTCCCCCACCCCGAGTTCAGGATCCAGTAGGGCCAGGGCAGGAGAACCCGACGGAGCCGAGGCTGAGGACTCCTTGCCAAGCAGGGTGGAGTTTCCTGATGCCGAGGGTGGCTCCAATTGCTTGGACCCGAAGAGTTTTTCCATTTTGTCAAGATGGGCCCGACGACCCTTAGGGGTCAGCTGCGCACAGAGGTCACAGATGCGGACATCATGGGAAGACCCCATGCAGAGGATAGACCTCATGGGAATCTGTGATGGACACAGTCCGAGGGCACTGGGGGTACTGGCCGAAGCTGGTTAATGCTATAGGAAAAAGAGCGCGACGCGCGGTCAATGGTCGCCAGGTACAGAGGGGGAACGTCCTCATGATCGACCGCAATGAACTGAAAACTTACCGACTGGAGGCCAAGAACGTTGAGGGACCCTACGCGACACATGGAAAGCCAAGAAAATCACTTTGCAGTAGCAAATAATCAAAAGAAACACGAGTTCCAAAAACATGAGGCGACAGCTCCGCGGAAAAGAAGAGACTGAAGAGGGACCCCGCGTGGACAGTGGCATGCTCAGTGTGCCTGTCAAAGTTTTTAGAAACTTTGAGAAAAGTTTTTCATGCCAGGCTCCATCCGATAATGTCACCCATGTGTGAGGATTATCATCCTGCTTGTCCTTGGAAAAAAATAATTGACTGGGTTGCACACTATTTGGTTGAAAGACACAGGGTGGGCACTATTTTTATTTAAAATATTTTGCTCTTTTTTTTATAACTTTATTTAAGCAATGCAGCATACAATCAAAAAATATGTAATAAAACAAAGTAAGAATACAATATTGTATGTCACATTTTTCATTTCACCAAGGTTGCTAACAACTACATTTGACAAGACACCCTACTCACTCACATATAGAATCTGCAACAAATACAAAGAATATTGTACAGCAAATACTAAGGCAAATCACTACTATACTATGGGCCCCAAAGTGAGGATATAAACGTTGAGAAAAGAGTTGCTTACCGAGAAGTCCCTCTTGGGTGTCAGTTTCTTGGGAAAGTGATCGAAGGCATAGGATTTAGTGCAGACAGGGTACCGGTTCCGGTGAATTTTGTAGAAAAGGTGAGCTGATTTGTCAAGTCGGTAATCACAGATGTACACATCCTGTTCTTTCACTCCTTTCGGTCGTCCTGTGATGCCAAAAAGGAAAACATTCCATAATTTGAAGCTCAGAAGGAATACGCTTCCTTTGTTACTTAGCTCTCTGTACTGTCAATGTCTGTTTCCTGCATCCCTTTTATTTACAAAGCAGTCAATTTTTCAGATTAAAAAAACTTCGAAAACAAATAAAAATGAAAAGGCCAATAGATTCCTTTAGGCCTGGAAGGTCATATTTTTGGTGGTGGTCACTTTGGCATGTGGAGTCAGTGAACTCCAGGCCTTAACGACTTATCCACCTTACACTAAGGTTTATTCATAATAGGATATGTGCGCAGAACCACCCTAAGAAAAGGTGGAAAGAAGGCAAAACGATTACCGGCATGGTTAAAAGGGGAGGTGAAAGAAGCTATTTTAGCCAAAAGATCTTCATTCAAAAATTGGAAGAAGGATCCAACAGAAGAAAATAGGATAATACATTTAACTTGCCAACGTTTATGCAAGACATTGATATGACAGCCTAAGAGAGAATTTGAAAAGAAGTTGGCCGTAGAGGCAAAAACTCACAATAAAACTTTTTAAAATATATCTGAAGCAGAAAGCCTGTGAAGGAGTCAGTTGGACCATTAGATGATCGAGGGGTTAAAGGGGCACTTAGAGAAGATAAGGCCATCGCGGAAAGATTAAATGATTTCTTTGCTTCGGTGTTTACTGAAGAGGATGTTGGGGAGGTACCCGTACTGGAGAAGGTTTTCATGGGTAATGATTCAGATGGACTGAACCAAATCACAGTGAACCTAGAAGATGTGGTAGACCTGATTGACAAACTGAAGAGTAGTAAATCACCTGGACCGGATGGTATACACCCCAGAGTTCTGAAGGAACTAAAAAATGAAATTTCAGACCTATTAGTAAAAATTTGTAACCTATCATTAAAATAATCAATTGTACCCGAAGACTGGAGGATAGCTAATGTAACCCCAATATTTAAAAAGGGCTCCAGGGGCGATCCAGGAAACTACAGACCGGTTAGCCTGACTTCAGTGCCAGGAAAAATAGTGGAAAGTGTTCTAAACATCAAAATCACAGAACATATAGAAAGACATGGTTTAATGGAACAAAGTCAGCATGGCTTTACCCAAGGTAAGTCTTGCCTCACAAATCTGCTTCACTTTTTTGAAGGAGTTAATAAACATGTGGATAAAGGTGAACTGGTAGATGTAGTGTACTTGGATTTTCAGAAGGCGTTTGACAAAGTTCCTCATGAGAGGCTTCTAGGAAAAGTAAAAAGTCATGGGATAGGTGGCGATGTCCTTTCGTGGATTACAAACTGGCTAAAAGACAGGAAACAGAGAGTAGGATTAAATGGACAATTTTCTCAGTGGAAGGGAGTGGGCAGTGGATTGCCTCAGGGATCTGTATTGGGACCCTTACTTTTCAATATATTTATAAATGATCTGAAAAGAAATACGACGAGTGAGATAATCAAATTTGCAGATGATACAAAATTGTTCAGAGTAGTTAAATCACAAGAAGATTGTGATAAATTGCAGGAAGACCTTTGTGAGACTAGAAAATTGGGCATCCAAATGGCAGATGAAATTTAATGTGGATAAGTGCAAGGTGATGCATATAGGGAAAAATAACCCATGCTATAGTTACACAATGTTAGGTTCCATATTAGGTGCTACAACCCAAGAAAGAGATCTAGGCGTCATAGTGGATAACACATTGAAATCGTCGGTTCAGTGTGCTGCGGCAGTCAAAAAAGCAAACAGAATGTTGGGAATTATTAGAAGCGGAATGGTGAATTAAACGGAAAATATCATAATGCCCCTGTATCGCTCCATGGTGAGACCACACCTTGAATACTGTGTACAATTCTGGTCGCCGCATCTCAAAAAAGATATAATTGCGATGGAGAAGGTACAGAGAAGGGCTACCAAAATGATAAGGGGAATGGAACAGCTCCCCTATGAGGAAAGACTAAAGAGGTTAGGACTTTTCAGCTTGGAGAAGAGACGGCTGAGGGGGGATATGATAGAGGTGTTTAAAATCATGAGAGGTCTAGAACGGGTAGATGTGAATCTGTTATTTACTTTTTTGGATAATAGAAAGACTAGGGGGCACTCCATGAAGTTAGCGTGTGGCACATTTAAAACTAATCGGAGAAAGTTCTTTTTCACTCAACGCACAATTAAACTCTGGAATTTGTTGCCAGAGGATGTGGTTAGTGCAGTTAGTATAGCTGTGTTTAAAAATGGATTGGATAAGTTCTTGGAGGAGAAGTCCATTACCTGCTATTAATTAAGTTGACTTAGAAAATAGCCACTGCTATTACTACCAACGGTAACATGGAATAGACTTAGTTTTTGGGTACTTGCCAGGTTCTTATGGCCTGGATTGGCCACTGTTAGAAACAGGATGCTGGGCTTGATGGACCCGTGATGTTCTTATGTTCTAAGCTCCTGCTTAAGGTAATGTCTGACTTTATTAATTTATTAATTTATTTATAATTTTTATATACCGACATTCTCGATACACATATCGAATCAGGTCGGTTTCCATTGAACAAAACAGTCGCAGTTAAGGCGTTACATTAAACGGAGTTTCTAAACATGAGAACGTAAAAATATTAAACAGTTTCTGAACATTAGAACGTAAATATTAAATAGACATCAATAACACGTCAAACAGCGTTCAAAAGACGTAAAAAACAAAAATAAAAATATCTACAATAGATAGTAAAATAAATTGAGTGTATCAAGTAACAGTGTACAATTTTGCAGGGCATGACCTGAGCATAATGAGAGCTAATGAGCTAGTGCACTTCCACCTTAGCTACTGACTTCCACCTTAACCGGTCAATCATCCTTCCGACATTCTTTCTCAGGGAACATGTCCACAAAGGTGAACAAGCCTTGAACAGTTTGGAATGCAAGAGAGCCGTAGCCATCTATCTGGAGCAGACTGAAGCTTTTTGTTTCTTTTGACCCCAGCAAAGCTAGAATTGCTGTTGCCATGTGCACCCTTCTCTAATTCGATAGCAGATTATATTGTTTTCTGTTATGCCCAGGCATAAGGTGAAATTGCTTCTTACATGATAATTTCCTTTCCTCTAAGGAAGGCAGCCCAATCCACACCTGTGGGTTATGCACTCCTACCAGCAGATGGAGACGGAGTAAACTGACTTGCTGACATCACTGAGATATAGCCCTGCCCTGACAACAGCCTGCCAATATCTCTAGAAAAGCCAAACTATGAACAAACTGAATATACTTGAACCATGACTATTAACAGCCAACGGCTCATTAATTCTAGCCAACTCAGAAGTACTGAGCTCAGTAAAAAAAATTTAACATCTTCACTTACCACTCCTTCAACCGATTCAGAACAAACACACTGCATCATCTCTGAATCAGGGACGAACTGAAACCAAAATCAGGTAGGCAGCCCAGGGCGGGTTGTGGATTGGCCTGCCTTCCTTAGAGGAAAGGAAATAATCAGCTAAGAAGTAATTTTACCTTCCTCTGCACTCAGGCAGGCCAATCCACACTGGTGGGATGTACTAAAGATATTCCCAAAACGAATGGGAGGCTGCCTGCGCTCCTGTCAACACCACAAGCGCAAATACCACATCCTCTTGAGTCTTAACATCCAAGTGGTAATGCTTGGAGAAAGTATGTAAGGAGGATTTCATTGACGCCTGGCAAATCTTGAATGAAGACAACAACCGAATCTCTGCCCATTAGACCACCAATGCTCTAGTGGCATGCTCCCTGACTTGCCTAGGCAATGGAACATCTGCATCCAAATAGGAAGCAATGATGACCTCTTTATCCAAAGGGTTACTGTCACCCGCAACACCAGTTCTGCTTGTCTACCTCCTCCACGGAGAACAAACAGCTGATCAGTTTTCCTCAAAGAGCGACTAACCTTCAAGTAGCGCATCAGATGCTGCTTCACATCTAAGGCATGTAACTTCCGAAAATCCCACTCATCTCTCTCTCTGTCCAGTGTGGGCAGGGAAATAGACTGATTCAAATGGAACTTCGATACCCATCTTTGGCAAAAAGGAAGGTGCAGTCCTGAGCTGCACCGCCCCCTGGAGTTATTGGTAGAAATGGCTCATGGCAAGGAAGAGCCTGCAGCTCAGAAATATGCCTCGCCAAACAGTTCGCCACCAGGAAAACCATTTTCAAAGTAAGCAGCAGCAAGGAGAGATCACATAGCAGCTGAAAGATAGGACCCAACAAAAATCTCAATACCAGATTAAGGTCCCAAGGGAGGCTGTAGATGCTGTAATGTAAAATGCACTCTACGCTTATTTTACATTACAATGCTCAACTCCCTTCAAGAACCTAGACCCATCTAGATGGGAGAACAAGGGCCCACCATTAATCCGCCCTCTATAGCATGCACCTTCAGGGTGTTGAGGGCCAAGCCCTTTACCAATCCCTCCTGCAAAAATTCTAAAATCAGTGGGATCTCTACTCTGAGAAGGTGAGAACCACTCACTCCACACCAGTTCTCAAATACTCTCCAAACCCTAATATAAGCCAGAGATGTAGCAAGCTTTCTAGCATACAAGCAATGTGGATATCACTGCCGGAGAATAATCATGCCACAACAGACAAGCCCTTTCAAGGTCTAAACCGATAGCAGAACTGACCTGGATTTTTGTGCACGATCGGCTCCTTATGCAGAAGACCCTCTCTGACCGGCAGACTCATAGGACTGCCCACTAGGAGTCATTGGAGGTCGGCATACCACGGTCTACGTGGCAAATCTGGAACCACCAGAAGCACAGTCTCAGTATGACTCGCATTCTTCCCAATTACCCTACTGATCATCAGCTAGGAAGGGAAAACAATATCCCGTTCTGTGGCCACTGTTGGAAGAGAGCATCGATTCCCAATGCTCTTAGATCCTTTTTGCTACTGTAGAACTGTGGCACATTTGCATGGCTGTAGCTTGCTATTAAATCCAGATACAGCTGCCCCATCGAGAAACTATGAGTTGAAAGGCATCATCTGTCAGCTCCCGCTCTCCTGGTTTAAAGTCTGCCTGCTGAGAAAAATCGGCCCTCACATTGTCCTTCCTGGCAATGTGAGAGATGAATAACACCTGAAAATGTTGCTCTGTCTATGCCAAGAGTATTTTTCTCCGCTGACACCTGATTACTTTTGGTTCCGCCCTGATGATTTATGTAGCAATCGTTGTGGCATTGTCTGACATTACTTTCACCATTCGACCTTCCAACTACTTGGCAAACTGTAGACTGGCAAGCGAAGCGAACTGCAAACGATTGATGGTCCACTGTCGTTCCTCGGCATTCCACCAACTTTGCACCATCAACTCTTAACAGTGAGCCCCCCCCCAACCCAGGGGGCTTGCATCTGTCGTGAACACCAACCAGTCCGGTGTCTCCAAGAGCACTCCTTTCCTGAGGAGGTCCCTTTTCAACCACCACTACAACTGCTTTCTCACTTCCATCGGCAAGTGGAGTCTTACTGCGTATTCCTGTGATTGTGCATTCCACTGTGAGAGTACTGCATGCTGAACTGGCTGCATATGAGCCCTTGCCCAGGGTACTATCTCCAACATAGTCACCATCGATCCCACGACTTGCAGGTAAGTCCACACCATTGGACAAATGGCCATTCCCAAGGACCGAACTTGAGTCACCAACTTCCGGATGTGTTCTCTGGCAGAATACTCTGCCCGCTCCATATTGAATCACACTCTTAGATATTCCAGGGTCTGTGTCGGCTATAAACTGCTTTTGACTAAGTTCTTCACCCAGCCTAGCTTCTGAAGGAGGCAAATCACTTTGCGAGATGCCAAATGACTCTCTTCCACACTCTTGGCTCGAATCAACCAGTCGTTCAGATATGAATGGATTAGAATGTCCTCCTTGCGCAGAGACACTGCTACTACCACGGAGGACAAGATGCTAGGCGCTGCAGCCAGACAAATTGTAGCGTTTAAAACCAATAATGGTGTCCTAGAACAGCAAAATGAAGAAACTGCTGCTGCTCCTGTCGAATGGGGATATATATTTATTTTAAAATGTTATATAGCGCATAAATCAAATACAATTATATTATGAGGTTTATATAAAGACATATAGCATTCAGTTTTCCACAAACATGGTAAACAGATAGGCTTCTATCAGATCGAGAGACGCGAGTCAAGTGGGAAGACCTATGATACGGCCTCTCCTTTTGGGGCTGTGCAGCCTCTGCTGGATGCCCTTTCAGAAAGACCTGTAACCCCTAGAAAAACTCCACCCAGGAGGCAGCTGAACCCATACCAGGACCCATAGGACCAAACATGGTGCTCTCCAAGCCCTCCCCTACAGGGACATCTCTCCCATTGGGAACAAGGAGGGAGGGGAACTGTCCACGTATCACTTCCTCCACCAAGTCCTCTATCAGTAGGGGGAATGCCCCAATAGCGGCAAAATCCTTGGGAGACAAATCGCCTTATGCCTTCAGACAGCACTGACATAGGAGAAGTGAGAGCAATGGCTGGATTGCCCTTATATGGCAAGTCACACAAATAGAAAAACACTTAGACTTTTTAGCCCCCAGAGCTCTTATCCTTCACCAAAAGGCCTCTCTTCTGTCCATGTGGTCTCCTGCATGGCCCTCAATGCGCTCGTGTACATACCTGTGCAATTATGCACTCAAGTCTAGTCTGTGAGCTTGTGCGCATACACGCACTTGTACGTGCGCGATGATAGGCACACAGTATTCAAGATGCGGTCTCACCATGGAGCGATACACAGGCATTATGACATCCATCCTTTTGCCATTCCCTTCCTAATAATTCCTAACATTCTGTTTGCTTGTTTTTATCGCCATAGCACACTGAGCTGATGATTTCAATGTATTATCCGTTATGACGCCTAAATCTCTTTCCTGGGTGGTAACTCCTAAGTTAGAACCTAACTGTGTAATTACAGCAAGGGTTATTTTTCCCTATATGCATCACTTTGTACTTGTCCATGTTAAATTTCATCTGCCATTTGGAAGCCCAATCTTCCAGTCTCGCAAGGTCCTCTTGCAATTTATCACAATCCGCTTGAGATTTAACTACTCTGCATAATTTTGTGTCATCCGCAAATTTGATCACCTCACTCGTTGTACCCCTTTCCAGATCATTTATAAATATATTAAAAAGCACCAGTGCAAGCACAGATCCTTGAGCACTGTTTACTTTTTTCCAGCTAGTAAGCTGGTTAAAAGACAGGAAACAGAGAGTAGAATTAAATGGTCTGATTTCTCTCCTGCACCTCTTCTCTTCCAGGGTGTACATATTCAGATCCTTCAGTCTCTCCTCATAAGTCTTCTGATACAAACTCCACAATATTTTGGCCAGCTCCATCTTGTCTCTATCCTTTTTGAGATATGGGCTCCAGTACTGAATGCAATACATCTGAGACCTTATCAAGGATCTTATCCAAAGGCATCACCACCTCCTTTTTCTTTCTGGTTAATTCTCTCTCTATGCAGTCCAGCATTCTTTGAGCTTTAGCTATCACCTTGTCACTTTGCTTTGTCGCCTTCAGATTACCAGTCACTATCACTCCAAGGACACTCTCCCAGTACATGCATGCGTGTGGGAGAGAGAGAGATGAGAAAGTTTCTGCACCACTTCTACTCTATTAATCCCCAAAAATCTCAGGATAACTGGAAATCAAAAGTTACCATGTATGGAAAGTGGGGGATTTAAAAAAAAAATCCTTATTAGTTTTAATTATGGGGTGTTACTTGATATGTCTGCTGTTTTGAAATATTTTATTGGTGTTTGGGAAATGTTTAACATTTTTTTGATTTTTCAATTATTTTATGTTTTATTTGTCAGTTATTTTGAAATATTTTTATTAGTATGGTTTTATTATTATGATTGATGTTTTATATTTATTGATTTTATTATTTGTTTTATTGAGGAATGGTGATGGTTGTGTTTTTCCATTGCTGCACTTCATATAAAGTCTGGCTTCTTGTGGTTTCCAGTTCAATTTTTGTCTGTATGTTTCTCTTTAAACTTCATGGTCCCTTTATTTGGTGAGCGTCCGTCTGTGTTCTGCATGTATGACCAAGGTGAGGTATTCTGCTAGCATGTAATGGTAGCATGGCTTGTCCTATAGGAGGTATATTGGTGTTTGCTTTAGGGCTGGCTGGAATATTTGCAGTGTTGCCTTTTCATAGGTAGGATTGCTACTGAGTGCTGGAAGTTAGTGCTGCTTTGGGGGTGGGGTGGGGTAGAAGGACCTATGGGCTTGTGTCCCAGATCTTTTAAGTACCTAGTAACGCTCCTGTCACAAATATATGTACAAACAAAGCTGTGCCCGATTTCTGTTTCTTTTCTATTTTCTGAAAAAAAAATGTGATAGGTTTGTCTGCAGATATTCTCTTAACCTTCCTAGTACCGGTTGAGTGTTGGAAGTATCTTTTTAAGGCATTTACTTCAAGTATATCTTTACAAAGTCCACCTATAAGTTTTGCACTATATTGGCTGCTGTGACAGCATTGCCTGGTTTTACATGTTTTTTTTTTCTGAGGCTCATATATAGGAGGTGAGAATATAGAACATTATTTATTTATTTATTTAAAACATTTCTATACCGGCCTTCATGAATGGGATTCATATCAGGCCGGTTTACATGGAACAGGGGAAACCAGAAGTAAAAATAAAACCAAGTAAACATAAATAAGAAAGGTCGAAAAATCAAAGTTACAATAAACAGGGGTATTGAACTTGGGAGCTAGTGTAGCTAGGAATAAGTGAAGTAGGAGTAAGAGCGATAGAGATTAACTAGGTAATTATCAACTAATATGTTATGAAATTAATAGATATTAAGTTCCTTGATCTGGGTATGACGAGTTAATTTGTGTTAGGGGAAGGCTTGGAGGAAAAGCCACGTCTTAAGTTTCCTTCGGAAGGTGTGGAGGCATGGTTCCAGTCTTAGATCAGTCGGTAGTTTGTTCCAGAGGACTGGTCCTGCTGTAGAGAAGGAACGTTCTTTGGTGGTTGTTAGCCGGGTGGATTTGGTAGGTGGGACTTGCAGCATTCCTTTATATGCCTCTCTGATGGGCCTGTCTGAGGCATGGAGTTTGAGTGGAGCCTGTAGGTCTAGGGTGAGTTGTTTGTGAATGGTTTTATGTATTATGGTGAGTGCTTTATGTTGAATTCTGTATTTTATTGGCAGCCAGTGTAGGTTACGGAGGATAGGGGTAATGTGGGCGCTTCGGTTAGTGTTAGTTAAGATTCTGGCTGCTACGTTCTGGAGCATTTGTAGCGGTTTTGTTGCCGAGATGGGGAGCCCCAGGAGCAATGCATTGCAGTAGTCAGTCTTTGAAAATAGTGTAGATTGGAGGACAGTTCTGAAGTCCTGGAAGTGGAGGAGAGGTTTAATTCTTTTCAACACTTGAAGCTTGTAGAAGCATTCTTTGGTGATATTATTGATTGATTTTTTTAGGTTTAGATGATTGTCTAGTATGACTCCTAAATCTCTTGTGTGAGAAATATGTGTGTCCGGGGAAGTAGAATCGGTGTTAGTCAAGTGTTCAGGGGAGATGAGCAGGATTTCTGTCTTGGATGCGTTGAGCACCAGGTTCAGGCTGGAAAGGAGACTTTTTATGGATTTCAAACAATTTTCCCAGTAATCGAGTGTTTTTGTCAGGGTTTCTTTTATGGGGATCAATATCTGAACGTCATCTGCGTAGAGGTAGTATGTTAATTGTAGGTTAGTGAGTAGTTGGCAGAGGGGTAGTAAGTAGATATTGAAAAGGGTTGGAGATAATGATGAGCCTTGTGGAATGCCTAGCGTTGATATATAACTTGGTGATTCTATGTTGTTGACTCTCACCTTGTAGCTTCTATTGTTGAGGAATGAGTTGAACCAATTGAGGGCAAGACCCGTGATTCCAATTTCTGAAAGACGATTTAGGAGGATGGCATGGTTTACCGTATCGAATGCCAATGAGATATCTAGAAGGACCAGTAGGTATGCAAGCCCTTTGTCTAGTCCCATGAGGATGTGGTCTGATAGCGAGATGAGGAGGGTTTCTGTGCTGGCTGATTTTCGGAAGCCATACTGTGCAGGGTAAAGAATTTTATTTTCCTCAAGGAAGTCAGAGAGTTGTGTGTTAACAACTTTCTCTGTGAGCTTCGCTAGAAACGGCAGGTTCGATATGGGTCTGAAGTTGGCGAGTTCTTTTGTGTCTAGATTGGGTTTCTTTAGGAGGGGTTTGAGAGATGCTATTTTTAGCTCGTCGGGGTAGATTCCTTGGGCCAGGGAGCAGTTTATGATATTGGTAAGTGAACTGGAGATGGTGCTAGGGATGAGAAGCAGAAGTTTTGTAGGGATGTGGTCTGTCGGATGGCTGGAGGGTTTCATTTTTTTGAGAACGGATTCTATCTCCATGGTGGTAGTAGGTTCGAAGGAGTCAAGGGTGTTTCTGGGGTGATAGATGGTGTTGGAGTTGAAAACTGGGGTTATTGTATTAGTGGGGAGAAGTGCCAATGTGTTTGCAATTTTATCCTGAAAGAAGCGTGCAAGATCATTGGCTTTAGATTGAGCCTGTTCATCAGGGATGGTGGGGGCAGAGGGTTTTGTGAGTTGTGAAACAAAAGAAAACAGAGCCTTGGCATCATATTGTATATCATGGATTCTGTTTGCGTAGAATTCCTTTTTAGTCTGTAGCAGAGAGGTCTTGTAGAGATGGAGGAAGCGTTTGTAGTCTGATAGAGTTTTGGTGTTAGGGTTTTTACGCCATGTGCCTTCTTTATGTCTGAGGTCTAGCTTCATTTGTTTAAGTTCTGGGGAGAACCATGGTTGTTTCGTTTTTTGTGACCAATTGATGATTTTTGTCATTTTCGGGCATAGTTTGTTGGCAATTGTTTCCGTGATATTGCTCCAAGTGAAAAGCGCAGAGTTGGGGTTGGAGCAGTCCAAATTAGGGAGATCTTTAGTTAGAACATGATTCTGTGTGCTTCTTTTTCTTTGTACATTTCTTACTTACTTCAACCAGATCTGAGGACAAGCTTGGCGCTGAAAAGCTATCTTGTGGCATGCTAGTATGTTAATGCCAAGGTTTTAGCGCTTAATGATCAGTGCTGAAGGTTCTGTGCTGTTTTTTTTGGTTTTTTTTTTTTTGAGTTGACGATTTTTGGCACCGCTGAAGGATTAGCATTGTGCCTCTTCGGCACCAATTGTTCTTGGTTCTGATGATTTGGCACTGAGACCTTTAGGTGCTGACAAGTCGCAACTCTGATGCTTCAGGTGCACTATGTCTAACTATGTCGACACTCAACTTCTTTGCTCTCCTTCACAATCTGGAGAAGCTGTTTTTGAAAGTGGGATTTTGTTTTACTCTGATTCAATGAGCTTCCTGTAAGCTAGTGACCTTGGGAACATATGTCGACAGGGTCTCAGTTTGCCATATTATGTTCTGGCCTGAGGCATTTTAGCAAAGGGAATGTAAATCTAGTATGGATGTTGTGTCCACACATCTTACATTTTTAAATGGACTCTTCCCTTTCCTCTCTGAAGTAGTTTTTCCTGCTGACATTGTGGTGATAATACACAATGATCCTGAGAGTAGATTTTCTAACCATTCGATGAGCGGATAAAAATAAACTGAAGAAGGATCCTATATTGGGATGCCAGGACGGGAAGACTAGCACACACTCGTAAGTCATGGTTACATTTTCTGAGCTGTGAAATGACTGATCTGTTGCCATCAGATGATGTCACCCATCTTGTGTGGCTGTTATGCTTGTTCATGAAGAAAAAAATACATATTTTCCAATCCCTTCCAAATGCAGAGTAATCCAGAATAGATCTTATCTCTAAGAAAGCAAATGTTGCTTACCTGATGTAACAGGTGTTCTCACAGGACAGCAGGATGTTAGTCCTCACAAATGGGTGACATCGAGGATGGAGCCCACCACGGAAAACTTCTGTCAAAGTTTAAACAGAACTTTGACTGGCCCCTACTGGGCATGCCCAGCAAGGCACTGACCCTGCAGCCAGCAGGGGTCTCCCTTCAGTCTGATTTTCAAAGCTACAGGCAGTGCCTAGAAAGTAAAAACAAAACGAACCCAACACCGCGGGGTGGCGGGCGGGTTTCGTGAGGACTAACATCCTGCTGTCCTGTGAGAACACCTGTTACATCAGGTAAGCAACATTTGCTTTCTCACAGGACAAGCAGGATGGTTGTCCTCACAAATGGGTGAGTACCGAGCTGAGGATGTCCTGACTTGCACCAAATGCACCCAACGACGTGCAACAGGCAGTACAAGTGGGGTGGAATTTGGGAAAGGGCATCCGCACCCTACCGGGAAGGTGGAAGGGTGTTGGTACATCAGGTTGGAAAAAGGTTACGCAAGACAGATTGGCCGAAGATGGAGTCCTGTCTTCCAGCTTTGTCCAAACAATAGTGGGCTGCAAAGGTATGGAGAGAACTCCAGGTTGCAGCCCTGCAGATGTCAGGAAGCGGCACCGATCGAAGGTGTGCCACTGACGTCGCCATGGCCCTCACAGAGTGTGCTTTGACACGGTCTTGGAAAGGAATGCCAGCCTGCTCATAGCAGAAAGAAATGCAGTCCGCCAACCAGGAGGAAAGAGCCTGCTTACCCACAGGTTGTCCTAACTTGTTAGGATGGAAAGAGACGAATAATTGAGTGCTCTTCCTGTGAGAAACTGTACGGTCTAGGTAAAAGGCTAGAGCTCGTTTACAGTCTAGGGTATGCAGGGTCTGTTCTCCAGAGTTGGAGTGGGGCCTGGGAAAAAAGATAGGTAGTATGATGGATTGATTGATATGAAACTCAGAAACTACCTTAGGTAAAAATTTAGGGTGAGTGCGGAGTACCGCCCGGTCCTGCAGGAGTTTAGTGTAAGGCGGATAGGTAACTAGGGCCTGTAATTCACTAACCCTGCGAGCTGAAGTGATAGCCAAAAGGAATAACACTTTCCATGTGAGATACTTTAACTCACAGGAGTGCAGAGGTTCGAAAGGAGGTTTCATTAGACGACCAAGAACCAGATTAAGGTCCCAGGATGGGGCCGGAGGCCGTAAGGGTGGCTTCAGATGGAGCAAGCCTTTAAGAAAACGTGTTACTAGGGGTTGTACTGAAATAGGGACACCCTGTACACCTTTATGGAAGGCGGCTACCGCACTGACATGCATCCTAATGGAAGAGGTTTTAAGACCTGATTCAGAGAGATGCCATAAATAGTCCAAGAATTTGGAAATTGGACAGGAAAGGGGATCAAGGGACTGAGAAGTGCACCATGATGTGTACCTTTTCCATTTGTATGAGTAAGACTTTCTTGTGGAAGGCTTTCGTGAAGCTATCAGGACTCGAGAAACGGAATCTGAAAGGTTGAAAGGCTGAAGGACTAACCTTTCAACATCCATGCCGTCAGGGACAAGGCTTGGAGGTTGGGATGGAGGAGGCATCCGTCGTTTTGAGTGAGCAGATGCGGGTCCTTTCCCAGAGGAATGTGCCTGCGGATGGAGAGATCCTGGAGTATTGGAAACCATACTTGGCGTGGCCAGTAAGGTGCTATCAGGATCATGGTTCCTCCGTCCTGGCGTAGCTTCACGAGAGTCTTTGACACAAGAGGAAGTGGGGGGAATGCGTAGAGCAGACCGGTTGTCCACTTGAGGGAGAATGCATCCCTCGGCCGAGAGTTCTGGCTCCGAATGAGAGAGCAGTAATCGTCCACTTTGTGGTTCTGAGGGGACGCAAAGAGGTCTATGCGGGGAGAACCCCACTTGTGAAACAGAGAGGGTCGCTACCAGAGGATCGAGTGACCACTCGTGCGGTCGGAAGACACGGCTCAGCCGGTCTGCCAATACATTGTCTACTCCCGGCAGGTAAGTGGCCCTGAGGTACATAGAGTGGGAGAGGGCTTCCGCCCAGATCTGCGCAGCTTCCTGACACAGAAGGAAGGAGCCTGTGCCTCCCTGCTTGTTTATGTACCACATGGCCACTTGGTTGTCCGTCTGGATTAAGATTATCTGATGAAAGAGATGATCTTTGAAAGTGCGGAGCGCATAGCGGATTGCTCGAAGTTCCAGGAAATTGATCTGGTGTTCGGCTTCCTCGTTGGACCATAACCCTTGGGTTTGAAATTGTCCACA
The DNA here is from genome assembly GCF_901001135.1 of Rhinatrema bivittatum. Classification (NCBI taxonomy): domain Eukaryota; kingdom Metazoa; phylum Chordata; class Amphibia; order Gymnophiona; family Rhinatrematidae; genus Rhinatrema; species Rhinatrema bivittatum. Next base: position 28,337,605 of record NC_042630.1, read on the forward strand.
TGGGCCCCCCAACCGATGTGGGAAGCGTCGGTGGTTAGGATAACTTGCGGATCCGGTGGAAGAAAGGGTAAGCCCTGAAGGAGGTTGACCTGAGTCGTCCACCAAGTTAAGGATAGGCGCAGCGCTTGTGTGACTGTGATTATGGAGGACAGAGGCTGAAAAGCTTGAATCCATTGTTGTCGTAGAGTCCATTGTGTTACCCTCATGGCTAGTCTGGTCATGGGAGTGACTTGAACCGAGGATGCCATGTGTCCTAGGAGAACTAGGAATTGGCGAGCTGTGGCAGTGTCTTGAGACTGGAGCTGGTGAGCTAGGGACATGAGAGTTTGGACCCGTTGTAGCGGAAGGTAGGCCTTTGCCTGTAAGGTGTCCAAGTCTGCCCCAATGAAAGATAAGGTTTGAGATGGGACGAAGCAAGATTTCTCGTAATTGACAAGAAACCCTAAGGAAAGGAGTGTGTTGATTGTCAATTGTAGGGAGGACCGGGCAATCTGAGGGGTGGAGGCCCTGATCAGCCAGTCGTCCAGATAGGGGTATACGTGGACACCTTCCTTCCTGAGGAATGCTGCTACAACTACGAGGCATTTGGTGAAGACCCGTGGAGCAGATGCCAGACCGAAAGGCAGTACTCGGTATTGATAATGGTCGCGGCCTACGAGAAACCGCAGATATTTGCGATGGGATTGTGTTATCGCAATATGGGTATAAGCTTCCTTGAGGTCGAGGGAGCATAGCCAATCCCCTTTCTGCAGCAGAGGGAGTAACGTGCCCAGGGTTACCATCTTGAACTTTTCTTTTTGCAGATACTTGTTGAGGGCTCGAAGGTCTAAAATTGGACGTAGCCCTCCTGATTTCTTTGGAATTAGGAAGTATCTGGAATAGAATCCCTTGCCTCGTTGAGAGGGAGGAACGAGTTCTATAGCATTTGATTGCAGAAGAAGAGATACTTCCTGTTGTAATTGAGCCAAATGGCTGGATAGACTCCACGCTTGAAGCGGCGGGGAGTCTGCCGGAAGAGTTATGAAATTGAGGTGGTAACCCTGTGCGATAATCGCCAGCACCCACTGGTCTGAGGTAATCCGTATCCAATGCTGTAGAAAGTGGCACAGACGACCCCCTACAGGGATGTGGGGGAGTGGGATATGGCATGTGCTCCGAGTCGGGAAGTCAAAGGCCTGCCGCAGGCCCGGGGGGTGGGGCTACAGCAGGTCTTTGTTTCCGAGGTTGGCGTGGCTGAGGTCTGGTGGAGGATCGAGCCGGACGAGGCCTAGTCGACGGAGGGTAATAACGACGTGGCCGAAAGAATGACTTTTTGGAGTCCTTCTTAGGTGGTGGTTTGGAGGATACCTCAGATGGAACAGACGAAAGTTGTTTCAACGTCTCGTGGTGATCCTTCAATTCCGCCACAATTTGTTGAATCTGTTCTCCGAACAGATTATCCCCTAAGCAGGGTAAATCGGCTAGACGATCCTGAACCTCTGGGCGAAGGTTGGATGATTTTAACCAAGCCCAACGTCTGGCTGAGATGGCAGTAGCTGAGACTTTCGTGGAAGCATCGAAGATATCGTAGGCCGTTCGGATCTCGTGCTTCCCAGCTTCAAATCCTTTGTGAAGGAGGGCTTGAAGCTGTGGCTGGTATTGGTCCGGTAAGGTGTCAGCGTAGTCCTGCATTTGTTTAAGGATAGCTCTGTTGTACTGAGTCATATAAAGTTGGTATGAAGCTATACGAGATATCAACATAGCCCCATGATACACTTTCCTTCCCACACTATCAAGAAATTGGTTGTCCTTGATAGGGGGAGTGGAAGAGTGTGGCTTTAAACGCTTGGCTTTCTTTTGCGCAGACTCAACTACAACAGAGCGATGATCCAGTTGAGACTTCTGAAATCCTGGTGCTGACTGAACGAGGTAGGTTGAGTCAGCTTTTTTATTGACTGGTGACACAGATGAAGGTGATTCCCAGTTTTTCTTTAAAAGATCCAGAAATACTTGGTGAATGGGGATGGAAGCGATGATCTTGGGGGCATCCAGAAATTGGAGCAGCTCCATCATTTGGTGCCTGTCATCGGTCTCAGATTGCAGCTGAAAAGGCACAACTTCTGACATCTCCTTTACAAAATTTATAAAGGAGAGATCTTCAGGAGGAGATCGTTTTCTACTCTCTGTAGGAGATGGTGGGGATGGTAAATCTGTATCTGAAGATGAATCATCACCCCAGGTATCATAAGGATCATGTAAGGTTTGCTGTCCTGAAGGACCTGGTAGAGGATCCAAAGGCATCGATGGAACCGATGCTGCAAGCGGAACAGTGAACGGCATCGAGGGCTTCGGGGCCACCGATGGAATCGGTGCCGATCTTGGAATCGATGGAGCCAAAGGATAAATCGGTGGAAAGGTATGTGAAGGCACCGATGGAACGACACCGGACGGAGGAATCCGGAACGGTGTTTCTCCTGTCGATGAATGTCCTTCCGGAGATGATGGTGTAGTCGGTGCTAATGAAATCACCGATGGAAGGGCGCGCATAAGTGCCTCCATACGATTTAGTATCGGTGCCAACGCTTCCACTATAGGCTCGGTGGTCGGTTCCATCCTCGGTGGCAGAGTCGGTGCTGAGGTCGGTGCCTGAGGCGGTGCCGGAATCGGTGCCGGAGGCGGTGCCGGTGGAGGCTGGAATCTTCGCATCGCATTCTCGATGGCCTCCTGGACCAGCCGGTCCAGTTCTGCCCGGAGACCAGGGGTAAGCATACCCGGCTCGACGGGAGAGGGAGGCTGAGGCAGGGCCGGAGGGACCACCGTAACCGGTGGGATCACGGCCCCCGCACCCCGGGAGGGTGAGGGTTTCCTCGGTGCCTGCGAACGAGACGTGGACGGTGCCAGGTCCGACCGAGGCTTTTTCTTCGGTGGCTCGGCCTGTTCAGAGGTCGATGGTTGCGGATCCTCGACGGGCCGAGACTTGTGCCGTCGATGGCGATGCTTATCCTTCCGATCTCCTCGGTCATCCGGGGAGGGGACAGGAGTCGACGGCCGAGAAGTCATCGATGGTGGACGGTCACCGGCGGGTTGGCGATGGTGGTGCAACTTCGACGGTGCCGGTTCCGATGACGTCGATGCTATCGATGGCGTTGGGGTGGGTGCATGGAAGAGGAGCCCCATCTTCTCCATCCTGGCCTTGCGACCCTTAGGTGTCATTAAGGCACATTTGGTGCAAGTCAGGACATCATGCTCACTACCCAAACATAAAACACAAACCCTATGGGGGTCAGTGATGGACATAGTCCGGGTACAATCCGGACATCGACGGAACCCCGTCGCCATGGCTTAAGGCCAAATTTAGGCGCGGGCTCAGTAAGTTCCCACAGGCCTCAAGGGCCAAAATCGACGGCCGCCGATTAAAAAAGGGAAAAAACTTACCGGTTTCCGCGAAAGTGACAAAAATTTGTCGAAGGGAGACCCCTGAGGGGCAAATTTTCTTCGGATAGAAAAATACCGAATTCCTGTCAGGAACGTGGTAAGAGAGCTCCTTTCACCGCGTGGCAACTGCTGCGCGGAAAAAAGAAGACTGAAGGGAGACCCCTGCTGGCTGCAGGGTCAGTGCCTTGCTGGGCATGCCCAGTAGGGGCCAGTCAAAGTTCTGTTTAAACTTTGACAGAAGTTTTCCGTGGTGGGCTCCATCCTCGATGTCACCCATTTGTGAGGACAACCATCCTGCTTGTCCTGTGAGAATATCCTATTCCACTACTGCAGAGCCACAGAAAAGAAAGGTATGGCCCTTGACCAACTCAATCATGGCTCACAAACTGGAATATTTAGAAATGCTGTCTGGCTTGATCTCAAGATTCTTATGGGTATATACCACTGAAGCCGGGATTGCAGATATTTATTTAACTCTTTTCTATACCGACCTTCATGGTCATAACCATATCAAATCGGTTTACACAGAACAAGGGGGTATAACTTTAAATTTAACAAATCATTTAACACCACAGAGCAAAGTTACAATCAACAAGATGGAATAACTTGGAGGCTAAGATATTGAGGATCAATGCTTCAAAACACTTTAAATGTTAGAGTTAAAACCTATAGTATTGTAATCTTAGAAAATGCACTCAATTCTAAGCATTACCATATTACCATGGCACTTACCTTTGCAATATGTGTAGAGGTCAAGCACACAGCATGTATCTACAACCGCCTCTAGTGGGATAATCTCATACAATGGTACCCGGAACAGCTCATCGTGGTAAAACTTCCTGGATGGCGAATGGTGAGTTTCGTGTGGACGGAAATAATGGTGACCAAAAGCAAACCGTTCACCTCTGAGGATAAAAAGGAACAGGAAGATGAGAGGGCATTTTCAACACTTCTGGGGATCAAACTGTTAGCTGAAAGCTATGATGTTTGTGAAGGAACAGGGATGTGTAGACTGTGTTGGTTGCTTGGTTAAATAAAAGTTTAAAAAAAAAAAGTTGTATTGTGATAAACCAGCGCCCTTTGTATGGCTACAACTTATTACTCAGGATATTGTTTATTTAAGAGTGTATATCTCAAAACTCAGGAGGACAGTGGATTTCTCCTGATCACTGCATAACTATTTAAATATTGGGATATGGAGATTTTCAGTCTGTGTGTGAGACTGTAAAAACATTTCTCTACAGGCTTCCCTGTTAAGCACTAGATATTTTCTTTAAAAAGAGAGCTGGATGGAATAGCAACCTACTTTTCATTCTTCCAGAGCTTTTCGATACGGAAGATGTCAAGCTTCTCCCTGTTGATGTGCGAGAGCAGCCGGTAAGATTGTCGCACTGGGTGTCCATCTGGGGTTCTCCGACTGTCCCTCATCAGGTACACACAGTCACCTGTCAACCAGCAGAAAACCAGCCTCTTATCAGAAAGTTTCTCAGGATGATAAGGAAGCAAAACATAGTCATGGTGTAATGGAATGGCACAGGGGTATTACCTAATTTCATGTTACCATGAGCAGGCCCTCATCAGGTACACAGTCACCTGTCAAAAAGCCTCTGGTCAGAAATCTTAGGAGGACATGATGAAGGTGTAATGGAACAGCACAAGAGTCTTACCATGAGTGCTTACTCCAGGGCTGCTCACAATCCATCCTCAGATGTATATATTTACTTATTTACAGAAAAAGACAAAAAAAGTGATATTACTTCTTACCTGATAATTTCCTTTCCTTGAAGTAAAGCAAGCCAGTCCACACCAGGGGTTTGTGTACTCCAACCAGCAGGTGAAGACGGAGAACAAAGACTTGCTGACGTCACTTTCACATAGCTCTGCTCAGGCACCAGCCAGCCAGTATGTCCCCAAAAGCAAACTGTGGACACTAACCACTAAACATTAACAATAATATCACATCCTATAAACGCTATTCAACTTAACCTTGTAAATTCTCTTTTAAATTTTTTTTTCTTTTTTAATAACGGAAACACGGGACTTAGCTTCGCTAACAGCCCCTTAGGACAATCAGAGTATCTTAGAAGAAGACCGGAACTCACTTACCCAATCTGTGGGAGTCCAGCTGCACTAAAGATTCTGGAACCTCATTCTTTTCTGGACAAGGCTCTAGCAACACAGAAGAAAGTCGGCCACCTTAAGGCAGCCCAGAGCAGGAAGGTGGACTGGCTTGCCTTACTTCGAGGAAAGGAAATTATCAGGTAAGGAGTAATTTCACCTTCCTCTTCATCCAGGCAATCCAGTCCACACTAGTGGGATGTACCAAAGCTACTCCCCCAGAAGGTGGGAGGCTGCCTGTGGCCCAAGCAGCACTGCCCTAACAAGGGCCAAATCCTCCCGCGGCACCACATCCAGTCGATAATAGCTGGCAAAGGTATGCAAAAAAGATCATGTTGCCACTCTACAAATCTCTGCCGGAGAAAGCAAATGCAATTCTACCCAGGAAGCCACCTGAGCCTGGGTCAAATGTCTTGGAAGAGGCTTCCCAGAATCCACATAGACTGCTGACACTACTTTCTTAATCAAACGAGCCACTGTGCCCCAAAGAAGCTACCTCCCCTTTCTTCACTCCCCGGTGAAGAACAAAAAGCCTATCCGATTTCTGAAACTCGTTCGTAACCTCCAGATAATGCAATAAGTGCTGCCCTACATCTAACGGCCACAATTTCCTGTATTCCTGACCATCCATATCCTTATTCAAAGATGGTAACACAACCGACTGGTTCAAGTGAAAGTCCAAAATCACCTTCGGAAGAAAGGCAGGTACCATCCGAATCTGCACCTTATCCGAAGTGATAATCAAAAAAAGGATCTCTGCACAACAAGGTTTGCAATTCCGAAATTTGCCTCCAGAACAAATAGCAACCAAAAGCACTATCTTCAGAGTCAGTAACCGCAAGGAAATACCCCGGAGAGGATGAAAGGTTGGATTCGCCAGAAAGAAGAGAACCAGATTCAAATCCCACAAGGGTACTGGGAAACGCAAGGGAGGTCTAAAGTGTTTGACTCCCTCAAGAACCTAGATATGTCTGGGTGAGAAGAGAGCAGTCTCCCCTGCACACAGCCCTGATAACACGCAATAGCAGCCACCTGCACCATCAGCGTGTTCAAGGCTAATCCCTTACTCAGACCTTCTTGTAAAAATTCCAAGATTAAGGGAATAGGCACCGAAGTGGGCAAAGAAGCATGATTCTGATACCAATACACAACAAACAACCGCCAAACGCGAATATATGCCAAGAAAGTGGAAAACTTGCATGTTCTCAAAAGAGTTTCCACTACTGTCCCTGAGTAACCTTGCTTTCAGAGCCTAGACCTCTCAAGGGCCAGGAGTGGAGGAGTAGCCTAGTGGTTAGAGCAGTGAGCTAAGAACCAGGAGACCAGGGTTGGAGTCTTGCTGTCGCTTCCTTGTGACTTTACCCTCCATTGCCTCAGGTACAAACTTAGATTGTGAGCCCTCTGGGGATAGGGAAATACCTACAGCTCCTGAATGTCTTGAAGCGCTGAAAAAAAAAAAAAGTGCAAAAGTGGAATATAAATCTAAATAAATAAAACTGATTTGGATTGTTGTGAAAAACTGGTTCCTGACGTAACACCCTCCCTGAGAAGAGGGAGTTGCCAAGGATCCTCCATCAGATGACGCAGATCTGCATACCATAGCTTGCGTAGTCAATCCGGGGCCACCAGAAGTACCACCTCTGGATGTTGCGCACCCTCATGGCGATATTAAGTCAGAGGTCCCGAAGGGTAAAAAAAAAAAATTTTGAAGTCAGCCCGCAGCTATCAGGTCGAAAACCGGACGCTCAATTTTGCCGGCGTCCGATTTCCGAGTCCATGGCCGTCAGCGGGCTCGAGAACCGACGCTCTCGTTCTCCCAGCCTTCTATTTCTTACTCCATGTACTTCCCCATTTCATTGAAGTCCGTGTTTTTGAACTGCAAAACTCAGGTCTTCATGCTACTTCTCCATTTCCTATTTGTGATATGAAACTATACTGTATGCTGATCACTGGTGCTGAGGTGGGCACCCACCTGGACATTAGAAACATTATCTCCATTAGTGAGAAAGGACAGACTGAGATAATCCACCTGCATGTTGTTTAGTCCTGCTATATGGGAGGCTGACAGTGCCTGTAAATGAAGTTCCGCACATGGCAGAAGGACATTCATTTCTAGAGAGACTTGTCGAGTTCGAGTCCCTCCTTGGTGATTTATGTACACCACAGCAGTCACGATGTTTGACATAAATTTCACAGCTTTTCCTTCTAACCGGTCTGAAGGAAGGCTAGTTGAATCATCCGTACCTCCAGTTGATTGATGGACCAAGTCAACTCTTCGGGAGTCCACTACCCTTATGCCATGAACTCCTGACAGAATGCTCCCCAGCCCTGGAAACTAGCATCCTCATAAAATAACCCTCATAAAAGAACTCCCTCTCTTAGTTGCTACCATCTTGGATTTTCAACTTCATGCCTTGACTTACATATCTTCAATAATGTACACTCTGTATATAGTTTTATAATCATATATGCTACTTCCTCCCCAATGCATCTATTGTAAATAGTTCCTTGCAATCTATGCAACTCCTCCTTTCCCTCCCCCATGCAACCCTTTCAACTCTTCATTCCCCTCCCTATATGCAATATACAACCCCTATCCCCTCTATACATTCTGTCCATCTTCATCCTCCCTCTACCCCTTTCTTTCTTTCCCCCCACTTCATCCCCCAACCATTTCTCTCAATACCATCTCAGTTATCCAACAACCTCTATTTAAGTCTCTCTATTTAAGCCTCGTTCATTATATAGTTTATTTAATTTTGTTTTATTCACTGTTTTCCTATAAGTTCTATGTAAAGCCTCTGTTTTGCTGATTTTGAAGTTATAATGTAAACCGAACTGATGTTATCCTACGATGTTATCCTACGAATAAACAAACAAATAAATAGCATCCGTGGTGACCACCAACCAGTTGTGAGTCTCCAAATCCATACTTTTATCTAGATGCTCCCCCTTCTCAACCACCAGAGAAGCTTCTGCCTCACCTCCGGTGGCAAGGCCAGCATCACATTGTACACCTGAGACTGGGGATTCCATCGAGAAAGGACAGACCGCTGCAGAGGATGCATATGAACATGCGACAAAGGTACAACACCTCTATTGTCATGGCCATAGATCCCAACATCTGCAGATATGACCAGGCTGACAGGCCGATCCCCGCATGCAGGGCCTGGACCTGACCCCAGATCTTCTGAATGCGAGATTCCAGAAGAAACATCTTGCCTTGCACTGTGTCAAACCGAACGCCCAGATACTTCAGGACCTAAGATGCCTGCAGGTTGCTCTTGGCTAAGTTCACTATCCACCCCAGATGCTGCAATAACTGAACCAAGTTGGTGGTCACCACTCAGCTCTCTTCCAACAACTCGGCTCTGATTAGCCAGTCATCCAAGTACTGATGAAACATAATGCCCTCTTTCTGAGGGCTGAGGCCACAACTACCATCACCTTGGAAAAAGTCCTGGGTGCTCTGGCCAAACTGAAGGGCAACACTTCGAACTGGTAGTACTGACCTAAAACTGCAAAACACAGATATCGCTGATGCTGTTTGCGAATTGGAATATGACTCTAGAAGCAGGGCCAGACATACCACCCTGGTCTCTAGCTGATTGATGGACCTGGAAGCTTCCTCCGGGGACCAACAGCCTTGCACCGACTGATGCTGACATACTGCTCCCCAGTTGAAAAGACTGGCATCAATAGTAGCGACTGTCCAGATTGGAACACAGAGGTCCACGCCGTGACTCAACTTGTCCCAGTGGCGTCACCATGAGAGACTGGACCGTACAGGCTCTGTGAGAGGGAGAGGTAGCTGATAACGCTCTGACATTGGGTTCCAGTGAGACAGTAAGGCTGACTGCAGAGGCCTCATGAGAGCAAAAACCCAGGGTACCACTCCAAAGTAGAAGCCATAGACCCGAGCACTTGTAAATAATCCCAGACTCTGGGAACCTGCTAACAACTCCTGAACCTGAAGCTTGGCAATGCGCTGCTTGGTAAGGAAGATTCTCCCCGTCCTCATGTCGAAAACTACCCCTAGGAATTCCAGACTCTGGGAAGGAGCCAGATGACTCTTGGCTAAAACTGACAATCCACCCTAGCGATCGGAGACGACTGAGGACCAAATCCACCACCGTCCGGCATAGGGTTTCAGACTTCACTCAAATCAACTAGCCATCCAGATAGGAATGAATAGGAACACCCTCACTTCGGAGAGCCTTGGTGAAAGTCCTGGGTGCATAGCTAGACCGAAGGGGAGAGTGCAGAACTAAAAGTGATCGCCCAGAATCATGAACCTCAGATATCGTTGGTGATATGATCGGATGCCGATGTACAGATAAGCCTCAGTCAAATCCAGAGAGGCCAGAAACTCCCCTTTGTCAACTGCCGCAATCACGGAGCGCAGCGTTTCCATTGGAGTAGCGCATGAATCCTCATTCATCTGGAGGGATGGGGACAATGGCTCCCAAACAATGCAGACGGCCGACAGTAGTTCTCACCGTGAGTTCTCTGCGTCGATATGAGCAGGGAGACATGAGAAATTGGTCTCTGAAGTGTAACCGTGCCTTATTACACCTAAGATCCAATGGTCCGACTCTTCGTAAAAGAGAGAGAGAGGCATCCTCGTATCTGTGGAACTGAAGAGTGGACCAGCCTCACCTCATTGAGAGGACTTGGTGCCACTGCCTCCCTGGGAGGATCTGTTCTTGTCGGGTCGATGACCTTGAAAGGACTGAGACCAAGACGGTTGACGAGAAGAGACTTGTCTCGCAGCCGGACCAGAGGGTCTGGGCCCTCGGAATCTTCGATTCCCCTTGAAGCGGGAATAAGAAGATGGGAAACTCTTGCCTCTTGGCCTGTCCTCAGGAAACGTATGGATCTTATTCTCTCCCAGAGACTAGATCATTACCTCAAGATCCTTGCCGAAGAATAACTTTCCCTTAAAAGGCAAAGATCCCAACTGCACTTTGAGGAAACATCAGCTGACCAATTTCTCAACCAGAAGAGGTGGCGGGCCGACACTGCTGACATCATAGTCTGAGAAGAGGTCCTGAAAAGGTCATATAAGGTATCAGCACTGTACGCCAGCCTTTCCGCCTCAGAAAAAGACTTGTCGCCTTGCAGCTGCTGAACCCAACGAAGACCAGATCGCAGCATGAAACTGCCAAACATGGCAGCCCAAGCGCCGAAACCTCAAAGATCTTCTTGAGGTGTACCTCCAGGTTTTTTTTTATATCCTGAAGATCCTTTAAAGCCGATGCTCCAGTGACCAGAATGGTGGTGACCGCAGAAACTGCAGCATCCACCTTGGGAACTTTCGAGGGACATACCCTGCATGAGGAACAGATCCAGATCCAGTGGACCGACTCCAGGCCTGGACTACTTGTTTGTAGCAAAAGGTGCAAGCGAAAAAATAAAATATTAAAACGTTTTGGACCCAACACCGTGGGGTGGCAGGTGGGTTTCGTGAGGACTACATCCTGCTGTCCTGGGAGAACACCTGTTACAGGTAGGCAACTCTGCTTTCTCCCAGGACAAGCAGGATGGTAATCCTCACATGTGGGTGATTAGCAAGCTACAGGCTGACTCATATTTGTTTGGACCAACAGCGTACAACTTGTGCAATAGGCACAACTGGTTTACTGTTGGGGAAAAATGAGGCAGCCTGAAAATCACAGCAGATGGATGTGGAAGGAGCTGGGATTATACTGGAAATAAGTTCTTCAAGTTGGATTGGCCAAAGGCAGAGTCCTGATGGCCTTCCTTGTCCAGGCAGTAATGCTACATGTTGCAGCTTTACAGATCTCAGCAATCGGTATTGAACGATAGTGTGCTACTAAGGTTGCCATGGCTCTTACTGAGTGCACCTTCACTCATCCCTGGAGAGGAAGGCCTGCTTTGTCATAGTAGAATTCAATACAGTCTGCTAGCTAATTGGAGAGAGTTTGCTTGCCCACTGCAACTCCCGGTTTGTTTCTGTCGAAAGAAACAGAGTTGGGTGGATTACCTATGGACTGCAGTGCGGTCTATGTAAAATGCAAATGCACGTTTACAGTCCAAGGTGTACAGAACCCTCTCGCCTTGCAGATAGTGAGGCCTTGGGAAAAATGTGGCAAGACTATAGACTGATTGGGAAGGAATTTTGGGGGAAGTACGGAGGTGGTATAGGGCGAGTATGTGACAAGTGTTTGTAACTCACTAACCCTTCGAGCGGATGTAATGGCAACTAGGAAGAGAACTTCACAGTAGTGCAAAGACTCAAATGGGGAGCGCATGAGCCTTGTAAGTACTACATTCAGGTCCCATTCAATGACTGGTGGATGTAGAAGGGGCTTAAGTTGTAACAGGCCCCTCATAAACGTACTCACAAAGGGTAGTGCTGTTACCGGGGCATCCCCAACTCCCTTGTAGTACACGTTAAGATGGCACTCAGGTGTACTCTCACCGAAGATATCTGGAGACCAGAATCTGAAAGGTGACATAGTAGTCTAATAGAGATGAAGTGGGGCAGGAAAAAGGGTTGATACCTTTTTGCATGCACCATATGGTAAACCTATACCACTTAGAACGAAAGGATTTTCGTGTGGAAGGCTTTCGTGAAGCTACAAGCACTTGAGCGACATCGGTTGAAAGGTTGAGTGGCTGGAGGATCAAGCTTTCAACATCCAGGCTGTGAGGGATGGGGTCTGAAGGTTCAGATGGCGTAACATGCCTTGGTTCTGAGTTATGAGAGTGGGCGCTGTGCCAGGGCGAATGGGTTCTCTGATCGAGAGGTCGAGAAGCATGGGAAACCATATTTGTCGAGGCCAATACGGGGCTATGAATATCATTGACCCTTTGTATTGTTGTAGTTTCACGGGAGTTTTGGCTATCAGCGGTATCGGGGGATACGCGTATAGGAGGCCTGTGTTCCAGGGGCGAGCGAAGGCATCCATGGGTAACTTGTTTTGTTGCTTGTGAAGGGAGCAGAATCTGTTCACTTTGTGATTCAGTTTAGATGCAAAGAGGTCGATTGTTGGTTGACCCCAATGCTGGAAGATTCTGTTCGTTACTACAGGATCCAGAGACCACTCGTGGGGATGGAACTGTCGACTGAGGCACTCTGCTAGTACGTTCTGTATGCCTGCTAGATAAGTGGCCGGTAGATGCATGGAGTGTGCAAGGGCCCAGGACCAGATTTGTGCAGCCTCTTGGCAGAGAAGATAAGAAAGTGTGCCGCCCTGTTTGCTCAAGTACCACATTGCAACTGTGTTGTCCGTTTGTATGAGAACAGTCTTGTGAGAAAAGCAGTCCTTGAATGCATATAGATCATAACGTATAGCTCGAAGCTCTAGGAAGTTGATCTGAAATGCTGCTTCGAGTCTCGTCCAAGTACCTTGAGTTTGAAGGTTGTTCACGTGAGCTCCCCAATCCAAGTTGGAGGCGTCCGTGGTTAAAGTCACTTGTGTAACTGGTTGCTGGAAGTGTAGACCTGTTAGCAAGTTGGCTTTGTTTGTCCACCAGAGAAGTGATTGACGTAGCTGGTGGTTTACATGAATCTGGGATGACAGAGGTTGAGTGGCTTGGAGCCACTGAGATTTCAAAGTCCATTGAGATATTCTCATGGCCAGCCTGGCCACAGAAGTGACTGGACCGTGGAAGCCATGTGGCCCAGCAATTTTAGGAATTGATGAGCTGAAGCTATATGTTTTTTGCGCAGAGACTCAGCTAGCTTGGAAAGTGTGTCGTTGGGCAGGAAGGCCTTTGCCACTGTGGTGTCCAATTCTGCTCCGAGGAAAGTCAGGAGGTGAGATAGAGTCAGGTGGAATTTTTGGTAGTTTATGAGAAATCCCAACGAGTGTAGTAGATTGATAGTGAGCTTGAGAGCATCGAGAGCTCCTTGCTTGGATTGGCTCTTGATGAGCCAGTCGTCGAGGTAAGGAGAGACGTGTATGCTTTTCTTCCGTAGATGGGTCGCAGCCACTGCTAGGCACTTTGTAAATACACGGGGTGCCGAGGCAAATCCAAAAGGAAGAACCCGGTACTGAAAGTGTTGATGTCCCACTAGGAAACGCAGGTATTTGCGGTGATGTGGGAATATTGGAATGTGAGCGTAAGCTTCTTGAAGATCCAGAGAACAGAGCCAATCTCCATTTTGCTGAAGGGGAAGCATGGTGAGCCCAAGGACACCATCCTGAATTTTTTTTTTCGTAGAAATTTGTGGGACTGCAGAGGTCTAAGATGGGGCGGAAGCCACCTGATTTCTTTGGAATGAGAAAATAGCGGGAGTAGAGCCCTCTGCCCTGCTGTGCCCAGGGAACAGGTTCCACAGTGCTGGCGCCCAGAAGGTTGGACAGTTTTGACTCTAGAAGGGTCATGGATCTTTTTGCATCTACAGTGGATTGGGTGGTGAATCCGGAGGTACCATGAGGAAGTTTAGATGGTATCCCTGGGTTATTATGGATATAGCCCATTGGTCTGTGGTAATGTTGAGCCAGTTGGTTATGAAGTGGTGAATTAGACCTCCTACTGGCAAATCTGGATCTGGATTTGTGGAGCGGCTGCTGTTCTCTGGATAGGTTTCAAAACCCAGAGGCTTGGCCTATTTGAGGTGGTGGCTGAGGCCTGGATGACTTGAGCTGTCGAGGATGTGCACTCTGAAATGGGCTGGTTGGCCTCACGCGAGATGTAGGTGGGTAGTATCTGCGTGGGTGATAAAATGGTTTTCTAGGGTCCCTTCTCGTGGATCTTCTTGCAGAGGAAGGGGCCTCGGTAGTAACTGTGGATAACTGCCGCAGGGTCTCATTTTGATCTTTTAGTTGAGCCACTGTGTCTTGTATCTTGTCTCCGAATAGGTTTTCACCGGTACATGGCAAATCAGCAAGTTTGTCTTGGACTTCAGGTCTCAAGTCAGATGCTTTCAGCCAGGCCCACCTCCTGGCATTGATGCCTGTCGCCGACAAGCAAGAAGCTGTTTCAAAGGAGTCGTAAGCAGCACGAACCTCATGTTTCCCAGCCTCAAGGCCTTTCTGTAGTATGGCATTTAGACTATCTTGCTGCTGTTGGGAAAGAGAGTCAGCTATTCCCTAAACCTGCTTCCAGAGAATCCTTTGATACTGTGTCATGTAAAGTTGGTATGCAGCTATGCATGACACTAGCATAGAGCCCAGAAACATCCTGCGACCCAATATATCAAGGAATTTTTGGTCTTTACCAGGAGGTGTTGAAGAGTGAGGGCGCAGTCTTCTGGCCTTCTGTACGGACTCAACTACCACCGACTGATGGGGTAGTTGTGGCTTTTGGAATCCAGGAATATGTTGTACCAGATAAGTTGCATCTGTCCTCTTATTCACTGGCTGGACAGTACAAGGATGCACCCAGAGACGATGCTGGAGATCCACTAGCACTTCATGGACAGGAATAGCCATAACTTCTTTCAGAGCATCAACAAACTGGAGAATTTCCAATGTTTTATGGCATGTGTCCTCCTCTGTAATCAGGTCAAAGGGGATTGTCTCTGACATTTCCCTTCCAAAATTAGCAAAGGAGAGGTCTTCTGGGGGAGATTTTCTCCTTTCTTCCGGAGGAGATGGTTCTGATACGATGTCCTCTGTGGATGTGTCGGTGTCAACATCTTTCCATGTGTCAGAAAGGGTCTCTAGTCGAGATCCTGAGGGAGGGAAGAAGGTTGGTACAGTTGTACGTGTTGGCACCGATGGATCCTTTGATGGCTTCGATGGAAGATGCGGTGACACCGAAAGCATTGAGAGGAAACGTGGGCCTCTCGGTCCCGAGAGCCCTGATGGACCAGGCATCGGTTCCGGCATCGGTGTTGAAAGGGGACTGAAGTCCGTGCCTTCGTCTTCTGAGGACCCCGGAATGATAATCGTGGCTTTCAGAGACTTTGCGGGTTGCTTTGGCATCGGTGGCCTGGGTTGTGTTGAAAAGGCACCGATGAGTGTATCCAATCAGGTTAGCAATGGTGCAAATATCGATGGCTCCAGTGTCTGTGTTGGTATGGGTGCCGGCATCGATGGCTGTAAGTCTCGGAGAGCATCGAGCACTGCCTAACGGATGAAACCGCCCAGTTCCTCCCTGAAAGCTGGTGTAGATATCGCAGCTACAGGGGAGGCAGGCTAGGCGCTACTGACACCCCCACAGGAACTTGTGGGGGCTCAGTACCCGGCACCGATATCGGTGGGGATCGCCTTGGTTTCTCGGGTGGA
This sequence comes from Rhinatrema bivittatum, assembly GCF_901001135.1. Taxonomy (NCBI): domain Eukaryota; kingdom Metazoa; phylum Chordata; class Amphibia; order Gymnophiona; family Rhinatrematidae; genus Rhinatrema; species Rhinatrema bivittatum. The sequence continues at coordinate 28,353,342 of NC_042630.1, forward strand.
GAGGGGGTTAAAGACTCCTCTACTCGTGTCCTCTTCGCAATCAGCTCGATAGCCATCGAGGCCGATGTGGTGTCGGCGCCGGCACCGGCACCGGGAGTAGACTCGCATCGGTGCAGGTGTCGGGTGTTTCCCTCGGTGCTCAGTCCGGTCTTTCTCCGGCACAGAGGAAGACGATACGGATGCCTTAGATGGAGTCGGTGACAGGCGGTCACCGCTGCCCTGGTGCTCCCAGCGAGGTTTGATGACCTGTTTCTTCAATGCTCCTGCTGGTGACAATTGGGTGGATGTCTATGGAATCAGCTTGATTTTAAATAGGGTCTCCATCTTGTTGAGGCGAGCCCACCTACCCTTCGGAGTCATCTGAGTACAACTTGGGCAGTGAGAAACGTTGTGTGATGAGCTGAGGCACAGCACACAGACATCATGTGGGTCAGTAATTGACATGGTATAGGGGCATTCCGGACATTTTCTGAAACCTGTTGCCATAATAGCAGAGGTTGAGGCCCAAAAATGATCGATGGCCTGCGGACACCGAAAAAAGATGGGGGCAGGAACCAACCGGAGACGGTGAATTTTACTCACCTAGCGATGAAAACAATATCATGATGGGAGATCCCTATGAGGGAACTTTTAATAAAGTAATCTTCAAGTTTTTACCATGAGGAAAATTTTGTGAGAGAGTTCTCACAGAGCTCCTAACCGCGAGGCAAAATGCAGCACGGAAAAAAAAAGAGACTGAAGGGCGACTCCTATGGCATGCTGGGCATGCTCAGTGTGCCAGTCAAAAGTTCTAGAAACTTTGACAGAAAAGTTTTCTGTGATAGGGCTCCATCCAGTGATGTCACCCACACGTGAAGACTACCATCCTGCTTGTCCTGGGAGAAAGACACGACTGCACGTCCCCACGGGAAAAACAGGCCACCCCATGTGGCATCCACAAGACCGGAACTCCTTCCGGTCGAGCGCTGCACGGGAGAGAGGCTGAATGAGGCAGGGGAGAGAAGAAAATAAAAGCTCCGACGTTGGCTGCCAGACAACGGGACCGAAGAAAGGCGAAAACGCACTGCTCCTGAAGGAAAGAAAGAATCCTCTCATTGTAGATGCTGTATTTTTTTTTCAAACTTTAACATTAACAAACAAAAGGGAAAAAGGTGTACTTGCCTTAAAAAAGCAGCAGCAGGCTCCTGAAGAGATGACAGATTGTGAAGATCCCACAGGGCGAGTGATCCAGGACCCCCCAGGTATCAGCTCTGTCTAGCCAGGGATCCGAGCAACACAGGGTCCCCGACCTCCTCCTGTCAAGCCTCATATACCAGAAGGGATGACCCCACCAAGGTCTAACGACCTTCTAGGAGGCACAAGCAGAAGCCTATGTGCCCTTTCTATTTTTTGTTGTTAATCAGACTGCAGGTTATGCACCTCTATCATCTGCTGGAGTCAGAAAAATACTGAGGGACTGCAGGAGGCACCTTGCCTTAAGTGTCAGTAAAACTTTCTCCGACTCCACCTGCTGGAGGGGAGGCAAAACCCATGAGTCTGGACTGATCTGGGTACGTACAGGGAACTTAACGCTACATTCCATCACCCAAGAGGCTTGGCTCTACTAGCGCAGCCATGCTCGATACAGACCCCTGAACGTCATGCTGCTTTTGCTGTCTGCACACACTGCTCCTCCCCGTATCGGCGGCACCACCAGCATCTCAACAGCAAGCAGGGGAACAGTCCCTCAGTACCCCGGAGCCAACACCCGGTCTCCTCCGCAGGCACAGAAGCTGCTGAAAAAAATCCCATTGCTGAGCTCCCTGATCTGCTAAGGTAGTTTCTCCCCCCCCCCCGAACCCCTATGCTGCACAGATTCCTCTAATTAGTTCCTTGCTCTCTTTCTTTTTTTTTTTACTCTCTGAAAACAAATAAAGATACATAGAAACCAATACTCCTCAGGGAGAGGGTCGGGTCCTTCTTCTTCCCGGCACGACTCAGCAAGCCTTCACCCGGATTAAATTTCTTCCGCACAAGAAGAGCGTCATCGGTCTTACAACGGGACTTGAAAGAGACACGGCTGAGGCATCCCACTTTCTAGCCCATTGTTTATGGGCGGAATAAGGCATTATGCAAAAAGAAGCAAGAGCCAGACAAGCACACATGCAGGTCCACCACCTGCTAGAGACGGAGAAAAACTGGCTGGCTGGTGTCTGAGCAGAGCTATATGAGAGTGACCTCAGCGAGTCTCTGTTTTCCATCTCCACCTGCTGGTTGGCGTGCACAACCCACTCGTGTGGACTGGCTTGCCTGGATGAAGAGGAAGACAAACCTGGGTAAAGAGTGATATCCTATTGATGGTCAAGTTTCTATGACTGACAGCTGGCATATATCCTTCACAGTGTGGACAGGTGAACCTGGGCAGATAGGATGGACCAATTTTTTTTTCTTCCATCACCTATGTTACTATGTATTCAGGCTGCTTGCTGTCTTTGGAGTTCCTAAACTACCTCAGAGAACATCACAAGACAGGAGGTTGCAAAGGATATGTCTCTGATAAAGACTAGAAGCTGTGCTGGTTATTTATCTGTTGTCGAGGGTCTGAGAAACTACCTTTCAACAGAGAATGTTGAATTCTGTAGGTAAGGAGATAAACACAGACTCTCTTGGGACTCTGCTGAATATGTAATAGAAATCCTGTATGCCAGGGTTTCGTAACCTGCTATGAGTGTATGAACTTGGAGAATGGAGTGCCAGATCTTTGAAAATAAACTTCCTGAGTCAGTGCATCATGTTCCTGCTCTGGCCAAATAGCAGAGTTGCTTACCTGTAACAAGTGTTCTCCCAGGACAGCAGGATGTAGTCCTCACATGTGGGTGATGTCACTGGACGGAGACCTATCACGGAAAACTTTCTGTCAAAGTTTCTAGAACTTTTGACTCGCACACTGAGCATGCCCAGCATGTCATAAACCCTGTAGCCACAGGGGTCTTCTCCCTTCAGTCTCGATTGTAGCAAAAGGTGCGAGTGAAAAAATAAAATAAAACATTTTGGACCCAACTCTGCGGGGTGGCGGGTGGGTTTCGTGAGGACTACATCCTGCTGTCCTGGGAGAACACCTGTTACAGGTAAGCAACTCTGCTTTCTCCCAGGACAAGCAGGATGGTAGTCCTCACATGTGGGTGATTAGCAAGCTACAGACTGACTCATATTTGTTTGGACCAACAGCATACAACTTCTGCAACAGGCACAACAAGTGGTGTACTGTTGGGAAAAATGAGGCAGCCTGAAAATCACAGCAGATTGGATGTGGAAGGAGTTGGGATTATACTAGAAATAAGTTATTCAAGACGGATTGGTCAAATGTAGAGTCTTGACGTTCTTCCTTGTCCAGGCAGAAATTTGCTGCAAATGTGTGGAGAGAGATCCATGTTGCAGCTTTACAGATCTCGGCAATCGGTACTGAACGATAGTGTGCTACTGAGGTTGCCATGGCTCTAGTGCGCCTTTCACTCGTCCCTGGAGAGGAAGGCCTGCTTTGTCATAGCAGAATTCAATACAGTCTGCTAGCCAACTGGAGAGAGTTTGTTTGCCCACAAAGGAAAATTAGTTTCTTACCTGATAATTTTCGTTCCTGTAGTACCAAGGATCAGTCCAGGACACCTGGGTTGTGACTCCGCACCAGTAGATGGAGACAGAGCAAAACTTGTGGGCGGAGCCATATATGCCCCTGTGCCAGTCACAGCCCCTCAGTCATACGTAATGTCAAAGTAGAAAGCAATAAGGCAACCATAGCCAACTAGCAAAACACGCCACTTAAATGGAAACAATATCAACCCCTACGGGAACCAGACTCCCCAACCGGGAGAGCGAAAGAAACAAGCAGAGAGCTGTAATCTTAAAGAACTATGAGCGGACTCTCCGTTATTTGATTGTAGCACTGCGGGCGGGATCCTGGACTGATCCTTGGTACTACAGGAACGAAAATTATCAGGTAAGAAACTAATTTTCCTTTCCCTGTACATACCAGGATCAGTCCAGGACACCTGGGATGTACCAGAGCTAAGTTACCGAGGGTGGGAAGCAGAGAGTCCCGCTCGGAATACCCTCTCTCCAAACCCTCCGGCCTCAGTAGCCTGAACATCCAACCGATAATGTGTGAAGAAGGTATGCAATGACTGCCAGGTAGCCGCCCTGCAAATCACTTGAGGCGACACCTGAGAAGATTCCGCCCAAGACGCAGCGTGGGACCGCGTCGAATGAGCCTTGAGACCCACTGGCGCAAGTTATCCGCACTAGGTACGCTGAGCCACTGGCCTCTTTGATCCAACGGGCGATCGTTGTGCGAGGCGCCGCAGAACCTGTCTGTGGGCCCGAAAACAGGACAAACAGATGATCCGTCACCCGAAAAGGATCAGTGACTTCTAGATAGTGAAGAAGTGACCTCCGCACATCCAGTTTTCGCAATTCTTTCGATTTCGGGTCCGAAGACTCCCTGACCGAGAAAGCGGGAATCTCCACTGATTGATTCACGTGAAAAACCTACACTACCGTAGGCTGAAACGAAGGAACAGCCCGTAAGGAAACCCCTACGTCAGAGATCCGCATAAACGGCTCCCTACATGACAACGCCCGTAAATCCGAAACACATGACAACGCCCGTAAATCCGAAACACGGCGTGCCGAAGCAACCGCCACTAGGAATATGGTCTTCAACGTGAGAGCTTGGACCGTAGCGCGCTTCAAGGGCTCCAACGGTGCCGAGCCTACGGCGGAGACGGACAAGGTGAACGCAAGGGAGGACGGAGGTGTTTAGCCCCCCCGCAGGAAACGGGCGATATCCAGGTGAAGAGCCAGGGAGGCTCCCCGGACCTTCCCTCGCAAACAACCAAGCGCCACCACCTGGACCCGTAGCGAACTGCACGCGAAGCCTTTGGCCAGCCCGGCCTGGAGAAAAACCAGAATATCGGAAACGGCAGCGACAGTGGGGTTCAAACCCCGCTCAACATACCATTCCTCAAAGAGTACCAATACCCGGACATACGCCAGGGACATAGACTGCTTCCGGGAACTCCACAGCGTAGCTATGACCGCGGCCGAGTAACCTGTTCTCTGCAACCGATTCCTCAAAAACCATGCCGCGAGACAAAATGATCCGCATCCTCCAAACAGACGGAGCCCTGATGAAGCAGCCCCGTGAACCCCTGTAGACGAAGGGGAGCCGCCACCGACAACTTGAAGAGGTCTGCGAACCATGGGCGGCGCGGCCACTCCAGCGCCACCAGGATCACGTTGAACGGGTGCAATTCTATGCGCCGCAGTATCTTGTCGATCATGGGCCATGAGGAAACACGGAGAACCGTCGGTCAGGGAAGCACCTACGCGTCGACGCCTTCTGCTCCCCTCTCTTGACGCCGACTGTACAATCGCGGAGCCTTCGCGGTGTGCCACGTGGCCATCAGATTCATGTGGGGAACCCCCCACTTCCTGCAGATGAGGAGAAACACTTCTCCCGCCAGCTCCCACTCGCCGGAATCCAGGCGGGGACATCTGCCTGGACGTTGTGGACCCCGGCAATATGAGACACTGCGACATTGTTGAGGATGTATTCCGACCAGCCATCAAGGATCTGCGCCTCCCGTGCCACCCGCGGGACGTCTCGTCCCGCCTTGGTGATTGATGTAGGCCACTGTAGTCGCATTGTCCGAAAGAACTCGGACTGCCTTTCCCCAGAGCACCGGTAGGAAGGCTTGAAGAGCCAGATGGACCGCTCTGGTCTCCAGACGGTTGATAGGCCACCGGGCTTTGCGACTGACTAAAATCCTTGCACCGATTTCCCCTAGGCAGACTGCTCCGCAGCCGGAGAGAACTGGCATCCGTGGTCACCATCGTCCAACCTGGGCCCAAGAAGTGACACTCCACCGGACAGATGACTGGGATCCAGCCACCAGAGCAGGCTGGACTGCGCTGGCCCGCGAATGGGAGCGGTAGGTAGAAAACCAGGGTAACCAACTCGAGCGTTTGAAGCCAGCAATCCCAGAACGTCAGGTAATCGCACCACTCGCGGGCGGCTGAGGGCGAACCAACGCCGCACTTGAGACTGCAGCCTGCATATCCGATCTTGAGATAGGACCACCTAGCCCCGCTTCGTGTCGAATACGGCTCCCAGAGATTCCAAGGATTGAGTGGGAGTCAGTTGACTCATGTTGAAGTTGACCACCCAGTCTAGTGACTGCAAGCGCTGTAACACTCTGGCCACCGCCCGCCGACACTGATCCTCTGACTTTGCCCGGACCAACCAGTCGTCCAGGTAAGGATGAACCAGGAGTCCTTCCCGACGGAGCCGCGCTGCCACTACCACCATCGCTTTCGTGAATGTCCGAGGAGCGGTCGCGAGCCCAAAAGGGAGTGCTCGAAATTGGTAGTGCCTTCCTAGACTGCAGAACCTGCAGGATGCCCATGTGAATGGTACGCTTCTGTGAGATCTAGGGACGCCAGAAATTCGCCCGGACACACCGACGCTATCACCGAGTGAATTGTCTTCATTTTGAAGTGGGAAACACGAAGGCATCTGTTTACCCCTTTTAGAGCCAGGATTGGCCGTGACGTGCCGTCGTTCTTGGGAACCACGAAGTGAATGGCGTGCCTGCCCCTGCCTCGCTGATCGACAGGGACGGGGGAAATGGCCCCCAAGCCTTCCAATCGTCGGATGGAGTCCAGCACCGCCGCCCTTTTCTTGGGGTCCTTGCAGGGTAAGACCAGAAACTTGTACGCTGGGATGCGAGCAAAAAACCAACTCGTAGCCGTGTCTTATCACGTCGAGGATCCACTGGTCCGACGTCACTATGGTCCATTCCTCGAAACATAACGTTAACCGCGCTCCAACCTGTGGAATGACGTGCTGCAGGCGCGGCGAGGGATGGACCATTCGAACTTCATGGCGAAGACTCGTTTCCCCGAAAGGACTGCTACCACTGAAGGTTCCGAGAGGAAGACGGCCTACACAAAGGGCCGGTGGATCTTTGAAGGGGCGATGTCCTGGGTCCCCGAAGCCGGGATCTGGCAGGAAAAGATGACCACGATCTGGTCTATCCTCGGGCAGTTTAAATGCCCTGTTCTCTTCCAGAGAAAATATCAAATCACACAATTCCATGCCAAAAACAGCAATTTCCCCTTGAAAAGCAGAGCCCCCCAGGAGAGCCTTGGACGAACCATCCGCAGCCCAGTTGCGCAGCCATAGGAGACGACGCGCAGACACCGCCGCCACCATGGACCTAGCGGATGTACGCAGCAGATCATGCAGGGCATCCGCTCCATATGCTATTGCCGCCTCCAACCTATCTGCCTGAGAAGCCTCCTTCGCAGACAGGCCCGCCTTCGCCCGAAGGTCCTGGGCCCAGCGCAGACTAGCTCTCATAGCAAAGTTAGTGCAGATGGCGGCCCGCACCCCAGGGCGGATACCTCAAATCTTCGTAAGCTGCACTTCCAACTTCCTGTCCTGGATATCCCGGAGTGCCGTAGCTCCTGTGACCGGGATAGTAGATCTTTGTCACCGCGGAGACCGCTGAATCCCCCTTTGGAAGACGGAGAAGGTCCAGCGCCTCCTCTGGGAGCGGATAGAGCTTAATCATGGCCTTGCTGACCTCCAATCTTAATTCCGGAGTATCCCCTGCGCAGAAGAAGATATCCGAAGAAAATGAAACGGGAAGGCAACTGCCGGACCCGTAAGGCCCAGCAGAACAGGATCCATGTTGGCCTCTGGCGGACCACCACAAGGTGGGGCCTCTATCCCCAGCTCCTGGAGGATGGCCGGAATAAGGGGCAATAGTTCCCTCCCTGTGGAACAGTCGGACTACCTTGGGGTCATCCCCTTCCATGGTCTGTACTCCCTTTCCCGTGCTGGGCTGGGCGGAGCCATCCGCCGCCGCCTCCCTCGGCCCCCGTCAGGGGCTCTTTGGAAACATCATGTAACCTCCACGGGGGAAATCTTCCGAATTCCGATTCCTGCGGCATGCCCCGAGGGGCCCGATTCCCCCTTGAGGGCTCCTGGACGCCCTTCCGCAGCCCTCGTCCGTGGAGTAAGCTTGTGGGGACCCTCTGTAGGGATCCCCGCCTCGGCTGCGCTTGCTACGCTAGTACCAAGTACCTGCGTAGCAATAGCGCAAAGTCCCTGCGAGAAAGAACCTGACCCAGAAGAATCGGCCCGGAAACCTCCCCGGACCGAAGCCCCTCTGAGGAGCCCCTCCCGCCGCGCCCCGCAGCGGGGAAAAAACGCGGGAGGCAAGGCCGAATCCCCCGGCGCAATCCGCGCTATTTCTCTTTCTGTGCCAAAATTGCTGCCACTCTCCCGCGGGAACCGGTCCTGAGGCCTACCTATGGCGCCTCCAACCCGCGGCAATCGAACGCGCGGACTCCGGAGCGAGACCCCCGAGGGGTCCCGGACGGCCCTTCCTCCGCCCGGGACGCCGGAAGAACAAAAACCGTCACGAGGTAGGCGCGCGCGCAGCGCCGAGCCGCAGGCCCCGGCATGGGGAGCCGCGCGGGCCGCCGCGAACGCGGGAGAAGACCAAGACGCGCTTCAGAAATAGAAATTAATTAATTAATTCGGCGCCCTCCCCCCCCTGCAAGCGGCACCCCCTCGAACGGAGCGGCGAGCGGCGACGCAAGGAAAACGGAGAGCCGGCCCGAACACAAAACAAAAGCAAAAAAAACTTTTTTTTTTTTTTTTTTTTTTTACTGACGCTTGTCGCTGTCCCGGGTCCTGGAGCCCTGTACCTGCAGGGGTGAGTGAACCGGGCTCCCCGGTGTCACCCCTGACGCTGCTACTTGTGGAGCCGGGTCCTCGACCCTAGCAGCGGCCTCGACCAGGGGGGGGTAGTCCCCTCAGGACCTCTCAACCCCCCTGGGAGGCAGGGCAGCCGGGATCTGACTCTTCAATCAAAAAGAACAAACCCCAATTTGGCAAAAAAAAACCACTAACTAGGCTCAAGAACTGATCACAAAAGAAAAACCCTAACCCTGACTAACTACCAGAATCAGGGCAGGCAGGGCTGTGACCGGACCTGCACCATCTACTGGAGACAGAGTAAGACTGAGGGGCTGTGACTGGCACAGGGGCATATATGGCTCCGCCCACAAGTTTTGCTCTGTCTCCATCTACTGGTGCGGAGTCACAACCCAGGTGTCCTGGACTGATCCTGGTACGTACAGGGAACTCCCGGTTTGTTTTTATCGAATGAAACAAAGAGTTGGGTGGATTTCCTATGGACTGCAGTGCAGTCTAGGTAAAATGCAAGTGCACGTTTACAGTCCAAGGTGTGTAAAACCATCTCGCCTTGGTGAGAGTGACGCCTTGGGAAAAAAGTGGGCAAGACTAAAAAACTGATTTGAGGGAAAGTCAGTAACCACCTTGGAAAGGAATTTTGGGCGAGTACGGAGGACTCTGTATAGGGTGAGTATGTGACAAGTGCTTGTAACTCACTAACCCTTCGAGCAGATGTAATGGTTACTAGGAAGAGAACTTTCCATGTAAGAAATTTAACATCGTAAGAGTGCAAAGGCTCAAACAGGGAGCACATGAGCCTTGTAAGTACTACATTTAGGTCCCATTCAGTGACTGGTGGCCATAGAGGGGGCTTGAGTTGTAGTAGGCCCCTCATAAACCTACACACAAGGGGTTGCGCTGTTGCTGGAGCATCCCCAACTCCTTTGTGGTTCGCTGAGATGGCGCTCAGGTGTATCTTCACCAAAGAGGTCTGGAGAGCAGAGTCTAAAAGGTGCCAGAAATAGTCTAATAGAGATGGAGTGGGGCAGGAAAAAGGGTCGATACCTTTTTGCGTGCACCATATGGTAAATCTATTCCACTTAGAACAATAGGAGTTTCGTGTGGAAGATTTTCGTGAGGCTACAAGCACTTGAGAGACATCACTTGAAAGGTTGAGCGATTGCAGGATCAACATCCAGGCTGTGAGGGATAGGGTCTGAAGGTTTGGATGGCGTAACATGCCTTGGTTCTGAGTTATGAGAGTGGGCGCTGTGCCCAGGCGAATGGGTTCTCTGATCGAGAGGTCGAGAAGCATGGGAAACTACACTTGAAGAGGCAGGTACGGGGCTATGAGTATCATTGACCCTTTGTCTTGTTATAGCTTCACGAGAGTTTTGGCTATAAGTGGTATCGGGGGTTACGCATATAGGAGGTCTGTGTTCCAGGGGCAAGAGAAGGTGTCCATGGTTAACTTGTTTTGTTGCCTGTGCAGGGAGCAGAATCTGTCCACTTTGTGATTCAGTTCGGATGCAAAGAGGTCTATTGTTGGTTGACCCCAGCGTTGGAAGATTCTGGTTGTTATCACAGGATCCAGAGACCACTCGTAGGGATGGAACTATCGACTGAGGCGATCTGCTAGTACGTTCTGTCTGCCTGCTAGATAAGTGGCCGGTAGATGCATGGAGTGTGCAAGGGCCCAGGACCAGATCTGCATAGCTTCTTGGCAGAGGAGATAAGAGCCTGTGCCTCCCTGCTTGTTCAAGTACCACATTGCAACTGTTTTGTCTGTTTGTAAGAGAACAGTCTTGTGTGAGAGGCAGTTCTTGAAGGCAGACAGAGCACAACGTTTAGCCCGAAGCTCTAGGAAGTTGATCTGAAATGTTGCTTCGAGCTGTGTCCAAGTACCTTGAGTTTGAAGATTGTTCACATGAGCTCCCCAACCCAAAAGTCAGATGTATCTGTAGTTAAGGTCACTTGTGGAATTGGTTGCTGGAAGGGTAGACCTGTCAGCAAGTTGGCTTTGTTTGTCCACCAGAGAAGAGATAGACATAGCTGGTGGGTTACATGAATCTAGGATGAAAGCGGCTGAGTGGCTTGGAGCCATTGAGATTTCAAAGCCCATTGAATTATTCTCATGGCCAGTCTGGCCATAGGAGAGACGTGGACCCTGGAAGCCATGGGGCCCAGCAACATTAGGAACTGAAGGGCTGAGGCTGTTTCTTTTGTGCGCAGAGAAGAAGCTAGCTTGGAGAGTGTCTCTGCGCGGTCGTTGGGCAGGAAGGCCTTTGCAACTGTGGTGTCCAAATCTGCTCCGATGAAAGTAAGGAGGTGAGATGGAGTCAGGTGGGATTTTTGGTAGTTGATGAGAAATCTCAACGAGTGTAGTAGATTGATAGTGATCTTTCGAGCTCCTTGCCTGGATTGGCTTTTGATTAGTCAGTCATCGAGGTAAGGAAAAACGTATATGCCGCTCTTGCGTAGATGGGCCGTAGCCACTGCTAGGCATTTTGTAAATATATGGGGTGCCGAGGCAAGTCCGAAAGGCAGAACCCGGTACTGAAAACGTTGATGTCCCACAATGAAACGCAGGTACTTGCGGTGCTGTGGGGATTTTGGAATGTGAGCATAAGCATCTTGAAGATCCAGAGAACAGAGCCAATCTTCTTTTTGCAGAAGGGGGAGCATGGTGCTCAGGGACACCATCCTGAATTTTTACACAGTATTCAAGGTGCGGTCTCACCATGGAGTGATACAGAGGCATGACATTTTCCGTTTTATTCACCATTCCCTTTCTAATAATTCCCAACATTCTGTTTGCTTTTTTGACTGCCGCAGCACATTGAACAGACAATTTCAATGTGTTATCCACTATGACGCCTAGATCTCTTTCTTGGGTAGTAGCACCTAATATGGAACCTAACATTGTGTAACTATAGCATGGGTTATTTTTCCCTATATGCATCACCTTGCACTTGTCCACATTAAATTTCATCTGCCATTTTGATGCCCAATTTTCCAGCCTCACAAGGTCTTCCTGCAATTTATCACAATCTGCTTGTGATTTAACTACTCTGAACAATTTTGTATCATCTGCAAATTTGATTACCTCACATGTCGTATTTCTTTCCAGATCATTTATAAATATATTGAAAAGTAAGGGTCCAAATACAGATTCCTGAGGCACTCCACTGTCCACACCCTTCCACTGAGAAAATTGTCCATTTAATCCTACTCTCTGTTTTCCTGTCTTTTAGCCAGTTTGTAATCCACAAAAGGACATCGCCACCTATCCCATGACTTTTTATTTTTCCTAGAAGCCTCTCATGAGGAACTTTGTCAAATGCCTTCTGAAAATCCAAGTACACTACATCTACAGGTTCACCTTTATCCACATGTTTATTAACTCCTTCAAAAAAGTGAAGCAGATTTGTGAGGCAAGACTTGCCTTGGGTAAAGCCATGCTGACTTTGTTCCATTAAACCATGTCTTTCTATATGTTCTGTGATTTTGATGTTTAGAATACTTTCCACTATTTTTCCTGGCACTGAAGTCAGACTAACTGGTCTGTAGTTTCCTGGATTGCCCCAGGAGCCCTTTTTAAATATGGGGGTTACATTAGCTATCCTCCAGTCTTCAGGTACAATGGTTGATTTTAATGATAGGTTACAAACTTTTTACTAATAGGTCTGAAATTTCATTTTTTAGTTCCTTCAGAACTCTGGGGTGTATACCATCCGGTCCAGGTGATTTACTACTCTTCAGTTTGTCAATCAGGTCAACCACATCTTCTAGGTTCACCGTGATTTGGTTCAGTCCATCTGAATCATTACCCATGAAAACCTTCTCCAGTACGGGTACCTCCCCAACATCCTCTTCAGTAAACACCAAAGAAAAGAAATCATTAATCTTTCCGTGATGGCCTTATCTTCTCTAAGTGCCCCTTTAACCCCTCAATCATCTAATGGTCCAACTGATTCCCTCACAGGCTTTCTGCTTTGGATATATTTAAAGAAGTTTTTACTGTGAATTTTTGCCTCTACGGCCAACTTCTTTTCAAATTCTCTCTTAGCCTGTCTTATCAATGACCTTACATTTAACTTGGCAACGTTTATGCATTATCCTATTTTCTTCTGTTGGATCCTTCTTCCAATTTTTGAATGAAGATCTTTTGGCTAAAATAGCTTCTTTCACCTCCCCTTTTAACCATGCCGGTAATCGTTTTGCCTTCTTTCCACCTTTCTTAATGTGTGGAATACATCTGGATTGTGCTTCTAGGATGGTTTTTTTTTTTTTTTAACAATGACCACGCCTCTTGCACACGTTTTACTTTTATAGCTGCTCCTTTCAGTTTTTTTTCTAACTTTTTCTCATTTTATCAAAGTTTCCCTTTTGAAAGTTTAGCACGAGAGCCGTGGATTTGCTTACTGTCCCCCTTCCAGTCATTAAATCAAATTTGATCATATTATGATCACTATTGCCAAGCGGCCCCACCACTGTTATCTCTCTCACCAAATCCTGTTTTCCACTGAGAATTAGATCTAAAATTGCTCCCTCTCTCGTCAGATCCTGAAGCAATTGCTCCATAAAGCTATCATTTATTCCATCCAGGAACTTTATCTCTCTAGAATGTCCCGATGATACATTTACCCAGTCAATATTGGGGTAATTGAAGTCTCCCATTATTACCGCACTACCAATTTGGTTAGCTTCCCTAATTTCTCTTAGCATTTCATTGTCAGTCTCACCATCTTGACCAGGTGGACGGTAGTATACTCCTATCACTATAGTCTTCCCCGACACACAAGGGATTTCTACCCATAAAGATTCCATTGTGCATTTAGTCTCGTGCAGGATGTTTATCCTGTTGGACTCTATGCCATCCCAGACATAAAGCACCACATCGCCTCCCTGGTGCTCCTCTCTGTCATTGCGATATCATTTGTACCCCGGTATAGCACTGTCCCATTGGTTGTCCTCCTTCCACCATGTCTCTGAGATGCCAGTTAAGTCTATGTCATCATTCACTGCTATACATTCTAATTCTCCTATCTTACTTCTTAGACTTCTGGCATTAGCATACAAACATTTCAATGTTTGTTTTTTGTTTGTATTTTCATTCTGCTTTTTAATCGACAGGGATAAGTTAGAATTTTTTAGCTCAGGTGAGTTTTTAGTTACAGGCTACTCCTGAAGCCAGCGGAGGCCTGCACGCTGAGCGAAGGAACTACAAATGGCCACCCGGAACCCCCAGGGCGGTCACCTCGAAAACTCTCTTAAGATAAACTTCCAGCTTCGATCTTGAAGATCTCGCAAGGCTGCACCACCCGTTACTGGAATGGTAGTTCTTTTAGTCACCGCTGAGACTGCAGAATCTACTTTGGGAACCTTAAGAAGCTCCAGAAAATCATCCAGGAGAGGATATAGCTTATCCATGGCTTTGCCGACCTTGAGGGAGGTCACTGGAGAATCCCATTCCCTGGATAACAGTTGAAGGAACATAGGATGGGAAGGAAAGGACCTACACGGCGGATGTAGACCAGCCAGAAGGGGGGGCCCCCTTTCTTCGCTGGTGGATTAGGCTCAGGCGGGTCCTGAGGGGCCCCTCAATGTCCAATTCCTGTAGGATATGTGGAATGAGGGGGTCCAGTTCATCCCTCTGGAAGATCCGCAGGACTCTAGGATCATCCCCTTCCAATTGAGCCGTAGTTGAAGGTTCATCCGGATCCGGGTCCTGCTGAGGAACAGACCCCCCCGCAGAGGGGTGTACCAAACGGACCCTCGGAGCGCTTGAGGTGGTCGGAGGTACCCCTGGTCCCGGGACCGCTGACTCTTGGGCACTCCCCATGGTCTGGGCATTTCCCAAGACCTCAGTGGTATCAGCCATTCTGGGTACCTTAGGAAAAGGAAGTCCCGCCAAAAATTCCTGGTGCTGGCCCATTCTGGCCAGGTAAACATTGTTAAGGAGAACAAAATCCGTGGAAAACGGATGTGGCCCCGATGGAGGAAGAGTGGGAAGATCCCCTGAAGGAGGAAAAGGCTCCAGAGGTGGAACGGGTGTCAAAACTGGCGGCCGAGATGAAAAAGGAGCGTCCTGCTCTTCTCCTGTTAGCGCCGGAGCAGCAGAGTCTGGAGACAAAATGGTCGCCGTTCCCGCAGTCAGCGGGATCGGGGCCGGCCCCTGAGCATCGAAGTGCGCCAGAAGACGAGAACCAGAGCGGTCCGGCGGTTGAGAGGGTCCCTCCCCACCAGGGAGGCAAGCTGTGCAAATCCCCTCGCGGGAGAGCCTCGACCCAGGCTCTCTCCACAAGTGCAGCACCTGGACGAACGAGGCATGGGGAACCCCGACGGAGCCGCGAGGGAACCAGCTGTTCTTAACGCGAGAAACAGGCAAGGTTTAAAGCTGCGGGAAGCGGGAAAAACCTCCGCTTCAGCCTGTTCTTCCTCACGCTCACCAGGTTCGTGGCTGTAAGAAGCGGGTAATAGCCTCCGCTTCAGTCCTGCTCTCTCTCTATCCCTCAGTGACCCACAGATAGAGGCACAGAGGAATAACGCTTCTCTGTGCCGGCTGCCCCGAGGAAAACGGCATCTCAGGAGCAGAGGGTCGGATAGCAGCCACAGGGGAAGAGGTCGGCACCACCAACTTGCACCCCGGAGAGAGGAAGAGAGGAAATAACCTGTCAAAAGGAAATCAAAACAAACTTACCCCGACAACAGAGATGGGAGGTGTGGGGAGAGCTGCAAATAGTACTGCCTGCAAGCTATAGAGCGCTCCCACTAAAACAGGAGCGGAGGCTACAGGAAAGCTCTCCAAATAATTCCCTCAGAATTCAAAATTCAAAGATTTTTTTTTTTTTTTAAATTAGACTTGATCCATCCAAAAGAAAGGAAAGCTGAGGAAAATAGAGAATATTCCTAAAATAGCTTTCTAGTCATCTCAGTGGGGAACGAAAGCCACCACTGTCATCTGCTGGAGTCAAGAGAATACTGAGGATTAGTAGAGGGTGCACTACCTTATAAGGAAGCATCCTTCAAAGTTCTTTTTGACTCCATCTGCTGGAAGGGGGAGACAACCCACTGCCTGGACTGATCCTGGTACGTACAGGGAAATGATAAATACTAGCAGTAGTAGAAAAATTACTTGCAGCAACCTAAAGCAAGTAGCAAAGATGTGCAGAGATTTGAGGTAAATAAGGCAAACATCCATAACAAAACCACAGATTGCTAGCAGTTCAACAGCCAGAATTGTGCATCAGGACTTGTTGCACCGATTTATATAGTCTGGTAATTTAGCCTCTAGAACTCAGAGTATGTAGAGCATACACAGACACACCTTGGCGTAAGAGCAGCTCGTCCCGTAGAAGACAGATGAAATAAACACAGCCGGGTTGGGTATAGTGGGGCCGTGGAATCATGGGAACCTCCTAAAAGAGAAGGACATTATACAGTCAGTCAGGACTACAGGAGAGAGATCTTCATGGAATGCAGCAAGTGACAGCAGGAAGGAGTAAGCCATATACGTTTCATGGAAGCCCTTAGAGGTACATATTCAAAGCAGTTTGTCCAGTTAAGATGAAACTTAATTGGACAAATTGCCAGATTTGAATTTCCTGCTGCTTCAACCTTCACTGATTTTTCCATATAAGTTTTTAGCCGGATAAAAACTTACTCAAATAAAATTGGAGGCGTTCCTGGACAAGGCTAATCTATGTGGATAACTTGCTAGATAAAGTGATATTCAGCATTATCCAGGCATTATCTGGTCATGCCAGAGGGCAGTCCTAAAGTTATCAGGATAACTTGGAGTCTATCTGTGAATGTTCAGCATAACTGGCAGTCTTTTGCTGAATATACAAGTAAAGTTATCAAGGTAACCCGTTCACTGCTGAATACAGATCTCTTAATTATTACAATCAATTCAAAATCACAAAGGAGGGAATGAAGAAGATTGCCAAACGTCACCTGGGAACATGGGCACCAATTCTTTAAGGTTTCATTTTAAATAAGAAAACAATATCAAACTACAGTGTCAGCCATGATCACCTTTATCAGTAAAGGAAGTCCTACTAAGCTGGTGCTGCAAGCATGGGACTTTCCTGTTTTTGAAATCCAGTGTTGGGAATTCAATACAGTTTATAATAAAAGCCCTGTGTTTACAGCACAGGTTCACCTTTAGCATGCTTCTGAATTTCCTTCAGCTGCCTGGAGAGGATGAGGGGGCAGGGGTATAAAGGATAAACAAAAAGAGGCAGGAGTCCTCCCTTGCCAGCAGAAATCAGCTGGCAGAGATGAGAAGTCTTTGGAAGTGGAACAATACTTTATCACAAAGTTCGATTTAAGATGGGACAAGACATTTATTTAGTCCTGTTTGGGTACCACAGGGCAGAAAGAAAATCTTGTAGTAAGAATATTCTGAAAGCAGAGCCTGTAGTTTGGGGGGAAGTGGAGTAAAAGGCACCCTATCATTTAACTTGCTGCTACGTACACACCAATATCATCTTACACCAAAGACAATCAAAGTTTTACCCTGTCCACAGGTCGAGGGTCGCAGTGCTCACACAAATAGTGCTCCACATCTGAGGTCACACCCATGCAATCGCAATGCTGCCAGACCTGCAAATAAAAGGATATAGTAAGGGAGGAAAAGCTGCCTTCAAACCTTGCAGACTGAAACACACTAACTCATACAAAGGCATTTAGCACACAGACTCCACATCTGCAAGCTCAGATAGCAGAAAAGCAAGTGACCTCGCTGTTTGCCTCCACACTCCAAGCTACAGAACTTGCCAACCTGCTCACCCAGCCACAAGAGGCTTAAAAATAGACAATGGGGGTGGAAGGGGAGGGCTGCTGCTGCAAAGGCTTGCTGCTATTAGAGTGCTACTGATGGGGACTCCCTCTCTAGCTCTGGTACCTGCATCACACAGACAAAAAAAAAAAAAGACTGCAGACCATGCCAATGACAAGCAAATCCAGCAGCCTTTAGTAGCAGTACATCAGAACTGCTCTGACTGGCTGGGCCGGGGAAGAACCCCCTTCAGCATATCTGGTACGGCTGCTGCCGTTGTTTCACATGAAGGGTCATTGACTCTTGTCTACCTATGTTCTGAACCTCACCATTGGCTGAAAGGGATCACACTAACAGGTTCAGTCCCTGCTTGGCTAGAATTGTAAGTAGATAACATTGGTAGTTCCCACCCTGTACTGGTGCACTCCTCACCATGCACTTCTCGCACTGTATCATAAGTCCCTCGTCCTTGTAGAGACCACAGATACAGCGGATGACGTCGTCTTCTTTCTCGTGCCCATTCTCCTTTTCACAAAGAGAGGTCTCGCTGCTGTCTGCCTCGCTGGCTGTTTCGCCCACAATTTCATCGATTTGTGCTGAAGCTTCATGCCGAGCATTGTAGTAAGCCTTCCTCAGCCGACAAACATCCCGGCCAGTCTGAGACTTCCTGGCCATAGGTATTTCTGAATACAAAAGAAGAGAGAATTCTTGGTCCTAGAGAGCTCATGCCAGGGATCTTTCAGGGGATGGGCTATGTATGCCTGAAGAGCTCAAAACACTCCTGCACCAAAGGCTGATTCTGATAATCTTGACACATTTCTTATGAGAAAAAGTATGAAGAGTTACACAGCCCAGGAGGAACCATTGTTTCTTTATAGTGGTATTGCCTTGTATGTTCACGGTGGCAGCCACCCATCTTGTAGATGGCAGTTAGACCTCTTAACTAAAGACCTAACGGTGCTTAGTTAAATTCAATGTTTGGACTTGTCACCTTTTTGTTGGGCAGTGTGTGTGTGTGTGTGTGTGTGTGGGGGGGGGGGGGGGGGGGTGAATCACAACAGATGTAAAGGAAAATTGAAAATTGGTTCTTACCTGCTAATTTTCATTCCTGTAATACCACAGAACAGTTTCAGACAATGGGTTTTGCATCCCTACCAGCATATGAAGGCAGAGAACAAAAAACTTTGAGGCACTGCTACATTATCCGAAAGTGCCACCTGCAATCCCTCAGTATTGACCTGTACCCAAGTCAATGAGTAGACACCTATCCCCTCTCCAGGGCAAACAAGTAACTCAAGGTTGGAATCCCCTGAACTGGAGCCTCTCCTACTTCCAGAAAAACACTGATAACCACCTTAAGTTAAAATCTTTCAACTTATTAAAGTCTGCAAATTTCTGATATAAGCTTTCCAAAACTTCCAGGAAATTCAGTCCTTTTGGCAGCAAAGGGACAGGTCTCTGGACTGATCTGTGGTAATAAACATGAATGAAAATTAGCAGGTAAGAACCAATTTTCTTTCCTGTTCATACTCAGATTAGTCCAGATAAGTGGGATATACCCAAGTATCCCTAGACTGGGCGGGAACCTGAAAGACCTGCATGCAGAACACTCTCACCAAAGGTTGCATCTTCTTGCTCCCGAATATCCAATTGGTAATGCTTGGTGAAAGTATGAAGCGAGGACCACACTGCGGCTCTACAAATCTCCTGAGGAGACACCATCCAGACTGTGCCCTAGTAGAATGTGCTTGCAGACCTACCGGAATTTCACGACCCTTACAAATATAAGCGGAGCAAATGGTCTCCTTCAGCCAACAAGAGATTATAGCTTTAGAAGCTTTATCTCCTTTCTTTTCACCACCAACCACCACAAAAAGATGATCCGACTGCTGAAAATTGCTAGTGACTTTAAGATATCGCAACAGAGTCCGACGCACATCCAAAAGATGAAGCTCCCTATCCTGCGGTGACTCCCTAGACCACTCCGAAAAGGTCAGAAGTTCTACCATCTGATTCATATGAAAAGAAGAAACCACCTTTGGTAAAAAGGAGGGGGATCATTCACAACATCATCCTGTCGTTAGAAATACGCAAAAAAGGGTCCCTACAAGACAGAGCTTGAAGCTCCGAAATCCATCTGGCCGAACATATGGCTACTAGAAATACTGCCTTCAACGTTAGGTCCTTCAATGATGCTCCCTGTAAGGGATCAAACGGAGACTCACAGAGCACTTGCAGCACTAAGCTGAGGTTCCAATCTGGGCATAACTTCCGTACAAGAGGAAGCAAATGCTTGACTCCTTTCAGGAATTGAATAACATCAGGATGAGAGGTCAAATACCTCTCCTGCAACTTACCCCTAAGGCAACCCAAGGCTGAAACCTGTACGCGGAGTGAGCTATAGGCTAGCCCCTTTGACAACCCCTGCTGTAAGAAGGCCAAGATACGAGGAATGTCCACAGTTAGGGGGTCCAGCTGCTGCTGCAAACACCAAGACTCAAACACTTTCCAGACCCTGACGTACACAGAGAAGTAGAAGACCTTCTAGCCTAGAGCAATCTGGAAATTACAGGCTCAGAATATTCTTTTAGGCGCAACCTCCGCCTCTCAAAAGCCAAGCCGCGAGAGAAAGGCGATCCTCCCACTCCGAAAATATGGGGCCCTTGTCGAAGCAATCATGAGAGATGACCCAACCTGAGAGGCCAGTCTATCGCAAGATACATCAGATCTGTGAACCATGGATGCTGCGGCCACTCCAGCACCACCTTCCCTGGATGCATCTCTATGCGCCGCAAAGATTTGACCGACAAGTGGCCAAGGGGGAAACATGTATAGTAAGACTCCTGTCGACCATGGGCACACCCCGACTTCCTGTCTGCGACTGAAAAATCTTGCCGCCTTTGCATTGGCACGCATTGCCATGAGATCCAACTGGGGAACACCCCACTTGGCACAAATGTGATCCCAGACCTCAGAGGACAACTCCCATTCCCCCGGATCTAGCTGCTGCCTGCTGAGGAAATCCGCTTGCACACTGTCCACTCCCATGATGGGAGATGTCGCTATTCCCTCAAGGTGACATTCCACCCAAACAAACAACTGCTGAGCTTCCAGAGCCACAGCATTACTCTTCTCCCCTCCTTAATTATTGATGTACACCACAGTCATTGCATTTTCCGAGAAAATTCTCACCACCCAACCTTTGATCCAGGGCAGAAATGCCTCCATGACCCTGTGGACCGCCCTTGTCTCCAGGCAATTGATAGACCAAGATGTCTCCGCTGTTGACCAAAGACCTTGGGCAGATCTCCCCCAGCACACTGTCCCCAACCCCTTGAGACTGGTGTCTGTGGTCACTATCACCCAGTCCAGGGCCACCAGGTCCACTCCCTTTTCCAAGTTGTGGTGAGAGCTACCACAACAGACTGGACCTAGATTCTCCTTGAAGAAGTAAAGGCAGGTGATACTTCTCAGACAACGGATTGCACCTTGATAAGAGCGCCTTTTGCAAAGATACATGTGAGCAAAGGCCCATGGAACCAAGTCCAATGTGGAAGCCATGGAGCCCAGGACCCTGCAAATAATCCCAGACTTTGGGCACTGCCAGTTGTAGCAGGTGCGTCATTTGCACCTGCAACTGTCATCAATCTGTCTGAGGTCAGGAACACCCTGCCTCTCTGGGTACTGAATTGCACTCCCAGACAATCCAACAACTGGGTTGGAACCAGATGACTCTTCGCCAAATTTATCACCCAACTCAGCAAACTCAATCTGTCCATAACCCACTGGATGGATTGACCACAACGCCTCCTCTGTCTTTGCCCGAATGAGACAGTCATCCAGATATGAATGGAACAAAATCCCCTCTCGCCTCAAGCTACCATCACTACCACCATCACCTTTGTGAAGGTTCAGAGTGCCGTGGCCAAACCAAAGGGGAGAGCCTGGAACTGAAAATGCTGTCCCAGCACCATGAATCTGATGGTCCTTCCAATGGGAATAATGGAGGTAAAGCCTCTGTCAGGTCCAATGCCGCCAGGAAATCCCTCTACGGACTGCTGCTATAACTGTGCACAACATCTCCATACGAAAAACATGGGACCCATAAGGCTAAGTTCACCTTTTACAAATCTAGAATGGGGGCAGAAGGTGTACCCCTTTGGGGACCATGAAATAAATGGAGTACCTTCTCTGTCCCTGCTTGGACAGCGGGACTGGAACAATTGCATTTAAGCTTAGGTAACCTCTGCAAAGTCTTCCTCACTAATTCCTGCTTGCTTTGAGATGAGCAGTGGGAATCTAGAAAGGCCTCCTGATGGTGTGTGAAAATTCTAGTGCGTAGCCGTATCTTACCACCTCCAAGACCCACTGGTCCGAGGTAATCTTGGTCCCTTTCTCATAAAAGCAGGATAACCATTCCCCTACCGTTTCCATGGCGCAATGGACACCCCCTGACTTCATTGTGTTGACTTTCCTCCTCCAGTCCCTTGACCGGCGGAATCCCTGGAGGATCTGCGGGTACCCCAAAAGGGCTGCTGTCATCCCAAAGACTGCTTCGGTTCCGAAGCAGAGGAACTCTTGCCTGAACAGAACTGTCACATATCCTGAAGCCGGGAAGGGAAAACCTTCTTGCTGCTCTTTTTATCCTCAAGCAACCGATTCCCTTTGACTCCCCCAAAGTCTTCATCAACTGATCCAAATCCTCCCCGAACAGGAGCTTCCCTTTAAAGGGGAGATTACACAACTGGGACTTGGACCACATGTCAGCTGACCAATCGTGCAACCACAAAAGCCTGCGGGCCACCACCGCCGAGACCATGCTCCTGGCTGAAGTGCGCATCAAGTCATACAGCGCATCTGCCATATAAGCCACTCCAGCATCCAAACACGCAGACTGCATAGGACTGAGTTCACTGGCTGAAGCTTGTTCCTGTGCTTTCTGAACCAGCACAAACAGGCCCTCTGCATCATACTGCCACAGATCACCGCACGGAGGCTCAAGGCAGAAACCTAAAAAAATCTGCTTCAACTGTATCTTCAATTTGCATTCCTGCACATCCTTCAGAGCAGCTGAATCTGCTACTGGAATAGTTGTCTTCTTGGTAATGGCAGAAACTGCAGCATCCACTTTCAGAACCTTAGGAGATCCAGGGTCTCTTCCATCAATGGGTAAAGCTTCGCCATTGCCTTACTGAACTTCAAGCCTGCCTCTGGAAAGTCCCATTCTTGGTTTAACAGTTTTTGAATCTTCTTAGGCAGAAGAAAGGCACTAGAAGGACCTCGCAGCCCATCCAGGACCAGATTCACCCCTTCAATACCTGATTCTTCTTGAGTGACCTTAACCCTCCTAGCTTCTTCAAAACCTGGGGCATGAGGGGAAGCAGCTCTTCCTTATTAAACAAGCGGACAACCCTAGGGTCACCTCCCTCCTTCACAGGTATCTCATCTGGATCGGGGTCATCTTTATTAGCATCAGGATCAGCATCCGCATCCACATCCGGGTCCGCTCTATGAGGATTTGCAGAATCATCCTGCAGATCATCAGAGTTGTCCAAATCCCTGGGATTGCTCTTGGTTCCTGCAGCACAACAAAGGCCCAGGCACCTGAGTAGGTCCCCAGAGCCTCCTGAAGAGATCACCTTCGGCCTCTTGGAAGAGAGACATACTTACCGTTGTCTGGGTCACTTCCCCCCTGCCCCCTTCCTTGCCAGAAAGGCCTCATGCAGGAGCAGGACAAATTCCGGAGAGAACTCCTCCGGATCGTCGGAACCCTGACAGTGCATACTCCCATCTGACTCTCCACCCCTATCCTGTTCCACAGGAGGGGAATCCTTGGGCTCCCTGGAGGCCGAAGGCCTTTGACTGCCATCCTCTGCAAGCATGGCGGCACCATTCAATCCCCCCGGGACCGCTGCTGCGGCCCCCAAGGACCTGGAGGGCCCTCTTGTCGACAGCCGTTCCCATGGAGGTTCCTTCTTCCCCCGATGCGCAGCTGGTACAGAGGGAACGCACATTCAGCCTCCCAGACCAGAGACCACAGGTTTTACAAGCCGCCATGCGTGGCTTTGGTGCCATTGTTCACGTGGCAATAGCAGTGGCGCTACAAAGGAAAAATCTACCTGAGTGCACCGAACAGAAAAGACAGGTCACACATGTCGTTTGACTGCCGAGGTGTGCGGCTGCACAGGCCTCACCGGTGGGCGGCAAACCTTTTCCACACACCCGGCTCCCCTGGTGGTAGGAAAAAGTGGGCTCCTCTCTCTCTCCCTCCTCTCAGTGCCAACAGCACAGTGGTTATTTTAAATAATGCAAGTTTTAAACTAGATGACATTGCTAAGAAAGTCAATGAAGGTTTTGTTAAACTACGGATGTTGAGACAATTGAAACCACTAATTTCTTGGAGGAATTTTAGTTCCCTGTACGTACCAGGATCAGTCCAGACAGTGGGTTATCTCCCCCTTCCAGCAGATGGAGTCAGAGAGAACTTTGAAGGATGCTTCCTTATAAGGTAGTGCACCCTCTATTTATCCTCAGTATTCTCTTGACTCCAGCAGATGACAGTGGTGGCTTTCGTTCCCCACTGAGATGACTAGAAAGCTATTTTAGGAATTTTCTCTATTTTCCTCAGCTTTCCTTTCTTTTGGATGGATCAAGTCTAATTAAAAAAAAATAAATCTTTGAATTTTGAATTTTCTGAGGGAAATATTTGGAGAGCTTTCCTGTAGCCTCGCTCCTGTTTTAGTGGGAGCGCTCTATTGCTTGCAGCCAGTACTATTTGCAGCTCCCCCCACCCCTCCCATCTCTGTTGTCGGGGTAAGTTTGTTTTGATTTCCATTTGACAGGTTATTTCCTCTCTTCCTCTCTCCGGGGTGCAAGTCGGTGGTGCTGACCTCTCCCCCTGTGGCTGCTATCCGACCTGCTGCCCCTGAGACGCCGTTTTCCTCGGGGCAGCCGGCACAGAGGCGTTATTCCTCTGTGCCTCTATCTGTGGGTCGCTGAGGGATAGAGAAAGAGCAGGACTGAAGCGGAGGCTATTACCCGCTTCTTACAGCCACGAACCTGGTGAGCGTGAGGAAGAACAGGCTGAAGCGGAGGTTTTTCCCACTTCCCGCAGCTTTAAACCTTGCCTGTTTCTCGCGTTAAGAACAGCTGGTTCCCGCACGGCTCCGTCGGGGTTCCCCATGCCTCGTTCGTCCAGGTGCTGCGCTTGTGGAGAGAGCCTGGGTCGAAGCTCTCCCGTGAGGGGATTTGCACAGCTTGCTTCCCTGGTGGGGAGGGACCCTCTCAACTGCCGGGCCGCTCTGTTTCTCAGGGGCCGGCCCCGATCCCGCTGACCGCGGGAACGGTGGCCAATTTGTCTCCAGACTCGGCTGCTCTGGAGCTAACAGGAGAAGAGCAGGATGTTCCTTTTTCATCTCAGCCGCCGGTTTTGATACCCGTTCCACCTCTGGAGCCTTTTCCTCCGTCAGGGGATCTTCCCACTCTTCCTCCATCGGGGCCACCTCCGTTTTTCACGGATTTTGTTCTCTTGTTTCACAATGCTTACCTAGCCAGAATGGGCCAGCACCAGAAATTTTTGGCGGGACCTCCTCCTCCTAAGGTACCCAGAATGGCTGATTCCACTGAGGTCTTGGGAAATGCCCAGACCATGGGGAGTGCCCAAGAGTCAGCGGTCCCGGGACCAGGGGTACCTCCGACCACCTCATGCGCTTCGAGGGTCCATTTGGTACACCCCTCTGCGGGGGGGTCTGTTCCTCAGCAGGACCCGGATCCGGATGAACCTTCAACTACGGCTCAATTGGAAGGGGATGATCCTAGAGTCCTGCGGATCTTCCAGAGGAATGAGCTGGACCCCCTCAGTCCACATATGCTACAGGAATTGGACATTGAGGCCCCTCAGGACCCGCCTGAGCCTAATCCACCAGCGAAGAAAGGGGACTCTCATCTGGCTGGTCTACGTCCTTTCGTTCCCATTCCACGTTCCTTCAACTGTTATCCAGGGAATGGGATTCTCCGGAGACCTCCCTCAAGGTCGGCAGAGCCATAGATAAGCTATATCCTCTCCCAGATGATTTCCTGGAGCTTAAGGTTCCCAAAGTAGATTCTGCAGTCTCAGCGGTGACGAAAAAAAAAAAAAAGAAAACTACCATTCCAGTAACTGGTGGTGCAGCCTTGCAAGATCTTCAAGATTGAAAGCTGGAAGTTTATCTTAAGAGAGTTTTTGAGATGTCCGCCCTGGGGGTCCGGGCGGCCATTTGTAGTTCCTTCGCTCAGCATGCAGGCCTCCGCTGGCTTCAACAGCTCCTCAGCTCCCAGGAGTTGCCTCCTGAGGAAGCACTTCAGGCAGACAACCTGGAGGCCGTCATAGCATATGGAGCAGATGCTCTATATGACATTCTGAGAGTATTGGCCAGATCTATGGTTTCTGCAGTCTCGGCTAGACGCCTCCGCTGGCTTCGCAACTGGTCGGCGGATTCTTCTTCCAAGTCGCAGCTGGGATCCCTACCCTTCAAGGGCAAGCTACTATTTGGGGAGGATCTGGACCAGATTATCAAGTCCCTCGGAGAGAATAAGGTACACAAACTGCCAGAGGATCACCCTCGTTCTTCTAGGTCTTTTAATTCCACTAGAAGCAGATTCAGGAATCAACGTCGTTTCCGCTAGGCAAGGACTGCAGCTCCTCGTCAGCCGTCCTCTTGATCTCAATCCTGGACTCAGTCCTTTCGTGCCCCTTCTGTAGAAAAGAAAGAACCAACGAGACCAGGGCGGAGCGTGCTGAGACACCCGACTCTGCACAAACAGTCTCAAAGACCTTCCAAACGCGCACATAAGCTAGAGAAGTCGACTGCTTCCGAGCTCGCAGCAAAGTGGAGATAACCTCCTCCTTATAGCCCTTACGCCTCAGGCATCTCCGTTCAAAAGCCAGGCCGCTAGACAAAAGCGATCGGCCTGGTCGAAAAATATGGGCCCCTGCCGAAGTGGACGAGGAAGATGGCCTAGCCGGAGAGGTCTGTCAGTTGCCAGGTTGACAAGATCCGCGAACCAGGGTCTGCGAGGCCATTCGGGAGCTACCAGAACCACTGGCCCTTGGTGTAGTTCTATTCTCCGGAGATCTTTTCCCACCAGAGGCCACAGAGGGAACACGCACAGAAGGACGTCTGCGGGCCAAGGGAGAGCCAGAGCATCCACGCCCTCCGAGCCGTGCTCTCTCCAGCGGCTGAAGAACCGATTGGCCTTGGCATTGCAAAAGGTCGCCATGAGGTCCAGGTGAGGGGGACCCCACCTGTCGACGATCAGAACCATGGCTTCTTCTGAGAGTTCCCACTCTCCCGATCGAGAGATTGACGACTGAGGAAATCAACCTGAACATTCTCCTTGCCCGCTATGTGGGAGGCCGCCAGGCAATCCAGATGCCCTTCCGCCCAGTCGAAGAGACGGCTGGCTTCTAGGGCCACCAGGTGACTGCGAGTGCCCCCCTGACGGTTGATGTAAGCCACTGTGGAGTTGTCGGAAAGAACCCTCACCGCTTTGCCGCGTATCAGGGGAAGAAACTCCTTCAGAGCCAAACGCACCGCCCGGGACTCCAACCGATTGTTGTGCCAACGAGTCTGCACCGGCGACCAGATCCCCCCTGAGTGGACTGGGACAGGCAGACTACACCCCAGCCCGAGAGACTGGCGTCCATGGTTACTATCGTCCACTGTGGAGATTGAAGAGGCATTCCCCAGAGAAGATGAGGAAGCGAAAGCCACCACTGCAAGGCGGCGACGGTAGAGGCCGAAAGAGGGAGGACTATGTGAAACTGTTGCGACACCGGCTGCCAATGGGATAGCAAAGCTTTCTGTAATGGTCGAATATGAGCAAAAGCCCAGGGAACGAGGTCGATGGTGGAAGCCATGGAACCCAAAACCTGAAGGTAGTCCCAGGCCGTCGGAAGAGGCAGCGAGAGCAGATTCCGAACCTGGTCGATCAACTTGAGGGCCCCATTCGTCGAAGAACAGGAAGAGACGACCGCCCAGAAAGGGGACAGAGGAATGGGTCAACCGAACTTCATTGTGTGGCGGGCTTTGGGTTGGTGCGCTGAGACTGACCCTCGCAGAAGGAGCGACGCCCACGAAAGGGCTGAGACCAAGATTGAGACCGGGAAGAATAACCCCTAGAGGAGCCAGCTCGTCCGCAGGGCGTAAACCTCCTCTGTCCCCGGAAGCGAGGATGGGAGGGCGTAAAGGATCGAGATTGTTTCGGTCGTCCTCCGGTAGCTTATGAACCTTGTTTTCCCCCCAGGAATTAATAAGCTGCTCAAGCTCCTCTCCATAAAGTAACTTACCTTTGAAGGGCAACGTGCTCAGCCTTGCCTTGGAGGACGGGTCGACCGACCAATTGCGTAGCCAGAGGAGCCGTCGAGCGGAGACCGCCGAGTCCATCGCCTTCGCCTGGACGCGGAGGAGGTCGTAGAGCGTATCAGCCCCATATGCTATGACGCCTTCCATTTCCGCAAAAGCAGCAACTTGTGCATAGGGTGAAAAGGAAAAGCGCTTGCCGGAGCCCTGAGTCCTGCCAGGACCGGGTCCATATCCTTGGGAAGGAGGCCATAAAGGTATCCGCAGGGGGCCCCTCCAGCCCCAGTTCCTGGAGGACAAAGGGGATGAGGGGCTCCAACTCCTCCCTCTGAAACATGCGGAGAACCCTAGGATCATCCCCTCCAGGGGTGGGAGTGCGCTCGCTAAATCCGACGTGGGATCCGGATCAGGGATAACTGGGGTTAACAGGGGGTCAGGGATAGGGGCCACCCCTGGGACCATCCGCACCCTAACAGACCCTGGAGGTTCCGCGACAGGAAAAACGGGTAAGGGCGCGGAATTTTCGCTGGGGGGGGGGGGGGCGCGCCTGGGGAAGGGTCCTCCTCCTCCTCTTGCAAGCTAGCCAAATATGATTTATGCAACAGAAGAACAAAATCTGAAGAAAAACGAGCCTTGAATTTCCCGGGTGGTCCCTGACCACATCCTGGGGGACCTCGGGGCTCAAATCGGGGGGGAAATCTTGAAATTCTTGCTCCCCAGCCCCAGGCAGCTCCGAATTCGGAGCTGCCAAAATCCCCAAAATGGCCACCGTTCCCGGGGTTTGCCGACCCGGGAACAGCCTGGCCATGTGCTGGGGATTCCGTCCCCGGGCTAAATTTGCTTATCCTGCCGAGGAGGGGCCTTCCTCACCAGGCAGGCAGCCGAGCCGAGCCCCAGGCGCGACACGGGCTCCCCACATGCTAGGCAGGCTGCTGGCCGCGGCATCCTCAGCGAAGATGAGCCACGCGCTTAAGAAAAAAAAGCTAAAAATAGAACAATTGGCAGCTCTGCTGGCAGGAGCGGAGGCAGGGGAGTGAAGCCTGCATGCTCCTCTATGTCTGGCTGCCGGTTCGAACCCCAGGGAAAAGAAGAGAATGAGGTTTACGGTTTTTTTTGTTTTTTTTTAATTTTAAAAAATCCTACCAGAATCCCTAAGGAATAAGTATTTGCTTGATCCAACAAGAAGAGAAGAAAAAAGAAGGCTGACTAGCCCAAATCTGGAGACCGCAGGGTGAGCTGATCCACCTGCTGGAGACAGACAAATACTGAAGGGCTGCAGGGTAGGCTCTGTCCTCATATAGGATACCCTTTCAGTTTTGGTCTGTCTCCACCTGCTGGAAAGGAGGCTCAACCCTCGGTCTGGACTGATCCGGGTATGTACAGGGAACAGGGTTTTTGTTCTCTGCCTCTACCTGCTGGTAGGGATGCAAAACCTACTTGTCTGGACTGATCTGGGTGTGAACAGGAATGAGTTCTACATCTTCTCCTTCCAAATTGAGGCTGGGGTTGGAGAGTTGAATGTTTCTGCACTGGATCAGACAGGCCTAGAAGACACGACTGCACCAGGGTGGCCAAGGGTATTAAAAAGCTGTGTGTATGTGTGGCACTAACATCTGTGTGGACTTGAGGTTTCTCATTTCAAATCACCAAAAGTTCAACTGAGTTGTTCATTTTCACAATGAACATGAAAGAAGAAGGTATAATTGGTATTCAAAATGAATCCACCCTTCTGTAAAATACTTTGGTTGCAACCCTATAACAAATTATATACTGTTTTTTGAAGATGTGCACCCAGTAGATTAAAACACAAGAAACTTTTCCACTGTATTACGCACGCATCATTGACCATAAAGCTTATTGTGCTAAAATGCCATGCCACAACTTTCACCTGCACTCGTATTATACTGTAACACACTGTTGTGCAATAAGAGACTATAAAGGAAAATTAGTTTCTTACCTGATAATTTTCGTTCCTGTAGTACCACGGATCAGTCCAGACTCCTGGGTTTTGCCCCCCCTCTAGCAGATGGAGACAGAGCAGTTATCAAAACAAACTCCGCCTGTAAATAGGCTGGTGCCACCTACAGTCCGGCAGTATTACTCAATGTCAAAGCAGAATGGAAATCTCAAAACCATTATAACTATATACAGTAAAAGAAACAAACCGGTCCACTGAACCCTCCCAGGACCTGAACTTGAGAACCACTTGAGGACAAAAATTCAGAACTCTGCCAATCTGAAATAAGATAATATATAAGAACCGAGTGGACTCTCCCTTTCTCTCATGTCTGAGATGGGCGGGATTCTGGACTGATCCGTGGTACCACAGGAACGAAAATTATCAGGTAAGAAACTAATTTTCCTTTCCCTGTATGTACCCGGATCAGTCCAGACTCCTGGGATGTACCAGAGCTTCCTTAATTGGGATGGGATCTGGAGAGGCCCGCTTGAAGCACTCCCTTCTCCAAATCTTCTCACAACTGGAGCTTGAACATCCAGTCTGTAATGTCTTGCAAAAGTATGCAAGGATTTCCACGTAGCCGCCCTGCATATCTCCTGCGGTGTTACCATCTGACACTCTGCCCAAGACGCTGCTTGCGAACGAGTAGAGTGGGCACGCAGACCAGTAGGAAGGGATCTACCCTGAAGGAGATAGGCCGAACTAATAGCCTCTTTTAGCCAACGAGCTATAGTAGTTTTGGACGCTTGCTGTCCTCGTTTAGGACCACTCCACAGCACAAAGAGATGGTCAGACACACAAAACTAATTGGTAACCTCTTGGTAATGCAGCAAAGCTCTGCGAACGTCAAGCTTCCGCAAGTCACCAGCCAAAGGATCCAAACAGTCTAACTCCGTGAAGGCCGGCAGTTCAACCAATTGGTTGACATGAAGAGAGGAAACCACTTTTGGCAAGAAAGACGGAACAGTCCTTAAAGAAACTCCCGAATCCGAAATCCCCAAAAAGGGTTCCCTACATGAAAGTGTCTGGAGTTCCGACACCCTACGAGCTGATGTAATGGCCACCAGAAAAATCACCTTCAAGGTAAGAACTTTTAGATTTGATCTCTTCAAGGGCTCAAAAGGCGCCAAACAAAGAGCAGTGAGGACTAAATTCAGACTCCACGACAGATAGAGATGCCGAAGTGAAGGACGCAAGTGTTTTGCTCCCTTAAGAAAACGAACTACATCTGGATGTGCAGCTAACGCTACGCCCTGGACGGATCCACGCAAACAACCAAGCGCCGCCACTTGCACTCTGAGGGAACTACATGACAAACCGTTAGACCGGATTGTAGAAAACACAGAATATCTGACACCGAAGACCGGATAGGCATGACCTCTCGGTCCAGGCATCAAGTCTCAAACACTTTCCATACTCTAACATACGTGAGATTGGTAGAAGTCTTGCGTGATCGGAGGAGCTTGGCTACTACAGCCGGAGAACAGCCTTTGTGACTTAACCTCTGCCTTTCAAAAGCCATGCCGCTAGACAGAAGCGATCGACTTCTTCCAAACAAACAGGCCCTTGATGCAGCAGGTCCGGGAGAACTGGAAACCGCAGCGGGCCCTCCACGGCAAGACTGAGAAGGTCCGCAAACCAGGGACGTCTCGGCCATTCTGGAGCTACCAGGATGACCTCCGTTGGATGGATCTCTATCCACCTGAGCACTTGCCGATCAATGGCCAAGGCGGAAAGATGTACAGAAAAACCTCTGTGGGTCAAGGCAGCACTAGGGCATCTACCCCTTCTGCTCCTGTCTCTCTCCACCGAGCATAGAAACGTGGAGCTTTGGCATTCCGAAACATCACCATGAGATCCATGCTGGGCATGCCCCCATGCATTGCAAATGAGTTGAAAAACCGCGTCCATCAATTCCCATTCCCCGGGATCGAGTCGGTGACGACTTATAAAGTCTGCCTGCACGTTGTCCACGCCGGCGATGTGAGACGCTGCTATACTTACCAAGTTTTGTTCTGCCCAGCTGATCAATTGTTGAGCTTCCATCGCCACCGGTTGACTTCTGGTTCCACCTTGGCGATTGATGTACGCCACCATGGTCGCATTGTCTGAGAGAATTCTGACCGACTTGCCCTGGAGGAGGGGATGGAATGCTTGCAATGCCAACCATAATGCCCTGGTTTCCAGTCAATTGATCGACCAGAGAGATTAGATGGGAGACCAAAGTCCTTGTACTGATTTCCCTTGGCATACCACTCCCCAACCAGAGGAACTGGCATCGGTGGTGACCACTGTCCGGTCGGGCACTTCCAGGGGATCTCCTCGGACTAAATTGTCCTTCACCAACCACCAGTCGAGACTGGATCGCACTGCCTCCGTAAGCGGCAAAGGTAGATGAAAAAGCTCGGAGACTGGGTTCCATCGGGAAAGCAAGGCAGACTGTAAAGGCCTCATATGAGCAAAGGCCCAGGGTACAAGTTCTAATGTTGAAGTCATCGACCCAAGAACCTGTAAATAATCTCGGACTCTGGGTGGGTGCTTGAGCATTAAACCTCTTACTTGGACTTGCAGCTTGGAGATGCGTTCCGTGGTAAGAAAAACTGCCCTGCTGAGTGTCGAATAGAGCACCCAAATACTCCAACGACTGAATGGGCTCCAGTCGGCTCTTGGTGAAATTGACCACCCAGCCCAGCGATTGCAGGAGCTGAAGTACTCTCTGAATCGCCTCCTGGGCAAGCACTTTCGATTTTTCACGAATCAGCCAATCGTCCAAGGATGCACCAGCAACCTTTCCCTGTGGAGATGGGCTGCCACCACCACCATCACCTTGGTGAATGTCCTGGGCGCTGTGGCTAGACCGAAGGGCAGAGCCTGAAACTGAAAATGCTGATCCAGTACCGAAAACCGAAGAAACCTGGTCTGACCGAATGCCTATATGAAGATCTGCTTCCGTGAGGTCTAAGGATGCTAGAAACTCTCCCTTGCACACTGAGGCAATGACTGACCAGAGCATCTCCATGCGTAACCGTGGGACCCGGAGATATCTATCTACTTTTTTCAGATCCAGAATGAGCCGAAACGATCCCTCTTTTTTTGGCACTGTGAAGTAAATGGAGTATTGGCCTTTCCTTCTTGCCTCCAGAGGCACTGAGATGATGGCCCCTAGTTGCAGAAGTCATTGCAAAGCGTCCTGCACCGCTCTTTGCTTGGTTTCGTAACCGCAGGGAGAAATTAGAAATCTTATTCTCCCCCAGAGATTGGACCATATCTTCCAGGTCTTTACCGAAAAGCAGTTTGTCTTTGAAGGGCAAGGAGACATCCACTGACCAGTTTCTCAAAAGAGGAGCCTATGAGCTGAGACAGCTGAAACCATGGATCTGGCCGATGTGTTCAGTAGATCATGTAGTGCATCCACACTGCATGCCACCAAAGCTTCCAGATGACCTGCCTGGGCTGGCTTTTCATCCGATAACGCGGTGTTAGCTTGCAACTGCTGAATCCAGTGGAGACCCGCTCGTA
Source organism: Rhinatrema bivittatum (assembly GCF_901001135.1). NCBI lineage: Eukaryota > Metazoa > Chordata > Amphibia > Gymnophiona > Rhinatrematidae > Rhinatrema > Rhinatrema bivittatum. The sequence goes on from NC_042630.1 coordinate 28,386,689, forward strand.
TGGCGAAATTGCTGCAAATAGCCGCATGCACTCCCAGTGCTGAAACCTCAAAAGTCCTTTTAAGTTGCACCTCCAAATTCCTGTCTTGCAGGTCCTTGAGTGCTGTAGCTCCAGTAACCGGGATCGTGGTCTTCTTGGTAACAGCGTACACTGCCGCATCTACCTTGGGTACTCAAAGCAGCTCTAAAGCATCCTCTGGCAGAGGATATAGCTTGTCCATGGCTTTACACACTTTCAATCCCAGGTCTGGGGTATCCCATTCCCGGAAGAGCAAATCTGTAGCCGAGAAATGAAAAGGAAAGGAAGAAGCAGGGCCTCTCAGACCCAGCAACACCGGATCCATAGCACCCAGTTTAGATTTTTCAGGGGGACCTTCAATGCCCAGTTCAGCTAAAATAGAAGGAATATGGGGACCCAACTCCTCCTTTCTAAAGAGGCGCACCACCTTAGATCATCCCCTTCCGCAGCATGCGCCCCACGAATTGTGCCTTGGTGCTGTAAATTAGGGTCTACATCCACCCCCTTGGGGGCTTGGGCAGTAGGTCTAGGTCATCTGGATCATAATCCTGACCAGAAGTATCCGTAGTAATCTGGGGAACCCCTGACCGACGGGGACGCTTAGGCTGAGCAGGCTCCGTACCTCCCTTACAGGTAGACCTTTTCTTAGCAGAGGGCTTAGATCCTTGAGAAACGACCTTTTTTACCAGATTGCAGCTTCCCTAACTTCCTCTCCTTGTAAGCTTTATGAAGCAATAACACAAATTGTGACAAAAAAGAGGAAGAGGAGGAGTCAGAGGCCCCCCTCGAGGCTATCCTCCATTGCAGGGGAATTAGGCTGTAAAGGTTCCCTGTCCTTGGGAAACCTTGCTGGGGAGAAAGAGGAGGTAAAATCCTCTCCCCAGCGCTGCACTAGACACAACCCTGAATGACTGGAAAATGGTCCCTTGTTCCCATGCTGAACGGGAACTGATCAGCCTCAGAGTGAATTGCAGCAGATGTCCCAATCGGGACTGGGGCACACTTTGATTTAACTGGTTTTGCCATTTTAATATTTTTTTTGGCTCCTGACAGCCCCTCCCCCCGGGATGCAAGCCGAGCAAAGGCCCTCCCTGGAGAGCCACGCGCGGACCGACCCACACACATGGCAAATGGACGAACGCGGCATCGAGTCTTGACAGGAAAATAAAGACAAAACAAATTAAAGAAAATTCAATGAAAATTCACTGAATAAACAGCAAAACAAAAGGCAAATACCGCACTGCGACAGGGAGTGAAGGAGAGAGAGCCGGTGAGGGAGAAAAACGAAAGCAAAACTTTTTTTTAAAATTATAAAACTTGCCCGGCAGTGGTCCAAGTTGCCGATCCCTTTGGGTGGAATGAACCAGGCTCCCCGGTGTCGCACCCAAGCTGCTAAGTAGATAAGTAGGGCCCTTGACCCTGTGAAGCAGCTGCCTCAGACCAGTGGGGGATGGTTCTCTCAGAACCTAAGGACCACCTGGGAGGCTAACGACCACTGTGCTGCCACAAGCTCCTTTCTTTTATATTCTTTTTAAATAAAGCTGAAATAATCCAGAAACAAAAGACAAAAAAGTCCCCTAAACTAACTAAACACAAGATAATCAACTTAAGCACACAGCCCAGACTGTAGGTTTGGCACCTCTCCCATCTGCTGGACTGTAGGTGGCACCATTCTATTTATAGGCGGAGTTGTTTTGATAACTGCTCTGTCTCCATCTGCTAGAGGGGGGGCAAAACCCAGGAGTCTGGACTGATCTGGGTATGAACAGGGAATACAAGTTAATGCACATCCCCTACTACAGCAAAAAATCCACACATGGCATAATGCTCGGGTACATGCCACACTCATCCAGGCTGTACCTCAGCATTCCGGAAAACCTTCAGCATGTCTGCATCAAAAGCCTCCACCGTTTTATAGCAGCCTGTCAGAATCTGTTTCTCAATGGTGACCAGGTCCAAAGGGTCAGAGATCTTTTCATAGTAATCAGCATTTCTGGGACCACAGGAAAGATACAGGGAAGAGTTAATGCTCACATTCTGCAGAAGGAAGAAATCTCTAGCAGAATGAAAACTAGATAAGGGACTTACTTTTTCTTAGGTGGAAGGTTCAGAAGGGGAGCTGCGAGAGCCTGGCTGGAGGAATCTGAAAGAGAAATAGAAAGGCCAAAGATGAAGCTCAGACTAGGATTTACAGCAGCACAACAGCCTCTTACTCTCCAGTGGGGATTATTCTAGCGCTTATAAAAGTTACTATTTTGTTATATAAGATGAATGTTTTTAACCTTTTTTCAAGGAACACATGAATTCAAGCAGGGTATAAATAAAAAAGGCAAGCTGTAGCAACTGTTCAGCTCCTGTTTTTGCTCTAAATGTACTGCTTGAAACTTCAGTGCCTTGGAACAGTGTATGAACAACAGTCATTACAAATAAAAATGAATACTGAACGTAAGTACAAAATCTGCAGAAGCAATTTCTCATCAGCATTACCTCCAGCATTTATTAGAACATAAGAAATTGCCATGCTGGGTCAGACCAAGGGTCCATCAAGCCCAGCATCCTGTTTCCAACAGAGGCCAAACCAGGCCACAAAAACCTGGCAATTACCCAAACACTAAAAAGATCCCATGCTACTGATGCAATTATTAGCAGTGGCTATTCCCTAAGTCAACTTGATTAATAGCCATTAATGGACTCCTTCTCCAAGAACTTATCCAAACCTTTTTTGAACCCAGCTACACTAACTGCACTATCCACATCCTCTGGCAACAAATTCCAGAGCTTTATTGTGCGTTGAGTGAAAAATAATTTTCTCCGATTAGTCTTAAATGTGCTACTTGCTCACTTCATGAAATGCCCCCTAGTCCTTCTATTATTTGAAAGTGTAAATAACCGAGTCACATCTACTCGTTCAAGACCTTTCATGATCTTAAAGACCTCTATCATATCCCCCCTCAGCCATCTCTTCTCCAAGCTGAACAGCCCTAACCTCTTCAGCCTTTCCTCATAGGGGAGCTGTTCCATCCCCTTTATCATTTTGGTTGCCCTTCTCTGTACCTTCTCCATCGCAACTATATCTTTTTTGAGATGCGGCGACCAGAATTGTACACAGTATTCAAGGTGCGGTCTCACCATGGAGCAATATAGAGGCATTATTACATTGTCCATTTTATTAACCATTCCCTTCCTAATAATTCCTAACATTCTGTTTGCTTTTTTGACTGCTGCAGCACACTGAGCCAATGATTTTAAAGTATTATCCACTATGATGCCTAGATCTTTTTCCTGGGTGGTAGCTCCTAATATGGAATCTAACATTGTGTAACTACAGCAAGGGTTATTTTTCCCTATATGCAACACCTTGCACTTGTCCACATTAAATTTCATCTGCCATTTGGATGCCTAATCTTCCAGTCTTGCAAGGTCCTCCTGTAATGTATCACAGTCCACTTGTGATTTAACTACTCTGAATAATTTTTTATCATCCGCAAATTTAATAACCTCACTCGTCGTATTCCTTTCCAAATCATTTATATATATATTGAAAAGCACCGGTCCAAGTACAGATCCCTGAGGCACTCCACTGTGTGTTATGTGTGTTTCGGACAATGTTTGTGCATGTGTATTAGTGTGTGAGTAAAAGAAAACATCTGGAAGACAAAGAATAGACCCATATTGGCAAATTTCTTGGCTTGGAACACCAGGCCTGCATTTTCTCTATTCAGAATCCATTTACCTTTGTAGCAAACAATGCTATGGCAGATTTCCTTGAAAATTTGTGCAAGGCGTGCAGCTCGAGCCACCTCAATGTTCTCCTCTGCAGCTGCTAATCGACGTGTCCTCACTGACCGGGATGTCTGTAGTGCTGAAAACTGGGTCATGAAGACATCTGGAACAGGTAGAATGGTGAAAACTAAGTTTCTTCCTTGTAACAAGTGCTTACCATGGACAACAAGATGGATACTATTTTGATTATGTACAAAATTAGTAAATTAGAATAATAAAAAATGTTGAAGTTGCCATACTGGGTCAAGACTGAGGTTCCATCAAGCCCTGCAACCTGTTTCCAACAGTGGCCAATCCAGGATACAAGTACCTGGCAAGTACCCAAACATTAAATAGATCCCACGCTACTAATGCTGGTAAGAAGCAACTAAGTCAACTTGACTAATAGCAGTTTATGGACTTCTCCTCTAGGAACTTGTCCAAACCTATTTTAAACCCCAATAAGCTAACTGCCTTAACCACAGCCTCTGGCAACAAATTTCAGAGCTTAATTGTGCATTGAATTAAAAAGAATTTACTTCTATTTGTTTTAATGTACTTCTTCCTAACTTCATGGTGTGCCCCTATTCCTTGTATTATCTGAAAGAGTAAAGAATTGATTTACATTAACCCATTCTAGACCTCTCATGATTTTATAGACCTCCATCATATCCCTCCCTCAGCCATTTCTTCTCCAAGATGAACAGCCCTAACCTCTTTAGCCGTTCCCCATAGGGGAGCCGTTCCATCTCCTTTATCATTTTGGTCAGCCTTCTAACTTCTTCAGTGTATCAATATCTTTTTTGAGATGTGGCAGCCAGACATGAACATAGTACTCAAAGTGTGGTCTCACCATGGAGCAATACAGAGGCATTATGATATTCTCCATTTTATTCACCATTCCCTTCCTAATAATTCCTAACATTGTTTGCTTTTTTAACCGCTGCAGCATACTGAGCGGGCAATTTCAATGTATTATCCACGATGTTAGAAATAGGATACTGAGCTTGAGAATCTGACCCAGTATGGCAAATCATATGTTCTTTGAACAGAGGAATAACCAGAAATAAGCTGTCAACAGATGAATAACTTTTTTGTGTTTAAAACCCCTTTTCAGTTTTTTCTTTTCTCTTTCCTTTTTTTTTTAAACATAAAACCTCAGAAATTATATTATGGGCCCTGGGCCCAACCTAGAGGACAGAGTGACCAAACCTACTGTCACACAAAAGTTGGTGTTCAAACAGTAATGAAACATAAATGTGTAAACTGAACTCCGCATCACAGTCATGCAAATCTCTTCAATGGGCCACCAATGTTACCATGACTATCAATATCAGCTTTGATATGTCCTTCTAGAGTTAGGGCTGTCTGGGCGTAACAAAAGGAAATGCAATCTGCCAGCCGATTAGAATTTATGTTTGATTACAGCAAATCCTGGGTATGCTGGAGATCATGGCAGCCCTTCTCTGGGCTTTAGGATTCTGCAGTTAGAACTCTACAAGAGTTCAGAGGCTGAAAGGGACTTCTACCAGCTAGGTTAGAACCACCTTGACATCCCATGACATAGCAGAAGGTTTCATTTGAAGCAAGTCCTGCATAAATCAGACAACTAAAGACTGTGGAGAGCTGGAGGTTCCCTTTTATAAGCTGGTAATAAGCACCAATTGCACTAAGGTGAACTCTAACAAAAGTGGTCTTGAGACCTGACTTTAAAGCAGAGCTTTCCAAAATGTGTGTCGCCTGCAGTGTGAAGGTGTGTCGTGCGAACGTAGCACATTAAAACAGTCAGCACCTCGGAAGCCGCTCCCCTCCAGCTTCACGCGCATGCGACGGCAACTCCAACGCAAACATAGTACACAGTGTTGCCAACCTTGCTTCTTTCCCGCGAGTTTAGGCTTTTTTTTCTAGCGATCTGCTTTTTTTTTTTTTCAGTTCGCGGGTTGCTTATTATTGGGTGATTTTTGCTGTCAAACGCAATTTTTTGGGCTTCGTGGGTGGGACTTGAGCCCAGCTGTCCCTGTCATTGGCTGCTGCTGCTGCCGAGGAGGCCTGGCCACGAGGAACATGTGGGCAAACAGGTACTGACTGCAAGCAACAGTGTCTGGTGATCATGTAAGATGTTATGCACCACGGCAGGCTTGAACCTGAAGGGAGTGAAGCACTTATCTGGCAACAATCAGAAAGAAGAGTGTGGGGGCCAGACATGTGCTGGGGGAGGGGAGAGAGATGAGTGTATGGGGGACAGACGTGCTTGGGGAGGAGAGAGATGAGTGTGTGGGGGACAGACGTGCTGGGGGGGAGAGAGATGAGTGTGTGTTACTCAAATTATAACATTAATCTTGGAATACTATATATTTTTAATATAAATGGAAGGTTTTCATGAGGTAGGTTGTGTCGTGAAACATTTTATTTATGTATATATTTAAGGAAACATACATAAATTGTCGAAATACGTTTCGTTCGTTTAACCTTTAACCTCTGGTTTGCTAGTAGACTGAATTACTGTGGTATGAAATTATGTTTGTCTAAAAAGTGTGTCACCAACATGAAAAGTTTGGAAAGCTCTGCTTTCAAGGATGTTAAAGGTACTCAAGCAGTTTTTCTATGGGGCAAGAGAAAGGGTCTAGGGTCCTGCCTTCTCACCAGATAGCAAACTTCCATTTAAAAACAGTGAACAGTGCAGCAACCTGGCCTTTCTAAACCTATGCCTTTGGTGTCAATACAGACTTTGGAATTTTTCCAAAGATGTTGAGGAATCTCAGTCTTTGCTGTTTGATAACCCTTGATGACATCTTAGGGTAAATGCCACAGCTAGGCAGGACTGTAATAGACAGGGCACCATTTGAAGTTGCCAGTTCTCATCCCTGACATGGTAATAAAAACAGTGCAGCAAAATCAAAAGGGGAAATTTTTGGATGCTGATTGAGAATGCCATAAGACTGTTTCACTGAAAGAATACTTGAAACTAAGTGCCTTCGACAAAAAAGAAAAGAAAGTGCCAAAAGATTACTACAGAGGCTAATGGTATTGGAGACAGAAAGGAAACAAAAACAAATACAAATAGATAAAACCGTATAAATTATTTAAATATGACTAAGAACAGGAAAATAATAAAATACATAAAAATAAAACAAAAAAATAAATAAAGGCACCCGTTTAAGACCCAACATGGCCATGTTTCGACAAGACAATCTGCATCAAGGTACACTGAATAATGCCTATAAGCATATGTAACATAGTGAAATTTAAACTTACCTATTAATTTCCTTTCCTTTAGTCCTGCCAGACCAGTCCAAACAAGTGGTTATATCCCTTCTGCCAACATCAGAGAAAAAAAGCTCAAAGCTTACTTCAATATCCTATAGGGGTCTGGTGCTGCCATCAGCTCTTCAGTATCTATCCTATGTCAAAGTTAAAACAACTGAAAGCAACTGTTTTGCTTTGCAAACCACCACCACCACAAAAACCTGATGCAGCCAAGAAACTTCACTCCATGGTCATTAATCCAGGAATTAGAAAATCCCTACACCAAGGTCATGATTTGGCCAACTATCTTCAGAATGGGCACCAATGTACTCTGCTAGTTTATTTTTAACTTTTCAAACTGAGAGCCCTTGATTGTTGTGCCTTCCCTAGGTGGGTTCTGGACTGGTTTAGCAAAACAAAAAGGAAAGTAAATTAACAGGTAAGTTTAAATTTCACCTTCCTTATCGTCCAAATAAGTGGGATATACCAAAGCTCCACCCAGACTGGGTGAGTGGAAGCCATAATAGCTCTCAGGACTCCTGCATCCAAGGCATAGCCTTTCACAGTCTGCACACCTACATTGAGGTCCTTAGAACAGGGATGCAACAAGATGTAGGCGCTGCCCTGCCATTATCCTCTGGAAAGACAAGTTCTGATTTTGCCCTCATCGAGTTGGCTTAACAGCCCTCTGGGACCTGCAAACTCTTGCTAGAGCAAGCAAAGCATGCTTCCCCTTGATGTCTCCTGAAATCAATATCTTAGAATCCACTGCACTTTAATAGGGCACATCAAAGACCTAGCCAAGAAAAATCTGGTGTATAAACATCTCAAAGGTGACCTACAACAGACTTGAGAATGGCCTTCCTTGTCCTGGCCTAATTGCTCTCCTTTCTCACCATTATAAGTGAAAAAAGCCAGATTCCGACAGAAGCGAAATTCTACTTTTAGAAGGGGGATAGTATTGGGCTCAGAGATAACTTTTCTGTTAAAATTACCAAAGGCTGGGGACTGATGACATCACCAGCCTAAATGGCCATGTGAGAGCTGCTTACAGCAGTGTCTTTGCTTTTCAATTCAACCTTGACGGTAACTGAAACATTGGTGATGACATCTCTAAAGAAAGCTGTTGACTTGAAAGTTTTCTTTCTCCAAACTCTGTGAGGAGCTGAGTGGCGCTGCTGGCGATTCGAGGCATGCAGGTATGCCTGACAAGCTCCAAGAGGAGATCATCAAGACGTCACAGCATTTGCAATCAGATTCTGACCTACCTTCATGCGCCAAGTTTCGCGAATGGTTCTGTGATCTCCGCAAAAACATTAGAACAAATAAAGCAGAACTGTTTGCAATGATGTCGGAGCTGCATGAGGAACTGTTAGAAAATGGACGCCGTACGGATGAGCACAGCTCGAATCTGGATGCCCACACATTTTAGCTTGATGATCTTCAACCACAGCTTTATGAGCTGAGAATTCGAATATTGTTGAAAAAAAATCGAAAACAAGTCTCGGTGCTGCAACCTCCGCTTTCGCGGTATTGCGGAAGGCCCTACACCTTTGCTGTCTGTAAGCCTTGATCTTACAATTTGGCGCTTTCCTGCAAGATTCTAAGGAGGTCTCGGTCTTTCTGGCCTTGAGGACATCACCACAGAAAGAGCCAATCGGTATTTGGGACAACGCGCCAGCGATCGTCCATGGGACATAATTGTTTTCATTCTTTCACAGTCAAAGACCAACTTTTCAATAGTGATAGGAAGAAGAAAACATGGCCCTGGAATTCTCATCAGGTCGCAGTTTATGTGGCTCTCTCAGTGGTCACTATGCAAAAACGCTCAGAGATGCAACATGTTACTTCACTTTCACAGGAGGAGAACTTTCGTTAGCGTTTACCGTACAGGGGGCTATATATAAAGTTAAAACCGTGAGTGAGGCAGAGGCTATTTTGACAGAGCTGGATTTTGGCTTCCAATGTTTCAACTTCCACTGCGTTGATTCTTCGAAATAGTCCCCGCTGGCAGCGGGCGGAGAAGGGAGGTCGCCAACTTCGATGACAACCGGGAGGTCTTACTGCTAAGCAGGATTCATTGACTTGAGCTAATCCATTTTCTGTTTTTGCTATGGGTAATGGTGCTAGCTCAGTACCTTTTCTCCTCTTTAGGGATTTGCTACGCTTAGCTACTCTGCTGTATCTTGTTTATGAAAGTTGTGATGCTATATTTGTGCTCTGTTTTTTTCTCTTGTTGGGGCTTGGGGGGGGGGAGGGGGTTCCCGGTTTCTGATGGCTCTCACTCACTTTTGTTGCTGCTCTGGGTTGGGCAGTCTCTTTCCTGGTAAAGTGGGGAGGAAGGGGGGGAACGGGGGTGGTGGGGGGGTGTAGAGTCCCATTTTGTGTATTTGGGATACCTGCTTTAGTGTTGCTATGATGACAGCTTTCAAAGTATTCTCTTTGAACGTGAAAGGGTTAAATTATTATAGGAAGAGGCAATTGTTGTATGCTGACCTAGTGGCCCATTGTTTTTATTCAAGAGACTCATTTGAAGAGGCGGCATGAATACGTAATGATCTCCTCCTTATAATCTAGGCATTTTTATGTGCCTGCTTCCCAGGGACATAAATATGCAATGTTGAGTATTCTTTTACCCTCTCAGCTTGTTTGTCTTATTAAACAGAGCCATGCTGACCCATTGGGTAGGTATATCCAGGTCACAATAGAAGTGGAGGGTGAAACTTTAACTTTGGTAAATGTTTATGTCCCCAATACTGAATAAGGCCCTTTTTTGAGGCGATTTCTGTAATTTTGGAGGGCAAATTACTTATTGGTGACGATTTTAATCTATCTCCAACACCTCAGATAGATAATTCTTCGAGGGGGGGGGGGGGGGTCAAACTTCAAAAGCTTCCCGCTCTACATTTAAACAGCTTACGCATAGATGGGGCTTAATGGATGCATGGAGACAGACATCCTACAGTGAGGAATTACACTTTTTTCTCTAAGGCCTATGCTGTTTATTCTCGCATTGATCACTTGTGGGCAGATAAACTCTTGTTGAATCAGGTGACCAACACAGGCATCAGGGTCATTTCATGGTCTGATCATGCCTTGGTTTGGGTGGATTTATCATTTGTGAATTTGGATGGGGGTCATCGCTTTTGGAGACTCTGATTCCTTGCTGACAGATGATGCTTTCTGTTCTCTCTTCTGGAATGATCAAAGAATATCTATGGCTTAATAATGTGGGAGATATGTCTCCAACTATTCTCTGGGGGTGTCTCAAAGCAGTTTTGAAGGGGCGATTCCTCTCCCAGGTGTCCTTTCAGAAAAAGGAAAGGATGCGGCAGCGAAATTTGTTACTCCCTGGGACTGAACTAGAGCATTTACATATCTTAAGCGCCCTCTCTACCTTCATATTTTGGCACTTAGAGAAGAACTGCGTGCTCTAGATGCAGGTCTCATAGCATACCAGTTAAATTTGGTCAAGCAATTGCAATTTTGAATGGGGTGATAAGGCTGGGAAACTTCTTGCCCACAAACTGAAAGCCAGGGAATTTATGCAGCAAATTACAAAGGTGAAAGATCTGAGGAGCCAATTGTTAACCACATCAGGAGACATTAGAGGCATGTTTTCCCAGTTTTATATAGTGATTTATATAGTGTGACGCTGGTATTTCCCATCGCTGAGATTGAAGCTTTTCTTCAGAGTGTAGATTTGTCTAGTCACTCTATTGAGCAACAGACTTCGTTGATTGGGGAGAATCAAACAATAGAGGTCCTGCAAGTTATTTGGGATCTTAAAGTCAATAAATCTCCGGGTTTGAATGGCTTCTCTCCTAAATTTTATAAACTCTTTGCCCCTTATATTGTTGTTCCTCTGAAGAATGTGTTTAATGCTCTATGGCATGGGGACTCGCTTTCAAAGGGCTCTAACTTGGCAGGAACTACCATCCTAGCCAAACTGGGGAGGGATCCTTTATTATGCGGTTCATACAGGCCAATCTCCCTTTTAAATGTCAATCTTAAAATTTTAGCTAAAGATGTGAACCAAGCAGGCTTTATTCCACATCGCATGTCAGTGGACAATGTCTGTAAAATTATTGATATTTTATGGCATACTTCCAGAGATAAGATTCAGACTGTATCCATCGATGTTGAGAAAGCATTAGAAATGGTCCACTGGGAGTTTTTGTTTAAAGTATTAGAAAAAAAATGCAAGTCGGCCACCATTTTATAGGTTGGATTCAATAAGTTATTTGAGCACCCCCAAGCCTGTCTAAAGGTAAATGGTGGGTACTCCAATTCTTTTCCTGTCAATAGGGGCTCAAGACAGGGTTGCTCCCTATCGCCTTTGTTGTTTGCCTTATTTCTTGAATCGCTGGCGATAAGGATTAGTGAGAATGAAGCCATCCCAAAGATTCAGATTGGTGAAGGGATGTATAAACTTTCAATGTTTGCCAATGACATTATATTTACACTTTCCCAACCTCAGGAGTCCCTTAGGGAAATTATGATCGAACTGTTGAGGCTCAGCAGAGTCTCTGGGTTTAAAATCAATTTTGAGAAGTCAGAGGTTCTGAACAGTTCAGTCCCTGGGTCTGATTTACCAGCTCTGCGTAGGCCCTTTCCTTTCAAATGGGCTGCCAATCATCTCAAATATTTAGGGATATATCTAGGTCAGAATCTAAATGATCTTTTCACAATTAACTATGTTCCTCTGGCCCATGCTGTATATAAAGATTTGGAGCATTGGGAATGGCTTGGGCTATCATTGCTTGGGCTGTTGGCCACTATAAAAATGAATATTATCCCCAGATTTATTTCAAATTTTGCCCATATCAATATCCACCAAAATGTTGAAACAGTGGACTGATACTGAGGGCTGGAGATGCTTCCAATAAGCACCCTTAGCTGGCTTCTGAATTTTGGTCCTTACACTTCCAGGACTATGCCAAATGAAAGGTAATCACTTAGAAAGTAAAACTGTAGAAAAGGTTGAGATGGCAGTGCGCACTGCTCTTTGGAGGAACTCCAGGGAAGCACAGCTGTAAACAATATAGCTCCATCTTGAATTAGCTGGCATCAAGTTTTGGCTGATTTGGAAAGCAAACAAACAAATGTCTTTGGTTGTCTTAGCTTTGACACAGGATACTGAAGGCAGTCCCAGACCACTATATGGGGAGTGACGTCAGCTTTGTAGTTGTCTCTAGTTGTGTTGGAATCTCCATGCTCTGTCTGCACTATGTATGAACACAGTGGAGCAATGATTCTTTTGACCACAGCAATAAGGTTTCACCCTTTTTCTGTACCCAATTATACCCTCACCTACTCACCAGAGGTGTGCCTGACATAACCCACTTGTTTGGACTTCTCTGGCATGGACGATAAGAAAATGAATTTGTTAAAAAATATTTATTTTTATAAAATCACAGGCAGAAATAGTTTATAAATCAGCAACAAATCTTAAACTAAAAATACATAATATATAAAGGAGGGTGAATATTAAATTAATAGGATTGATTAAAAATATATTAATGAATACATTAAAAAATGCAAAACCACAATATATCTACACACACATACATATACCCCCAGTGGAAAGGAGATGTAAAACTGTCTACTTGAACCAATGAGATCAAAGTTAAAAAAAATAAATAAAAAACAGCAAAGGGTATATATTTATTATAATACTATAAATATATAAATAATAAAATTAATAAATAAAATATATACAGATAATAAATCATAATAGATAAATCATAATAGAAAATATACATACCGTATTGTACATGCTTTTGAGTTTGCCAACAAGAATCCAATGCCTTATTCTTTGACTGTGGGGCCCCACATCTGTGGTGACCATATATCACTTCCAATTTAAAAAAAAAAAAAAAATATATATATATAAGGAAAAATATATATTTTTTATTATGTTATATTATATATATTTTTTCTAATATATATTTATTTTATAAATATATATCTTCAATGTACAGTAAAAAAAATATATATATTTCTAATCTATATTTTTATTTTATGTTTGGACATTTTTATATATTTTTGATATATGGTCACCACAGATATGGGTCCCCACAATCAAAAAATAAGGCATTGGATTCTTTCAAGCAAAATCAAAATCATACAACACACGATATATATTCTTTTTATTTTCCTTTTTTTTTAAAATGTCTTATTTATATGTATTTTTTATATATCAATGTGTATATTTATATTTCTATGGTATTTTAATAAAGCAGAGTTGCTTACCTGTAACAGGTGTTCTCCTAGGAAAGCAGGATGTTAGTCTTCACATATGGGTGACATCATCGGATGGAGTCCAACATGGAATTTTGATCTAAAAAATTCTAGAGTTTTCAGCATGCTTGACTGAGCATGTGCAGCTGTAGTCATCACCCTGCCCCCTAGGCAGAGTCCCTCAAGTCCATGATATAGCTAGTACATGCAGAAACCAACTCCCAGGGAGGGCAGGAGGGTTTCATGAGGACTAACATCTTGCTATCCTAGGAGAACACTTGTTACAGGGAAAGCAACTCTATTTTTCTCCCAGGACAAGCAGGATGGTAGTCCTCACACTTGGATGAATACCAAGCTACAGGCTGTCCGACCAGGACAAAGCAGTGAACCACACAGTGCTGGAGCACTACCTCCGACCTTTGCTTGGAGAAGAGTTGGGTTCTACAAAGAAAGCCAAGAAAAAGACAGACATAAATCCACAATCGTAGCAGGGATGCCTGAAGCAGGGGAGTGATGTGAGTGAAAACAGAAGTAACTGCGCATCTCGGAAGACAGTACAAGCATGGTTTCTGACAAAATCAGTGGTTCTAGATCCTCCTGGATACAGGAAGGACTCGTAGATGTAAACAAGAGAGACTCTAGGACGAAAACCGCACAGTTTCCTTCAGTGTGAAAATAACTGATAAACTGGGGACCGAAAGCCCTCCAGAAGAGACTGTCAACCACTGACAGCCAAAGGTCTGGAGAAGAATGCTCAGGTATGGCTGGTAGGCCGAATGGGCAGAAGAAACCCACTCCATGCTTGAAAGAATAAGCAGCAAACCATGGCAGGTCCTGAGACAGACACTGCGTGTTAAAGCATCAGATGTAGCTGACTGTGCAGGACAGTGTCAAGGGTTTCAGGGGATAAGAGACAATCCCCGAAACTAAACTGTAGCCCAAAAGCTCCTGAGCAGGGAGATGAGAAAGGCCTGAAGCTCACTCAAGAGCACCTGTCAGAACAGGTTCATCTATCCTGTCCTGCATCGCTAGGGGAGCAAGAAGGCCCTTTGGGCAACCTAGAGAATGAGAAAAAACTAAGGCAGTATTGGCCAGAGAATGATGAAAATAAGTGGAAAAACATGGTGCATCCTTCCCTGCAGGTATACAGAGATATACCACGGGCGCCTTAGCTTTAATCTCCTCTCCCATTGACAATTCAATCGGAAGTCGGAAGGAGCGAAGAACACAAGGAGGCAGACCGGAGGACTGCCGGGGCAAGCACAAGTCGCCCGGTTGTCTATCAACCCCAAGCAACCCCAAAACAAGCAGGGAGTAACCCACTGAGATAGAACATTCAGTCTTCTTGAAAAGGTGGAAACAGAGTGATTACCCCAGGGGAGATACTTCCCCTCCTAAGGGAGCACGTGGCCCAGCAATGGACAACGTTGCATGATCCAGGACTCCTCTGTCTGCAGATGGAGTGATCCTGAAAAAAGGGGAAAAACAGCTTGCACGCTAGTGTGAGCAAAGGGCAGTGCCTCTGTTGCGGGGTACTAGGCCCCCTACTCCCTCAGCCACAAACATGGCAAAAGGGTTAAAGGCACAATCTGATGGACTGAAACTCTCCTCACAGAGGAGGGTTCCAGAGGAAAGAATGACTGATGATAGTGATCCTTAAGGAAGACGTTCACAGAGTCCAGCAGATTCCAAAGTGACTCATGAACAGGGGGAAACCTGGAGGGTCACCCAGGAGCAACATTGGACATGCTCCCTCATGGATAGACCTGCTGCATCTTACAGCACCCAAGGGAGAGTGGTATTCTCGACTATTCTCGGGGCTGGTGTCAGTCACAGCAGTGCCATCCCTTGTCCAGGAACAGAAAACGAGGGACACCCTGTGAAGGGATGCATAATCGTGTATTGAGAGGGAACCCGAAAGCATTGCCCCGGAACCCAGTCGAGTCTCTCCTTCCAGAGGGGAGAGGGAAGCAGTGGGATCGGGGCCTAGCAACCTCCCAAAGGAGAGTTGCAGCACAAGCACCAATTGCTGAGGCGCCGACATGACCAACCCATCACAGGCAGCCGTGATATCGAGTGCGTCAAAGGCATTGCGGCATTGAATACATCGAGGGCACAGTGGCATCGACTGCCTCGAGGGCATCACAGCACCGAGGGCACCGAGGCCTCGATGCCCAAACCGGTGCGAGAATCCAGTTCCACCGATGCCAATGGCACCGAAGGCGGTCACGCACCTCAATGCAATGAGGGTGATCCTGGACCTTGGCGGCATCAAGGGGACCATGGTACCCGAAGATGGGCCCCGTCCCCGACGCGGTCCAGACACTGATGAGTCGGACAAATGGTGCACTGGTCACATGGGCATGGCACTGAAGTGCGGCAGCAAGCTGCTAGCCTCGGCTCCGCTCACCCTCTATCCCAGGGAGACTGCATTGCCAAGGCTGGCAAGCAGAAGGGAAGGCAATGTCATCCAGGCCTCCCACCATGGAGACTAGTTCCTCAAGATGTGGGGAGGCTGAGCTCTCCTCTCCACAAGAACGACATGGTCCTCGATCCTTCCACTGTCTAATCTATTGATGCTGAGCGATCAGTGAACTTCCATGGAATTCCAGCCCGGGTAGAACTCAGGTGAGTCCTCAGGCTCAGTGGCCTACAAGGATCACCGGCGGGACTGCATGGTCCAGTCCAATCAGCACTGTGGGGAAAAAAAGAAAAACAGACAGAGCAAAGAGAGGACACAAATACAAAAACCTGCAGGAGCAGTTTTTTTTCTGAATAACAGACTCTGTCAGACTATACATGGAAGAACCCACCATGCGGCCGGCAAACAGTTGGAAAAAAAATAAACCACAAGAAAGAAAAACTGCAGCTCTAGAAAAAATCACTTACAAAACTGTAAGAAGAGAACAAAGCTGAATACCGTGAAAAACAACATTTTCTAATAAAACAGAGCACAAGCTCTACAACCGCGAGACAACAGCTCCGCGGAAAAGAAGAGACAGAGGGATTCTGCGTATGGGGGCAGGGTGATGACTACAGCTGCACATGCTCAGTAGGGCATGCTGAAAGCTCTAGAATCTTTGAGATCAAAGTTTGCGCTGGGCTCCATCCGATGACATCACTCATGTGTGAGGACTGCCATCTTGCTTGTCCTAGAAAAAAGTATATAGCCTTTGCTATTTTTTTTTTTTTAATTTAGATCTCATTGAGTCAAGTAGTCAGTTTTATCTTTCCTGTCCACAGGTATGTGTGCAGGTATATTGTGGTTTTTTTTTAATATATGTTTGTTAATATATATTTAATGTATTATTAATCAATCCTATTAATTTAATAGTACCCCTCCTTTATATATTTTTAGATTAAGGCTCTTTTTGTAGCTGGTTTATCAAAGATTTCTGCTTGTAATTTTATTAAAAAAAATCAAATTTTTTTTAACAAATTAATATTTTACATATATGTTTATAGGCATCACAGAAGAACGTGTTTTGAAATATACCCTGTTGCAGCCTATTCAGTTGAAACATGGCCATGTCACGTTTATGATCACAATACTGTCGTGAACTTTATGTATGTATGAAGATAATTAAATACGCGATATCCCCTTCTTAATTTGGGTGTCTTTACTATTTTTTTATTGCTTATTATTTTATGTATTTTATTATTTTCCTGTTTTCAGTCATATTTAAATATGTTTCTACAGTTTTATCTATTTGTTTTGTGTACCACTGCCTTTTGTTCCTATGTTTGATTGTGGTTCCTAAGCCTCTATTCTCTTCTGATGGAAAGAAAACAAACTGAAGTAGCCTGAAAATCTTACAGAATCATGAAAATTAAGCAGCATGAAGAAATGTGTCTTGTGTCATCTGTGGAAGAAAAAAAAAGGACCCTGGGGGCCCTGCAACACTGCAGCCAAGTGGGAATTCCCATATATGACTGAAATACCATCCAGGAAATGTTCTGTGTCAGCACTGTTTGATGACATCACCCACTCATGTGGCTGATTCAGAGACATTGCTTCACGCATTATTCCAGACAGAGACGGCTGTTTCTCTCCAAGGTTTTCAGTTATTTCTTATGTCACTTCCTCTTCAGTATGCCAAAATGTATTCTGTGTTTTACCAGTCAGTCACATCCAGGAGTGAATAACCCAATGTCATGGGGAGCCCTGGGAGCATTAGCAACCTTGCCCAAAAAAAACCCAAAACCAAAACAACCATCCATCAATACCTACTAACTGAATGCAATGCCTAGCTACGAACTCTACAATCATTGTTTTCTAATTTTATTTTTCCAGTGCTTGACCCCACTGAACCTTTCAGATAAAGAAGCATGACAACGAGCTGAACGGCTCCAGCATGTTTTTATATTCTGTGATGGTCCACAGGCATAATCCCATTGCCAGGGCTTTTACCAGATTTGATGTTGCCGTCATCCCGACATATCCCGTTCCAACGGTTGTACAGTGACACGGAGTGAATGTTGTCAGAGGCGTGTTTCACTTCTTCATGCTTCTGCCTTATCTTCTCCCAGTTTCTTACCAGAAACATGTGGTGCTTCAGAACAAAATTCCTAAGCAAACAACCACAAAGCATTAGTATGCTAATAAATTCAGAAATGCCCTTCTGTCAGCAACCCAATGTGTTTTGGAGCTGAATCAGAACAGCTCTCCTCTTTCAAACTTAATGATCATGGACCTCTTTATACTTCTCTCTGATGAAACGTGACACTACATCCAACTGTTATTCCCCCTTTCTCCGTACAATTCCTGGCATGCCACTACAACCATGCACAGGTGCCATAATGCATAAAGCATACTTATTCCCATCCATAAAGTGGGCTCCCTAACCATTTCCCTATAAACCAAAGTATGTACTCACTATTCTCTCACCTTCCACCATCTCCTCCCTCTCACGCTGTCACTTACTTGTCAAACTGCTCTCATTTGCTTCTCAACAAAAGTAGCTCACCAATGGCAGAATTCTTTGTTCTCAGAACTCACAAGGCTACAATGTCCTCTAAGAGGAGGAAAGATTATGTTCCCTTTAGCATGACTGGTGAAAACCATTAATTAGTACAGTTATCTCAGCTTACCTCTCCCTATTGGACATTGGCTTCATCTGCAGTTGTGGTGCAAGTCTGGTTGGTGCATTCACACTCTCACTGGGCTCGTCAGGTGTGTGGCCCCTCTGTAAAACAGACGGATCATACTGGTGAGAGAAAACAAAGGCAACCTTTAATAGCAGGCCAAATATAGTATGCGTCACTAACTTTTTTATAATTTACTCTAGACAAGTGATCAGAAATCACGGTATATGCCAGGCAGCCAGCTTGGGGTTACTGTGGGAGCTCTGCCACTCACCCTCTTCTTCAGCTTGTGTTTACACTTCCTCTTCTCTTTTGAGCGACCTGGCCTCCTATGCGTGTTGAGCAGCTGGCTTGTTTTGCTCTGTAGCCCATTCATTCGCTGACTCTTCCCACCTATAATTCCCCTACATTTGTCAAAGCCGCATTTGCAGAGTTGCTAAGAAGAAAGGAAATAAGTGACAGAATGTTTATGAGAAGGCCACAAGATGCAGGGAGTACCTAGGCAAGTTCTTCAATGCTCACAAGGCTCTCTTCCAAAGCCCTCAAGAAGTGGTAAGTATTCTGTGTAACTTATTTTCTTTATAAATCATACTGGGATCTTGATGTGATACATAAATGTTTTAATAAAATAAGCACATATATCCTTCTGACTTTCACTCGCAATTCCCTCCTCCTAGCTCCTTTTATAGGGAGTCAGGTGACATGTGTTTATAATTTTGTATCAATTTACACAGCACTGTATATAGCAGATACATGGGGGTTAGTTTGCAGTAATGTGTTTGACCTTTGACCAATGTACTGTAATTATTAGTTAAAACTTGTTTTGTAATCCACCTTGAGTCCACCTGTGGAAAAAGAATGAATATCAAATAACCATAAATAAAATGCCTACCTGCAGAACTACATTCAATTTCAAGTATGCATAAAGCCAACCTGATTTTCAGAACTTTAGATGCACACACAAGTTGACTTGGAAGCTGGGGATGCCGTGCGACTAAACATGCATAATTTTGCCCACTGCAAAAGGGAATGCAGAGACATGCATATAGCTATAGCATGCTAGTTACATGCATTATTTTCTGAAAATTCAGTTTACAAGCATAAATCCTTAACACACTCTTAAAATGCTTTCTGGAAAGCCCCTTTTTTGCAGGTAAAATTATACATGCAATAAACTTGTGTGCATATATTTAGGAAGCTGAAAATCCATAGCATGTGCATTTGGCTGACATGCTTGAAATTTCTGATTTTGTACACAAAAGTCCTAAGTTGTTTTTTTTTTTTTTTTTTTTTAATTACCCCACAGTTAAAACAGGATTAAGTTACTCTTTCCAGGAAAAGCGAAGTTGCTTACCTTTAACAGGTGTTCTCTATGGACAGCAGAACAAAAAGCCACACAGATGAGTGAAGTCATCCGACAGCATCGAGTTGGCCATCACTCTCTCCTAGCCCAGAAATGTCTTTATGTATGTTCTGGGCATGTGCGGGA
The DNA here is from genome assembly GCF_901001135.1 of Rhinatrema bivittatum. Classification (NCBI taxonomy): domain Eukaryota; kingdom Metazoa; phylum Chordata; class Amphibia; order Gymnophiona; family Rhinatrematidae; genus Rhinatrema; species Rhinatrema bivittatum. Next base: position 28,406,532 of record NC_042630.1, read on the forward strand.
GTGTCCATGCTATTGTCGCTGTGTGACTCTCCTCAGCCTATTCTCAATTTCCTAGGGAGGAATTATGTGGTTCTTTGTTCTGCTGTCCACAGTGAAAACCTGTTAAAGGTAAGCAACATCGCTTTCTCTGTGGACAAGCATAACAAAAGAGCCACAAGATGGAACTCCCCAGCTAAGTGTTGTTTGCTTTTGTTTTTTTATTTTGCAATCTGTGGTTTTATGCGGGAAGTTGATTATTCTTTTCAAAATATTAGTTAACAACACTGTCCAAATTTATTGTCTACATACAAACAATAGTGCTGAGTAAATGTGTGTATCGATGACCATCTTGCTGCTTTGCAGATATCCTGCCTGGTGGAGTTTAGATGGGCTGAAGTCGTGGTGACAGCTCTTAGCTAATGGACCCTTATCAGGTGTGGAATCTCATAATTCTGCATTTCATAACAATGAGATATACATTGGGAAAGCCATCTGGACAATGTTTGCTTTGTTACTGAGTTACCTTTCATCAAAAGAAATAGTCAAGTCACCTTCCTACGGTATGTGATTTAGTTCTAAGTAGAATAAGAGTACCTTTTTATATTTTAGAGGGTGAAAAGCTTGTTCTTTTGGTGTTGAATGTGGTTTTGGAAAACATGTTGGTAATGTTATTGCTTGATTTAGATGGAACTGGGACACTACTTTTGGTAGGAACTTGGGATGACTATTATTTATTTATTTATGTATTTATTTAAAGTCTCTTATATACCGATAGCCGTTCGCACATCGCATCGGTTCACAAAGAACAAAAAAACTTTTGGGCAGTGCCCTTACATATAACCGATAACAATACAGATAACAGGGGGAGTAGGCAATGCAAATTAATAGATCAATAAATAGACTACATAATACTACTCGATACTTAAACATTTGGGTGTAAAGAAGGTAGGTTACTAGAGCTTGTAGCTCTCTCACTCTCCGGGTGGATGTCATGGCTATTAGGCTAGTGTTTTCTATGTCACAAATTTCAAGTCTGCTTTTGCCATAGGCTCCTATGGTGGCATCATTAACTGATATAATACTATATTGAGATCCCATTGTGGTTGTTTTAATTGAAGACTTCAAATTATAAAGCCCCTTAATAAACCTAGAAACCACTGGATGATGGGAAACTGGCTGACCTCCATGCTATTGATAAGTCCAATGGCACTTAGATATATACTCTGAGTTAGACTTTAAGCCAGTGTTTAAGATGCACTAAGCATTCTAGCAGCACTGGAATGGCACGGAAGAAGGAGTTTGTCCTTTACGTTTGACACAAGTAATTAAATCTTGTCCATTTATAGCTCTATGATTTTCTTGTGGTTGGTTTCCTTCCTGCTAGCAGTATTTCATTCACTTCTTGGGGCAGCTGAAATCTTTGAATTAGCTTGTTTTCAACACCCAGGCTGTAAGTGCTAAAGACTGGAAGATGGGATGGAGCATTGTCCTTCCGTACTGAATCAGGTGGTTTGATATTAATGGCAGCCCAATAGGTGGAGCTGGTGTAAGTCTGTGCAGCTAAGGGAACCAATGTTGGTGTGGCGAAAATGGGGTTATTAGAATTATTGTCTTTCCTTAGTTTGAGAACTGTCCTTGATAACGGAATTGGAGGAAATGTACATAGTAGGCCTTTGCTCCATGGCATGATAAATACATCCTTCACCAGAGCTTGGTTGTTTGGTCTCTTGAAACACTAGGTTGAAGTTTGTAATTAAATGACGATGCAAAGAAGTCTATAGTTGGTGTTCCCCAAAACTTGAAGTTCTGCAGAATGTGGTTGAAGTTGACAGCTCAACCTGTTTGCTAAGGTATTGTCTTTCCTTGGGAGATAAAATAACCAAGATCTGTATTTTGGTTTTTTTTGCTGCCAATTTCTAAATGTTTAGCGTTTCTATGCAAAGTTGGTAACAAGCTATCTCTCCTCATTTGATGATATAAAACATTGCAACCCGATTGTCTGACTGAATTTGACAGTTTTGTTCTTTAGTGAAGATGCGAACACTCAAAGGCCATTGTAGATTGCTCTCTTTTCTATAATACTGATGTGAAGAGTTGACTCCTGCTTTGTCCAAAGTCCTTATTTTCAAACTGAGCTCATATGCACTCCCCACCCCTGATTTGACATATCAGTTGTCATTTTCTATATCTGTAAGGAATATATACGTTGTCCTAAAACCAGACTCTTTCTTCTTGTCCTCGACTTTAGCGAGTCTAGTAGTTCTTCTGTTTATCAGTATTTTGTGATTGAATGGTTGGACATGTTGATCCTAATTGTTTTTTTAGGTGCCTTTGGGCATCTCTTATCTTGAGCCTTGCTAGAAGTGTAACTTGTACTGTTGAAAGCTATATGTCCTAAGACATGTATTTTCTCACTGTGGTCCATCTTTTTTCGAATAGAGACTGTGTTAATACTTGTCCACTTTTGCACCTATGAATTCTAGCTATTGACTTTGAACCAAGCTGGATTTTTCTGAATTCACTACAAATCCGAGATTGTGCATTGTTTTTTTGCACAAGCACAAGAAAATTCTGCTTCCTTAAGTGAGCAGCTACTACTGCTGGACACTTGGCAAAAACTCAGTTGCCACTAGACCAAAGGGTAACACACTGTATTGGTAATGTTGATCCTGCAGACTGAATCTTAAGTATTTCCTGAGCTTTCTGTTGATTGGAATACTGCTTAAGCATCTTTGAGGTCTAGCAATGTCAGCCAGTCTTCTTACTGAAGGAGTGAAGGATTGTATCTAATCAGTTCATCTTGAACCATTCTTTTTGTAGGAAAGTATTTAAATCTTAAGACCCAACATTGGATGAAGATCTATTTTCTTCAGGATTAGGAAGTACCTGGAGTAAAATCCCTTCCTTTGCTGACTCTGTGAACTGCTTTGGATTGCTAAAGAGAAGGTACTTACTTCCTGGGCTAGTACTTTCAGTTATAGTTTCGAATGATGTAGATAACACGGTGGTATTTGAGGTGGAACTTTTTTGAAGTTCAAATTCCATTTTTCCGTAGTGATGTGACCACCTTGTTCTTTGAAGAAAGCAAAATTGCTTACCTTGTAATAGCTGTTATCCCAGGACAGCAGGATGTAGTCCTCACGTATGGGTGACATCATCAGATGGAGCCCTGGTACGGAAAACTTCTGTCAAAAGTTTCTAGAAACTTTTGGCTGGCACTGTGGGCCTACTGAGCATGCCCAGCATGCCATGATATTCTCAGCCACAGGGGTCTCCTTTCAGTCTCGTTTGTAGCAATATGCGTGAGCTAAAAAAATAAAATAATAAAACGTATCGGACCCAACTCCGCAGGGAGGTGGGTGGGTTCTGTGAGGACTACATCCTGCTGTCCTGGGATAACACCTATTACAAGGTAAGCAATTTTGCTTTATCCCAGGACAAGCAGGATGATAGTCCTCACATATGGGTGATTAGCAAGCTACAGGCTGAGTCATCCTTACAGTATACCAACAACATACAACTTATGCAAAAAGCACAACTGGTGCACTGTTGGAAAAAATGAGGCAGCCTGAAAATCACAGCAGGATGGATGTAGAAGGAGTTGGAGTTACAATGGAAATAAGTTCTTTAAGACAGATTGTCCAAAGGCTGAATCTTGTCGTCTTTCTTTGTCCAGACAATAATGAGCTGCAAAGATGTGAAGGGAACTCCATGTTGCAGCTTTACATATGTCTAGGATGGGCACTGAACGATAGTGTGCTACTGATGTGGACATAGCCCTTACTCGCCCCTGGAGAGGAATTTTTGCTTTTTCATAACAGAATTCAATACAGTCTGCTAGCCAGTTGGAGAGAGTCTGTTTTCCTACCGCAACTCCTGGTTTATTTTTGTCGAAAGAAACAAAGAGTTGGGTGGATTTTCTATGGACCGCCGTGCAGTTCGGGTAAAAACCTAGTGCACGTTTACAGTCCAAGGTGTGTAAGACTCTCTCTCCCTGGTGAGAGTGAGGTCTTGGAAAGAAAGTAGGCAAGACTATTGACTGATTTATATGAAAGTCTGTTACCACTTTTGGTAAGAATTTGGGATGAGTGCGAAGGACTACTCTGTCATGCAGGAACCTTGTGTAGGGTGAGTATGTGACAAGAGCTTGCAACTCACTGACCCTTCTAGCCGATGTAATGGCTACTAAGAAAAGCACTTTCCATGTAAGGAATTTTTCTTCACAAGAGTGTAGAGGCTCGAACAGTGAGCGCATGAGCTTTGTTAGTACTAAATTCAGGTCCCATTCAGTGACCGGTGGTCAAATGGGAGGTTTGAGGTGAAGTAAGCCTCTCATGAACCTACTTATTAGGGGTTGTGCTGTTATTGGCGCATCCCCTATTCCCTTTTGGTATGCCGCTATGGCGCTTAGGTGTACCCTTACAGAGGATGTCTGGAGACCAGAATCCGACAGATGGTATAGGTAATCTAGTAAAGAAGAAGTGGGGCAGGAGAAAGGTTCTATACCCTTTTGTGTGCACCATTTTGTAAATCTAGTCCATTTAAAGTGGTAGGATTTATGTGTGGAAGGCTTTCGTGAAGCTACTAGAACTTGAGAGACTTGTGTTGAAAGGTTAAGTGGTTGCAGAACTAAGCTTTCAATATCCAAGCTGTCAGGGCAAGAGTTGTCAGGTTGGGATGACGCAACTTGCCCTGATTCTGAGTGATGAGAGTGGGCTCTGTGCCTAGGCGGATTGGTTGTGAGATCGAGAGGTCGAGGAGTATGGGACACCATACTTGTCGAGGCCAGTACGGGGTTATGAGGATCACTGCCCCTCTGTCCTGTTGTAGCTTCACGAGAGTTTTCGCTATGAGTGGAATTGGAGGATACGCATATAGAAGATCTGTGTTCCAGGGGCGAGCAAATGCGTCCCTGGAGACTGTTTGCCGACGTCTGTGGAGGAGCAGAACCTTTCCACTTTGTGGTTCAGTGTGGATGCAAAGAGGTCTATGGTTGGGCGACCCCAGCGTTGAAAGATTTTGCTCGCTACACGTGGGTCCAGCGACCATTCGTGGGGATTGAAATGTCAACTGAGATCGTCCGCTAGGATGTTTTTGATGCCCGCCAAATAAGTTGCTCGGATATGTATAGAATGCTCTAGAGCCCAAGCCCAAATCTGTACTGCTTCCTGGCATAGCAGATAAAAGCTTGTGCCTCCTTGTTTATGTACACATTGCTACTGTGTTGTCTGTTTGTATCAGCACAGTCTTGTTTGAGAGGCAGTCTTTGAAGGCATAAAGGGCATATCTCATCGCTCCAAGAAGTTTATTTGATACTGCTTTTCGAGCGCAGTCCACGTCCCTTGTGTTTGAAGGTTGTTGACGTGAGCTCCCCATCCAAGGTTGGAGGCATCTGTAGTCAGGATGACTTGTGGATTTGCCTGTTGGAATGGGAGACCAGCTTTCAATGCTGTTTGATTTGTCCACCAGTGGAGCGATAGGCGCAGCTGGTGGGTGATTTGAATTGTGTACGACATTGGTTGAAAAGCTTGTAGCCACTGAGATTTCAAAGTCCATTGAGTTCTTCTCATGGCTAAATTTGCCATAGGAGTGACATGTACTGTCAAGGCCATGTGTCCTAGCAGCACCAGTATTTGATGGGCGGATGCGAACTGGTGATGAATTATAACGTTCGCCAAGCGTGCCAGATTGTCGGCATGGTCGCTTGGAAGAGAAGCTTTCGCCACTGTGGTGTCGAGGTCTGCTCCGATGAATGTGAGGAGTTGAGATGGCTCGATGTGGGATTTTGGTTAATTGATGAGAAATCCCAGAAGGTGCAATACTGTTATTGTGGTTTCCAAGGCAGAGAGAGCTCCCTGTCTGGATGGACTTCTGATTAACCAATCGTCTAGGTATGGAAAAACATGAATACTGTTTTTTCTTAGATGTGCGGCCACCACTGCTAGACATTTTGTGAATACTCGAGGGGCAGAGGCTAGGCCGAATGGAAGGACTCGATACTGGTAATGATTCTTTCCCACTACGAATCGTAGGTTCCTGCAATGTTGTATGGAAATTGGTATGTGAGCATAAGCGTCCTGAAGATCCAGAGAACAGAGTCAATCTCCCCTTTGAAGCAATGGAAGGATGGTTCCCAGGGATACCATTTGAAATTTTTCTTTGTGAAGAAATTTGTTGAGATTGCAGAGGTCTAAGATAGGATGAAGGCCGCCTGTTTTCTTTGGAATGAGGAAATAGCAGGAGTAGATCCCTGTCCCTTGTTGAGACCGGGGAACTGGTTCGATGGCCCTGGCGGTCAGCAAAGTAGAGAGTTCTACTTGGAGTTGAGGTGTGATGACTATGTTTGTCCAAAGTGGAATGGGAGGAGAATGCGGGGGTATTGCTTTGAATTTTAGGCGATATCCCCGATTTAGTATGGCTAATACCTATTGGTCTTTTGTGATGAGACTCCATTGACGTTGGAAATAATGACGTCGACCTCCTACTGGTAGGGAGGGCATAGGGTTTAGAAAGAGGATGCTGTTCTCTTGACTCAGTTCAAAAACCCGCCGCTGGTCCAGTTTGGGGTGGTGGCTGGGTTTTCTGTTTCGGCTGACGTGGACGTCCTCTCTGTGAGGGATGGTACTGACGTGCTGAAGAGGCAGGTGGGTAATACCTTCTAGGTCTGTAGAAGGGTTGCCTCGTGTCCCTGCGAGTTGGCTGTCTTAGGGAGGATGGCTGATCTGCTGGCAATTTGGAGAGCTGTTGGAGTGTCTCATGATGGTCTTTCAACTGAGATAACATAGCTTGGATCTTTTCTCCGAAAAGATTTGTCTCCAACACAAGGGAGATCCGCTAGCCTTTCCTGGACTTCCTGTCTGAGGTCCGAGGCTTTGAGCCAGGCCCATCTTCTCGCATTTATTGCAGAGGCAGATAGACGAGTTGATGTTTCGAACACGTCATTTATTTATTTATTTATTTATTTATTTAAAATTTTTATATACCGACATTCATCCAGGATATCATATCGGTTCACATTGTAACGCAAAAACAAACGCACGGCATGGCGCTTTACATTGAACAGTAAAAAACATGATAACAAGGCATTAACGAGAGGGGGGAACAATAATATGGGAAGTTACAAGAATTGCAATTATATACATATGTACAAAAGAAAGAAAACTATGAGGTTAATTTTAATCAGGCTAGGAGATAAGATGGGGAAGAGAAGGGAGGAGAGCAAGGAAAGAGGGGGGGCAGAGAGAAAGAAAAGAAGGTGGCGGAGAAAAGGGAGGGGAGAGTGGGGCGGTAGAATGGGAAACAGGGGAGGAGTGTGGAGAGTGGGAACAGTGGTGAGGTATAGTGAAAAATTAAGTGTATGCTTTTGCAAAGAGCCAGGTCTTGAGCTTCCGCTTGAAAGATTTGAGGCATTCTTCTTGCCGTAGTTCAACAGGCATTTTGTTCCAGAGGGTCGGCCCGGCTATCGATAGTGCACGGGCTCTTGTGGAAGTGAGTTTATAGAGTTTAGGAGAGGGGATAGGCATGGTTGCTAGATGTGCTAGTCTGGTGGGCTTATTAGACTGCTCTTACCTTATTAGACTGCTCTTACCTTATAAGCTGCTCTTACCTCGTGTTTGGCAGATTCTAATCCTTTTTCAATTAATGTTGTCAAAGGTAGTTGATGTTGCTGTGGGAGCTTATCCACAATACCCTCTACTTGTTTCCACAAGTTTCTTTGGTATTGTGTCATATACAGCTGGTATCTGCAATGCGTGCTACCAGCATGGAACCTTGATAGACCTTCTTCCCTAAGGTATCTAAAAAGCGTTGCTCCTTCCCTCGTGGGACTGAGGAATGAGGTTTTTGTTTTTGGGCCTTCTTCTGAGCCGATTTCACAACTACCGAATGGTGAGGTAGTTGGGGTTTCTGGTACCCTGGAGCATGCTGCACTAAATAAGTGGCATCTGTTCTCCGATTTACTGCAGGGACTGAGCAGGGATGTTCCCACATTCGCTGTTGTAGTTCGAAAAGGACTTCATGGATTGGGATAGCCATAATTTCCTTCAGTGCATCCACGAACTGCAGGACTTCTAGAGCCTAATGTCTGGTATCCTTCTCTGTGATCAATTCAAAGGGAATTGTATCTGCCATTTCTTTAATAAAATTTGTGAATGACAAATCATCAGGAGGGGATTTCTTTCTCTCCTCCGGTGGAGAGGGCTCCGATTGCAGTTCCTCTGACTCCGTGTCCATGTCAACATCCTTCCAAGGAGTATATTGAGGATAAGGGGAGTCAGGGTCCTCTGGTTGTATATGATGCTTTGATTTAAACACAGCTTTTGTTGGTATGTGTTTTGGCATCGTAGGTAGTGAGGGCATCGATGGGGAATCGATGGGCCTCGATGGCACTGGTGGAAATAGATTCCGTGCATCCCCCGATGGACCTGGATGTATTGGCATCGATGGATCCTTGAAAGGCATCGAGGGTGTCTTTGGAACTCGATGCCGATGAAGCCCCAATGGTCCTGGGGTGGAATCGGAATCTCCACCGTCCTCCTCCGATGATCCGGGAATCGGGATGGCTGGAGCCACCGGTGGGTGTATTGGCGTCGATGGCTGTATCGATGGAATCGGTGCCGGTGTCGGAGGAAAAGCTCCGATCAAGGCATCGAGTCTATTCAAAGGCTGAAAAATTGACTGGTCCAATGCCGATGCCGATGGTACTGTCGGAGGTTGTAGATTCCTTAAAGCCTCGACGACGGCTTGTTGGACTAAATTAGTCACCTCTTCCCTTGAAATCGGGGCAGTATCCACTGCCACCGGGGAAGGTATTGCTGGTGCTATTGGCACTTCCACGATGATTTGTGGTGGCACATCCTCTGACTCGAGCTCGGTGGAGAGCGCCACGGTTTCTTGTGTACAGCTGATGGAGTTGGCTCTAGTACATGGACATTCTTTGGCATCGGTTCGATGGATTTCGATCCTGACGTCGATGCTTTGCCATCCGCTGGGTCGATGGACTGGTGGCGATGCCGTTTCTTTTCTCGATGACCCTTCAATGCTGAAGAAGATGCTATTGAGGATATCGATGGTGCCGGTGACGGATGGTCATCGCTTCGTTTTTCACCTCTATGTTTAGTTACCGAGGGAGGTGTTACCCTTGGGGACGACGTAGACTATGACGATGGAATCTTTTTAAACAATTCTTCCATCTTATCCAAATGGGCACGCCTGCCCTTCGGTGTCATCTGGGCACAGGTTGAGCAAGCCCGGACATCGTGGCCTGATCCCAGGCACAGAACACATACATAATGTAGGTCAATAATGGACATAGTCCGGTTACAATCCGGACATTTTTTAAACCCGGAGGCCATGATAAAGTTGTGGCCTAATAACGGTCGATGACCGGCGGGAATAGATAGTGAGGTGACCGGAATCGATCAAAAACTATCCAAAATTTGTACTCACCAAGACTGTGTCGAAGGGAGACTCAATTATGAAGAAAATGTGACTGAAAAAGTTTTTCCCTTGAGAAATATGAGGGAATTCTTTTTCCAGAGCTCCTGATCTGCTTTGCTACAGCAAGGCGGAAAAAAAAGAGACTGAAGGGAGACCCCTGTGGCTGAGAATATCATGGCATGCTGGGCATGCTCAGTAGGCCCACAGTGTCAGCCAAAAGTTTCTAGAAACTTTTGACAGAAGTATTCCGTACCAGGTCTCCATCTGATGATGTCACCCATATGCGAGGACTATCATCCTGCTTGTCCTGGAATAATTTTAGTTTTTCCCCTATATGCAAGTCCGGAAATGAGTTTTGTAAGTGTTTTTTCTGTGGGTCAAAATCCAGATGTTAGCCTTTGTGGAGGCTATTGTGTCTATCTTTGTTATTGTTGGACATGACTCCATTGCCTCGATTGCCACAGTGGCACCTGCTGTTGTGGCTGATAAAGTTGCTGTAATATATGGATTGTATCTTTACCTTTATGAATAGTAATATGGTCTTCTGTATATGTCTTGTCGATATCTTCTTTGCGAGGAAGCATCCACTTATGATGCATTTGATTGGAGAATAGAGCTTTGATTTCTGACTGATTCTATGGTTTTGTTATCTTGTCTCTGAATAATTGGTCCCTTCCACATGGGATGTCCACTAACTTCTCTGGGACTTCCTCTGAGTCAAGATGCTCGCAGCCATGCTAACCTTCTCACTACTATGGCCTGATGCTGAAACTAGAAGATATGTCAAGAGAGTCTTTGATGGAACGCATGATATGTTTCGTACAATCTTCTGTGAACTGTTTGAACTCTTCTTCTGGTAATTTATTTGCAGGATTTTTTAGCTTTGCAGATTACTGAAGAGGTATTGTATCATCTGCAACTGGTGGGCTTCAATTCTAGATTGCAATGTTGCACCCTGGAATATTCTCTTGCCTACTGTGTCAAGGATTCTTGGATCTTTCCATGGAGGAAAACTAGAATATGTTTTGGACTTTTTAGCTTTCATCATTAATGATTCGATGATTAACTAATCATGTGACAATTGGACTTTATCATGATCTGGACACTTCTGAAGTCTATACTTGATATCCACAGTTTTCACTACTGATGTTATGGAATAGGGTGTTTTACAGATTTTTGTCTGAACATCCAGTAGTGCTTGATCACAGGAACAGCCTTAAACTATTTAGATGATTGTATGTACTGAAAAAACCCTTTCAATCTGGTGATGTTTTCTTCCTCTTCCTGAAGACTGAAAGGTATAGTTTCAGACATCTTTTGTATGGATAGGTAGTGTCAATGCTCTATTTGGCTCAGGAGATGAGTTTGATGGAGATCAGGCGAATGGCATAAGGGTGTATATTCTATAGTGTCATAGGAATTTTGAGAATCTTCTGAATTTGATAAAATATAGTGATAATCATGATTTTATCCCTTCTTCTGAAAACACCTCAATGGATTGCTCTAATGGTCTGTCCTTGGTTTTCTCAAAATAAGATGGAGGAAGCTTAGATTTCAGCTCTTCTTGTAAATGTTCCAAAACGGGTTTTTTTGAATATTGGTTCATTAAGAAGTAACTGCTTCATATAAGTTTTAACAAAATCCGTCCAGAGTTTTTGGACGAAAGCTTATCAATCCAGCAGCTGTGGAAATGGAAGTTTTTGTTCCTTTTTGCTTGTCAAAGGAAGTCCTTCTAGTTGTAATAGAGGTGGTGGTGGACCTGGAGCTTATAGAAACACGATTCTGTAACATGTCTACGCTTACTAGATTTTTTCAGTGCTGATCCCTCTATGCCATTCTTTTTCCACACAGATGACTCAGCACTATGTGCTGCCTGTGCAAAAGTATTTTCCGGTGATTCAGTACCATTTGATATTTGTGCAGTTGTCTTTGCCCCATTTTTCCTCAGTGCCGACAACTCTGTACCATTTCTTGCCCATCTTGTGATCTCTGCATTAACACTCCTTGGTATCAACAGCTCTGCACCTTTGTTGTATTGCACCTATTGCTTGCCATGATGCCTCGGCTCAGGGGATTTAGCCCTTTGATTTTTCTGCACTGATGACCTTTCCCATGATCTGTTGATGGGGGACTGTTCTCTTTTTCCATGATGTTTAGACCTTTTGTGCTCTGATGAGCTTTTAAGCTCATATTTCCGCTTAAAGTCTCTATATACCAGCACTCTTGGGGATCTGGACCACCAGATTTACACACTATGGGCGCACAGGTCGAGCACACACAAGGGTCACCAACCCCCAGCTGGACAGGGAAGAACCCATCAGAATTTAAAAAACCCCTGGGAGGAAGGCTCAAAAAGAAAAAAATTGTCCAGACTGCAGACTACCATCTGCTGGAGATAGAGAAATACTGAGGAACTGTAGGTAACACATGTGGTTAACTTATTGTTTGATTACTTAATTCTGTCCTATCTTCCGACATCCATGTTTTTACTCTCCCTGTTTTAATGTAACTTCTCATTTCCACTTATACGTTAATTGGTTTTTTTCCCCTTGTTCTAATGTAAACCGGTACGATAAGACCTGGTCTTGAGTGTCGGTATAGTAAAAGAAGTTAAATAAATAAAATAAATAAAGTAGCAGTGTCAGTAAAACTTTCTCTGTCTCCATCTGCTGGAGGGGAGGCAAAACCTGGGTGTATGGACTGATCTGGGTAACATATAGGGAATTTGCACTGTCATGATTTGGGCCTAAGCAACATAGGCTGTGTTGGTCTGCTGAAGCCATTCTGTCGGCAGCATTTTTCACAAGATTACAAATGAGTTTTCCCTTTTCTTTCTGAAGATTTCATAGACATTATAAGATGTTTTTCTGGTTCCTATATCTATTATTCTTGAAGAATCTTTCCATTTATTTTAATTAGTCATGGCTGATGAGAAAGGGGGGAGAATTTCACCGTTTGCGAGCCAGGTGAAATTAGACCAAGAGTTGCACGGTGAAAATAGTGGGGAAATTCTGCGCATGCCCAGGGCATACATAAAGACATTTCTGGGCTAGGAAAGAGTAATGGTCAACTTGGCACAATTGGATGACATAGGAAAATTAGTTCTTACCTGATAATTTTCGTTCCTGTAGTACCACGGATCAGACCAGACACCTGTGTTTTGCCTCCCCTCCAGCAGATGGAGACAGAGAAGTTTTAAAAAACAACTCTGCCATATATGCCAAGGTGCCACCCACAGTCCCTCAGTCTTAATGTCAAAGCAGAATGGAACAATAACCAAACTATGTACACTTAACTACCTTTCCCAAACTAATAAGACTCAGTCAAACCCCCAACTGGGAACAGAATCCATTGAACCATGAGAACAAGCGATTAAGAGAATGCAGTACAAATACAAAGAAAGAAATTGTACGAGCGGACTCTCCGTTACTTTTGTATCACAGCAGCGGGCGGGGCTCTGGACTGATCCGTGGTACTACAGGAACGAAAATTATCAGGTAAGAACTAATTTTCCTTTCCCTGTACATAACCGGACCAGTTCAGACACCTGGGATGTACCAGAGCTAACTTACTTAGGGTGGGAGCCGGAGAGGCCCGCTCGGAGCACTCCTTCTCCAAAGCCCCTGGAATCCGGAGCGCGAACATCCAATCTGTAATGCCTCGCAAAAGTGTGTAAAGACTTCCAAGTAGCCGCCCTGAAAATCTTCTGTGGCGAAACTTGATGACATTCCGCCCATGAAGCAACTTGTGACCGTGTAGAGTGGGCATGAAGTCCCACCGGTACCGTTTTATCAGGGGCGGATTGGCCTATCGGGGAATCAGGCATCCCACGGTGGGCCGATCGTTCCAGCCACGTGGTCTGTCGTGTGCGGCCGTGACAGAGCTGCGCTCGGCAGACCACATGACGTGTCCTGGGCTGGCCTGGGCGGCGAATACCCGGGCCGGTCCGACATTGTGAGTCCGCCGCTGCGTCTTACCACGCAGTAAATACGCAGAACCAATAGCTTCCTTCAGCCAACGAGCTATCGTAGTTTTTGAGGCCATATTCCCCCGTTTTGGACCACTCCACAAGACAAAGAGATGATCTGACACACAGAAAGGATTTGTAACCTCCAGATAATGTAGCAGAGCCCTGTGGACATCCAGTTTTCGTAAATCTTTAGCAACAGGATCCGATCGGCCCAAATCTGAAAAGGAGGGAAGATCGATAGACTGATTCAAATGAAAAGACGACACTACCTTCGGACGAAAGGAAGGAACCGTCCGTAAGCAAACACCTGAATCCGAAAACTGGAAGAAAGGTTCCCTGCATGACAACGCCTGTAATTCCAACACACTATGGGCTGAAGAAATCGCTACCAAGAACACTACTTTCAGCGTCATCCGCTTTATAGGTTCAAAAGGCGGAGCACATAAAGCCGAAAGGATAAAGTTGAGGCTCCAGGAAGGACATGGGTGGCAAAGTGGCGGACGTAAGTGTTTTGTTCCTTGAAGAAAATGAGCAACATCTGGATGTAATGCCAACGCTACCCCCTGGATCTTACCTCTAAGACAGCCAAGCGCGGCAACCTGTACTTGAAGTGAACTACAGGATAGACCTATAGAAAGTCCGGCTTGAAGAAAACACAGAATGTCTGATACTGACGCTCGCATAGGATTTACCTTGTGATCCATACACCAGGCCTCAAAAACTTTCCAGACTCTGACATAAGCCAGGGAAGTAGAAGGCTTGCGCGACCGCAACAATGTAGCCACCACTGCGTCAGAATAACCTTTGTTCTTTAACTGCTGCCTTTCAAAAGCCATGCCGCTTGACAGAAGTGATCCGCCTCTTCCAAACATACAAGACCCTGATGAAGAAGAGCCACGGACTCCCGAAACCGCAGGGGCTCCGCGGCAGTCAGATTGAGCAAATCCACAAACCAGGGACTTCTTGGCCACTCCGGAGCTACTAGGATCACCTCTGCCGGATGGAGCTCTATATGCTGGATCACTTTGCCTATCAGAGGCCACGGAGGAAACACGTACAGCAAGACGTTCGCTGGCCAGGGAAGAACCAGAGCATAGATGTCTTCGGCGCCTATCTCCCTGCGACGACTGTAGAAGCAGGGAGCCTTGGCATTCTTGAATGTGGCCATCAGATCCATGCAAGGCGCGCCCCATGTGTCGCATATTAGTTGGAACGCCTCGTTGGACAACTCCCATTCCCCGGGATGAAGACGGTAATGACTGAGGAAGTCTGCCTCCACGTTGTCTACCCCGGCAATGTGAGATGCCGTAATGTTGACGAGGTGCTGTTCCGCCCAGGACATTAACTGTTGCGCCTCCAATGCCACTGGTCGACTCTTGGTGCCCCCCTGGCGATTGATATAGGCTACCATGGTTGCATTGTTGGATAAGACTCTGACCGACTTCCCCCAAAGGAGCGGAAGGCTCTTAAGGCTAGGACCACTGCCCTGGTCTCCAATCGATTGATTGACCACTGAGATTCTTCTGTGGACAACTGCCCCTGCACAGACTTCCCCAGACAAACTGCTCCCCATCCAGAGAGACTAGCATCCGTGATGACGACTGTCCAGTTGGGCATCACCAGGGGAACGCGCTCCAGATGTTCCGAGATGAGCCACCAGTCGAGACTGCATTTCGCTGAGTCCATAAGAGGAAGTGGTAGGTGCTGATTGTAATGGATGCATATGGGCAAAGGCCCAGGGCACCAACTCCAGAGTGGAAGTCATGGATCCCAGGACCGTTAAGTAAGCTCTCACCCTGGGGACCTGTATGGCCAACAAGTCCCTCACCTGTCCCTGCAGCTTGACTGCACGTTCTGTAGGGAGGAACACTCTCCCCTATTTCGTGTTGAACAGGGCTCCCAGAAATTCCAAAGACTGAGAGGGGATCAGACGACTCTTGGCAAGGTTGACCACCCAGCCGAGCGATCGCAAAAGTTGCAGTACCCTGTGGATAGCAGACCAACACAGAACTTTGGATTTCGCCCGAATCAGTCAATCGTCCAGATAGGGCTGCACCAACAAGCCTTCCTTCCTTAATTGCGCCGCTACCAGAACCATTACGTTGGTGAACGTTCTGGGGGCGGTGGCGAGACCAAAAGGTAGGGCCCGGAACTGGTAATGACCTCCCAGTATGCAGAACCTGAGGAACCTCTGGTGGGACGACCGGATGCCGATATGGAGTTAGGCCTCTGTGAGATCCAGAAACGCCAGGAACTCTCCTTGCCGCAGCGAGGTGATGATGGACCGAAGAGTTTCCATTCGGAATCGAGGCACCCGAAGGCATCTGTTGACTCTCTTTAGATCTAAGATCGGTCGAAAAGTACCTTCCTTTTTGGGGGCTATGAAGTAAATGGAATAGAGGCCTCTCCATTGTTCTGCAGCTGGAACCAGTGTTATAACTCCCAAGTCCAGGAGGCGTTGTAGCATGCCGTGTACCGCCTCTCGCTTCTCTCAGTACGTGCAAGGAGACATCAGTAACTTGTCCTGAGGGTGCCGTACAAAATCTAAAGCATAACCTTGACTTATCACAGTAAGGACCCATGGTCCGACGACAGCTTGGTCCATTCCTCAAAGAAGAGTGATAGTCTGGCTCCCACAACTGGTACCGAGGAAAGAACCAGCGGTATCTCATTGCGAGGACTTAGCCCCAGCTGCAGACTGGGGGTTACCAGGTCTGCCGAACAGTCTGCCTCGAAAGGACTGAGACCAAGATTGTTGTCTGCCGGAGCCTGGGCGAAAGGACAACCCGGACGATCTCGCCGGATGGGGTCTCCTACTACCCCGAAAACGAGACCGAGCTGTAAAAGATACTCTCGATCTGGGCCTGTCCTCTGGCAGTTTATGAACCTTATTCTCTTCCAGAGATTGGATCATGTCTTCTAAATCCTTGCCAAAGAGCAATTTTCCTTTGAAAGGTAGCGAGCCGAGCTGAGCCTTAGAAGAGACATCCGCTGCTCAGTTCCATAACCACAGCAGCCTGCGTGCGGTGACCACAGATACCATGGATCTGGCCAAAGTCCGCAACAGATTGTACAGAGCATCGGCGCTGTAGGCAATAACCGCCCCGCCTGAAGAGCCTTTCCCTCTGAAAGACCGGCATTAGCCTGGAGCTGCTGCGTCCAGCGAAGACCCGCACGCAGAGCAAAGTTACTGCACACTGCCGCTCGCACACCCAGTGCAGACACCTCAAAAACCTTCTTGAGCTGGAGCTCCAATTTACTGTCTTGCAGGTCCTTGAGGGCCGTCGCACCGGTAACTGGGATGGTTGTTTTCTTAATGACGGCCGAAACCACCACATCCACCTTGGGAACTCGTAGAAGGTCCAATGGCTCCTCTAGCAGAGGATAGAGCTTATCCATAGCTTTACTGACCTTTAACCCCAAGTCTGGGGTGTTCCATTCCCTGAACAGCAGGTCCGTTACCAAGAAATGGAACGGAAATGAAACAGCAGGCCCCCTTAGGCCCAATAATATCGGGTGCATAGCCCCCAGCCGAGACTCCACCGGCAGCGCTTCCAAACCGAGCTCCCCCAGGATGGCCGGGATAAGTGGATCCAATTCTTCTTTCTTAAAGAGGCGAACCACTTTCGGGTCATCGCCTTCCATAACCTGAGACCCTCGGTCCAAGTCCTGCTGTGGATCTGTGTCCCCATCAGCCCCCCTCAGGGGCTTGGCCTGTGGATCTGGATCCTCCTGGGATGTGGAGTCCGAGTCCGTCCCAGCTGGCACAGTCCGTAATGGCCGTTTTCCCTTAAGGGTCTCAGGCCCACCTTTAGAGTTGGTGCGCTTCCGTGACCTTTGGCGCGGAGGCAGTAAAAAAAATCTTCTCTGCAGTCTGTTTCCTCCCTGCCTTCTTGGCCTTAAAGGCCTTGTGTAGCAGCAAAACGAACTCTGACGAAAAAGAAGAGTCTGAAGAGGAATCCGCAGCCCCCTCAGGGCTATCCTCGTTTACAGGGGAGTCTGGACCCGTGGGAGTGTCGTCGTCCCCCCCTGGAAGGGATTTGCTGCGGGGAGAGCGAGGGGGGTAAAATTCCCTCCCCCATCGCGGCCCACATGGCTGCACGAAATGATCCCAAGATGGCCTCCGTTCCCGTGCTCAGCGGATCAGCTGGAGCCGAGCAACTTGCCTGCAGCCGCGTGGCAGGCTGCGGTGTTCGAATCCGACCTTCCCGAGGTAAAACGGAGAGTCCTTTACTGCCCAGCAAGTAATCGGCGCATAGGCCTTCGTGCGGCAGGAAGAATCCTGGGGCATCCCTGGCCCGGTGAAATTCAAAGACCAGCAAAAATGCGGCAAAAACCGGCGAAAATGGTGGTGCAGCACAGTGGGACACAAAGTACAGGAGAGTCGGCAGGCTTAAAAACGGCTTTTTTTTTTTTTTTTTAAAGTAAAAAACTTGCCTGATCTCTGTCCTCTGGAACAGCTCCTGCTCCTGCTGGGGTGAGTGAGCTGGGCTCACCGGTATCACCCCAGGGCTGCTTCCAGACAGGGTCCTCAACCCTTAGCAGCAGCTGTCTCAACCAGGGGGGCTGGTCCCCTCAGGACATAGCAACCCCCTGGGAGACTGACGGATCCTCTGACATCGAGTGAACTTGAGTGTCCTCTTTTTTTTTTTTTTTTTTTAAACCTACAGAAAATTAAAGGCACACAATCCCCTAATTTTCTAATCCTACAATCCTGACTCTAAATTTCTTCTACAAACAGGTAATCAAAAGAGATGGAGAAATTACTTACCTGATAATTTCGTTTTCCTTAGTGTAGACAGATGGACTCAGGACCAATGGGTATGGTGTACTCCTGATAGCAGTTGGAGATGGATCAGATTTCAATCTGATGTCAGCCCTAGTACATATACCCCTGCAGGAAGTGCAGCTCTTCAGTATTCTCCTTGAAAAGCATTGTGGATATGTGCATGACTGAATAATTTGAATAACTTGATTAACTTTATAACTTGGATAACTTGATTAACTTTAGAACTTGGATAACTTGATTAACTTTAGAACTTGGATAACTTAATTAATTTGAACCGATTGAATTGGTTATAGCTGGAGACCGCCAGTGCCCTCAACCGGGAAACGTCGACACCCGGTAGGATGGGTGTCCTAGCTGAAGGGAAACATGGCTTACCCGTGGAATCACTCGGTCCCGGGGATGTCACCCGAGAATTCCATGAGTAACGGCAGCCGTGGGTGGGATGCTGAGTCCAGCTGTCTACACTAAGGAAAACAAAATTATCAGGTAAGTAATTTCTCCATTTCCAAGCGAGTAGCAGATGGACTCAGGACCAATGGGATGTATAAAAGCTACTTCCGAACCGGGTGGGAGGCTGCCCGTGACCCACTTAAAACTGCCCTTGCAAATGCTGTGTCCTCCCGAGCCTGAACATCCAGGCGGTAAAACCTGGAGAAGGTGTGGATGGAGGATCATGTTGCCGCCCTGCAGATCTTGGCGGGTGACAGCATCTTGGTTTCCGCCCAGGACACTGCCTGGGCTCTAGTAGAATGGGCCTTGACTTGTAAAGGCGGTGGCTTGCCTGCTTCTACGTAGGCCGCCTTGATGACTTCTTTGATCCAGCGGGCTGTGGTTGCTCGTGAGGCTGCTTCCCCTTGATTCTTCCTGCTGTGAAGGATGAATAGATGGTCCGTCTTTCGTATGGATTCCGATCTTTCCAGGTATCGGACAAGGAGCCTGCCGATGTTGAGATGGCGTAGACTTTGAGCCGCTTCCAAATTCTTATGCTCATCTGGCGATGGTAGCGAGATGGTTTGGTTGAGATGGACGTGAGACACCACTTTGGGGAGGAACGATGGAACTGTACATAACTGGTTGGTTCCCGGGGTGAGTCTGAGGAACGGCTCTCGGCAGGACAGTGCTTGTAGCTCGGATATACGACGGGCCGAACAGACTGCCAGCAGGAAGGCTGTCTTCAATGTTAATAGTCAGACAGGCCGCGGAGAGGTCTGAAGGAGGTTCCTGCTAGGAAATCTAGGACCAGGTTGAGGTTCCAAAGAGGCACCGGCCACTTTAGGGGTGGTCGGATCTGCTTGACTCCTTTCAGGAAGCAGGAGACATCCGGGTGAGAGGCTATGCTGCCGCTCTCACTCTTCCATAGCATGACAATGTGACCACCTGTACCTTGATGGAGTTGAGAGACAATCCCCCTTCTGTAGGCTGTTCTGCAGGAATTCCAAAATCGCAGCTGGTATGATGTCGCGGTCCTCGTACCACACTTCGCATACTCTCCAAATTCTTATGTATGTTAGGGATGTGGAGAACTTGAGTGCTCGGAGTAGGGTGTCAATTACTGCCCCCAAGTATCCGCTCTTCCTTAGGCGAGTCCTCTCAATGGCCAGAGCGTAAGAGAGAATCAAGCTGGATCCTCATGGAGGATCGGTCCCTGTTGGAGCAGGTCTCTGTGTGGAGGTAGTGGAAGGGGGCTCCCTGTCAGCAGTCTTCGCATGTCTGCGTACCACGTTCTTCTTGGCCAGTCCAGGGCCACTAGACATAGTGGTCCCCTGTAGTGTTCTATCTTGTGGATGATTGAGCCCAATAGGGGCCACGGCGGGAAGGCATATAACAGAGTATCCTGTGGCTAGGTCTGTACCAGGGTATTGATTCCCTGGGACTGGGGTTCCCGCCTGTAGCTGAAGAAGCTGGGCACTTGAGCGTTGGACCGGTTTGCCAGGAGGTCCATGGTTGGTGTTCCCCAACGGTTTACTATCAATTGGAATGCTGTGGTCGACAGCCTCCATTCTCCTGGGTCTAGACTTTCTCTGCTGAGGTAATCCGTAGTGACGTTGTCTTTCCCGGCGATGTGGACTGCCAAGATCTCTTGAAGATTTGCTTCCACCCAAGACATTAGGAGGTCTATTTCCAGAGACACCTGTTGGCTTCTGGTTCCTCCCTGATGGTTGATGTAGGCCACTGTTGTGGCGTTGTCCGACATTACTCTGACCGCTTTGCCTCGGAGTCTGTGACCGAACCGTAGACAGGCTAGTCTGACTGCTCGGGCTTCTAGGTGATTGATGCTCCATCTCAACTCTTCTTTGTTCCATTGCCCTTGGGCGGTTAGCTCCTGGCAGTGTGCTCCCCATCCTCGTAGGCTGGCATCTGTGGTGAGCAGAATCCAGATTGGTGAGGATAGTCTCGCTCCCTGGCTCAGATGGCCTTCTTGTAGCCACCATCGTAGTTGGGCCCGAACTCTGTCCGGGAGCTGAAGACGTACGGTGTAGTTCTGGGACAGTGGATTCATCGTGATAGTAGTGAGCGTTGTAGGGGTCTCATGTGAGCTCGTGCCCATGGCACTACTTCCAGTGTGGATGCCATGAGGCAGAGGACTTGTAGGTAATCCCATGCTGTGGGGCGAAGTTCGCTCAACAGGGTTTTGTAACTGGGTCATCAGTTTTGATCTCCTTGTCTGTGTCAGGATGACCTTGTCTAGTTTGGTGTCGAACCAGACTCCCAAGTATTCTAGAGATTGGGAGGGCTGCAGGTATCTCTTGTTTGTGTTGACCACCCACCCGAGGCTCTCCAGTAGAGTTTTGACTCTGTTGGTTGCCTGGTGGCTTTCCTCTGGGGATTTCACCATGATCATCTAGATAAGATCGTCTAGATAAGGGTGCACGCAGATTCCTTCCTTCCTCAGTGTTGCTGCCACCACCACTATGATTTTGGTGATTGTCCGGGGTGCAGTGGCTAACCCAAATGGTAGTGCCCGGAACTGGTAGTGACGGTCCAGTATCGAGAAGTGTAGAAAACGGTGATGCTCTTGATGGATCAGAATGTGTAGGTAGGCTTCCGACAGATCCAGGGATGTAAGGAACTCTTCCGGTTGTATCGCCCTTATTACTGAGTGTAGGGTTTCCATGTGGAAGCGAGGAATCTTCAGGTAACGGTTGACCGCCTTGAGGTCCAGGATGGGTCTGAATGTTCCTTCTTTCTTGGGGACGATAAAATAGATGGAATAATGTCCAGTATTTATTTGTTGTGGAGGCACCGGTATTATAGCCTCTAAGGCAAGCAATCTGGTCAGTGTAGCTTCCACTGCCATCTTCTTGGAAGGGTCGTGGCAGGGGGATTCCACAAACTTGTCCGGAGGGAGGTGGTGGAAATCCAGGTAATATCCCCCTCGAATGATGGATAGGACCCACTTGTCCGAAGTTATCTCGGCACATCTTCGGTAGAATAGGTCAAGTCTGCCCCCATGGCTTCTTCCTTTGGACAGGTCGGCTGATTTTCATTGTGGGGTGCGGCTGGGGCCTGGGCCCAAGCTGGCTCCCCTTTTGTTGTGCTTGTTCCGAAAGGACTGGCTTTGGGTCTGCAGGGCGGACCGCTTGATATGTGCTTCTATATGGGTTGAAGCGCTGTGATCCTCTGCCCCTGGAGGTTCGGGGGAAGGATCGCTGGTTTCTCTTATTCCTGTCCTCCGCTAGCTGCGGCAGTGGGGACTCGCCCCATTTGTTGGCTGGCTTCTCTAGTTCGCTTCCGAACAGGAGTGTTCCCTTGAAGGGCATCCTTGTAAGTCTCGTTTTGGAGGATGCGTCGGCCGACCAGTTTTGGAGCCAGAGTTGTCTTCTGGCTGCCACGGCGGATGACACTCCTCTAGCTGCGGTGCGCACCAGATCAGAAGTGGCGTCCGTGAGGAATGATACTGCTGGTTCCAGGGCCTCCCCAGGAGAGTTGTTCCTGGTCTGTGATAAGCAGACGCGTGTCACCACGGCACAGCAGGCCGCGATCTGTAAAGACATAGCAGAGACGTCAAAGGATTGTTTGAGGATAGATTCCAGACGTCTGTCTTGAGCATCCTTGAGTGCTGCTCCTCCCTCCACTGGGATAGTAGTGCGCTTCGAGACTGCGCAGATCATGGCATCCACTTTCGGACATGCCAGGAGATCTTTGGCGGCTGGGTCCAGAGCGTACATGGCTGCCAGAGCCCACCCCCTTTGAACGTAGTTTCCGGGGCATCCCATTCCAGGTCAGTTAGTTGCTGGGCGGCTTGTAATAGTGGGAAATGGCGGGAGGTCTGACGGAGTCCCTCTAGTAGGGGGTTCGTCTTAGGTTCCCCCGAGGCACTTGTGCCTGGGATAGCAAGCTCTTTTAAGCTGTGTGTGACCAGGTCTGGAAGCTCGTCCTTGGTGAATAAACGTCTCATGGTTTGGTGGGGCTCTGTCCCCAGGAGTTCCCCTTCCTCCAGGGGTTCTGAATCCTCATCCGAGTTGTCCGTGTCCCCGAAGGTGGGGCTTCTGGGCGGTGGGATCACTTCCCTGGGCATAGAGGGTCCCGGGATGTTGAGGTACTCAGGTGGAGCCTATGGCTGCATTATAGGAGGCCCCGGTTGCATGTGGACGAAGGTATGCAGACCTTCGAAGAATTCCACCCAGGAGATAGATGCTGGGTCTAGACTAAGGGGCGCCGTGTCCCTGAGGAGCCCCGTTTGAGGGGGGGGGGGGGGCCCGCTGTGCAATGCTAGGTCTGGCGTACTGCTCAAGAGGCTGGAACCCAGTACCGGCTGGGGAGGGCCATGAATTGGATCTCCTAGGGCCTCTTCGCACTGTATACACAGGGCCGTGGCCTCCTCATGCTGTGCAGCTCTAATGTGGCATGCTGGGCAAAGGCCCTGAGACTTGAGTTTCTTTACCGGTGGTGCCATGGCTTGTGCGCGTGTAATACAGTTGTGCGCTCCGGTGCATCGAAGTTGTGCACGTAGGTTTGGTGCGCGCTCAGGGAGATGTGCGCGCTGTTGTGCACATAGATCGAAGTTATGCGCCTGGCACAGTAAGCGCGTGGCTATGCGCGTCGCTTGTGAACATGGTACTTGGGTGTGCGACGTTGTGCGCACAAGGTATTTGTGCGCACGGCTCGCCTCTGTGCGCACGGATCGGAATAGTGGACAGGGCGGTGAACAGATCAAAATGGTGAAAGCGACCACGCGGACAATATGACGACCACCTCGAAGGGTCTCCACGTGGGAGGGCCCTCAGATTTGACCAGGGTCTAGCCCTGCTAGGGCAGATCAACCCGGTGGCACTGGTGTCGGCTGGTGACCTGTGCGACTCCTCGAGCTTCAGAGACCGGAGACTTTTAAATAGATTTCTACCTTACCTTGTCTCGGTGCTTCCCGGTCTCGTTCCGGGCGGTCTCCGGCTGCGGGGGGAGAGGGAAAATACCTTCACCGCCGCGCTCAAAGTTGCACCCGCTGCCTCTCATCCTCACCCGATGTCGGGGGCTAGGTCCCCGCTGAGGGTCGGCTGCCGGTCCGAGGCTTACCTCAGAGGGATCGCGGAAATCACCTCGGGAATTCTCAACTGGGGGAGGGACCCAATGTGTGTCACCGCAGGAGAGCGGGGCTCGTCTGTAGAGGTAAGATTTCTTCTTATTTTGGTTTTCTTTGGTAAAATTACTCTAACGCTGTGCGAGCGTGCATCGAGTCCCTAACTGCTATGGAGACGAAAAATACTGGAGAACTGCACTTCCTGCAGGGGTATATATACTAGGGCTGACATCAGATTGAAATCTGATCCGTCTCCAACTGCTATCAGGAGTACACTATACCCATTGGTCCTGAGTCCATCTGCTACATGCTAGGAAATTGTGGGTTTTGCACCTCCACCATCTGCTGGAGACAGGGAAAGACTGAGGGACTGTGGGTGGCACCTTCGCATATATGGCTGGGTTGTTTTTTTTAAAACTTCTCTGTCTCCATCTGCTGGAGGGGAGGCAAAACTCAGGTGTCTGGACTATTCCGGGTACGTATAGGGAACACCCATCTTTGTGGCTTGTTTATTATGCTTATTCATGAAGGATTCAAGGAATGCCACTGGTTTTTAAATTATATGTCCTTATGGGACACCCCTAACCAACGTGAAAACCTTTTGACTTGTCCATTTCATGTCCAGGACCTTACTCCACTCACCCCACCTTCACCCTTACCTCTTCTGTTTTACCTATTTTTTCTAAGTCTCACACCTTCTCTCCTCACCTGCTTCTCCATGTTAAAGGAGTGGAAGTTGTAATCATAGGTCAGCTCAGTGCCAGCAGGCATATCCTTCAGTGCATACAGTCCAATTCGATAGACGCCGTTAACAGACCTGCAGAAAGAATTTAATTAACTTCATGATAAAAAATGATACCTGGTGGATTTACACGTGTGCTCACACCACCAGCTGCGTTTGTAAATGCTGCTATTCTCTTGCCAGGAGGAAGAAGGGCCTGGCAAGCAGGCAGCAGAGAATACAATCTTCAGCATCACCATTCAGGGACCATAGACAGTTGTCAGCTTGTGCAGAGAATTCACCGCATTCCAGCATCCTGGGGAGCTCTGCTGCCAGGAGACAGGCTTCATTATACACGAGCCGTCAAGTAACTTCTACCATTATTATTTTATTTATTGCACTTACCAACTGACCCACTCACCTTCAAATTTCACCCATAATTGCTCCTCTCAATAAAGAATTTCAATGAGTATACTAAGCCTTGTGATTTCTAATATTACATAATATAAGAATACATATTAAATCAAGGGACTGAACATGAGATATAGGAAGGTGCAGTATGGACTGTTGAAGTCCATCCTAACCTGAAGAGCTGGTGTCAACCACAGAAAAAGCCTGGTTTACAACTACACAGTTCTCTGTCAGGACACTACACAAAACTGTCCCTCATGGACAGAGGGGTGGGTGGGTGGACATTTTTTTTTTTATTGCTAGAAACATTCCCAGCTAAACAGTAACTTTCAGCCCTCCAGTTCCACTGCTGATACATTCAGGATATAACAGAAAGGATGCCTGCATCTTAGACAGACAGTGAGTGAGGGATGAGGGATTAGGAGGCTGCAGAGGTATTAACGGATTTCTTGGCAACCGCTGCCCAAGAAGGACATAAGTTGGCATTACCTAAGACCCAGGAGATAAAATGTTCTCAGGCTTATGATTATTTTGCAGTTACTGGTGTGATACTGTGATTTACAATGCTTGACATGGCCCAGGCTCCT
Organism: Rhinatrema bivittatum; assembly: GCF_901001135.1. Classification (NCBI taxonomy): domain Eukaryota; kingdom Metazoa; phylum Chordata; class Amphibia; order Gymnophiona; family Rhinatrematidae; genus Rhinatrema; species Rhinatrema bivittatum. The sequence goes on from NC_042630.1 coordinate 28,431,945, forward strand.
CTCCTTTTCATCGTACCATTTCTGCATCTCACAGTTGGGGTCGCAGCTGTGGTTGATGAAGCGGGCCTCGTTGCCCATGCGGTAGCTGTCGATCACCATGCCACTGTCCAGATTCAGGCAGTAATGATCGTTGTGATTATGATACTGCTCAATCATCCGGTTCCTGCAGCAAGTGGGATGGAAAAAAGGTTACTCAGGTTTATAAGCCTAGCAGTAAATGATGAATATACTCCGTGCTCCTTTCAGCATCTATCACGGCCACAATGCTAGAAGCTGACAGTATATTTATTCATTCAAGGGAACTGAAGTGGGATGATGACCCTTGCTGAATTATATCTCGAAGGTGGTGGTCAGTTTCAAATGAAAGAACTGGCATTTGGGAATCTGGCAACCAAGCAGAAACACGCATCCATCAGCAGCACAACATCAGTTAATATGTACATGGCTATGAACAAGTGGCAACCAGAGACCTGAACTGACAGCTGCTCTCTCCAAATGGCTGCCATATCCCTGAATGTAGAAACACTTTTGGGCAAACTCACTGAGTATCTTTCTTTAGGTCTTCCAACTTTCAGTGCTTTCTCAGCTGACTCTTCAGCGATAACAAACCTGTCTTTTGTTAAGACTTCAACAAGACAATATTTTACAGACTCACGCACACACACACACACATAGGACCTGACTTCAAAATAACATATGTGAATTAGAACAGTATTAAGAATGCATGCTATGTTCTTCCTCTGATTCCAGTTTATTAATACTCCTTTTCTTTCTTTCAAAGCCAGTCTACTTAAAGTTCTTTTGTTCTGGATTAGAACAGCTTCCAACTCTGTTATCACTTTAACCTACTAATCATCTATACAGGGGGCTTCTAATAAGTTCTCATTGTATGAAAAGACCATTAGCATATGCAGTGCCTGTTTGGGGACCCTAAGAAGTCAGAAATCACACTCATATGCAAACAAGCTTCATGAATATGCAAATTAATTATTCAGGACAGGTGACTTATTGTGATGTTGCCAACCTAACTGCATTTCATAGGAGATTCTGACACAGTTCTGTTTTGTGTTTTCTCTAATGCATGATGACAAGAACCAGCATGGGAATAAGAAAAAGAAAATTGGTTTTTACCTGTTAATTTTCGTTCCTGAAGTACCACGGATCAGTTCAGACAAGTGGGTTTATGCATCCCTACCAGCAGATGGAGGCAGAGAACAAAAACTTGAGGCACTGCTACATAACAGAGTGTGCCACCCGCAGTCCCCTCAGTATTGATTTGTACCCAAGCCAAGATGCCCACTTTAACAAACCCCAATAAATCTTGGGCAAACAGAGACCTAAAGTTGGATCCCCCTGCAAACTAGGCCCCCTTATTTTGTGGTGCTTTCACTTTGATGATCATTTACTAGGTATGATTGATTTTGGGGATGGGGTGGGAGGAGTACTTTTGTATTATACAGAAAATCCTAAAGACAACATCTGTGATATGGGATTTTGGGCTCATTAATAGTATCTTATATTTGTTTTTGCAACTGTTTATATAGACCAAGATGGTATTTCTGTTTCTGCAATTCTGTCTTTAATAAAAACTGTCAAATTCAGAAAAAGAAGTTTGCTTAGCTGAACAGATGGCCACCAGGAAAACAGTCTTTAGGGTTGAATCCTTCAACGACGCCCTCCGTATTGGCTCAAAAGGGGGCCCACACAGCACCCGAAGAAGCAAATTCAAATTCCATGCTGGAAAGATCTTCTGCACCAGAGACGCAGATGCCTTGCCCCTCTCAAGAAATGAGCCACATCCAGATGAGACGCCAGTGGTCTTCCCTGAATCCTGCCATGCAGGGAACCCAAAGCTGCTATCTGGACCCGAAGGGAATTATACGCTAACCTCTTAGATAACCGGCACTGCAGAAAGTCCAAGATCTGCGGGATGTCCACCTCTAAGGGCTGCACTCTATTCAGCAAACACCAGGATTCAAATACTCTTCACACCCGGACATAAGCCATTGAAGTGGAAAGTTTTCTTGCCTGAAGCAAAGTTGCAATCACCAGCTCCGAATATCCCTTGAAATAGAGCCGCTGCCTCTCAAAAGCCAAGCCACTAGACAGAAATGATCCTCCCGAGCTGAAAATACGGGTCCATGATAAAGTAACCCTTAGAGATGAGTTAAACGAAGGGGTCCATCTACTGCCAGACGCAGAAGGTCTGCAAACCATGGCCGACACAGCCACTTGGGCGCCACCAGAATCACCCTGCCCGGATGACCTTCGATGTGCTGCAGCACCTGTCCTATGAGTGACCACGGAGGAAACATGTACAGTAAGAGGAGTGTTGGCCACGGTTGAATGAGAGCGTTGATGCCCGCCGATTCAACCTCCCATCTGCAACTGAAAAAGCGATCCGTTTTCACATTCGCCGGAGTCACCATGAGGTCTATCGCTGGTTTGCCGACCTTGCTTGCAGCAAGGCAAAGGCTTCCACTGACAACTCCCACTCCCCCGGATCCAGATGCTGTCTACTGAGGAAGTCTGTTTGCACGTTGTCCACTCCCGCCACATGAGAAGCCGCTAGTCTCTCCAGATGTTTCTCTGCCCACACAAACAGCTCCTATACCTCCAGCGCCACTAGATAACTCTTTGTAACGCCCTGATGATTGATTACACTACTATTGTTTCATTGTCCAAGAATACTTGCACCGATTTGCCCCGAATGAGCAGAAGAAACGCCAACAAGGTCATATGCATTGCCCTAGTTTCCAGTCGATTGATCGAATATAAGTCGCCTCCTCTGGCGACCACTGAACCTGGGCCAATTTCCCTTGACAAACTGCCCCTATCCAGAGAGGCTGGCATCTATGGTTACCAGTACCCAGTCGGATATTTCCAGATCCATTCCCTTCTCCAAATTGTTCCGTGACAGCCACCATGAGAGACTGGACCTGGCAATGGTAAAGGAAGCTGAAAATACTCAGGCAGCTTATTCCACCAGTATAAAAGAGACCCGTGTAGTGGACACATTTGAGCAAAAGCCCATGGCACTAAATCCAGTGTAAAAGCCATAGACCTCAGGACCTGCAGGTAATCCCAGATCTTGGGAACAGAGAGGCTCCGCAACTGAAAAACCTGACTCTGCAGCTTGAGGACTCTCTCTGAAGTCAGGAATACCTTCCCCAGTCAGGTATTGAAGCAAGGGCCCAGATACTCCAAGGATTGAGTTGGCTTAAATTGACTCTTTGCGAGGTTCGTCAACCAGCTCAATGCCCTAGAAGCTGGAGTGCCCGCTAGACTGAATTACCACACTCTACCTCCGACTTCACTCGAAACAACCAATTGTCCAAGTACGGGTGTACCACCATCACCTTTGTGAATGTGTGTGGCACCGTCACTAACCCAAAGGGAAGAGCTCGAAACTGGAAATGTTCTCCCAGAACCATGAATCTCAGAAAATGCTGATGTTCGGGTCGAATAGGGATATGAAGATAGGCCTCTGACAGATCCAAGGATGCCAGAAACTCCCCTTTGCGCACCACCACTATCCCTGTGCACAGCGTCTCCATCCAAAACCGTGGCACCGGACGGCAGCATTTACCTTCTGCAGATCGAGAATGGGCAGAAAAGTCCCTTCCTTCTTTGGCACCACGAAGTACACTGAATACATGCCCTGCCTCCTCTCCTTAGGGGGCACCAGCACAATGGCGCATAGAAGTACAAGCGCTGCAGCATGTCCAGCACAACCTCCTACTTGCTTCAGGAGACGTAGTGGAGACTACAAAGGCGTCCCTGAGTGGCCGAACTCTGCCCGAACTCTGTTTCTGCGATGCTTGCGCAGGGGCTATGCCTGCTCGAAATCTCTTAAGACTCTCAAAAAAGGGCTCGTGGTGGAAGGGATTTCCTAGGACCCTCCTCTGTCTTCAGGTGACTTATTGCCTTTTGACTCTCCCAACTGCTTCACGAGCTTCCCCTTGAAGGGAAGGTTCGACAGTTAAGCCTTAGACCACACAACCAATTTCGCAGCTACAAGAGCCTTTGCGCCACCACAGCCGAGACCATACTCCTGGCAGAAGTCTGAACCATGTCGTACAGAGCATTGGCCTCATAGGCCACTCCCACCTCTAAGCGGGCCACCTGTGCTGCTTCAGTTGTCATTCCTAAATGCTTGTCATAAGCCTTCCGCACCCAGGACAAACAGGCTCTCTGCATCAGACTTCTGCACACCGCTGCCCGAAGGGCCAAAGCTGAAACTTCAAAAAGCCACTTGAGCAGCTTCCTATCCTGGAGATCCTTGGGAGCCGCCGCTCCCATCACCGGGATGGGGATGGTAGTCTTCTTAGTAACCGCTGAAACGGCTGCATCCACCTTGAGAATTCTCCATATCTCCAAGGTCTATTCCAGCAAGGGATAAAATTTCCCCATAGCTCTCGCGACCTTCAGGCCTCCCTCGGGAGATTCCCATTCCCGATCCACCAACTTCTTCACCTGCTTCAGTAACAGAAAAGTGGTAAGGGTCCCCACAATCCCTCCAGGAGCGAATACACACCTTCCTTGTCTGAGTATTCCTGGACATCTTTAATGCTGAGTTCCTCCATAGAAACATAGAAATATAGAAATGACAGCAGAAGACGACCAAATGGCTCATCCAGTCTGCCCAGCAAACTTTCACACTTATTTTTTTTTCTCATACTTATCTGTTACTCTTGGACCTTATTAGTAACTTTTTGGTTCTAGTTACCTTCCACCCCCGCCATTGATGTAGAGAGCAGTGCTGGAGCTGCATCTATGTTCAATAATGTTCAATGATAATAATAATAATAATGATAATAATGATAATAATAATAATAATGTTCAATAATGTTCAATGGTTGATTGTTATTGTTTCAATGTTCTATGTAAAAAAAACCCCGGTCTAACCTCCCAGACCAGGGCAACCTTCTCGTTACATGTAAACCGGATTGATTTGTATTGCATACAGGAATTCCGGTATATAAAAATTAAAAATAAATAAATAAATAAATAAATAAATCTAAGTGAAGTATCTAGCTTAATTGGTTAGGGGTAGTAACTGCCGCAATAAGCCTCCAGGTCCAAGGAAGAAGAGTCCTGATCAACTCCCTCACGAGTCCCACCCCGTCCTCTGCCACCAGCAGGGTTCTTTCCCACAGGAAAAAGTGTGGGAGGAGAATCCCAGGGCTCAGAAATGGCAGCCTGCACTTCTGCATGTGCTGCCAAAATGGCCGATGGCTCCTCTGACAACCCTCTCCCCACCCCGAGCCTCAGGAGCTGACCCAGCCGCCTGCACTTTCTTGCGGCTCCCCGAGAGTCCCGCTGAGGTCCCGGTCCTGTCCCCCCCCCCCAAGCACATTCACGGCAAAACGAGGCAGCATTGAAGTGAGTTTGTCTCAGAAAGCAGCCGCGGCAATGTTTTCCGCCGGCATATCGGGGTGGTCGGGCCTGCACACGTGGTCAGGCCTAAAAATAAACAGAGCCACCGCAATTGCATTCACTGTGGTCCCGGTGCTGAAATTCAGCACTAAACTGCCGCAGGGAGCAGGCAATTCGGCTCGCTCCGTCCTGCTTGCCTCTCGGCAGAAAAGCAACAATTACCCAATTCCTCAGCCCTGTACACAAACGCTGTAGCAGCCTCTCTCCCAGCTTCACTGCTTTTTTTTTTAAAGAAACAGAGCCAAAAGGAAAAGGGGAAAGAAGTACCCCTCTGCTTCTGGAGGCTACCTGCTGAGGAACCAGGCACACCGAGGGAGCGGGAACCAGGACCCCTGGCTATGTACCCCCCCCCCCCCCCTGCCAAAAAAGGGCCGAGTTCTGTCAGGGATTGCCAACCCCCGTTCACCCTGCTCTACCCAAGGGATGGCCCACAAAGGAACCTAACACCTCGGGGAACTGAATCCTCTTCTTATCCTTTTTTTTTTTTAAACACCTTCAGACTGCAGGTTTGTACCTCTACTATCTGCTGGAGACAGAGAAATACTGAGGTACTGCAGGTGGCACTCTCAGTTATGTAGCAGTGCCTCAAGGTTTTGTTCTCTGCCTCCATCTACTGGTAGGGATGCATAAACCACTCATCTTGACTGATCAGGGGTACGAACAGGAAACTAGGATTAGAATGAGTAATCTGTAGTAAGTAATCATTTCCAGAGCACACATGGCCCACCATGCAATCGAGCATAAGGCACAGGTGGTGGTATTATAATCATAATATAATACCATGGAAATGAGGGTAAAATCACCATAGTGTAAGCTTGTCCAACCTTCTTTCAAACTTTTCAAGAAGGGGTACTAGCATTTAACATTTGTACTTCAGTGGACATATACATTGCCCAGAGTTACAAAGCAGAACAAATCAGCTCCTCAGATCAGTACCTGAACTCCTGCTCACTGACAACCTCTCCTAAGTACTCGATGATAAATTGTCCTGCCTTCAGAGACTCTTTTGTGCGAATCCCCCAGCCTTTGCCTTCAGCCCGGAAACGTTCCAGGCATTGTACCCATTCATGCCTCTGAATCCTTTGGTTACGACACTGCTCTCCACAAGGGCAGGTGTTTGGAGAACACTCAGCAAAGATCATCCTGAGAATGCAAAGGAAACATTGCTAAAATGATACTAGAAAAGCCATGATCTGTTGCAATGACTACTAAGGAAGACTACACTGAGAATGTCTCCCCCATGTACCACTACAACTAGACAGTACTAACAACTATTAATACAAGAATATTTTTATCAAATTCTGAGTAGGAGCAGTGAAGGGTTGTACATGAGCTAAGTAATGTAAATGGCTGTGTAAAACACTAAGGGCTAAGGTTTTAAAGGCTTAGTCAAGGTTTCTAAGGAATCTTTAAAAGCCAGTCTCTGTGTACCAAGGTTCATTAGATGCCTGAACTTAGGCACCTAGCCATGCAGGTGGATTGGAGGCATGGGATCAATTTTGATACGAGTCCAAACTGTCTCTTGCTTACTGCATCAGGCACTTAAGACATCTATCTATCCTATATAGAGGTTCAATCTTATATCCAGATATTGAATATGGATTGCAAATCTGCCCAATTTTTTTGTCTGCACAAACATTTCGATGTGTATTTTTGTATCTTTGAAAATGTAGCCCTTGACATGTAACTTATTACTTCATTTGTGACATAATATAATCTGAGTTACTTTTACTTTAAGCCCACAAAATGTGCCTTCCTACTGACAGTTGAGATGCCTGAACATGAATAAATGACGTGAGCAGTGAAAGCAGGGCCCTCACCGGTTCAGGCAGTCATCGATACAGCCCTTCTCGTCGCCATCACTGGGTTTCTTGCAGTTGCAGGTGGTGGCCTCATACCCAGACAGAGGTTTCACATCCACATAGACATCTAGGGGAAGGCAAAAAGGGAGCATCGGAGGGCATTAGGAATCAGCTCTTTTATACAGACTTGCTTTCAGTGCTGTCTAGGCACTTAACGGGCAATTACAATAAAAAATGTTTCCAGATTCAGCAACATCATTATTTGCTTGTTTGAAAGATATATGCATTTCTTGGGAAAACCAGTTTAACTGGAGTTCTGTGGACAGTGATAGATCACACAGCATGCCAGGGAAGAGAAACTACAGGTGAAAGATTCAAGACAATACTTACTGGAACGGATCTTTTTGTACAAGGGAACATCTGGCTTTTTATACAACTGAAAAAGAGGAGGAATAAAGGGCATTTAATAAGAAAACGCTTCTGTAAGAACAAAGCTTTAAATGACATACTTCTAGGCTTAGGTGGAAATAGGAAATAGCAGTGTGATTTTCTAAGAGAAATGGCTTCTGAGGGATTAACTGCAATATTTGTGAAGAGCCCTGTAAGATCGAAGTTAAGCAGGATCAGGTATTGTAAGCATTCAGAGAGGAGACCCAGAAGCAATGCCAGTGTTTGTAGTTTTCCTCTTGATTATTGTTTTTGAAAGTGAAAGACAGCTCTCTTTGGCCACAGATGTATATGATCAGGGTGGCCACACACAGCTGTGCTAATGTAACTCAGTGTCTTATGAGTCCGGGTCTCTTCTGAATAAATAATGGTTCTATAAAATGGAGCAGTGTCTAGGAAGGACTATGCTGAGACTCACCATACTCATCTGTGCAGGTGACAGGTTAGGCAGCTAACATGGCCAACCTTTACCTCTATTGGATACAACTCAATGGATGGTTTGGAGAAATGCATTAAGGGGTCGATTTTAAAAGCAGTGCACATGCGCACATAGACGTGCCGATTTTATAACATGCGTATGCATGTTATAAAATCCAATGGCCGCGCGCATGTGCGGGTGACACAAGGAGGGAATTTTTGCTAAATACGCGCGATGACAATTGGGCCTCCCCCCATTCCCTGCCCCTATACCTAACCTTCCTCCCTCTTCCCCTCTCCTCCCCCTAAACGTAACCTAACTATCCCCAAATTTTTTATTTTAGTACTTACTGCTTTCCTTGGAGCAGAAGTAATCTCCGTGTACTAGCCGGTTGCCGGCAGGCGCTTCCCTGGGTCAGTGTCAAATGACACTGTCCTGGCCCGCCTCGCCCAGACTCTGCCCCCTGGCCCGCCCTTTTGGAGAGGCCTGGCACTTTGTCGAATACTGGGGTTTACACCCGTGGCCGGGCCCATTGTAAAATGCGCAAAATCTGGCCACACCATTAACCCGGAAATTTACGTATGCAGCCAATTTAAAATGTACTTGTAAGGTTTGAGTTTAACACATGTAAATTGTTTCCCATTTATACATGGGCCTGAGAACCACTACAGTACACTCAGATACAGTCTCACAAAACTTTCTTGCATGCTGGTTGGTAAGCTACAAAGTAACGCTGCTCAAAACCAACTCTCAATTCATTTTTATTAAATGTAAAATGTTTAAAGAAAAAAATGGTTTTAACAAAGAAATGTTCACTACAGCCTCAGCTGTCACCTGTTTGACAATCCATGGCTGTTTGGCATACCAAATGGTATACCTCCAGTTAATGGGAAAAACTGGAACATGTCTCTGAGCAAGCTGCTATTTAGTCTGCATTACTTTGGGGGAGGGATGGGGGAACGGATTTATACTCTAGCCTCTATAATCACCGGTGACAAAAAAAACTTCAAAGATTTTTTTAAAAAGGGGCTTCGTTTTAGCCTTCCACGCAATTAAAACTCTTTAAAGCAAATATGCAACTCTTAAAACAAATAAATAAATAAATCTTGCAATATGACATTTTCAGCCTGCAAGTGAAAAATAAATTCCACTCTGCTGGGAGCAGGCCAAGAAAAATAAGGTTTGAAATCTCTTCATGCTGTTGGCAGTACATCTGAATTCTCAGGAGGCTTGTCTAAAAAAAGGTTCCTTGCACAAAGTAGCCACACTACCAAACTAAGAGTCACCACAGCAGCCAGGACCAGGGCTGCTCCACGAGGACCCCACTATCAAAATAAGAGCCCACAACCAGGACCAGGGCTGCTCATTATAAGGATATGCAAAATTCACTGTTTTCCAAGTTTTGCTTTTTTTTTTTCCCAAGCCAACAAGTACTGCCAGCACATGGTAAATTGTAAACGAAGGTGGTGTTTATGAAAGGAGGATTTCTCCTCTCCATGGCCCCAGCTTAGGGAAAGAAAAACCAGAGAATTCTGGTGCAAATGCATACCTGGTTGTGTTTCCACTGCCAAAGGATATCGTAGGGCAGCTGGAAGTCAATTCTTTTTTGTCTCAGATACTTTCCTGAAACAAACAAGATTTAATATATCACATGCGTGAGAGGAGGCAGCTCTGTTGAACCACAGAACTGCAGACAGCATCTTGCAAGGCAAGAGAGAGAGTGTAACGGCAGAACTTTTAAAAGCATTAAATGCTGTACAAGCCCGCCTTCTTCCACTTTAGTCAGTGTTCTGACACCCTCTTGTTGGAAGAACAGCAACTTAGTCACATTTGCAGATTCTGATGCTGGGACTTTGCAGACAAACTGCCCTGCCATGCCATATACTGCACAGTCTGGGAGAATGATGCCAGGGAGTCTGCAGGTGTTTTTCTCAAGGAGCCCTTGGGAGCTTTGCAATTTTATTAAAATATTTTTCGTAACTTTGTTTAGTAATGCTTCACTGCTACTGCTCTAGAACTCTTCAGTATCACATAGTGAAAACAAAACTAAGCCAAGAACACGGCATTCTGCTTTACCTTGGCAATCCCTCCTCATCCTCACACTAGCATAACAAAATGAGGGTCAGAGCAAAGTGTTGGAAGGTCTCCCTCGTCCCTCCCCATGATTTTCTGCTTGTGAGAAAACCCTATTTAGATTTGTGTTATCTGCAACGTACTGAAACTGGATCTTCATCAAAGATAAAAATGAAGAGGAGTTGGATATTTTGATATTGTCCAGGTATAACATTACAATGAAACACTGCACACACTGAAACATTACAAAAGAAAATTGAAGCCAGCCTAGTGGCTTGTGCTGTACACGGCCATGTGGGGGACCTGGGTTTGATTCCTATGGGCAGACTGGAGCAGGGGTTAGGAGTTGCTGTGGAGAGATTTACAGTCATCGCTCAACAGTGACACCTAGTGGCCAGACGCAGAACCATGTTAGCCAGGTTCCAGAGGGAGCTGTGCTCTGTGGTCCCTGGCTGAAAAGCATCACTGCAATGGCTGGGCTGAGTTGAGAGGAAATATAAAATTGGAGGGGGTGGGGGAATTGTGAATGAAGGCTTATGGCGCTACTGACCAACAGAGCTGGAGATCCAAAAAGGATCAGGTGGAAACTGCTGGGCCAACAAAAAAAGAGAAAACTAGCTCAAAGTGAGCCACAAACCGAGAAGCATCACAAAGATCATATAGGATGTTACAGACCTCAGCCATGCAAGAGCAGAACCAAGTCATCAATACTTGCATTTCTATTTATGTATTGATATATATTCTGCCTTTTGCTCACTTCAAAGTGGATTATATTCAGGTATTCCCCAGAGGGCTGACAATCTTAAGTTTTGTACAGGAGGCAATGGAGGGTGAAGTGACTTGTCCAAGGTCACAAAGAGTGGCAGCAGGATTTGAACCCTGGCTTCCCTGGTTTGCAGCCTACTGCTCTACCCACTAGGCGGTTACTCCAATTCCATACTACTTGTGAATCATCAGTGGGAAAAGGAAAGACATGGGTTGAACCTTGGAGCAAGCTCTGCTGCAGCAATGGTAGCAGAGTAACATTACAAAAGACGCAGATGCATGCACTAGCGCAGGCTGAAGCCTTTGTCTGCAAGGAAGAACGACACTCCTGCACGTATTAAATACACTCTAGACAACTGACCCAGGCAGTGTATGTGATACTGCTGGGAAAAGGGAGAGGAGGATAGTTTTCTAATGTCTGCATATTTGTATTTTTTCATAGCAAATGAGACCCTGAACAATTCCTTTTGCCAGCTCCACTCTCTGTTGAATCAATTAAGGCTAAAAAGTCTCTCCCAAATTGTACCCATCTGCTAAGTTAACTCTGGCCTCCAAGTATAGAGCACTTAATGGGGGCTTCATCATTCCGCAATGATTAGAGCGGAATGATGACTTGCGAAAAAAAGAGGCAGGGGGTGATAGTGTGCAGCCAGCCGTATCGCAGCGGAATGTTTTTGCCTGCCGCACATCATTGCCCCACAGCTCCACTGAAAAGTTGGTCTTATTTCCGGCGCTACTGCTGGCAATAATGTCTAAAACATTATTGCCCGCAGTGCTACCGGCAAAAAAAAATAAAAAATTATTTTTTCCCCACCCAAACTTCGCCCTAACTCCACTCCTTTCCCTAATTTAAATCTTACCGTCGCGATGTGGTGGTTGTCGCATTCGATAAGGCCACATCGCGTTTTGTTGAATGACCCTGTTAGATACTAAGTGACACCTCTCATAAATGGACGACCAATGGTCTTTAGAGGGCGAGAGAGATATTGATCTAAAGGAAGAGCGAAACATGTGGAAGTGAAGAGTGAGAACACTTCCATGGGAAACCACAAGAGCATTATTAAGAATACAGAGAGTCGGCAGAATAAACGTGGACATTCTGTTCAGACAATAGCAGAAAGCAGTTTTGCCATCAGTGAGCTGTGTATTAAGGATTATGTAGATGACTTATTGGGACTATCAGAAGCAACTGCTTGCCCTACACATCAAGGGCTGCTTAGCCACAGGCTCCAATGTGCAAGGTTTGTAAGTTGTCTACTTTATAGGAAAATTATTTCAATAGATAAAAAGCAAGCCAAAACACTTTTGTCAGTCAGGTCTGAAAATTATGTTAGAATTACTCTGGATTCATTTCTACTCATTTTTGGACTGTACACAAATCCCAGAATAAGGCTTGCAAAGGGAAGCATGCCATACTATCTGCAGTGTTAAACCATATTTTATTTGATATGGTAATTTTTATTACCAGATGGTACAGTACGAATAAAACAGATATTTCATGAAAGACCTGAAAATCTGCAACTAATTATAGTATGTTTATTCTCACTGAATAATTAAGAACCTTGTGGTTATGCTCATTGGTGGTGGCAATATATTTATGAATAAATAGGCACATGATATGAAATATCCCACATGTATGTATAATGGGCAAACATACAGTCAAGTCTTGAACAGCAGAGATCTACAGAGCTAAATACAAATTATAGCATTTTCTTTAAAACCAACTCCTAATTTTGTCCTTATTTCAAAGCTTTATTTATCCTTAGCAGGTTCCAGGAAATAGCTAAATCTGCTGGGAATTTGCTTTCACTTCAATGACCTCACTAGGTGAAACAAAAGGTTCTTTCAAGTGCTTTGGCACTATGCCAAGAAAGCATGGAACTTTCTCCAGTTCTCATTAAGCAGACACCAGTAAAATTATCTGGCACAGATTTAGGCCTTCTACCCCTGTTCTGTAGTTAAGCCATTCTCCAGCTATCCCAGTATACAATAATCATATTTCTTGCAAAGGTTTGTTTTTGTGTGCAGATACAGAGCTGTGGCACCGTGCCTTATGATGAACAGGAATAATAAAATGAGACCAGTGAAATAGATTTTTCAACCTGTGCACCAGGGCATATTATTTATAACCATATGACCATATTAAGGATAGAGGTGGTGGTGGTAATAAACCAGCCGATGAAAGGAGACTATGTGAACTGGAAATAGGACACATATCAAGGGGAAGGAGAGAGGAAGGGACAACAAGAATCAACTGCATACAAAGGGGCATTGCAGATACATCACATATAAGACTGGGTCACTCTGGGAAGCAATCATTCTGGCCTACAAACCAGAGAAAACAAGACCTCTACTAGTTGGAGAGGCACAAACCAAATAACCATATCAAGTGGCACATTCCTGGCAAGAAGTGATTTTGACACTCACCAACGTGAATGGGTGCTGGGAACAGACCATACTCATGCTCCCCAGGGGTGTACTCCAGCTTCTCTTTCTTTAGTTGGATCAGACGGCTCTTTGGGCTAAGGATGAGAGGAACAAAGAGAATGCCTATGGGTAAAAACACTGTCAGTCATGCTGCTAACGTGTTGCCTGTTGCAGTGGTCCTGCCTTGCACTGTACATCTGATAATTAACCATGACCAGAGTTACAGGTCCTGAACTGACAGGCAAGGGCACATTTATTTATTTATTTATTTATACAGTTTTTATATACCTTTGCACAGAAACTAGTTCTATCTCTACGGTTTACATAGATCAAAATTTAAGAACATGATAAAAGGAAGAAAATTAAAAATACAATATCAATTAAAAGCATTAAAATAGAAACAAAAATTAACATTAAAAAGGATAAGAACAGGTTAGAAACACAAAACATAATCATACAAAAGGCCTGGATTAAACTTCATTGACCATTTCAAAAGCTTGTCTAAAAAGCCATGTTTTAAGATCTTTTTTAAACCTCTTCAAGTTTTCTTGTAACCGTAACTCTGAGGGTAATTTGTTCCAAAGAGTCGGCCCAGCAATAGAGATAGCCTGTGCTTTGACTTCGCACATAATGGAGGCAAAGAATGATTAGGCAGGAAATAAGCCTCAAGTCTGGGTACTGTCATCATTAAAAAGTTTAAATGAGAGACATTCATATTCTATTTGCACAGCATTCAAGGTTTACAGCACATTCCAAAAGACTTTTAGCACTGAAGCTCTATCCCAGCTGGCTGCTGCAATTATTTTTTCTTCTTTCTTCATTAAACTAATCTTTTTCCAGTGAATTAATTACTGATGAAACGTGCTAGAGTCTTCCAGTGATTTGCAAAACAGGCACTGCCATGTCACGCAGAAGACCCGAGTCTGATAGGATAATTGGTTCTCACCTGCTAATTTTCATTCCTGTAGTACCACGATCAGTCCAGACTCTTGAGTTTTGCCTCCCTTCCAGCAGATGGAGACAGAGAAAGTTTTGCAGGCACTGCCTCTTAACCCAGTATGCCACCTGCATCTCCTCAGTATTAATCAGTACCCAAGCAGAAAATACCTAACAAAACTAACTTTTAACCAATTAACTACACTATATCCCCTGGAACGAGCAAAGGACAAGGAAAAGGTATTATATAAATTATATCATTTCATGAAAGGACCAATGGAAAACCTATGCCTTTCTTCAAACATAAATAAGAAATAGTAAAGACAGATCGAGCGGACTCTTTACAAACCTATCACAGGGCGGGACTCTGGTCTGATCCATGGTACTACAGGAACAAAAATTAGCAGGTAAGAACCAATTTTCCTTTCCCTGTACATACCCAGATCAGTCCAGACTCCTGGGGATGCACCAAAGCTTCCCTAACCGGGGTGGGACTGAGAGAGTCCTACTCGGAAAACACTCTCTCCAAAATTGCTGACGTCCGGGGCCTGGACATTCAACTGGTAATGTCTGGGGAAGGTATGTACAGACTTCCAAGTAGCCACCCTGCAAATCTCTTGCAGCGACACAAGCTGACATTCTGCTCAGGAGGCAGTCTGGGAATGAGTAGAATGAGCTCTGAGCCCCTCTGGAACAGGACGACCGCAAAAGATATATGTGGCAGCAATAGCCTTCTTCAGCCAATGCACAATCGTGGCCTTTGACACAGCCTGAAACTGTTTGTGACCTCCAGGTACCTGAACAACACCCTCCTGACATCTAAGTGTCTCAATTCTTTGGCATGAAGTGTTTCAGACTGTAAATCTGGAAAGGCTGGAAGCTCCACTGCTCGACTTAAGTGGAAGGTTGAAACCACCTTCAGCAGAAAAGAGGAACCGTCCGTAGGGAAACTCCTTAATCTGAAATCTGCAAAAAGGGCTCTCTACAGGACAAGGCTTGAAGTTCAGAAACCCTTCTAGCGGAACAAATGGCGACTAAGAACACCACCTTCAGAGTCAAGTCCTTCACTGTGGCTCTCTTGAGAGGTTCGAACGGAGCTTCACACATGCTCTTAAGAACTAAGCTGAGATTCCATGAAGGACACACCTTGCAGACAGGGGGATGCAAATGTTTTACTCCATGGAAAAATCGAACTATGTCCGGATGCGCTGCCAAGGTTGCACCACGTACCTTGCCCTGCAAGCAACTGAGGGCCGACACCTGCAATCTGAGGGAGCTGAAAGACAAACCCTTCGCTAGACCCTCCTGCAAGAAAGACAGAATCTGTGCCACCGAGGCTTGTTGAGGATGGATCCCCTGCTCCACACACCGAGCCTCAAAGACTTTCCAGACCCGGATGTACGGCAAGGAGTTAGAGGTCTTATGGGCTCGTAGCAGAGTAGAAAAAACATCGTCCAGATAACCTTTCTTCCTCAACTTCTGCCTTTCAAAAGCTAAGCTGCTAGACAGAAGCAATCCGCTTGATCGGAAAATATAGGGCCTTGTTGTAGAAGATTCTGCAGAAGGCCCAGCCGCAGGCGACCTTCCACTGCTAGATTGATCAGATCCGCAAACCACGGCCACCATGGCCATTTGAGAGCTACGAGAATCACAGTTCCTTGGTGAACCTCTATCCTTCTTAGGACCTTGCCCACCAACAGCCAGGGAGGGAATATGTACAGGAGAACATCCCGCGGCTAAGGCATCACTAGTGCATCAACCCCTTCCACGCCGTACTCTCTCCTGTGGCTGAAGCACAGCTCCTTGGCGTTTCTTGGTGTCGCCATGAGGTTCACACATGAGGCATACCCCACCTGTGAAAGATTTTTATTTATTTATTTAAGTTTTTTTATATACCAACATTCAGGACGATAGTCCCATCATGCTGGTTCACAAGAAACAGGGGTGTAATAATAATAAAACTTTACAATTTGAACAATAATGCAGAAAAAGCACTATTGTTATTGTTATTAAAAAGCACTATTGTTATTAAAGATGAGGATCATCGCTTCATCCGAAAGCTCCCATTCTCCTGGATCTAATTGCTGATGGCTGAGAAAATCCGCTTGCATGTTGTCGGTCCATGCAATGTGCGACGCTGCTATCAAGGCCAAATGCTGTTCTGCCCAGGACATCAGCAGCTCCGCTTCCAGAGCAACCGCTCAGCTCTTGGTGCCTCCCTGGAGGTTGATGTAAGCCACCGTCATCACATTGTCTGAGAGAATGCGGACTACCCATTTCCGCAGAAGAAGTAGAAAGGCCTTGAGAGCCAGTAGCACCACCCTGGTCTCCAGGCGATTGATGGACCAGGTCACTTCTTCCGCTAACCATTGACCCTGCACTGAGTGGGCCTGACACACAGCCCCCCAACCGGTAAGACTGGCGTCGGTAGTGACTACCATCCACTGAGGCATCTCGAGGTCCACCCAGTGGCATATGTTGTCTCGGGTAAGCCACCACGAAAGGCTGGATCTGGCAAAGTCTACAAGTGGCAACGGAAGATGAAACTGCTCGGACATCGGATCCCAATGGGATAATAATGCTTTCTGTAGAGGTCTCATATGAGCAAATGCCCATGGGACCAACTCCAAGGTTGAGGCCATGGAGTCGAGAACCTGAAAGTAATCCCAAACCCTGGGCAGTTGTGTCTCTAACAGATGCCACACTTGTGCTTGTAGCTTGAGAACCTCCATGAGAAAACCCTTGCCCACACGGTTTCGAAGCGCACCCCCAAGAAATCCAAGACCTGAGAGGGGGAGAGGCGGTGCTTGGCTAGGTTCACAACCCAACCCAAGGATTGCAAGCAGTGTAACACCACTTCTATCACCTGTCTGCAAAGAGGCCCTCTAACTTTGCTTGAATGAGCCAATCGTCCAGATATGGGTGCACCAGAACCCCTTCTTTCCTGAGGGCTGCTGCTACAACCACCATCACCTTGGTGAAAGTTCTTGGAGCCGTGGCAAGACCAAACGGAAGAGCGCAAAACTGATAATGTTTTCAGAGAATCATGAAACTGAGATATCTTTGATGATTTTGGCGTATTCCGATGTGTAAATATGCTTCCATGAGATCCAAGGAAGCCAGAAATTTTCCGCTTCATAACACTGCTATGACAGACCTGAGAGTTTCCATCCTGAAACGGGGGACCTTGAGGGACGCATTCACCTTCTTCAAGTCCAGAAATATCTCTTCCTTCTTCGGCACCACAAAATAAATGGCCTATTGTTCCGTCTTCCACTTGCCCTGAGGAACAGGAATGCTAGCTCCCAGCATTCTTAGCCTTTGGATAGTCTGTTGGATGACAAGCTTCTTTGCTGGAGAGGCACCAGGGGATATCATGAACAGGCTTCTTAGTGGCTGAGCAAATTCTAAAGCATAACCTTTTTCTATGACATTTAGAACCTACTGTTCCAACGTGATCTTGGCCCACACCTCATAAAAAAGGGTCAATCGACCACCAATAGTCAGAACTGAGGAGCGGGCCAGCCTCACTAGGCCCTTGGCTAGAGCCATCCTGGTTTGCTCTGCAGCCACGAAAGGACTGGGACCAAGACTGGATCCTCCCCGAGGACTGCTTCTGGCCAGCACCCGGAGCTCTGCTCTGACAGAAATGCCTCTGTCCTCAAAAATGAGAACTGGGAGAAACCCCTTCAGACCTTTAGGCGTATCCTCTGGCAGCTTGTGCACCTTATTAACAACTGCTCTAAGTCCTCGCCAAATAGGAGCCTGCCCTTAAAGGGGTGTGCACCGAGCTGAGCCTTCTAGCGGAAATCACAGAAACCATCGTCCTAGAAGAGGTGTGAATAAGATCATATAAAGCATCAGCCCTGTAGGCTACCGCTGCTTCTAAATGCTCCACTCGTTTGAAGTCCTGGGGTGAGAGATTCCCAGCACTCTGCAGCTGTTGCACCCATCGCAGACTTGCACAAAGCATAAAACTGCTGCATACCGCCGCACGGATGCCCAAAGCAGAGACTTCAAATATCTTTTTAAGGTGCACTTTGAGCTTTCTGTCCTAAGATCTTTCAGCGCTGCGGCTCCAGGAACTGGAATGGTGGTTCTCTTGGTAACTGCCGACACCGAAGCATCCACCTTTGGCACTTTCAAAAGATCTAGGGTCTCCTCAGGCAAAGGATAAAGCTTATCCATAGCCCTGCCAACCATAAGCCTGGCCTCCGGAGTATCCCACTCTCTGATCATTAACTGTTTAACCATTCTGTGAAAGGGAAAAGTCCTAGTTGGGCCCCTCAAACTAGCCATGACCGGATCCATGTTCTGGTCAGTCTCCTTCTGAGGAACCTCTACTCCCAGCTCCGCTAGGACATGAGGAATCAGACGACTGAGTTCCTCTCTTTGGAACAGGCGCATGACCTTCGGATCACACCCTCCACACCAGAAACCTTGCCAGGTTCCTCCTCCTGATCCAAGTCAGGGTGAGGAGGAGGGTAAGCAAGGGGCAAATCCCCAGAGGGCAGTCCCTGATTGGAGTCATCGGAGGAGAGGTCATCATGCGCTAAATGTGTCACTGGCCCCTTGACTGTGCGAACCCTGCTAGACTCTGGCATCCCCAAAGACCTGGGTAATTTATTAGGCGGGTTCCCCAGGGCCCTGCCACTGACAGAGGTACTCCACTTCCCTTACTGGCCATGCCCCCCGGGCCTCCTCCAGGCTCGAATCAGTCGGCATTGGAGGAAAGTCCCCTCTTTCCTCCGCAGCCACAAAAGTTTCCAAGATGGCCGCCATTCCCGCGCTCAGAAGGAATGGGTCGGCCATGGTGTGCCAGTCTGTGAACTAGCAGGACCACGCTGCTGTGAGGACGCCGCTCAAGAGGCCCACGATGAGCTCTCCCCTCCGGGGAGGCAGTAGGAACATCGGCCAAGACGAGAGAGCTGTGTACCGTGCTCTCCACATTTGGAGCAGTGGCTTACATGTGGTATGGCCAGCGCGAGAGAGTGCTAGGGACACTGCATGAACAAAAAGGGGATCGGAAACAGAGGAACTAGAAAAAAAACAGCTTAGACAACCTGCCTCCGCTCGCTCCCAGCAACAGACGGGAGCTAGCAACACCAGCCAACGCTGCAAGGTACCACGTCTGAAAGCCGTTCACTTTTTTTCTTTTTTTAAAGGGAACTTGTCAATTAAAGAAAAACAAGGATACTTCCCTAGAAAAAATATGGCAAAGGCTTCCCACAATCCTTAATGAAGGGGAGGGAAGTGGACCACCAGTTGTCACTCCCCGCATCTCAGGGAGCAAACTGGGGTTCCCAACCCCTGCTCGTTCGAAACCTGCTACAAGGAGGGATGGTCCCACCAGGATCTGGCAACCTCCTGGGAGAAAAATCTCAACTGCTTTGCTCCTTTTTCCTTTTTTTCCCCCGTTTCGTATGCTCAGGTACAGAACCGCAGGTTTTGCACCACCTCCATCTGCTGGAGACAGAGAAATACTGAGGAGGTGGCACACCAGGTTAAGAGGCGGTGCCTGCGAAACTTTCTGTCTCCATCTGCTGGAAAGAAGGCAAAACCCAGGAGTCTGGACTGATCCAGGTACGTACAGGGAATCCTGAGTTTTTGATCTTCAGACTAGCACACAATGGTGACATGGAGTGTGCAAGTGTAACACGTTCTAGAAACAACCATGCATACTGTGGTCCCTATCCGAGGAATGTCGCCGCAACCGCTGGGCTAGATTTGTGGTTGGGGAAAGTTTAGAAAATGGAGATAAATACTTGAGCATACCCCCATCCCCACCCCAATGCAAGGGTCTAAGTCCTTGGGATGATTCAGTCCTTGGCTTCGGTTACTATTAATAATGCACTGAAAATCATTCTTCAATTAAGGCTGCCAAACAAGGGTGTCAGTTGAGAAGGTGGTCCTAGTAACATGCTGAAGTGAGACCACCAACTTCTTGCATAGCTCACTCAACTTACACATTACTGATCTGAGTTAATTTGAACTAATGACCTATGGGTAAGAAAGACCTGTATTGAAATGCCCCAAGTCGCAGGATAGAGGTGCTGATTCTCTAAGCACGTGGAGTGACATCAGGAGATGTACATGGCACTGTGGCTATTAATAATGGACTTGAGCATCTTCTTGCAAACAATCCAAGCACAGGGGTTTCAAAGTCATGTTTTAATCTCATAAAGACAGCAGACAGATCAAGCCCAGATTTAGGCATAGGCAACATAGGCAACTGTCTAGGGCACCAAATACTTGGGCCAAAGATGATCCTGTTCCCATTTGCTTTAGGGCCATGGCACTCTTTCCACTCTCCAGTCCTGTCTATGGGCACCAAAATCTTAAATCCAGTCCTGACACAGATGCTGTAACCAAATTGGAAACTAGCTGCTTCTGTCACTACTGAGGCTCAAGGAGCATGTGTCAGACAGTTACTCAAGGAGAGACATTATCTGAATCTAATATAAACAAAACCAGCATGGAAATGCTGCACAACAGAAAAACAGGTATTCCGGCACACTAATTTATCTTCCCTGATACTGTGAAGACCTTGGGCAAGTCACCTTATTTCTATAGGAACTCATTGCCAAGAAGACTTGTAGCAGTGATTAGAAGGAATGACTTGTCAATACAGAATGCAAAACAGGAACTCTTCAGATGGGTCTGATACCAGAACTATAACTGAGAAAAAGGCTTAAGCTGGTTTTTGACAAACAATTCTGATATGTAGGACAAACAAAGACTGTGAACGATAAGAGAGGCAACCATGAATGTAATACCTAGCAAAATCAGTGCCCAGTATGTAAAAAAGCCTCACTTAGCCCCCACCTCCTGCCCCAAGGTTTTAAATTGTGCTTGAAACATCCTGTGTACATGAAGGAACTGAACCAGATAATGCTGCTGATTCCAGTTATGTAGATTTTGAGTCACCACTGACTTCTTCCTTTACTCAGGTGATAGTTCAGTTGCAAGTCCCGCAACATAAAGAGACTGGAAAAAGCTATCAACCAAAGAAAGGGGAAAGAATCCATTCCCTGAAAGAAGCAATTTAGCTCTTTCAAGACAGATAATTGGCATGCTTTCTAGAACAGCAACGTCTATTGTGATAACACGTCAATCTTAGAACCAGACAGATGAAAGATGATGATCCTTGAACCCACAATACAGAAACACAGAGCACTATATTCTAAGCTCTTCTTCCCCAGTGTATTCTAGTGGCTGCGGTGCTGCCTTTTTTTTTGTTTTGTTTTTTTTACTAAAACCATCCTGCACTGGAATTAACAGTTTAAAAAGTCTACAGTGCACCCATAATCCTCAAAAACCTCCAAAAAAACCCAAAAAACATTTGACCCTCACGACCTAACACAAATTAATTAGGTTCACAATTATATCCTGCAGCATGGGCAACATTTCACAGGAGCGTGCCCAGCTGATATAACCTGTGCAGGCAGAATAGAGCACAGAATTATACCTTGGGCTGGAATACTTCTTTCTTACATCCAAAGAATTATTTGCTTTAGAACAAGTTAACACCTTGTGTGTGATTTGATTTTCAAATGCGCTGGGCGTAAAAATCAATTCTACCACGGTGAACAGCTATGGCAGAGCCCGCCATTGCGTGCAGACCAATTCCCATTTGTCAAATTCTGTTCGCGTTACACACTTCATTTCTCCTTGCGGGGTACATTCTGTGCTAAGGACACAGAGCTGACTTCAATGCAATGCACAGCATACACAATCTTTTCTCTTATGAGCTGTCCAAGCATTGATGCTTATCGTTTGTGCTGCCTGATGTAAAGAATGAGAGCTGCAGTTGCACTGGCACGCAGCCACTTTCAAATAGCCAACACTGATGTCCCATAGAAATTAAATCTTAAAATCTGAACCCTGTCACTGGCGAAGAGGCACTATACAACCATGCCATGGACTAAGTTATTGTTTGTCTGACAATTTTGGCAAGCTTAACTACCCAGTAGAGAGGTTTTAGAATGTGAACATTCCAAAATATTGATCTTTAAAAGGGTTTGGGAAGATTGTACATGTTGTCATGGTGAGCATAAATTCCCATTATGAATGGGAGAAAACAAGAGTTGAGACTGAAAAAGCCACAAATGAAAGGCGTTCACATTCAAGTTCATAAACACAAGTGAACCAGTTCATAGGTCAGCATCCCATAGCAAATCTATCAAGGCAAATGTGCTGGTCATGTTAGCAATAGCATGCCCACACAGAGGGAGGATCTGGACAATGAACGAGGACTTGTGCACCACTGAATCCTGTCTCTCTCACACAGGACTCCCTTATCAGAATGGTGGTGTGACTCAAATTTAAAGCAAAGACATTTTTCTTGGAAGGTCTCATGCATATTCTCTCTCTGAAATCTCCTCATCTACTGCATGTAACATGGGAAGGCAATGATGGCTGGCTAGAAACAGCTCCATATACACTGAGTTATTGAACAAGATGGAGCTTTCTATATTATGATGGAACTGTCTTTTAGATATAAACACATTTTTATTAGGCTATTTTTATTGTTTTTATTTGTAGTTATATATTATGTACGTTGTGAAATTATCTTCAGTGTCTTTAGTTATGTGGTGCACGTGAGCTGGATGTTGTATGCAAGTAAAAAAACAAAACAAAACTTCTAAATGCATCTCTTTGGAACCTTTTTATCTGATTTTTATATTCCGCTTTTCGGCACTTCAAAGCGAATTACATTCAGGTACTGTAGGTATTTCCCTATCCCCAGAGGGCTTACAATAAAATATAGCGGAATGGTCGCCCACAGCCAAAAAAGGGGCAGGGAGGGCGAAAGCGTGCAGCTGGCTGTATTGTGACATCGCACACCATGGTTGCAGCTGCGCTGAAAACTTTCGCCCCCTTAGCACCAGTAGAAAAGGTTTAGTTATTTCCGACGCTTCTGCTGGCATTAATGTGAGAAACATTATTGCCCGCAGTGCTACCGGCCCCTCATGATTCCCCGCCCAAACTCCTCCCTTTTTTATTTTAGTTTCAAATTTAAATATTCAAATTGCAATGTCGTAATTATCGTGATTTGATGAATGACCCTCTAAGTTTGTATCTGAGGCAACAGATGGCACAAAGTTCTTGTTCTACTTCTGGCTCTTCCTGTCAGAGGAGCATTTTAACAGCCAGAAAGGAATATTTTGCATTTCCAAAAAATGTTTCCTGGAGCACAAAATGCAAGCAACAATTACCCTTCCACGCCACTCCCCCATCCCAAACATTCAATTATCCAACAGGCTTGAATAAGGTACCAGAAGGAAGCACTTTCCATAAAAAGAAAAGGTCAAGGGAATACCATATCAAGCTGAAGGGACGGAAATTCGGAAGGAAAACAAATCTGCTTACCGATAAACAGAGCTCTTCATAGACAGCAGGATGAATTAGCCATAACACATTGGTGGCATCAATATGGACCTAGCTCTCAAAACTCAGTAAACATTTTACTGAGCATGTGCAGGAGTTCCTGCACGCTTGCCCTACCTATAAGCTCTTTGATCTCTTCTAGAAATTAAGCTTATTTGAATTTCCAGAGAGGCAGGTAGATATTAGGTACAGCTAATTCATCCTGCTATCTACGGAGAACCTTGTTTACAGGTAAGAAAACCTGCTTTCTCTGTCAACATGCAGATATGAAGTCTCAAGCCAAGGGTTGCATTGCGGAGCAAATATTTAAAGACAACCCAACGCCACCAAATAGAGATTGGGCTACTGGGTGAGCAGGCTGTACAGAACTGCTTGTCCAAAGTTAGATTCCTCAGGACATGCTGTCTAGAGAGTAGTGGATATGAAGGTCTGAACAGATGACCAGGTAGAAGCTTTACAAATATCCTCAATGGAAGTGGCTCTGAGATGTGCCACTGATATCACCATGACTCTCACTTGATGAGCTTTGACAGAGTCTATAATGTGTAAGCCAGCTAGTGTGTAAGTGAGTTATACAGTCCGCTAGCCAATTGGACAGAGTTCTTTTGGCAACTGCCCTTCCCAATCTACTGGATCAAAGTACATGAACAATTGAGAAGCTTGACTGTGAGGTGGAGTTTTCTTTAGATAATAAACTAGGGCTCTGAGACAGTCCAAAGAGTAAAGAGCCCATTTTCTTTTGTGCGCAGGTGGTCTTGGAAAGAATGTAGGTAGCATAATAGCTTGATTAATATGAAATACAGATATCACTTTCAGAAGGAAATTGGAATAAATTTCTAAAGCCATCCTATTATGAAAAATCCGAAGGTATGGTAAATATGAAACAGAGCCTATAGTTCACTTACTCTTTTACTGTGACGGCCATGAGAAACAACATTTTCCAGGTGAGTAAGTCCACCAATTTGAGAGGTTCGAAAAGAGGTTTCATGAGTTGAGCTAAGACTATACTGAGGTCCCAAGGCAGTGGGGATTTATTGACCAGACGTTTGAAATGCCAGTCCTATCCTGAACTTTGATATTTGATGGAGAGAGATCAGAGCCCCTACTTCTTGATGGTGATACATCACAATGGCACTGAGATGAACTTTGACTGAAAGGGTGCTAAGGCCTGAGGATGAGAAGCAGAATAGATACTGAAGCAAAGCCCTCGTGGCACTGGAGAATGGATTCAGCTGGCATTTGGTCCTACACCAAATCAAGAACCTCTCATTTGAAACCATAGAAGATCCTGTGATTTCCACCAAAAAACTTTCAATCAGAACAACCTCCATCTCTAGGAAGAAGTGAGGAGACTACTGCGTGTTCAACATCTATATCACGAGGACCTGTGCTGGCCGTTTCTAACTGCATAACCTGCCTGCCTCCTGTGCGATGAGAGTCCGAGATGGGTCCAATAGAACTGGAGACTGAATTGACAGAAAGAGAAAATATGAATATCACATTTGTCTTGCTATGAGGATTATCCTTGCCTTGTCCTGAAGGACCTTCTGGACAGTCCTGCTGATCAGAGAAATTGGTGGGTAGGCATAGTTCCAAGGTAAGGTTAATAACCGACCTTTCCTGGTGAATGAACAAGTTTCAGCAATTCATTAATCTAAGGACCACTTATGCAGTTGCACACTCTGCTGAGGCAGTTCACCAGTGTATTCTGCACTCTTAAGAAGGTAGGTCACCTGGAGATGGGTATTGTGATGTCCTGCCCATGACAAAATTTGGAGGGCCTCCTGATAGAAGGTTTAAGAGCCCATACCGCCTTGTTTATTTATGCAGAACATAGCCACTTGGTTGAACGCCTGGAATAAGATTCTCTTTCCTGAAATAAGGTGAAAGAAAGCCTTTTGAGCACAGCTGATGACTCATTGCTCCAAGTGGTTGATTTGCAAATAATACTCCACTGGAGACTACAATCCTTTAAGTCCATGTCACACTGGAATGTGCCCCTCACCTCTTGGTGAAGGCATCGGTAGAACGTGTTACTTGATGTGGTGGGACATGCAGTAAGAACCCCACATTTAGAATTTCTGGATTCAACCACCACTGAAGAGATGCTCTCATCCCAGGGGTCACAGAGATTTGATGGAATAATGGCTGGTAGAGTTGATCCTATTAGCTTCAGAGGTGCCAATGAAAGCCCCATATGTATCACAGAAACCATATTTGAGAAGTACCAGAACCATCCTTACTGAGGCTCAATCTTATTGAAGGAGAGACCCATCAGCAATGCAGTTGACTGGGAGAAACGTTTTCCTGAAGCCAGTCTACCTAGGCTTGATGGAATCAGGTTTGGCAAAGTTAACGAGGAATCTCAGGTACTGAGACTCCCTGCAGAAGCTGTGTTGCCACTACCAAAAGACATTTTATGAATACCCTCAGGGCTGCCAAGAGGCCAAAGGGGAGCACTTTGTATTGCTAGTGCACATCCTTCACCACAAACGTGAGGAGCTTTCATTGGGTGGGGGTGAATGGGAATACGTACATATGTCTTTCAGATCCACATCATACGTCCAATTTTTCAGCTGAAGGAAAGGAAGGATTTTCTGGAGGGAGTTCATCCTGAACCTCTCCAGAAACTACTTGTACAGTTTTCACAAGTCCAGTATAGGTTTCCATCCCCCTGACTTCTTGGGGATTAGGAAATACTGGCAATAGAATTTCTGGTCACATTCCTGAGAAGGAACAGGCTTGGCTGCCTCCAGCTGAAGGAATGACTCCATCTTCAGCTGCAGTTGGGCAGACTGAGAAGAATCAGAGATGAAGACTGAAATCTGTTGAGTTGTTGTAGGGCAAGAGAAGCATAAGAGTAGCCATATTCCACAATTTTCAGGACCCACCAATCCTTGGTATCATGGTGTTATGGTTTTGAGATGTTAGAATAGATTCTTGGGTACTGCGGTGATGACAACTCCCACGGGGAGGAGCCCCGTGAGGAACCGCAGTACTAGGCTAAACTCGAGACACGCAAACACAGAAGATTTGTCTTTATTATACAGTTGAAAGATACCACCAGAGGTGGCAGTAGTGAGGTGGATCCAGTAGTAGCAGTCCAGGGGCCCTCGGCAGAGGAGACCTGTCCCACAAAGATAGATGTTAGCAGCACACTGTAGTATAGGGAGTTCCAGATGCAGGTTCCCAGTGCTGAGCTGTAGATGAGACAGACTGACAGAGGTTAGATTACTCACTAAGTTGGTAGCTGTATAGATGGAGATCCCAACAGGCAGAAGTAGTTGGATTGCAGGCACCAAGTCAGGGAGAGCAGGCCCTCAAGGCGCGAGTACCTGGTATCCCAGATAGGAACCTGAAAGAAAGCAAAGGGCCCCCGAAGAGCGGGTACCCAGGTTAGAAGAATAACCCCAAAGGGCAGAGAGAGCTTCCAGCGGCAGCACGGAAGCAGCAGAGTAGCTTAGACTGGAGGCATTCCAATCCTTGCTAACTCAATTTGTTAGCAATTGATGAGCAGGCTAAATACCCGGATGGAGGTGGAGAACTTCCGGAGCGGACCCAGGTATTTCCTGCGCTGGCTCTTTTAAAAACAGAGATGTCGTCACTGCACGCGTCTAGACGACGACAGGGGGCAGGGCTTCAGCAGTGGCAGCGTCCCTGCCGTGAAGAAAGGCTTCTCGGCCTCGGAGCAGGCCCGAGGGGAAATAGCCACACTATCCACCCTCACCTCGGCATTTCTGGAGCTGATGGCCCGCCGCGGAGGTGGGTGAGCACGCTCGACCCTGGCCTCCGGGGTCAAGCAGTGTAACACATGGAGCCATTCTGAGAGGAAGGCCTGAAACTTTCCCCTTCCAGGATGAAATGGGGAGGCGGGTCTTAAATTTGTCAAAAACTGGTCCCGGGCTTAGGCTGCATCTGCTGATGAGCCTTTGGCTGATGTATTTCCCTCTGATGACTTCCAGTGAGCAGCTGCTGCTGCTGCGGAAGAATGAGAAAGACTTAATGACACTAAAAAGAACACAAATGATGTCTTTGGAAGAATGGACGCTTGTAGAAAAAAAATACCGATGTTGGACAGGAGCCTGCTGTCCCCTCACCGCAGCTGATAACCACTGTAATACTGTTTCGGATTCCTGAAACAGAGCCATCTCAAACTTTTATCATCAAATTAAGTTGCCCCTGTACAGGGTACATCTGCAAGATGATCATACATGTCCACGTCCACTGAGATGCCATTTACATGCACCCCTTTGGGCTTATATGGAAGCGGCTGGTAGTGGTATCAAAAGTTTCATAAGCAGAATGGATGAGGTGGTCTTAGTCTTCTACTGCTTGATGGAATTCCACCTGCTCTGGGTCTGATGATTCCATGAAAGGCTTTAGCTTTTGCATGTATTTTTGCAAATACTGCACCATGAAGAGTTGATAGGCTGCAATCTGCATACTCAGAATGGATCCCTAAAAAATCTTTATCTCCTAAATGTGTCCAACGTGTTTAGCATATTTTGGTGATGACTATGGAAGCTGGAAAACCCCAAACCCTGGGGAGACCTGGACCCTGTATTTTCCAGATTCTGGGCCACTGGAAAGTACGATGTCAGCATCTGCTACATTCTCATCCACATTCTCATCTGCAGATCCTTGAGGAGTTTGTGAGCTAGGATACAGAGTCGACTGGAGGTTGAAGGAACTGAAGCTTGCAAATATCCGTTCTCAGGTACTCTTCCTTCATGACAATGATAAACAAATAGAGTTTTTTGTTAAGCTGGCAAAGATGGAGTAGCAGAGATTCTTTGGAAGCGAGATATGCTGGGTCTAGTCCGATAGGGGATCTGAAGGAACTCCATAGAATCTTCCTCCTCTCCCGACCACGGGGAAACTTTCCCCAAACGATAAGGGTGACCAAGGAAATCTCCACTGGTCTGGGGGGGGGGGGGGGGGGGGAGAACGACACATCTCATAGGAACTCAGAGTGAACTAATTTCATTTATTCCCATTTGATTCAAGACGGGGCTTCTTGGAGGAGGAGAATCCACTATCTTATGATGAGGACTTATTCCCAAATACTGGAAGCTCTTGCCTCACTACGAGAAAAAATTTCATCCATCTAGGACAGGAGAGGTTCTAATAGCCTTCTCTACTTTTCAGGGCTTAAAATGGCAAAGAAAGTTTTCATTAGCTCGGATAGCTTTGCTCCCACTGACCAAGGGACCCTCTGCACCAGAGCTGGAGGAGACACATCCTCTTCAGAATCAGCTAATGCTCATTAAGAGCCAACTGTAAAAATGGGGAAAAACTCTGCACCATAGCAGCTGCTGGCTCCAAGGCACTCTGTGTTGGTTGATTCAACGCCCCTCAAATGTTGCCTTAATCCATGGACAGTGTTGGCAGTTCCCCTTCTGCACCATATTGGAACTTTTGGGCATATGTGCAGAAGTGCTCTGCTTCAACACAGTTGATAGCATCTTGACATGCCATGCTGAGTTTTATGACTATGTCCTAGAATGCAAGCTCCATGCTAATATCAAGGATGGCAACCTGGTTGGCCATGAGTCTGGGTAAAATAAATGGCTCGTTTCTATGGGGATCCTACATGCCATAAAGAAAGATGGGATCCGCACCAATGAAATTATTTCCTGCACCAATGGCATTGATCTTTTTCTTTGGCTCCAAAGGGGATGGTCTTGAATGGGGTCCCTCTGCTGTTAAGGTGCTCCTTTTAGAATCTCATGCCACACTCAGTCCCTGATTTGAGATGAATCTGGCACCACCCATACTTGCAAGAATGAGAGGAGGAGGATTCCTGTCTATTTCCTATGCTGAGAATCCATTGACTCAATCCTGGATGAAGAATAGCTCAGTTGGCTCAGTCTCACACCAAGACTTCTGGCTCTTACCTGCCAGCACTTTCCTTAGGACCTCCATCTTCTAGGTATAGTATTTCTGCACCCTAGGGGACATCTAACCACAGCTGTAGCATTTGAAAGACTTATAGTCTGAGTACAGGCAACAATTGCAGATGTATATCTGTGATCGACATCTGGCACCCATAGGTACAGGCCTTGAAGCCACTAACCATGGGCTTTCTTGGGTTTGGGTTTTTTCATTCATTCATTCTCTCTCTCTCTCTATATATATATATATATGAATGGTTCTGTTTTTTTTAAGAACTTCAAAAGTTCTGTTTGAGGGGCTGCCAAGTCAGCGGCAGAAAAACAGAAGCAGCGGTGAGGCAGTAAAAGTGGCACTAAGGCCAAAACCCAAAACATTTAAGAAAGATTGGGAAATGTTTGTGAAATAGCTCAGACAAAAAGGCTGTTGGGCTCATGACGCAGTGTGTGTGCGGGAACTCCTGTGCATGCTCAGTAAAGTCTTTACTGAGCTCAGAGAGCTGGGTCTGTCATCGAACCACAGAAACAAAGAAATTCAAACGTGACCTCAAAACGTGGTTCTTTCAAAATGCCTACAATCTTACTTCTCTTTGAAATCATCACTTGCTCCTACACTGACAATCTCATGAACCTTTCTATAGACCTCATTACCACTCTTTCCAACCCAGCACATATAAATATATCTGAAACACCCTCTCTCAATCCCCACTTATTTCCCTCAGCACCTTTTGAAAAAAGTGCTACCTAATCCCTGCTACCTCGACCCTGTATATCTCCCTTCCCCTGACCGCCTTAGTCAATGTATGTCTTTTGCTAAAATGTATGATATAAGAACTCATCATATGAATGTAATTGGCTATCTATTATATTTATGTCATGATGTAAACCGTTGTGATCATCACTTGGGACAGTATATCAAATGGCTAAATATATAAATGTTACTCATGTTATAGTAAATTCATGCCTGCTTGTCATACATAGTAACATAGCAATGACAGCAGAGAAAGACCAAATGGTCCATCCAGTCTGCCCAGCAAGTTTCTTATGGTAGTAATTGCTGCTCTGTGCAGGTTACCTTCAAGCCTTGTGTTAGTGTAGTAATATTTACAACCAAAACCAAGCAACTGTTAAACCCATAACACAATTACTGCTAGCAACATTTTTACAGGGTGAGCAGCCTTTATAATTCAGAAAATGCTGCTTGAATGTGTTTTGCTTTTGGATTTGGCCATAGAAGTAATCCTGTGCTTTATCCCTAAAGTCTGTGTATCAGTACCCCAAGACTGTGAAAGTCTAGGCCCAGCGTTGGATGTCTTCTGAAACCAATTCCCCTTTTTCTTCATCAAAGCAGAGAGCGATGTTGCACTTGAGTCACAAGCATCAAGGCTAACTGGTTAAGGGTAGTAATCCCCATACAGTAACTGCTGGTTACCCCTACACACCCTTTCCTTCATTTCCAGCATCTAGTCTTTAGGGATCCACAGTGTTTACCCCATGCCTTTTTGAACTTGTTTACTGTTTTTGTTCTCTTTTGGAAGGGAATTCCAGGCATCTACCACCTTCTCCATGAAGAAATATTTTCTGATGTTGGTTCTGAGTCGTCACCTCTGGAGTTTCGCATCGTGACCCCCTAGTTCTACAGTTTTCTTTCCAATGGAAAAGGTTTGAAGTTCATGCATCATTAAAACCTTTCAGGTATCTGAAGGTCTGTATCACACCTCTGCTACACTTCCTCTCTTCCAGGCTATACATATTTAGATCTTTCAGCCTCTCCTCATAAGTCTTCCAATATAGAACCATACCATTTTGTTTGCCCTTCTCTAGACCACCTCTGTCCTATCCTCATCCCTTTTTATGATATGGGCTCCAGAATTGAACACAGTACTCCAGTTGATGCCTCACCAAGGATCTGTATAAGGGCATTACCACCTCCTTTTTCTTGCTGGTTATTCCTCTCTTTCTATGCAGCCCAGCATTCTTCTGGCTTTAGTTATCACCTTGTCGCATTGCTTTGCTGCCTTCAGATTGCCAGAAACTATTATCCCAAGGTCCCTCTCCCAGTCCATGCACATTAGTCTTTCACCCTCCCCATCACATACTGCTCTTTTGGATAACTGTATTCCAGATGCATTGAATCCCAGCTGCCAAATCTTTGACCAAGCTTTCTTAAATCACTTTTCATTCTCTCCACTCCTTCAGGCATGTCTACTGTGCCGCAGATCTAAATATCATCCGTAAATAGACAAACTTTACTTTCTATCCCTTCCACAATGTCGCTCACCAAACCACTGAACAGAACTGGTCCCAAAACTAATCCTTGTGGCACTCCATGTAACACCATTCTCTGTTCAGTATAGGTTCCTTTTACCATTATATGCTGTCTTCTGTCAATCAATCAGTTTGTAATCCACTCCACCATCTTGGCACCTATTCCCAAGTTTCTCATTTTATTCATGAGCCTCCTATGTGGGACTATATCAAAAGCTTTGCTGAAATCCAAGTAAATCACATCGAATGGTTTTCCTTGATCCAACTCTCTAGTCACCCAATCAAAAAAATCAATCAGATTTGTCTGACAGGATCTTCCCCTGGTGAATCCATTCTGACTTGGGTCCAGCAACCCACTGGATTGTAGAGAGTTCATAATCCTTTCCTTCAGTGGAGCCTCCATTAATTTTCCCATCTTTGAGATGAGGCTAACTGGCCTGTAGTTTTCAGCCTCCTTTCTGCTACCACCCTTGTGAAGTGGTAACACAACTACTCTTCTTCAATCTCGCAGCACAACTCCCTTTTCCCGAGATCGAACAGGTCTTTCAGTGAACATCAGATAATATTTTTTCAGTGGGTGTTGGACACTTGGAACAGACTTCCAGCAGAGGCTATAGGAGCCATATCAGGAGCAGAATTCAAGTATACATGGGACAGATACAAAAGGACCTTAATGGCAGAGGTTGGGAGTAGATCACAGATGAAGTAAGACCCAGGACAGCACAGTAGGCAGGTACCAAAAGGACAGACTGGGTGGACTAATTGGTTCTTTTCTACTGATATCGTCTGTGTTTGTATGAAAATAAGATTTTTTTTTTGTTTTAGATTTAAAAATAAAAACATCAAATATTTCTCGTTGACCTTTAATGCATGCAAATACAGAAAAGGGGAATATACAAAAAATATAAGGTGATACTTTTTTATTGGAGTAACATTTCTCGATGAGCTTTTGGGAGATAACACTCCTTTCATCAGTTCAAAACAAAATGGACAAATCAAAGCAAAAGATGAACATACAAGCAAATTAAGTGTTAAGACTGCAAGGATGAGCCTGTAATCTTTTAACTAACATTTCTAAGGGAACACTGATAACTGGCCAGCTAAGTTAAAAAAGTGGCTTTAAAATCTAAGTACTTATATTTCAGGGAGTAGCACAGAGCAGTGTGTGGCGTCAAGTCTCGTTTTTATTTGCACACTGTAAATATTCTGAGCTGTGAGTCTTTGCATTCTGGTTGTGCACAGAGACTAATTTAGTGCTGTTAGCAATGTGGATCTGGGATAAAAAGCTACCAAACTAACAAAGAAATTAAAAAAAAAAACCAAACTCAAAAAAATAAACCGCGTTCTATCAGGTTACTGTGGCAATGGAAACACATACACACACAGTACTGCCGTGTTCTTACCCTCCAGCACATACAATAGGCAACTGTGAAAACAAGTGAAGTGACTGGTGTGCAGAATTCAGATGAGGACTGCATGCTGTTATACTGGGGTCTGGTTACATTTAAACAATGTCAGTGTTAACCATGTAAGCTCTGATGAGAGGCAGTGAATGATCAGCCAAAGGCACTGAGAGCTCTGACACGAGTTTCAAGTTATGCATTTCATACTGACTTGGATAAGGAAAGATACCCTACAAGCACTCAAGTTTCAATGACTGGCAATGGGGATTTATCCTTAGCAGGGGATTTTGCTTTTTAGTTTTAATTGCATGCCTTCCAAGTTTGAGCTCAAGGCGAGTTACAAATTCAGGCACAATTGTTAGATCCCTTCCCAAGAGGGCTTACACTCCAAGTCTGTAGCCGAGGCAATGAAGATTGAAATAACTTGTCCAAGATCATAAGGAGCATCAAGGGAGAAGTAGGATTTGAACTCGACTTCCCTAGTTCTCAGCCCACTGCTCTGACTAGGACTGTGGCTCCACTACAGATCAGAATAATAGGACAGACTAATGGGGGTCAACTGATCTTTATCTGTTGTCATCTACTGTGTGAACTAGATGCTGATTGCTGTGGACAGATATTTAATATAGTTTGAACCTGGACTATAATTTGTCCCCAAACTATCAACAATCTGAAACAGACACAAAATCACTTGGTTACATTTGTATGGTGGCTGGTCAGCCAATCAGATTGCTGGATTGGTTATCTCACAGAATAACCACAATTATGAAATTCACAAATACTCTATAATTAATGCCTCTGAGCTATGACTCATGGCATAGGAAAGACAATCTGACACCGGCTTGGACTGACAGAACTTTACACTCAACCAGCATGAAATAAAACAAAGTTGCTTACCTGTAACAGCTATTCTCCATGAACAGCAGGTTAATCAGTCACACAAGTGGATGACATCATCCAACCAAGCTGACATGGAGCATTTGGTAGATAGCTGTGGAAAACCCGAAGTATTTTAACATACATGCATGAGACTTCTCACCCAGCTGCAATTGCTTGGGGGCCTCTTCAGTCCTACATAATAGCTTAAAAAACCAACGTATCCATGGGAGGTGGGAGGAAATGTATGGCTTATTATCCTGCTGTCCACAGAACACACCTGTTACACGTGAACCAACTTGTTTTCTCACAGACAAACAGGATGAATCAATCTCACAAGTGGACATCCCTAACTATGGGTTTACCTTTAAACAAAAAAAAAGAGAACAAGCAGCTGCCGGGTGGTGAACATGTTTTTAAGAACTACAACTTGAAGTAAAAAATGGTCTTCTGGGGGAGGCAGGGTCTACATCTCATAGAGAACCTGGAAAACAGATTGCCTAAGCCTGTTGTATTGGGAGTCCACAGCCAATAATGATGGGTTGAAAATGTGTGGCTAGAAAGTCCACATCTCAACTTTGCAGATCTCCTTAATGAAGGATAACTTTAGGTGGGCCACCCACTGAGCCATGGCTCTTAACATGATGAGCCTTCTAGAGTCAGGCCTGTTTGGGCACACCAAAAGAGATGCAATGAACTGGACTTCCTGGAGACTGCTGCAGCTGAGTTGGATGGAGGGAAGCGCTGTCCTTCTGACATAGCTGCTTGAAAGAGGGACAACACAGTCCAAACCTCCTTAATATTCGGACCCACACAATGACTGAGTTCAGTGCTGATGCTTCAACAAGACCTTTTTTTTGATGTTTGGTGCTATGACCCCTTGGATATGAACTGGACTCCAAGGAACCCTTCTTAAGTGCCAAGTGGAAGGAGTAGGAAAGTTTCTTGCTCCTGGAGGGAGGCCTATCTTTCAATTTTGGTGCTGAGGAAGCGAGAGACTCCCTCAGTACCAAAGCATCATCTATGGATGGAGCAGCTCTGTGGTCCATCTATGATGATGCCTTTAGTGGGCCAGGCTTTGTTTTTGTTGATATCCTTGTTTAACGTTTTTGAGCACATACCACAGCCAAGTACATCATATCTAACCACAGACATCATATACAAAATCTAAGGTGGTCCATTATAGATATCTTGAAGTTACAGAGGGGGCATTCTCTTGAAGTCAATGGTCTTCTTCTTGGTCACTGGGAGAAAAATAGACAAATCAAAATAAAATCTGGAAATTCTTGCAATGAATAAGGTCACCAAGATCACTCAGATGACACCACGAGAAAAGGAACCTCAGGGCCAAACAACAAAAAACTAAAAATACTTTGTAAAATGTGAAAAAACACTAACTTAGGCCAATACAAAGGAGAAAAGGGCCATCTAGTACTGTACCCTAATTTGTTTTTTTAAATGTATTTTATCTTGACTTGTACACTGCTTGGAGCAGCCTGTATGGCCAGGAAGGCAGTTTACAAATCTTTTAAATAAACTGACTGATATTCTGCCTTTTGTGACTGGTCAGTCATTTCAAAGCAGGTTACAGTCATGTACTGTAGAGATTTCCCTGTCTCCAGAAGGCTCACAATCTAACAGGCCACGTTTGGATGCGCGTTTTCGACGTGCTAGCTTTACCCCTTATTCAGTAAGGGGGTCGAAAACGTGCGTCCAAACCCCCCCCCCCCCGAACCTAATAGCGCCCACAACATGCAAATGCATGTTGATGGCCCTATTAGTTATGCCCGCGCGATTCAGTAAATAAAATGTATAGCCAAGCCGCACATTTTACTTTCAGAAATTAGCGCCTACCCAAAGGTAAGCATTAATTTCTCTCGGCACCGGGAAAGGGTACAGAAAAGCAGTAAAAACTGCTTTTCTGTACACCCTCCGACTTACTATCATGGCGATATTAAGTCAGAGGTCCCAAA
Source organism: Rhinatrema bivittatum (assembly GCF_901001135.1). NCBI lineage: Eukaryota > Metazoa > Chordata > Amphibia > Gymnophiona > Rhinatrematidae > Rhinatrema > Rhinatrema bivittatum. The sequence continues at coordinate 28,468,053 of NC_042630.1, forward strand.
AATTAAAAATAATTAAAAAAAAAAAATTTAAAATCGGCCCGCAGCTTGAAAACCGGACACTCAATTTTGCTGGCGTCTGGTTTCCGAACTCGTGGCTGTCAGCGGGTTTGAGAACCAACGCTGGCAAAATTGAGCGTCGGCTGTCAAACTCACTGACAGCTGCCGCTCCTGTCAAAAAAGAGGCGCTAGGGATGCGCTAGTGTCCCAAGCACCTCTTTTTACGGCGGGCCCTCATTTAAATACTGAATACTTATTAAAAGTCACGGGAGAGCGGGCGCTCGCCCGCTCTCCCGTGACTTTGTATCTTAGGCAATAGAAGGTGAAGTGACTTACCAAGGTCACAAAGAATGTCAGTGGGATTTAAAGCCTTGCTTCCAATTAGGTTAATTCCTTCACGCCACACCATCAATTTCAATTTCTTGTCCTTAATGTTCATTGAAACATGGGATTTGACAGTAGGTAAAGACTGCAAAACTCATTTAGTATATCTATGTATGCCGTAAATTCCAGATGATCCCTAGTGATGTCTTTCCCATCATATCTTTGCCACTAGGGATCCTTTGTGCTTATTCTATATTTTCTTGAATTCCATTCCATTTTGCCTCCTCCAAGGTCTTTCTATGCATCTATGATCTTTTCTAAGGTGGCTCCAAAGCAAGATGAATTTTTGTGTTATCTGAAGACAGCAGAGAAATATGTACCACCACAGACAAAAAGATTGAGGGATCCTGCGCAAGTGCAGCTGGGCAGGAAGTCCCATAAATGTCCATGAAAAACCTTTTAGGTTTTTCCAGTTATATGGGGCTGATTCATCCTGCTTATATATGGAGAAAATCATTAATACTCTGTCATGCATTACAGGCAACAGCCTTTCAATTTATGAAAACTCTGGCCATAAAACACACACATTCATCCTCATGGCAATCAGTCCAAGACCAGGTAATGGGATAGATCTGCCTTATTTAAACCTGTGTGGGTATTTTGCCTTTGTTTTTCATTAAACATTGTGAATGTCCAGAAATGTTTAATAAGTCAAAGACGATGGAAATGTTACACCAACAGTACATATCTGACATGGAAACAAGATCCCATAATACTTAGTTCTGCTGGATATACAGGTTGCACAGTCTCTCTGAATGGGCATCATGAACTGTCAATTCACATGCTGGCAGCCATAATGCCTGCTTAAACTGGTGGCTTAGCTGCACAGGTTTCCCCTTTCTTTTCATACCACACAAATTTGTGGGGCCCAGTTGCAGCTCCTACACAAAGTAGATTAAGATGGGGGTCATCACAGGCTAAGTGACCACTTCAAGCTTAATCAGCACCCTTTAGGCTAAGAAGATTAAGAATGCTACATTGTTGTTGCCCAGCAGCCTCCACCTCCACCTGTGCTGGAGTTGCTTTCTGACATTACATCTTCACTGGCTTAGATCCTGAGCATTATCCCAGCATCCAACTGTAACTGGCGCTTTTATTTCTCTGGTTTGTTAGCATTGCTTTTTGGAACACAATGCAAGTTGAAAAGAGAACAGTTCTCTAAAAATTTACCAGACACAGTGATTTCCTTGCATCTACTTACTCCATTGTTTTGTACACATCAGAGTATAGTCCTGCCTTCTGGTACTTCTTTTTTGGGGGTCGAGCTGCTTTCTTCTCTCTCTGCACTAGAGCTGGCAAACGCTGCAAAGTGCTTTCTGACTCTTGAGGCTTCCTGGAGCCTTCAAAGAGGCTGGTCAACGCTGCCGATGTCTCAGAAAAGCTGAAATAGTGTTGAAAGATGTGCATCAATTCAAATAATAATTTACAATCATGGAATGTATAATTTGCAAAACCTGCACCTGGGAAGATGGGTGGGAAGGAACTGTGTGCTCCTGAAAGTGCAAGTACAATAATAGCTTTTTATGTTGGTCTTTTAAATAGCTGTCACAGCCTACAGACTATTATGCAACTCAAATATGACCATCACTGAGTAGCCTATAAATACAATTGTACAGAATGATTTTCATCTTGTCAGAAAATATATAGAATACCATGTAAGAGTGGAAATTCATAATGAGCCTATGCTGGATTTTGCTAATGTCAGTAATATCCTTTTCACATAGGATTTGTGTTGCAACACAAAAGTTTGCCCAGCCACTGCACAACAAGTCAAACATATTAGTTAAGATTTTACAGGTATCTAGCCTTCTGAATAAATGACTATATGGGGAAGAATAGTGTTATGTAGCTGAGGATAAGAAGTTTCAAGGAATGCTTCTAATGGCAGTCATTTTCTATGTCAATAAAGTGATTATGCATGTCACAGATGAGCAACTGGAAGGTTCAAATGGGCCTTTATCTGTCAACAATAACTATGTTACTAACAATTTCAGCAGTCCTGAAATATAACCAGTTCTGCATTGGACCACAACACTCTCATTACAGTCATGCGACCTTCAATATTTACAACTGGGCTACATTTTGCTTTAACTTGTATCTGAAAGACAGTGTCTCAGCCATACTAATGCAGTGCTTTACTAATGGCTTAAAAGAGTGTTCTCCCTCATTGAGTTACCAGTACAATGTCCTGCCACATGTTTGCTATTTGGAGATCGCCCTGCACGTAGAATGGTATAGTTGCCAGCATGTTAAACTAGATTACTTTGAGATACTGAAATTACCTTGCATTGCTCTCCTGCTCATCTCCTGGAAGAGATTTATGCCTCTTCTTAATTTGCTCCTCAATGGGGAACCTTTTTCTCTTCCAGCCTTTTCTTTGCTCTAGGTTCAGGTTTACACTCTGTACAACAGCTTCAATTATGTCAGTGACTGTGTCGGTACTGGATCTGCTCACACATCTCTCATCTACCAATTTGCAACTGGCACACTGATCAGCCTGCAAAACTGGCATTGGGATGACTGACTCAAGGGGAGATTTCCTGGGCCTGCCTGGTCTGCGCTTTACAAAGTTATTTCCTGTCCGGGACTGCCTTTGCAGCTTCTTTGCTTTCAAGATTTTATTGACATGGTCCAGATTTTTCTTGGTTGCTAAGATTTTGCCATAATTGCACATTTTCCTAGCCTGTCGCTGCATTGCCTCCACCATGCTTCTTTTGAGATGATGAGGAGAATATCTGTTGGGTAAAAGGCCTGAAAGGACACTGATGCCATCACCAGCTGGATTGTTTGGTGTTGTGTGAACTAATAGGTTCTCCTGTTTGTCTTGTCCACTCCCCCTGTTCTGGGTTCTGACTGGACTAGCAGATGGTGAGGCGGAGACATTGGCTAGAACGACGGCTTCTATAGTTTTGTCTAAGGCAGCTTGGCTTTCGCAGTGTGCCATGCGTTGTAGTAAACCATCCACTGATTCTTCTACAGAACTTCCCACTTTTGCAACTCGGCTGGTTATGCCAATCCCTGGAAAAAAACAAAAATTATGAGCTCACCACAATGGAATGGAGTTTATTTGTAAACTTGAAAAAGGGACTTATAATTCTTTAAATTTTCAAAAGACAAAGTGTACATGAAACATGCCAACTACCATTAATACAAACTTATTCTTACTCATAATCCTCACTTCGTAGCTATATCTCCCTACAACTTGTTCTGTGACAGCAATGATACTACATATTTTAAAATTTCACATTATACAATAGAAGAATCCAAAGTAACAAGACTGCATGAGGAAAGCACTTTTGTGACATTTAGTATGCAACTGGTCGGGGATCCCCAAGATGGGTTACTTCACATAGACAAATATATATACCGTATACATATATATATATATATATATATATATATATATATATATATATATATATATATGTATGTGAAGGGCAGCTACACTGGCAGCCAGTGACTCAAGCTCCCATTTTGTGTTTCTCTTCAAGTTGCCGAATGGAGTAAGCTCACACACGCACACAGAAAGGCAGACAACCCACATGCAGACACACAGACAGAAGAAGAAACAGATACTTCATACCCAGACAGAAACAGACACCCCACACCCAGACTGACAGAGAGTGAAACAAACACCAAGGCACAGAAAGACAGATACAGTTACTCTGTACTCAGACAGATGCAGATAAAGACACCGAACACCCAGACAGACATAGAAACAGGCACACCACACCTAGACAGACATTCTAGACAAACAAAGAGTCAGATATACCACATCCAGACAAACACAGGCAGACAAAACACAACCCAAAGACGCAGAGACTCAGACCACAACACACAGAGGTATACACCATACACACAAGACCACAATACACCAAAACACAGACACACACACCTCACCCAGACCGAGATACACCACACCAACAGGCCACATATCACAGTGGTAAGACCTGAAACATTTTTCAAAAAACTTAAGATGCCAGCCCAAAATATTTTAGGAGCTGAGAAAAACTCCCTATCACCCTGCCTAACTTTTTTTTTTTTTTTTACTATGTTCACTAATTTTTCCTGTTTTTCTCTCTAGTTTTGTATTTTCTTAATTTTATCATGTTTTGATTTGCTTACTTTTTTACACTTTTTGCCTTTCATTCTCCTTTTCTTTTGCCTCTCTGCCCATTCTCCTCCCCAATCTCATCACTTCTTTTCCCCCCGGCAGGCAATAGCTGTGATCTGTCTGCCTGGTTAGAGACCCAGAAGCAGCTGAGGCTTGACGGGGGCACCTCTTCCTGGATTATGGACCACTGCAGCGGCTCTTCCAATGTCCAGTTCTGATGCAGAGGAAGCGGCTCCCCACTCAGACCCACTACAGCGGAAGCAGCTCCTCTCCCCTGTCCACCAAAAGAAATGCATGGCTAAGCTGTGGAATGCTTAAAATGTCACTACATTCTGGCAGCTCCCTCCCTCCTGAGCTTGCAGTGCGCCTTCACAGCACCTAGACTTGACAGCTTAGCCATTTGTTTTTCGTTGATTGGGAAGCCAGTGTGCTCCCCTTCAGAACTGTTCAGGCCGGAGTGAGAAGTCTTTGTGAACTGGGGGGAGTTCAGGCTGAAGAACCAGGAGAGTCTCAATGGCTTGGAAAACTGAGCAAACTGGTGGACACTGGTAAAACTTGTAATTTCATCACCGCACACGTTATAAAATGCACTAACTTACCAGGTAAGTGAGCAATGAAGGGTTCCTGGCCCCCTGCTCGTCTGCCTCATAAACCAGGGGGGATGGCCCCACCAGGACCTAACCCCCCCCTTCCCCCCAGGAGCCACTCAAGGTAGAATCTTTCAGAAGAAAAACTTCTCTCTTCTCTATATTTTCTTGTTTTTGATTTTTTCAGACAGACTGTAGACTTTGCACCTCCACCATCTGCTGGAGACAGAGAAATAATGAGGGACAGCAGGTGGCACCTCGTGTTAAGTGGCAGTAAAACGTTCTCTGTCTCCATCTGCTGGAGGGGAGGCAAAACCCAGGAGTCTGGACTGATCTGAGTACATATAGGGAATTTGATATACATGGTTTCAATATATTGCATGCATTTATGTGCATGTTATTATAGTAAATCTATGAGGGGGCATAATCACACATATGCCATTCACATATATGCCACCATGCCCAGTTTGAAAGTTATCCTTCCTGACTGAAGTTTGGTAAAGAAGGTCTGAAGAACTGTAAACTTACAAGGGAAAATCAGACACTATTTTTGGACGTGTATGCAAAATTACCCTATTGTAGTAACATTTTGTGTACTGACATGTAAGTCACTAGTGCTTGAAGTTCTTACTCTTCTGGCAGAAGTGGCTGCAATAAGAAACACTGCTTTGCAAGATAAATATTGATATTATAAGTATTTATGGGCTCAAAAGGTGATCTCATCAGCTGAATGAGGATCACACTGAGATCCTGGGATAGTGCAGGCGGCTTTATAGCAGGCCTAAGGTGAAGTAGGCCTTTCATCAAACAAGTTACTAAAGGATGTGAAGAAACTGGTTTTCTTTCCTCCTGATTATGGTAAGCACTTATTGTGCTAAGATGAGCCCTAACTAAATTTGTTTGCAAGCCAGATCAAGAATAGTTTAGTAATTTTGGTAGAAAGCAGGAGAAGCGATACAAGTCCCTACCTGTACATAATAGAATAAAGTTCTTCCACCTGAGACTTTCTGTTTTCTTGATAAAAGGAACATATGAGAAAGTGTGTCTGAACTGATGAAAGAAGAAACTAGTATCCCTTCATTATCCATACTGTCAGTGTTAAGGAATGGATGTTTAGATAAAGCAAGGTACCTTGGTTCTGAATCAAGGTTGGAAGAGGCTTCAATCAAATTGGATGTCATACTGAAATTTGAAAGAAAAGATGGAACCATACTTGCCTGGGCCAGGAAGACACTATTAGCATCTAAATTCCTTTATCTTTCTTCAGTTTTACCAGAGCCTTATCTACTAACACAGGGTGGGCATCAAGAAGGCATCCTACGCTAGACTGCGTGTGGAACTCTTTCTCAAGCAGAACATCTGAACTTCATTGTTCTGCACTATTGTTCAAATTGTAAAGCTTATTTTAATTGCACCCCTGTTTCTTGTGAACCAGCATGATGGGACTATCGTCTTGAATGTTGGTATATAAAAAAACTTAAATAAATAAAATAAATAAATAAATTGTTGAGATGATTAGCAAACAAGTTTCGTTGGGGTTCCACAGCAGATAAAAATGTCATTTGCTCTTACTGGACCAGAGATCATTTATGATGCTTGAGAACGTGGTGGTATTTGTCTGTTATCATATTCTCTTTGCCTAGTAAATAAATGGCTTTGAGAACAGATGTGGGAGCTATTGCCCAATTCCAAATTCTGACAGTCTCCAAACACACAGAAAAAGATCCAGTTCCTTATTATTCATTGATGTAGAACATAGCTACCTGATTGTAGATTTGGATTAAAATTATCTTGTTAGACATCAGATGTTGCAAAGCTATGAGCGCAAGCTATAAGACTCATAATTCGAAGAGGCTGGATTTTGAAGCCCTTTCTGTAGCTCTGGAATTGCAGGAAACAGGGGCCCTGCCTACAGGAGTCAAAATTTTGACTTTAATTGTGGTAAAAGAACTGCCCCTTTTGGGAGAATGCTTGGAATCTCCTAGCAGTCATGGAAGGATGAATATGCACAGAACAGATTGTAGCGTAGAGCAATGGTCCTTTATGAGGTATGCTGTCTCCTTAAGTTGGCTGCCAAACATATTGTTTCCTGTATAGGGGACATTAGCCAATATGCCCTGGAAAGCTTCCTTTAGACCTACGCTAGGGCAATTCTACAAGCTTCTATGGATAGGGCTGAACTTCTAAGTGCAGTACTGAAAGTATTATATGCAGATCACATGAAATGTTTATATTCATTTCCTGCAGACAAAGACCAATAAAAGTCTCTTGATGACCTAAAGAGAAGGAACAGAAAATTTGTGTAACTGCTCTATAATACAGTAGAGTGCATATATTGTTCCATAAAAAGTTGGTCAGAAGATGTGCGAGCAGAGAGCATGGTGTTTTGGAATAATTTCTTGCTAAATAGATCCAAAGTTTGTGGATCCTTTCCTGGAGGAATAGATGAATTTTAGACTTCTTTAGAGCTGATTCTATCACTACTGAGTCTTCTCAAAATCAGTAGCTGCCTATACCAGGTATTCTGTATCCAGCTTTAAATGGATGGCGTAGTAAGTGAGGGTCTCCCAGATTTGCATATGTAGCTTCTTTAGAAGTGTTGCAGTATCTTTAGACACATAAAGATATTTCCGAATTCCTAGTATAGGAACTCTTGATTCAGCTTTCTCCCACAAGTCAAAGACAACAGCTTGCAACATCTTCTGGATGAAGATTGGTAAGGGGAGCATTGGAGGAATAAGTCTCGCTGGAGGAGATGAGTCAGATGGTTAGACCAGGCAAGTCATCCCTATTAGAATTCAAAACTATGGAATTGTAATCAATCTCTTATGACTGCTCTGATTCTGAGTCAGATTCAAGGAGGGGTGGATAAGCACACATTAAAGAGTGGTAAGGCATGCCCTCTTTTGGAGTATGCTCTTAGCAACAACTCTATGAGGAATTGAAGGAGATGCCTCTCTTCCAGAGACTGAATGATTTCTAATACCTGGTGCCATGGAGGATCAAAGTCAAACTGTTGGCACCAAAGACTATTGTTGATCCCACTAAATGTAAAGATTGCTTGTTTGGGATTTTGCTTTGAATGTTAATGATGTAATCTGCATTGGACAACCATGGTTGGAGACTAGTGGAATATAAGCAATTTAAATAAATAACAAAAGGATGCATTTTGCTCGCTCTCTCTCTCTTTTCAAGCCACTCAAAGATTTCTGTGTTTAACAGAAACAAAAATAAGCTACTTTTAATTTTTTCCCTTTTTTTCCTGAGAGTCTCCAGAACTAAAAATTTTTAAAACGTTGAGAAGTGTTTCATTTTCGTCTCAAAATTGAGTTTGATCTCGCCTCAGCCCTCTTCACCAAGGCAGACAGCAAACAGGGCTTTAAAAATGTCCTTGCTGCTCTTACAAGATGTCCTTATCTGAACAACATGACCGTTGTGTTCATTGTTTAGGCCTGTCACATGATGTTCCAAACTGCTACCTGTGCTCAAATGTTCCCCAGGGCCAAGAGATATAGAAGATTCACATTAAAATAATTCTTAAGTTTTTCTCAAGTTTTGGATTGACTAAGAGGAAACCATCGCTAGCTCAGGGACCATTGCCAAAATCAAAAAGGCAAAAATCTTCTTATGTCAAGTGCCACAACTCAAAGAAGTCCCCACACAGGTGCTGTTTGGCATCAAAGTATTCGGCAGCCAGCATAGATCCCATTATCACTGACGTACAGAAAAGCACTTTTATCACCATCAGTCTTCAACATGGAGAATTCTGAGACTGAAGGATCTTAATATGTATACCCTGGAAGAGAGGAGAGATGGAGGAATTTCAATAGAATTAATAATGCTTAAAAATCAAACCTTTTCCAATGGAAAGAAAGCTGTAAAACGAGAGGTCATGATATGAAACTCTAAGGGGGAAGACTCAGGAACAATGTCAGGAAATATTTCTTCATGGAAAGGGTGGTAGATGCATGGCATGCTCTCCCAGAAGAGGTGGTGAAGACTATAAGAGTAATGGAATTCAAAAGAGCGTGGGACAAACACAGAGGATTCCTGTTGGCTTGAGAATGGAAATGAAGAAATAGGGTAACTTTTCTATTAGAACATAAGATATGTCATACTGGGTCTGACCAAGGGTCCATCAAGTCCAGTATCCTGTTTCCAATAGTAGCCAATTCAAGTCACAAGTACCTGGCAAGTACCCAAACATTAAATAGATCCCAAGATACTAAAACATGTTGCACCTATAATTTATATTTCGGCTTGGGGATGGCCTACACAGAGTGGCAATTGCTACTGCCCTTAACAGAAGGCATCCACCACTCTTTCTGTGAAGAAATATTTCCTGACCTTAACAGAAGGCTTGGAGGTGGTCTGCATGGAGTGGCACTTGCTTCTACCCTAAAACTAAAGAAAAAATAAATTTAAAAAATTGCTGGGCAGATTGGATGGACTATTTTGGTGTTTATCTGCCATCATTCACTAGGTTACTAGGTTACACTTGTACCTAAGTAATCAGCATCTAAGTGGAAGGTACTGGTATACTCAGCATCAAACCTATCAGAAGCATAGCTAGATGCCAAAGTAATAGGTTATGTACTATTTGGTTTAAATCGTTTTCATGCATAAACTCCAGGTAACAACTCTGGAGCAGATGCTGAGGGATAGTATATCCCCTTACTACAAACGAAGATCGAGATCTCATATGAACAAGGGATCAAACAGGTAGATTTTGGCAGTATGGGTGAGGTTATCAACATGCTAGGCATTGAAGAGATCTCCTCTTGTCTGAGCCTCTTAAGATGACAGACCTCCAAGACATCATCCTCATTGCCAGGAAACTGAGCCAAAGGATTAGGCTGTTGTGAAGCATCAATGCCAAAGCCCACTAAACAGCCTCGATAGCTCTAACTCTCATATTCAACCATGACACCTTGTCTAGGGAAGAGAGGCATGGCTGTCCTTAGAGGTGTTTATACCCTGTCTCAATCTAGACTACAAAGAGGCAGCAGCAACCTTCTATGTCAAAGGCTTATGAATTGAAGAGGACATTTTAGATTTTGATGGTTTCAAAGGTCTTGATGTTAATGTGGAGTTCAGAATAATCTGAAAGATATCCTGAAGCAGTAGTCTTTGAAGTTTTATGGCTAGGAGATACAGTATATCAGGGTAGATTAAACACTTAACATTATGTTCGTCCTAGATAACACACACACTTGGTATGGTGGTTAGTGATAGACTTATGTTACATGATGTGCAACATTTAAATTTCATGGCATTTTGTTGGCCATCATAGGGGAAATGTAGTCAGCCAAAATAAAAGTAACTATTTTTTTTTAGTCTAGAAGTAACCTAGTGGTTAGAGCAATGGGCTGTGAACCAGGGATGCCAGGGTTCAAATCCTGCTTCTCCCACTGGTATTTCTTGTGACCTTGGGCAAGTCACATCACCCTCCACTGTCTAAGGAACAACCTAGATCATAAGCCCTCTGGGGCAGGGAAATATCCAGTATCTGACTAACTTGCCTGAGCTTGGATTTGCAAAAGATGCATAATTAAATCTAAACCCAATGAAAAAAATATCAGGCCCTTTCAAAGATGAGGCCAATGTATCGAAAAGAGAAAAACTTTACAAGAAGGAAAAAAAAAAAAAGACATTGAGGGAATCTTGATACTGAAGTGAAGTTTGAGAAGCCACAGCACAAGTCACAGTGGCAGATTCTCAAGTAGCTGCATTTCACTCATTTCTTAAGCCTAGAAATTTTCCTTGTCCTGCTAAAAGTCATTCATACTTTGTAAGGTGGATGCTGCCTGCATCATCTGGCACAGTATAGGAACAGCTGTCTAACACACATCCTCAAGAGTAAACTGCATGGTCACACTCGCACCAACTGTCATGTATGTAGAAGAGATGTACTGAAGACGCCAACGGTTTCATTACGTTCTAATGGCCAAAGGGAAAACATTTCCTAACTCGAAAGTCAGTTTATTTCAATAAGAAAAACTGGTATTTGTTGAATGCTTTCACAGTAATGCAGAACAAACAGAATTAGAAAATGGACCAGATTAAAATAAGAAGCTTAAATTGTAAAAACCCTAAACATTTAAAAAATATTAACTGCCTTTTCACTTGAGAAGTCCCATTAGACATCTGTTAGAGTCTTCTGAGACACTAAACGGACTACTTTAAAACTGATTACTGTAAATTTGTTTCACTTTCTATGTGGGATAGGGTGACAACTCTTTATGGGCCTCCCTGCATGACAGGATTGAAAAGCATATAATGCAGCATACTGTAGGCACCATTTTACAGAAAACACCAAAACATCTTATGGCCAAGTCATGATAGGCTCTTAAACTTGTCAAAACATCTTTACCCCTCCAAACTGCAGGGGAAAACTGCCAAGGCACCCAGGAACCCATCTGGCTGCCTTTCTTAGATCACTACCCACTAGTTAAATATCGAACGAAGAGTGCCTTCAGAAGAATTTCTTAAAGTCACACCATCTGTTTTGTAAATGGAGATAAGTAAACAGCTGTAACAACTGGTTATAATGGAACTACATAACACATTTTCAGACATGTGATATTGGATGGCCTGCCCTTGAACCTGGCGTTTACCACTGTGTAATGGATCCAGATGGATCAGAGTACATGATCCTAGTGACAGCTGCAACACTGGTCATGCATGCTTGGTAAACTTAGAAACAAAGAAGCATTCTCTGATGACCTCTCACCCTCTCCTACAAATAAAAATAATTTTAAAATACTTGGCATAATGGGTAAAGAAACTAAGAAGAATTTAGAGAGGGAACGAGTTACCATGGTATTCTGCCAGCACTGTTTCTGGAAAGTTAGTAAACTTGTACTATCGTTCAACATGATATTGTCTTGGACTTCCAGTGACTTTTTATGCATGCTGATGAAATGAAGTAGGTATATTAGGTTCTCTGGTTTTGCCTGCAACTTCATAAGGGAAGGAAAAGTAGATGCCAGGAGTTTAAGATGATCTTCTGAATTAACCTTTACTCTTGATAGATATGACATGTGTTAAGCTCCTTACTGATGTCACTTACAATAATTTTTAAAGATAGAGATCTGTCAGCTCAGTGGACTGGCAAAGGCAATTTGGGTTCATATACCCCTAGTACAAAGATACGAAACCTCCAACCCTAGGCTACTGGCTGAATTCTGTCCTACAGTGATAATTCCTATTGGGCAGTTGTTCATATCAGAATGGGGATTAAAGCTGGTACCCTGTTTCCCCGAAAATAAGACAGTGTCTTATATTAATTTTTGCTACCAAAGATGATTTAGGCCTTATTTTCAGGGGATGTCAGAACCTTTCTCATTCCTCTGCTGCCACTGTCACTGCTGCCACATGGCTATTGGGGAGGCGCCGATTGCTGCTACTGACACTAAGCCCATCCTGCTGCCTCCTCTGTGCAGGCCCGGTGGGCTTCCACTTTCACCATGCTGATCTCGTACATTGTGAGATCCACATAGAGAAAGTGCTATTCTTGCACATTCCCAAAGATTACATGTGTCAATCAGTAAAAAGTAATTTATTTTTTTTTTACTTTTGCTGGCTGATCTTAGTTTTCTAATCGGTTGGTCACAGGCTTTTTTTTCCCCACCTTCCCTTTCTTATTTTTTTTCCAATTCCTTTTATATTATCTTTTTTTCTATTTCTTTTCTCTCCATCTTCTTCCCTCAAACACACAGTCAGGTTCTCATTCATTTCTCTCTCTCTCACACACAGGCTCTCACTCTCACATGCTCTCTCTCATACAATCATTCATACACACAGTCTCTCTCTTGCATATGCTGTCTGACTCTCACACACCCAGGCTCTCTCTCACTCCCACATGCTGTCTTGCTCAAGCACAGGCTCTCACTGTCACATGCTCTCTCTCATACACTCATTCATACACACAGGCTCTCACTGTCACATGCTGTCTCTCTCACACACACACAGGCTCTCACATGCTCTCTCACACACACAGAGGCTCTTACATGCTGTCTCTGCAAACATTCAGGTCCTCACTCCCACACACAGTCTCTCAACTCATCTCATGCACGCGCACACACACACACTCTACAGACCCTCAGCCTCTCTCTCACCTCTGGGCCTCCTCTTCGCGGGTCGTCGCAGGATGGGCTCTGCAGCGGCCCTGCTACCAGACCTCTTCCTCTTCTCGGGCCACAGCGGCCCTGCTGCCGAGGCCTCTTCCTCTTCTCGGGCCATAGCGGCCCTGCTGCCGGGGCCTCTTCCTCTTCTCAGGCCGCTGCAATGATTCGCGGTGGCCCGTAAGCGCTTCTCCTCTTCTGCACGTGCTAATGCTCCTCCTCCTTCCTGCCCACGCGGCTCCGGCGATGTTTACTTCTGGGGCCACGCAGGCAGGAAGGAGGAGGAGCATCAGCGCGTTTGAACGCAATCTTTTTCTTCGGGCCAGGATGACGCGTCACTGACGGCCGCATGAGCCTCCCTGCGCCCGGGGGCATTGGCTCCCCTCGGGATACCACTGCTCGCAGTGCCCCCTAATACTTTGGCTGGAAACTTTATACGGTACAGTAATTTAAAAAAATAAATAATCACATGACAGGAGGGACCGGCCCACCGGGGGAAGCCCGATCCCCCGATAGGTCAATCCGACCCCGTTTACAAGGGATGGCCGCAGAAAGGAACATCAGAGTTGGAGGTGAAGCTAGGGGGCAACGGCGGCAGGGTAAAAAGAATCACAGCTGCATGCTCTGGTGTTCTGTGTGATGGGCATGCTCCCAAATAAAAACTTTGCTAGGTCTTACTTTCGGGGGAGGTCTTATATTTAGCAATTCAGCAAAACCTCTACTAGGTCTTATTTTCGGGGAAACACGGTAGTCTCGGAATGGAGGTGCAAAGAATATTCCATTCTAAGACTGGAATTACAAAAGCTGAAATTCTTCAGGTGTCAGGAGGTAATTATGTTTTGGAACAGCAGATATTTCTTACAGAACTCTTGGAAGTTGCCAGTATAAATATTTGCTGCAAAACTTATTTATTTAATTTATTTATTTATTTTAAAGATTTTATATACCGACAACCGTTTGCACATCGTATCGGTTTACAAATAACTTAGAACCATGATATCATGCGTCAATTAGGCAAGGCCTTTACAATGAACAATAAAATAAGGAACAGAAAAATACAACAAAAACTTGGAAAGATGGTTAGATAAATGCAAACTGGGAGCAGCATAAGTGGGGGAGGGTAACCAACATTGGAAGGAGAGTAAATAAGGCTATGTACAAGTTTCTACAATATATTCGTTACAGTCGCTAGGTTTTTAGGGTGACAAAAGATTTTTAGAGTGAAAAGAGGGGACATTGCATGGCATACAGGACATAAGGAATAAAATTTCGATAGATTGACATATGGTTGGTTTATATACAAAATAACTAGACATTCAGAGGAAATGTAGACGTTTCAGGATTGTTTATCGTTGTTATCAAACAAAGTAGAAATGGGGGGGGGGTTTAGTTGGTCACAGGAGGAGTAGAGATAGAGGGGGTAGGTATGGAGGGGTAGGCTTGTAGGAAGAGCCAGGTTTTAAGTTTCTTTTTGAATTTGGGTGTTGAGGTTTCAGTGCGTAGGTCAGTGGGCATGGAGTTCCAAAGGGAGGGGCCAGCGAGTGAGAAAGCTCTGTTTGTTGTGGAGATGAGTCTGGTGGATTTGATAGAAGGAGTGGAGAGGGTTCCTAGGAGAGAGGAGCGTGTTGGTCTTGTAGAAGTGCGAGGGAGGAGCGGGGGATTTATCCAGTGGTAGTGCTCATTGGCGATGCTTTTGTGAATGAGGGTAAGAGTTTTGTAGAGGATACGTGACTGTATCGGTAGCCAATGAAGATCGATCAGAGTAGGAGTGATGTGATCTGACTTATTGGAGTTTGTGCGGATACGAGCTGTAGCATTCTGAAGGAGTTGAAGAGGTTTGGTGTGGGCAGCAGGGAGGCCAAGAAAAAGGGCGTTACAGTAGTCCATTTTGGAAAAGATAAGAGACTGAAGTACAGTACGGAAGTCAGAGAAATATAGAAGAGGTTTGAGTTTTTTGAGGGTTTGTAGCTTGAAACAGCAATTGCTGAGGATAGATTTAATGAAGGGTTTAAAGGTGAGTTGATTGTCAAGAATGACACCCAGGTTACGTGTGTGGGTAGGGAAAGTAGAAGAAGAGATGGAGGGAGGAATAGGGATTGATGAGTGTTTAGAGGAGATAAGGAGTTCAGTTTTTTGGGGGTTGAGAGACAAGTGCATGCTAGTGAGGAGCTGGTTGATAGAGGCAAGGCATGCTTCCCAGTTTTGGAGAGCGGTGAGAAGGGAATTTGTGAAAGGGAAAAGAATCTGCACGTCATCTGCGTAGATGAAATGCGTGAGACCTAGATTTGAAAGGAGAGAAGTCAGGGGGAGCATATAGATGTTAAATAGGGTGGAAGAGAGGGAGGAGCCTTGGGGGACACCACAATCAAGGTTGACGGGGTCGGATTCTTTATTATCCTTGATGATAGTATAGTAGCGATTTTGAAGGTATGATTTTATCCAGGAGAGGGCAGTTCCGGAGATACCAATACTGATAAGAATGTTGAAAAGGATGTTGTGATTAACGGTGTCGAAAGCGGAAGAAATATCTAGCATGGCAATGAGATAGGAGTTACCGGAATCCATTCCTTTGATTAATGTGTCTGTTAGGGAGAGGAGTAAGGTTTCGGTGCTGAGGTGTTTCCGAAAACCATATTGTGTGGGTGGGAGGATATTGTGTTGTTGTAGATAGTCGGATAGGCGAGAGTTTACAAGTTTTTCAAGGACTTTAGAGAGGAAAGGGAGATTGGAGATGGGTCTGAGATTAGATAGGTTAGAGGGATCTAGGGAGGGTTTTTTCAGGATAGGTTTGACAACAGCTTGTTTTAGAAAGTTAGGGACCGTGCCTTGTTCTAAGGAACAGTTCAAGATTTTAGATAGAGGTATGGCTATAGTTTTAGGAATAAAAAGTAAGAGTTTGGTGGGAATTGTTTCACGGGGATGGGAGGATGGTCTCATTTTTTTTAGGATGTTTTCAATTTCAATGGAGGAGGAGAGTTCAAAAGATGACAGGGAAGCAGGCATGTTGGTGATGGGAAAAGTGATATTGTTGGTGTTAGGAGCGAATCTGGCAGTGATAGAGGATACTTTATTCTTGAAGAATAGAGCTATCTCATTGCAATGTTTTTGTGAGGTGGGTTCGTGAGGTAGTATTGGATTGGTTCTAGTAAGGTTAGAAATTAATGTAAAGAGGGCCTTGGCATTATATTGGAAGTGGATTTTCTTGGCATAATATTCTTTTTTTGTGTTTTGAATAGCTTTCCTGTAATCATGCATGAGTTGGTAATAGACAGTTTTAGTTGCAGGAGACGGGTGTTTGCGCCATCGTCTTTCTGCTGTTCTGAGGTGGGTTTTAAGGATTTTTGAGTTCAGGGGAGAACCATGGTTTTTTGTTTGAATGGGCAGGTTTAATGGTTTTTTGTGAAATGGGGCATAGTTGATTGGCAATGTTGAGGGTAATATCTGACCAGGATATACGATAATTATGTAAATTATCGTATGCACAGGATTTCCTTTATCTCACACACATCAAATACTCCAAATTATCTTATGTCAAAGAGGAGTATGAACTTCTCCATGGCAGTGAGCAGCTATTCTAAAAAAATTCAGAAAGACTGCTGGTCTTTCTACTTGACTGTAAATCCTTGGCATGGGAAGATCAGAGTATATATAAATATGGTGAGGATAAGCAGTGGCAGCAACTCCAGCTGTTCAGTATTTAGGGCTTGGGGAACATTGTTGATATGATTGTAATTTATTTTTGTACACCACTTTGGACATGTGGATTGGATAAGCAGTATATACATTAAAAATCTGCAAGAGCATCTTTGCCCTTCATCTTTACCTATATGGAGTTGAAGTTCATATAGAAAACTTAACTTGTGTTTACGTTTGTCAATACATGATTTGCAATTTTATTAAGTGAGGTCCTGTATGCTAGCCCCTCTATTTTGTTTGGTTTTTAGAGGGACCTGAAAAAAAGGTTTGATCTGTTTGACAGCAGATAGTTAGAAAATATAAGTGCAATGTTGTCAGAAGTGCAGATAGAACTTCACTTGCCTGTAGAAGAAATGCTCTCTGAAACTGTTCTCTTCCTGGAAGGACTGCAGCTTGTGTTCTCGCTCGGTCTCTGAGAGGTTGGTTTGTCTGGTGCTGGAGGTGTGCCTGTTCAGTATGGAAGGAAAGAATGAAAAGCAGATGGCAAAACAGACCTATATATTTCTGAGCAAAGTTGGTGGGTATTTAAAATGAAACGTTACTGGAAAGAAATAAGAAAACTAAGGTAGTTGCATTTAGATAAGAAACCTTCCTGGTACAATTCTCTGAGCTGATTATATATATATATATATATATATATATATATATATATATATAATGCCTCTGTTAGCAACAGTACAAATATAGATCATGAAAGCATCAATGTTGTGAAAGAGAAATTTGTAAAGTCTGTAACACTCCAAAATAACTGTGGGAAGTCTGAAAAGTACACTTCCATCTTTCTAAAACATTTTTTTTTTTACAAACATATTAATGATACTGCTTGAGACACTCTTAGTTGACAAAAACAGGGTCTCTTGTGCCCTAGAAATGTCATTCTAGAGCATGTCAGCCAATCATCTTGCTTAATTGGCTGACATGTTACAGTTTAATTCCTATACAGTGTTATCTGAAGTATCAATCTTTCACAGCAGAACTTTCCCTTGTGGGATTTTTCAAAAATTCCAAATAAAATTATAAAAACATCTATAACACAATGGAATGTGCTTATTTCATGCTATTCTTGGTACACAAACAAGCAGAGGTACTGGCCTCAGCGCACATACAAGACCTCTGTCCATCATGTAATTAGGTCATCTATACTAAAGTTGGTAACTAATTTGTTAATATGTAAGGTTGCCCAGTTTATTTACAGGATTTTTAATCAAAATACAACTCACAAGTGTACAATACACAGATTAACTAGATCTGACTGTACTTGGGAGAGTTTATAATAATTCAGAGTACTTAAATTGCATGAATCGTCAATGGAAGAAGTAAACAATCCAATCTTTGTAAAAAGGGGAGTGTGTTTATGCTATTTTACACATGAGATTCTCTCTTGCCTAATCTCTGCTGTTTCAGATAGTTTAACTAGATTAAACCAACAAGTAAATTCACTGCCCTAATCAATGAATGAAAGAGCAGGTGCCAAGAGTGATCATGGACAATTACATATGCAATTTACTTGTTGTCTCATGTGCTTATCATACAGTTGGTACCTGCCAATAAGGCAGTTATAACTGCTGGCTATGAGAAGATCAAAATATACTGCATTGGTTTAAATCATCTTGATGGAGTTTAATAGCCTTTCACAGTAGAGATGTAAAGAAGCCATGAGAAGAGGGTAGGGATTAAAAATCCAATCTCAGATTTAATGTTAGCCAAGTAGGCACTATTGTCATAAAAAAGTGAGCATTTTCAGAATTTATATTGGTACAGGATTTACCTGCAGCAGTTACTGTCACAAGCCCCACAGCAAACCGCAGCTGCACCAGCATTCTATCTGCACTGTTTATCTGGATCTGCCTTTTAAAGGTAATGCTCCAAAGATACATTGGAAGGTTTAGTAGATTAGCACATGGTGCCCGGTGAATTCCATTCCTAGATTTTAGACTAACACTTTGCAAGTCACATTTCCCCCTTAAGCCTCAGTGTATCCAGCCATGTTTGAGAGTAATCACGTCAAGCTTGGTACTAAGATATATTAATTATTATTTTGTAAGACTTTCTACTTGCATACATGTAAATGCTCTACTGCTGGCCAGTTATATTCACCTACCCAGTTTTAAAAAATTATAAAAATAATTTATGGAAGCTGACTTATGGCAAGTAAAGTATTAAACAAGTACCAGACTAAGATTTAATACTTCTAGAATTTTTTTTATGTGCATTAACAATGTATTAAGAAAACCGATTACTGTGAATGGTTGAAGGAGCACAAAGCACATTCTGCAACAGCCAAATAAAACAAATCTAAATAGGATTCCACCTCTCCCCACCATTCTATAAGACAGTATTGTGAAGGAAGTCTTCTGTAATCACAGTTCCCTTCCAACTGAACAGATCTGGCATCCATACTTCTATCTGCATAACTAGCAGAAGCAGATGCATAGTGACAATAGTGACACATGACATGGATATTGCAGTCCCAGAGCATGGTGCTCACATCACAAGGAATTACGGGTAGCACATAGTGGTGCTGTTTCCATTTGTCAGGCTCTACTGCTTTATCTATGGACAGTTCTTCTTGATAAGAACCTTACCACCTTGTCACACAGTGCTTCTTTATTCAGCCAGACACAATGTATACATACATATTTTAAAAGAAACATTTTTCTTTGATGAAGCCAAACATTTATGTAATATATTTATAACCTGCCTGTCCCATGACTGTATAAATGATCAAGTTGCTCTTATACCTGATTTTAGATTTTGCAAACACATACTGCAGCTTTAGTCATGTGTTGTACATATTGTTACAAGTTACGGTTTTGTTATTAGAACAGCAATATGCATGTCATCTTCATCTAAAAAGGTACAAAGAGCTTTTACACTTGCAACAGATTCCACAATCACCTCTAGAAGATACTGGTTCAAAGCTTGCAGACTGCATAATGGTAACCAAAGGAGAACTAAAACCATTATTACAGAGGATGGGGGTGCAGAGAGCCACTGTGACCTAGGGAGCTTTCCCAACTCTCAACATCATGTTCTAACTGGAAGACTAGATGCAGCAAGCTCTGCTCATCAAAGGCCAGGGACATCTATGAACAGGGCTCATTCCTGAACAATTTTCAAGTGGGGCAATGTCCTCATTAAAGCAAAAATCAGGGAGCCAAATCAATAAAACTAAGGACCAAGATAAATAGTTAGGTACAAAGCTTTTTTCAAGTCTTCTCCCTTTGTCTGTCTGTCTCCCTCCCAGCAGATGGAAATGTTTCTATTTAGAGGACCACCGAGGTGCCTTCTGGACATGGGCACCAAGCCCCTTAGCAAATAGAATGCAGAGGGGAGGAAAGGGAAAGTCGTGAGATTGCATGCCATACAATTATCCTCAGACAACCTCACTGACAACAGCAAATGTCCGGTAAAGAGGCAACAGGAATCCAGTGGGTTGAAATTAACTTTGCAGTCAAAAAATTTACTTGCATATATAGTGGATCTTGTTTATGGTTAATTTATATATTTTTTTCTTAATCAGAAATCCAGACCTGTTGACAACCTTTCAGGACCAAAGATTGATATTCCCACACTAGAAAATGCTTTCCTATTTAATATAATTTATGATGGGTTCCAGGATATCAAACACTTTCATGGATGGTAAGCATCTTTTCTGATGTTTCTTTGACATCAAGAAACCTCATTAACTAGTCAAGAAGAGTAAACATGGGATCAAGCTGCCAACCACTCTGGAAAAATATATTTATTAGCCCAGAGTCAACAATTTATATTTGTATATGCATCAGGATCATTTAACACAATTGTGTATGCAGCTTGCAGATGATGTTTATTGTCTTTTATGTAGCATTATACCTTTGGATTGTGTATGGTGTCATGGACCCTGCCCGCGGGTCACCCCGCGAGCAGGCTCTGCTCACCTCTTCACCCGACGCAGCATGGACGCCGCCGATGTCGGGCCTTCCGTGCGGCTGGAGCCGCGGTTTCGCTTTGCTCACGCGGCCCAGAGACCGCCCATCAAGCCTTCTCTTCACCGCGGTGAGCCGCGGACTTCTGCCTCCCTTCACGGCTGGAAGTCGCCGACGATACCGCCATCATCTTCGCAGCAGGAAACAGCATCCCCAGGCTGGATTGGCGGCTGGAGCTGCCCCCGGGGTCCCCTGCAGCAGCTGGAGTCGCTGCCGTCTTCGGGGCCTGCGTCCTGGCCCAGCCCTGCTCTCTACGCGAGGACGTCTGTGCAGGCCGCTGTCCGTGTCCTGCACAAGCTCCTGCTGCTTCCTAGGCACGCGGCCGCGCCTCTCTGCTGAATTTAAAGGGCCAGCCACAGAAGTGTTGCTGGCCCCACCTTTGATTGGACTTCCTGCTCCAGCCCTATAAAAGGGCTGCTCCGTCACTTCAGTCTTTGCCTTGCATCGGAGTTACTTCACTCTGGAGGCTCCTGCCTGCCAGAGCTCTGTCAGGTCTTCTTCGTGGAGCTCCTCTTCGTTTCGTCTCTTAATGTCAAGTCAAGTCATGTCTCGTGCCTGAGGTCCTCGTCCAGGTGTCCTGGTGTCCTGCCCTTCTTGGTGTTCGCTTCAGCGCTCCTGAGCCTTCTGGTCCTGTCAGGCCGTGCTCTCTCAGATGACATCTTTCCTGAGCATGGAGTTGCCTACAGGTGGAATTCGTTCCTGTGCTCCTGAGCAGTCATGTCCTGCCAGCCTTTGTGGAGCTCCGGATGACATCTGGCTTTGTCGGAGTCCCACCTTGACTGGATTCTTCCCTGCGCTCGTCCCGTTCTCAGTGTGGTCCGTGACCAGCCTCCTCGGGCTGTGTAGGGCGCGCAGTGGGACAGGGTGGTCCGTGACCAGCCCATTGGGTCCGCCCCTGAAGGTGGGCTGAGTAGGGCGCCCTGAGAGACAGTGCCAATGTTCACCCTCCCAGCTCTCATCTCATCTGGACTTCGTCAAGTTCCTCGTCTCATCTTGGATGCCGTTGCATCAGTCTTGGTGTCATGTCTTCGCCTCAATGTCTTGTTCCTGATGGCATCGCATCGACCCTGGTCCGGGATGCCGTCGCATCAACCATTAGTCCATGATGTCTTCGCATCAGCCTTGGTGTCATGTCCTCAACTACCTTGGTGTCATGTCTTGTTCCAGCCCTCGTCTCTGATGCCGTCCGCATCAGCTTTGGTGTCATGTCTTCGTCTGCGATGCCGTAGCATCGACCTTGGTGTTATGTCTTCATGTCAAGGCCCATCTGCCCTCGTCCTCAGGCCAGGTCTGCTGCTCCATGCCGATCCAAGCGGCAGGTCCGAAAGGGCTCGGAATGGTCGGAGGACCATTCACATTCCAACATCATCTTGTTGTTGGCCTTGGGAGCTTGCAGGCCTGGCAGAGGGTAAGAATGTCAGCCCTGCTGGAACACGCCATCAACCCTCGGTTCGGTCCTGGATCCATCTGGGGTCGGGCTAAGGCCCAAGGGCATACGAAAACACCAGTCACGTAACATATGGTTTTACATTTTTGTACTCTGCAACGAACATTTCCTGTGATGTGCGAGGATAATAAATGTTTTAAAATAAATTTGATTACATTTTAAAAAATCCTCATTGAAAGTGTGTTGCTATTCCACCATGAGTGAAATAAGAGGCAGAGGAATATATTCAACCAAGCAAATCATCCAAGCAGCAGAATTCACAGATCTGTTATAGTCTGCCTGGTAACAACCAGAATGGACTTGGAGGGCTTCAAATTAAATTACTGATGAATTCTCAAGATACATGAGGTAAACAGAAGGCTGGGAACTACAGACTGGTTAATTCAACCTATGTGGTGAGTAAATTAATGGAATTACTGCTAAACAGATCAGTGCAATTTCTGGAATCCAACAGATTGTAAGATCTGTGGCACAGTTTTACCTGAGGTAGATCTCATCAGATGAATCTGATCAATTTCTTTGACTGGGTGACCAGAGAGTTGGATGGGGGAAGTACTAGATCTAGTGTACTCGGATTTCAGGAAGATCTTTGACACGGTTCTGCACAGGTGACTTATAAATAAACTGGGTGCCCTTGCTATGGGCTTTAAAGTGACTGGGTTAGAAACTGAGCAGGTTGCAGCAAAGGGTAGTGGTAAATTGACTCATTCCAAGGAAACAGGCATTACTAGTGGTGAATCACAGGGATTGGTTCTAAAACTATCAGGAAAGGTATGTCTTTTTGCGGATGATACTAAAATCTGCATCAGGAGATATCTAGAAAAGCTTGAGGAATGATATAGAGTCTGGCACCTAAAATGTAATGCTAAAAAATAGAAAGTCATAAATTTGGGCTACAAAAACCCAAAGGAGTGGTATAGTCTAGGGTGTGAAATTCTTCTATGTACGAAACAAGTGAGGGATCTAGGGGTGATCATATCTGAGGATCTCAAGGTGGTTAAACAGGCAATAGCAAAAGATAGCAAGTTGCTTGGGTGCATGGGAAAAGGAATGGTCATTAGAAAACCAGAAGTGATATTGCCCCTATATAAGTTCCTGGTGATATCTCATTTGGAATACTGATTACAATTCTGGAGACCGCACCTTCAAAAGGATATTAACAGGATGAAGTTGGTCTAGAGGGTGGCCTTCATAGTCAGTGACCTTCATAGTAAAGCAAATGGGGACTGACAAGATGGAAGAGATATGACAGAGACATTTAAATACCTCAGATGTATCAATGCACAGGAGGTAGGTCTCTTTCAATGGAAAGGAGACTCTGAAACAAGGGGTCATGGGATACAGATGAAAGGGGGTAATTTAAGGAAGTATTTTTTTACAGAAAGGTTGGTAGATGCATGGAACAGACTCCCCAGTGGAGGTGGTAGAGACAAGAACATTATCTGAATTTTAAAAAGCATGGGGCAAGCATAGAGGACCTCTTGGGGGAGTGGTGGGGATTGTAGAGTTGAGAAGTTGTATGGATAGGCAGACTGGACTGGCCATATGGTCTTTTTCTGCTTTCACATTTCTACCTTTCTATGTGTATAAAATAGATAAGTAGTGACACTGTGTTAGAAAGGTGGGTCATTGGTCATGAACATTTAGCACAGCTCCACTTAAAACAAGATATCAGCAGACACATTTTTCTCTCACTAATTCAATCCTATCACCACCACTCCGAATGGATTTTCGCAGTGTGCATTTCTACACCCCCTCCCTTCACCATTTACATCTTTCATTTCTCTTGGTATGCATAATTTATAGTCGATTTAAAAAACTTGTCTTTATAGCAAAACAGAATTTCTGAACTTTTTCATTACACTAGGCAAACTGCAGATATGTATGTCAAGTATTTCTGAATGCACAGATAATTACAATTTGGCATTCTAATTATGGCATAAAAGGAAAAAATGAACCAAAAGACACCGAAAAGGTCTCAGCTCGGAAGCATACTGCCTGCTTAAAGAAGGAAATCTGAAGCCTGCTTCTGAATGGCCATAGCTGATGTACACCACTGAAAAGATGTGAATGAGGCTGAAACAGGGGGAAAAAAAAGCAGGTTCAACCAAAAAAACCAGCTGTTTCCAATTGGAGGCAAATGCACTTACAGAAAGCGATACATTTCATCTGACTCACCAATTAAATGCTCCATAAGAGGGAGAGTGATTCAGAGACTGCACCAGTGGTTTCTAACGTGAAATGTCTCTGCTTTTCCTCTAATTAGGCTGTATCTCATAAAGTCAGACTATTCACTGTAATGGAATTCCTCAGGAAATTCCCAGAACTGCACTAACAACCACAATCAATTTTCTTCTACTCAGATTCACATGTAACCCTGTACTGACATTTTAGATTTTCATCTGCAAAGCGCAAGAGGCAGCTGGATAAACAGTAGTCCCTTCTTCAGTCACCACTGCCAACCTAATGCTATAGTTATCACAGAAGTCACACTGCAATGTAGGACTACATGGACCAGAGCATGTAAAGTGAGTTTGACAACCAGGAGTGTCGTGTGCTTTGGAAGAGTGCCAAACAGACCAAGCAACTAGTTGAATTCTGTAATTGAAGTCTATGTCTGTGTCCTGTGCTCATCTCCCTAACCAAGTTTAGATACTTTACAATTTATCTGTTTTTGATGCCATATCTTCCATTTCTTCACATTCTCCTATGGATATTATCCAAGCAGACAATCCTAGCTCAGGGCAATAAAGCTATTATCTAAATCTTTCTTAGCTCTTTCTATGAGCTTCATGCCCCTAAATGACAGTCTTATTCTACATATTCCCTTCCAGTGCATGCTCCCCCTTTTGGCTCTAATCATCTCCTCTACAGCTCACTTCTTGGCCAAAACCACAGAGTAGTCGCATATCCAAAAATTCCTCTGGCCCATTATGTCCTACTCAGATTCAGCCTTCATCTCTACCTCTGCTACCACCAACCCACTGCACTGACTTGGCCAATCTCTGGGGAGCAACAACTTGATGTACCATCTCAGCTACACCCTATGGCCTGTGGTGTTACTAAGTCATGCATCTGCTACCTCTTCACTTTTTGCAACTAGGAACTCTCTTCTTTTATCCCAGGCCTTTTTGAAGCCTCCTCCATTTCCTTTGGGAGGGTGTGACACACATTCACCATCCTTTCTGTGAATATTTCCTGACATTGTTCTTGAGACTACCCCCCTTACAGCTCCATATTATGATCTAGTTCTACCTTTCCACTGAATAAGGTTTACATCTGGCACATTAATATTTAAAAGAAAATGGCAGCAAGGGTCCCACCCTGCAGCAACAATCATTCTCCCCCTTCTCTTGTAGGTGATTACCTAGGGCTATCACAAGAAGGATAGTTGCTGCCAGGTGAATCCCTGTAGCTATCTGAGCACTGTAAGAAGGGTGCAAATTAAATGATATCTCTTGGAGACTCTGGTTAGCAAAAAACCTGAATCACTCAGGGTAATCCTCTTAGGGTTTGTAGGAAGAGAAAATGAGGTAAAAGCATAGTTCTGCTTAAGGTCATCTAAAAAGCAGCGAGGCTGGGACCCAAACCTGGGTTTTTCTGGCTTCATGTTATTGTGCTCTAATCAATAGAGCCCCCAAGTTAGGTAGCAAGCACCACACTGCTTTACCTACCATAGTAGGTGTCTACGGGTTGTGTCCATCCCCCACTCCAAGCTGGTAATTATTCTTAATGGAGGTTGTTTACAGAGTTGCATTAAACATAAACCGAATAGAGTTGGTTCAGAGGGTAGCTACTGAAAAGGTGAACAATCTTCATAATAAAACACTGCTTTAAAGATCTAAAATGTATACCCTGGAGGAAAGGGGAGATATGATAAATACACAAGTTGTAGACATCTTTCATCAGGTAGGAGAATCTGGAACAAGGAGTCATGGGATGAGGGTCAAAGGGGGTTGATGTAAGAGTAATCTAAGGAAGTATTTCTTTAGAGAAAGGGAGATGGATGCATGGAACAGCCTCTCTGAAGAGGTGGTAGAGATGAGGACAGCATCCGAATTCAAGAAAACATGGGAAAAGCTCAGGGGTCTCTGAGGGGACTATAAAGCGGAGCAAGAGATGTGGATGGGCAGACTGGATGGGCTGTATGATCTTTATCTGCCATCATGTTCTATGTAAATGACATTACAAGGAACATCCATTACTTGTGTGACTGTGAGGAGGTCCATTGTTATCTTGGTTCAACTTCTCATAGAGGCGGGCTATGTGTACACACGGGGTTGGACGAAGGATCTTCATTAGGAACTCAAGTGCCCAATGCAGAGCCCAAAGACTCCAGAGAACCTCTATAGTTCCTTAGAAAGGACTGTGACTTGGATGCAAATTAGCACTGCAAAGAACCACATTTTCTGGCCAGTAACACCCAGCCTGCTTAATGGGGAAAACTTTTCAGATTCTTTGGGTATATTCTCCAGCAATTTATAGTATTTCAGTTCCCAAAGTTGCTTAACCAACTATCTAAATCTTCCCCAAAAAGCAGTTTGCCTTTAAAAAGAAGATTACCAAGCTGAGACTTGGCCCAAACATCCGCAACCCAGTTATGCAGCTAGAGAAGTCTCCTAGCCAAAACCGCCAATACCATATTCTTGGCCAATGTCCGAAGTAAATCATACAAAACATCAGCTATAAAGGCTAAGTTGGCTTCAGGTCACTCTGCTTCCTTTTCAGTAAGCATCTCCTCAGACCCAGCCACTAGAATCTACTGCACCTAGCACATGAAATTACTGCACACTGCAGCCCAGAGTGCCAGGGCAGAAACCTCAGAGATCTTCTTGACATGAAGTTCCATCTTTCGATCCAGAGGCTCCTTAATCACCACACAGTCTTCAACTGCGATAGTGGTCTTTTTAGTAACCACAGATATGAATGTATTCACCCTAGTCAACTTAAGAAGTTCCAAGGCTTCTTTGGCAGAGGATAAAGCATACCATAAACCTTCAGACCAGATCCCAACTCCTTAAAGATAAGTGCTTTAACGATCTTTATTTATTTATTTATTTTTTAAAATAAATAAAAAATAAAGATTATTATTTTTTAAAATAAAGATTATTATTTTTTAAAATAAATAAAAAATTAAAGATAAGTGCTTTAACGATCTTATGAAATGAAAAGGCTCTAGGGGAAACCCTGAGACCATCCAAAATTGGATCCTCTCCTTCATGCTCCATCTCCACTTATTTGTCCTTTATCCCAAGCTCTGCTAGGACCTGAACAATATTCATAGGCAATTCTTCTCTCCTAAAGAGATGAACCACTTGGGGACATCCCCCTCAGCCATGGGAAGCTCTGCCTCTTCCAAAGGCTCCAAAATCCCTGTCTTTGTCCTCAAAAGGCTCCTCCAAAGAGACATCTGGGAAATCTGCTCCACTATCCTCCCCCAAAGTGACTGACCCAAAGTCCAGACATGGATCAGGTTCACCTTCTTCCTTTTGGGGTGTGTGAGAACCACCAGCTCACTTAGAGGGTCTCTTCTGAGAGGACCTCTTAGCCTCAGTTCTTTTCTTTAGAAAGGCTTTGTGCATTAGAAGCACATCTGCCAAAAAAGGTTCCTCTGCATCTAAAACAAGATCCCCTGCAGTATCATTCTGTGGAACCCTGGATCCCCCGGCCATGGGAGACATCAGGAGATTGGTAGATCTCTCCCCCACCACAGCCTGCCCAGTGATGGAAGAAGTCAATATGGCTGTCATTCCCGTGCTGTTATCTTTCCTGCCATTAAAGACATCAGGACCGCTGCTTTCTTACCGCCAATTTCCTCCATTCTGCGGCAGTTGGGGAGGCTTCTGCCAACTTGTTCCAGAGATGGTTTTCAAGGGTGATGATTCAGATGAACTGAATCAAATCGCTGTGAACCTGGAAGATATGGTAGGCTAGACTGACAAATTGAAGAGTAGCAAATTGCCTAAACCAGATTGTATACATCCCAGGGTTCTGAAAGAACTCAAAAATGAAATTTCAGATCTATTACTAGTCATTTGTAACCTACCATTAAAATTGGATGAACAAAGGAATAGATGCCAAAAGTCTTATAAAATTCCTTTATTGAAGTGGAGACAAAAGGGTAGCCCGACTCTGGCCGAGTTTCGCCGTATCAAGACGGCTGCCTCAGGGGCTAAAACATAAATATATAATCATATAAATAAATCATTGTATAAAAATAATGAATTAAAACAGTAATTAAAAACAAATTATAACATAATATCTATATTATACATGTGTTGTGGCAATGGTGACACATAGATAACTCATTTCGTACAGAGATTAAAAGGTTGTGTAAATTGTTTGAAAAATATAAAATTACATCTGATAGACACTGAACAACCTCACGATTAACACAAAAATGTAGTAAATACAAATGAATTGGAATAAAAGATGGTTTTACCTTGTGTGTATTCTCTTCAATTCACAAATTAAACAATTTGTGTATGGAGGATCATATATACCACTATATGACCAGCAAAAGTAATATATCTATAATTATGCAAAAAAAGATGGCAAAATTAAATAGGACTTTTTATGCATTGTTAAAAAATAGTTTGCAGACAATTATTCTTGTAAATGTTGAAAATTTTTTTTAAAAAGATTATATATATATAAATTGATGAGGAAGACAATATTATATATATGTATAATGAATCAATTAATAACTCATGTATCTATTATTAGATATTTATATTGATATATACAATAAAAATATTTTATTTTTCACAAAATCTTTTATTCCAATTCATTTGTATGTACTACATTTTTGTGTTAATCGTGAGGTTGTTCAGTGTCTATCAGATGTAATTTTATATTTTTCAAACAATTTACACAACCTTTTAATCTCTGTACGAAATGAGTTATCTATGTGTCACCATTGCCACAACACATGTATAATATAGATATTATGTTATAATTTGTTTTTAATTACTGTTTTAATTCATTATTTTTATACAATGATTTATTTATATGATTATATATTTATGTTTTAGCCCCTGAGGCAGCCGTCTTGATACGGCGAAACTCGGCCAGAGTCGGGCTACCCTTTTGTCTCCACTTCAATAAAGGAATTTTATAAGACTTTTGGCATCTATTCCTTTGTTCATCCTGACGGCTTTTATAGATCGCCTTCCTTTGTGCTTTTTGGGTCCTACCATTAAAATTGTCCATTGTACCTGAAGACTGGAAGGTGGACAATTTAATTCCAATATTTAAAAAGCTCCAGGGGTGATCCAGGAAACTATAGACCAGTAAGCCTGATTTCAGTGCTGGGAAAAATAGTAGGAACTATTATAAAGAATAAAATCATAGAATATATAGACAGACATGATTTAATGGGACACAGCATGGATTTCCCAAGGGAAGACTTGCCTCAAAAATCTGCTACTTTTTTTTTTTTTTTTAAGGGATTCATAAACATGCAGATGAAGGTGAGCGAGTAGATGTAGTGTATTTGGATTTTTGTTTGACAAAGTCCCCCATGACAGACTTCTAAGAAAATTAAAAAGTCATGGGCTAGGAAACAATGTACTTTAGTGGATTGCAAACTGGTTAAAGGACAGGAAGAGAGTAGGATTAAATAGTCAGTTTTCTCAGTGGAGAGCCTCAGGGATCTGTACATGGACAGTGTCAAGGATGACCATGGTGCTCAATGGTAGTCCTGGTCCCCGATGCGCTCCTTTCATCGTTGTGCCATATCAATGGTGCACTGGTCACAGATGTACACAGACAATCGTTACTGGGCAAAGCACCAAAGGCACGGCAGCAAGCTGCTTGCCCAGGCTCCTGCTTATCCTCTCTCAAAAGCAGACTGCACTGCCATCACAGGCAAGCAGGAGAGGAGGCTATGTCATGCAGGGCTTCTGCCCATGGAGATTAGATCCTTTGACTGTGAGGAGGATGAGCTCTCCCCCCGACAGGAACAGTGTGATCCTCGATCTCTGCACTGTCTGAACCTCCATCAATGCCGATTGATCAGTGAAATGATATGGAACTCCTGCCCAGGTAGAGCTCAGGCAAGCCCTCAGGCTCAGCGGCCTACATTGAGCAACCGAGCGCACTGTTTAACCCCCAGCTGGACGCGAGATGTATAGGCGCTACTTAATAAAGGGGATTATCGCCTCTATAACGCGCGTCCAACGTGGGGCGAAACTAATAGCGCTCATCACATACAAATGCACATGAATGAGGCTATTAGTTATTCACTCCAAATGCAGGCGTTAATTGCTGAGCGCTCCCAAAAGCTGTACAGAAAAGCAGAAACAATTGCCTCGGCCCCTTAGGGTTTCCGGGCCAGTGAAGAAATCTTGTTCGACAGGGGTTTACACTTGTAGCACCCCAGCTTCCTGTCTCTTAGTGGAGAGTTGCTGGATTTCTTCCCTGGGGAATTAATTCACTCAGTTTCAGCTGTTCCAAGCAGGCTGAAGGCCCTCTCTCTTGTGGGTAACTCCCTACTGGAATAGACAGTGAGTTATTTGCTTGTGGTTGGAATATACAACCTAGCGACTGTGCTTACCCTAGCAGTCCAGTGGCCTGCCTCCTTGTGTTCTTGCTCCCTCTAACTTCAATTTAGTATTGGGGGGGGGGGGGAGAGAGGGAAAGCTAAGGCATTCCTGGTATATCTCTGTGTATACCTGGCAAGGAAAGATTCACCACATTTTCCCTATAATTTGCCAGGCTCTGGCCATTACTGCCTTTAACTAGGTTGCCCAATGTGCCTTCCTACTCACCTGACCTATCCTGTAGACAGGATGGACAGTCCTGCCCTTGACAGGGAGCAGTATGTAGTGAGCTTCAGGCCTAGCTTCTCTCCCTGCTCAGGAGTTTGGGCTTCATCCCCTGAAACTCATTGCACCAGACCTAGCTGACCATGCAGGACAGCTAGGTCTGGTGCTTCGGAACACAGGGTCTGTCCCGGGCCCTACCGTTGTGCTGTTTATTCTCCAAGTGTTGTATGGGCTTTTTGCCCATGCCTATCAGCCACACATGGGCACACTTCTAAAGAGCCATTCTGTCCTCATAGTGTCAGTGGATCGCAGTTTATTTCTGGGGAGTTTTTCAGGCCCCAGTTGGGTTTTCAATTATCTTCTGACATCAAAGGAAACTGTGTGGTCTTTGTTTAAGAGTCCTTCTCTTGTTTACACATCTATGTTTTTCCTGTACCCAGGAGGTTCCAGACCTACTATCATTGTCAAAGTTTATTGATACGAAACCCTGCTTGTAATGTTTTCTGTGATATGGAGTATGCTTCTGCTCACACATCACTCTTCTGCCCTAGGTGCCCCTGCTACGCATAAAGGTTTTGTGTCTCAGTCGTTTATATGTTTTTTCTTTATAGAACCCAACTCTTCTCTAGCCTGGATCCTCTGTCGGTTGGCTGCCTCACAGGCAAAAGGGAGAGTGGTAGTGCTTTCAGCACTGTGCGGTTTCCCCACTCTGTCCTGATCAGACAGCCTATAGCTATGGATTCACCCATGTATGAGGACTACCATCCTGCCTGTCCTCGAAGAAAGCAGAGTTGCTTACCTGTAACAGGTGTTCTCCGAGGACAGCAGGATGTTAGTCCTCATGAAACCATCCACCACCCCTGGGAGTTGGTTCTCCATATATTAGCTATATCATGGACTGAGGGACTCTGCTTAGGGGGTAGGGTGATGGACTGAGGGACTATGCTTAGGGGGTAGGGTGATGACTTGGAGAAGAGACGGCTGAGGGGGGATATGATAGAGATCTTTAAGATCATGAGAGGTCTTGAACGAGTAGATGTGACTCGGTTATTTACACTTTCGAATAATAGAAGAACTAGGGGGCATTCCATGAAGTTAGCAAGTAACACATTTAAGACTAATCGGAGAAAATTCTTTTTCACTCAACGCACAATTAAGCTCTGGAATTTGTTGCCAGAGGATGTGGTTAGTGCAGTTAGTGTAGCTGGGTTCAAAAAAGGTTTGGATAAGTTCTTGGAGGAGAAGTCCATTAATGGCTTTTAATCAATTATACTTAGGGAATAGCCACTGCTATTAATTGCATCAGTAGCATGGGTTCTTCTTAGTGTTTGGGTAATTGCCAGGTTCTTGTAGCCTGGTTTTGGCCTCTGTTGGAAACAGGATGCTGGGCTTGATGGACCCTTGGTCTGACCCAGCATGGCAATTTCTTATGGTCTTATAGCTGCACATGATCAGTAGGGCATGTTTGAAAGTTCTAGATTCTTTGAGATCAGAGTTTTGTGCCGGTCTCCATCTGATGTCACCCCGTGCTGTCCTCCAAGAACACCTGTTACAGGTAAGCAACTCTGCTTTATTTCCTGTGGAAATATATTCAAAATTATTATTGCTGTTTGTTGTTCTTTTTCCTTTTGAGTATAATTTTTTGGCAAGTTGGCACTTGTTTATGTTTTGAAACTAATAAATACAAAAATAGTACTTCCTATCATTGTTTGTCTACTTGTGGCTTTGGAACTGACAACTGGCTCTTCAGGACTCTTCATCTAAGTTTTCTACCTCACAGAACACTTTAAAATGCTTCACATAACAATGGTATTTGACACTTAATACCCTTGTTGTAAAATTAGAAAAATCACCTTGCCCAATATGAAAGGGCCACAGAAGCCGCAGTCTAACAGTTAGAGCAGCAGCTGAGAAACAAGGGAAGCCAAGGTTTAAATCCTGTTGATGCTTCTTGTGACCTTCCATTGCTTCAGGTACAAACTTAGGGCCTCGTTTGCTAGTTTCCCCCCCCCCCCCCCCCATAGACACAGAATGGGAAAAGAAAATTACTTCTTACCTGCTAATTTTCGTTCCTGTAGTACTAGGATCAGTCCAGACGGTGGGTTATGTCCCCCGTCCAGCAGATGGAGTCAGAGTAAAACTTCGAGGGTGCTGGTATATAAACTGGTGCACCCTCCTAGATCCTCAGTATCGAGAATATCAAAGCCAAGCCAGAAAACTGGACAGACCAAGGATGATGGATCAAGCATAAACTCAACCAAAAGATTGAAACAGTGAACAAATTTATGCAACATGCAATGAGAACTGTCAAACATAAACAACACACAAAGACCACTACTCCCTAGGGGGAAGGAGTAGCGGACAGAAGGACAGTAGAGAACAATCGAGCAGGTTCATACCGGGTGGGCGTCTGGACTGATCCTAGTACTACAGGAACGAAAATTAGCAGGTAAGAAGTAATTTTCTTTTCCCTGTACGTACAGGATCAGTCCAGACGGTGGGATGTACCAAAGCTTCCCTACACCGGGTGGGTCCCTGAGAACCCTGCTCGAAGCACCCTGTCCCCAAATGAACCAGACTCCGCCACCGGTACGTGGAGTCGGTAGTGTTTGGCAAAAGTGTGGAGAGACTTCCAAGTCGCCGCCCGGCAGATTTCTTGTATGGAGACGAGCTGAGCCTCTGCATGGGAAGTGGCCTGGGCTCGCAACGAATGCGCCTTAATACCCACCGGAGGATCTTTCCCGGAACCAATGTAAGCAGCAGCCACCGCCTCCTTGAGCCAGCGTGCGATGGTAGTCTTGGACGCCTGCCTGCCCTTTCTAGCCCCAGACCAGAGGACAAAGAGATGGTCGGAGAGTCGAAAGTCATTCGTCACCTCCAAGTAGCGAAGAAGCGCTCATTTGACGTCCAGGCACCGGAGCGTCCCAGGGGCGTCCCCTGGGAAGGCTGGAAGCTCCACCACCTGGTTCATGTGAAACGAGGAGACCACCTTCGGCAAGAACGAAGGAACCGTCCGCAGGGAGACCCCGGAGTCCGTGAACCGCAGGAAGGGCTCCCTGCACGACAGTGCCTGTAGCTCCGAGATACGCCTTGCTGAGGCTATTGCAACCAGGAAAATCGTCTTCAAGGTGACGTCCTTGATGGAAGCGTGACGCAAGGGCTCGAAGGGAAGCCCCCCCAGGGCTCTCAGCACCAAGTTGAGGTTCCAGGAGGAACAAAGAGGACGCACCGGTGGCCGCAAGTGCTTAACTCCCCTGAGGAACCGGGATATATCCGGATGAGCCGACGGATCCGGTCTGCCGGAGGCGCGAGCCAAGGACGCGAGGGCCGACATCTGCACTCGGAGCGAATTGTAGGAAAGACCTTTTTCCAGCCCATCCTGCAAGAACGCCAGGATGTGTTGACGGGAAGCTGCTGTCGCGAGGGCCCCCCGCGCCGAGCACCAAACTTCAAAGACCTTCCAGACCCTCACGTAGGCGACCGACGTTGAAGTCTTACGCGCCCTGAGGAGTGTGTCCACCACGGGAATAGTGTAGCCCCTGTTCAGGAGCGCCCTCCTCTCAAAAGCCACGCCGCGAGACAGAAGGGTTCCGCCTGTTCCAAAAATACTGGGCCCTGACGCAGAAGCCGTGGAAGGTGCGCGAGTCGGAGTGGACCGTCCACGGACACGCCGAGCAGATCCGCAAACCACGGGCGCCGCGGCCATTCCGGAGCCACTATGATGACCTGCCCGTGGTGCCATTCCACCCTCCGAATCACCTTTCCCACCAGAGGCCAGGGGGGAAAGACATAAAGTAGAATCTGAGTGGGCCAGGGCAGAGCCAGAGCATCGACGCCTTCCGCGCCGCGCTCCCTTCTGCGGCTGAAGAACCGAGGAGCTTTGGCGTTGGCGGCGGACGCCATGAGATCCATCGCCGGCGTCCCCCACCGACGGGAGATCAGCGACATCGCCTCGTCGGAGAGAGACCACTCCCCCGGATCCAACGCTTGACGACTTAGAAAGTCCGCTTGAATGTTGTCCACTCCGGCAATGTGGGATGCCGCCAGCTGATCCAGGAAACGCTCCGCCCACGCCATCAGTTGCGCGGCCTCCCACGCGACAAGGCGACTCCTGGTGCCCCCCTGTCGGTTGATGTATGTCACCGTTGTCGCATTGTCTGAGAGGACTCGAACCGCTCGCCCTCTGATCAGAGGCAGGAACTGCACCAGGGCTAGACGAACCGCCCTTGTCTCCAGGAAGTTGATTGACCAGGTAGACTGATCCCCTGTCCACCTGCCCTGCGCCGAGCTCCGGAGACACACTGCTCCCCAACCGGACAGACTTGCATCGGTAGTGACCACTACCCAGTCCGGCGTTTCCAGGGAACATCCTTGAGCTAGGTTCATGGGGTCCAGCCACCACCTCAGGCTGGACCGGGCGGCCGGGGGAAGAGGGAGAATCGCCTGGTAGTCCTGGGAGACTGGTTTCTATCTCGAGAGCAAGGACATTTGCAGAGGCCTCAGGTGTGCGAAAGCCCAGGGCACCAAGCTGATCGCAAACGCCATGGAACCCATGACTTGGAGATAGTCCCACGCCGTGTGAGTCTGCCGAGACGCAAACCGGACGATGAGATCCCGCAGCGCTTGAGCCTTGTCCGGACGCAGAAAGACCTTGCCCAGAGCCGTGTCGAACCGTGCTCCCAGGAAATCCAACTGTTGGGCTGGCCGCAGACTGCTCTTGCTGAAGTTCACCACCCAGCCAAGGGACTGAAGGAAAGATACCACCCTGTCGACTGCCGCCCGTCCCTGCGACAGAGACTTCGCACGAATGAGCCAGTCGTCCAAGTAAGGGTGAACCAGAATGCCCTCCTTCCGGAGCGCGGCCGCTACCACCACCATAATCTTTGTGAAGGTTCTGGGCGCGGTCGCCAGGCCGAAGGGCAGCGCCTGGAACTGAAAATGTTGACCCAGGATTTTGAATCGAAGGAATCTGTGATGGGCTGGATGAATAGGGATATGTAGATACGCTTCCGTGAGGTCGAGGGAGGCTAAGAATTCCCCTTGATGAACCGCCGCAATGACAGAGCGGAGAGTTTCCATGCGAAACTTGGAGACCCGGAGCACCTTGTTGATCTCCTTGAGGTCCAGGATGGGACGAAAAACTCCGTCCTTTTTGGGAACCACGAAGTAAATCGAATAATGCCCCGAGCCCACCTCTCCGAAGGGAACGGGCGAGATGGCTCCCAGGGTCAGCAGCCTGTCCAGCGTGTGCTGCACCCCCTGTCGCTTGAGGCTTGACCCGCAGGGGGAGAAGACGAACCGATCCCTGGGGGCCCGCACAAATTCCAACGCGTAACCGTCTCTTACAATATCCAGGACCCATTGGTCCATGGTGATGTTGGTCCATTCCTTGCGAAACAAAGCGATGCGACCTCCAATAAGGGGCAGCGAGGAGTGGACTGGCCTGACATCATTGTGAAGACTTGCCTGAGGCTCCCTGAGTCGAGGAATCCCTGGCCGGTCTGCGACCCCGAAAGGGCCGCGTCCACGTTTGCGACCTAGTGGAAGGTGTCCTAGGGCTCTGCGTCCTGGCGCCTCGGTAACGCCTCTGGGCGCGGTAGCGATTCCTGGAAGATCCAGAGTACGAACGAAAACCACGCTGCCGGTCCTCAGGCAACCTGTGGACCGAATTTTCCCCCAGGGTCTTGATGATCTGATCAAGGTCTTCACCAAAGAGAAACCTGCCCTTGAAGGGCAGAGCTCCCAGACTCGCCTTGGAGGAGGTGTCCGCCGCCCAATTCCTGAGCCACAGGAGTCTTCTGGCAGAGACGGCTGAAGCCATGGTCCTCGCCAGGACCCTCAGCAGGTCGTGCAGGGAATCCGCCCCGTAAGCAATGACCGCCTCCAGACGGTCAGCTTGGGCTGCCTCCTCGGGCGGTAGCTGTTGCGAGGTGAGGAGCTGTTGCACCCATCGAAGCCCGGCTCTCTGAGTCAGCGAACCGCAGATAGCCGCCCGGACCCCCAGCGCCGAGACTTCGAAGATCTTCTTGAGGGCGACCTCCAGCTTTCTATCCGAAATGTCCCGCAGCGCAGTGCCCCCTGTGACC
The DNA here is from genome assembly GCF_901001135.1 of Rhinatrema bivittatum. Classification (NCBI taxonomy): domain Eukaryota; kingdom Metazoa; phylum Chordata; class Amphibia; order Gymnophiona; family Rhinatrematidae; genus Rhinatrema; species Rhinatrema bivittatum. Next base: position 28,505,226 of record NC_042630.1, read on the forward strand.
GGGATAGTAGTTCTCTTGGTGACGGCGGACACCGCTGAATCCACCTTGGGGACCTTGAGCAGGTCCAGAAAGTCCCCCGGAAGAGGGTAGAGCTTGTCCATCGCTCTGCCGACCCGAAGGGACGCCTCCGGGTTATCCCACTCTCGCACAAGAAGATGAAGAAATGAATCATGAATGGGAAATGTCTTCGCTATGGGACGCAGCCCTGCCAGGACAGGGTCACCCTTAGAGGTAGCCGAGGCCACGGAGGGAGCCGGGGGTCCCGGGGGTTCCACGGGAGGGTCGAGGTCCAACTCCTTGAGAACGTGGGGAATGAGATCCGCCAATTCCTCCTTGCGAAAGATGCGAAGGACCCGCGGATCATCGCATTCCAGGTGCGCTGCTAAGGTCAAATCGTCATCCACTTGTGACACTGGGTCACCCCCCAAGTTTGGCGAGGGTGTCGGGCCCCCCAGGGAGAGAGGTATACTCAGTGGCAACCTGGTGCCGCCCCCTCCGATCCCCGGTACCGCCGCCGCAACTCCCGAGGGCCTGGGAGCCTTGGCGGGGGGAGGAGAGAAACCTGCGCCCCCCTGAGGGCTCAGGCTCTGTAGATACGCCTGGTGCATGAGCACCACAAAGTCCGCTGAAAAAGAGAGCGGACCCGCCGAGGGAGAGGGCAGTGGGTCCCTGGGGGGTCCGGATGTTGAAGGCAGAGGCCCCGAGTCTGAGGTCGGGGGGGCTGAAGGCAAAAAATCATCTGTGGGCTCCTCCGCGTCCGCGCTGCACTCTAAATCTAAGATGGCCGCCGCTCCCGCCAAAGACGGGGCGGGGCTAGCCCTCGAGGCCCGCGGCGCTCCGGGCGCGGTGGCGAAATTGTCGGCGGGGCGGCGCTCGTCTCCCCCCTGGGGAGACAACGACCGCATGGCCCGTCCCTCGAGGTGCCCTGGCCGCCGCAGGACGGACAGCGCGCGCATTGCATCGCGCGAGGGTAAAGTGAGTGCAGCACACCGGGAGGAAACCCCCCCCCCCCCCCCCCCCGGGAAAGCTTGAGATCGCGGCGCAGGAAGAGCGGGCTCGCCGTACCCTCAGCCACGCGCCCAAACACCCTCAACCCCGGGGACGGCAGGGGAATGGGACCTCCGTGCCGTCTGCGGCCCTGGGGAATTAAGCGTCGCAGAGCCGCGGGGGGAGGTGAGGCGCCGCGACGGGGAGGAGGGGAGAGGCTGGCCCCACCAGCATCTACCTCAGAATCTTAAACCTGCGCTGAAAAACAAAGGAACACAAAGTAATAAAAAGACTACCCCCAAGCTTACCCCTGAATCACAGAGAGAGGTAAAGAAACGAGGTAGGAGGCAGTCCTGATGGCAGTATGATCAGAGGAGCCAAGAATCCCCGGCTCCCTTCTGACAGGAACAAAGATTTCTTTTTTTTTTTTTTTTTTTTTTAAATAACTTGATCCATCAATAAAGAGATAAGAATAGTAAGAATATACAGAGTAATAAACCCTAATCTGGGGACACAACGAGATCCCCTCCTCACATCTGCTGGAGTCAGAGAGATACTGAGGATCTAGGAGGGTGCACCAGTTTATATACCAGCACCCTCGAAGTTTTACTCTGACTCCATCTGCTGGACGGGGGACATAACCCACTGTCTGGACTGATCCTGTACGTACAGGGAAAAAAGCTTTATCAATTTGGCCCTTAGATTGTACACTCTCTAGGGACAGGGAAATATTGACTGTCCCTGAATGTAATTTTCTTAAAACTACTAATGAAAAGACGTGTGCTAAATCTAAATAAAATAAATAAAATATCAGGCCCCACTGGCAGAATATATGGTATATGCTGGCTAGGCTTAAACAATTTCAAATAATTCTTAAATTCTATCTAGCCCTTAAAGGCCCTTAACTTATAAAGAGAAACATTTTCAATTTCAAGATTAAAAGCAAAGGTTAAAGTGCATGCCTCTCAGCAAACTTTTTTTTTTAAAATTTCAAATAATTTTATTAGTAAATAAAAGAATGTTATTACATTAATAAATGCATAATACAATATACAGACCTACAATGTGGAATACAATCTGTAAAAAGATGCATGAGAGCTCAAAACCTCAGCAAATTCTTGAATGAATTGAAAGCTGCTCAGTTACATGGCATCAAGCTGACAGATGACCACCAGTATTGCTTTCAGCTGGCTATTCTCGCTTTCAAATATCTCCCATCTCCCTGTTATAACATGCATTTCAGCCATACATCTGGAGGGCGCCCAGAACTAAACATTAAACATTGCCTTCATCCAAATACATGAAAGCACTATACCAGAGGTCCCCAAACCATGGGTCAAGGGCCATATGTGGCCCTTGGCTGAATTTAATCCAGTCCCTCGGCAGCAAGAACAGAAGCAACTTGATCTGTCCTGCAATGGGGGCAGCGCATCCCATCGTTACACCAACTCAGATACTTCAAGTCGCAAGTGCAAATGGTAGCACGTTAGAGCAGCTTAGGCAGTGCATGCCAATGCAACGCCACTATTGATAGACTGTGTAATGCACTGCTGGCACTAGTGATGATACAGCCACTTGGGCCAAAGACAGGAACATAGACTGCAGCACAGCCATAAGTTTTTGGCTGCTGTGAAGAGTGATTCAAGCTACAAGAAGATACCAGTGGTAATAAGCTGTGGGTTCTGCAGGACTACCAGGAGCTGTGGAGAAAGGGATATGGATATCACCCCCAATGATGCAGGATGGAGGCACAGGGTGCAGAAATCCTCATTATAACCTAGATACCAAGTCCAAATGTGTGTTTCTGGATTTAGGCCTCCAAAGGTTGTTTTGCTCATACCGCGCATGTGAGGAGGTCAAAAGAGACAAGGGGTGGCGGAAGGGGGGAAAGTAGTATATAGGCAGCAAGTATGCATGGGAGTGAGAGAGTGTAACACACAAACACCCCATCCTGCCATCCATCCACCCTACTGCTCCCTATTTCCCTATGTGGGAAGATATTGGGGACAGATATCTGCCACACCCTTACTCCTGCCTCCCCCCTTCCCCAGCATTTCAAATCACCAAAAGGGCTAATCATGGCCACCCTACAAACACTTCTCAATAAACAACTCCGAGGGACTCTCTTCCTTCTCATCCCCCTTCCCAGCTCCACAAACTGTGAGGAGGACTTCCCCTCCCGATGATTTGAAATGTCCTAAGTGGCCCTTCTCTTAAAAAGTTTGGGAGTTCTTGCAGTATACTAACTGGCATCCCTAAAATCTATGAACTCCAGCACACATCACTAGCCATCACTGCTACTGGGAACGGTTAGTGCTATTTCTTAAGTGCTCTCAACCCTGGTTGGACTAATGAAGACAAACTAGTTTTGGTACTCAAACCCAAGACACTTAGTACTACAGTACTAGGTCATTGGGTCAGACCTGCAAATATGGCTGAGACAATTTGCAACCAAACTGTATTTCACTGACTGATAAAAGTTGTGTACCACTGCCCTAATCCAATTCTTTCCTGCTCTTTCAGCTTCAGTGCATACCAAGACCCCATCAGGTCTGGAATACAAATGAAACCTTTTTAATCTCAAGAATGAGAGCATAAAACGGTCTCATGCTACAGATCTTTTCTCCTTAATGAAGGTCAAATAACTGGTAAGCTCTAATAAATAAGGTCATTTCAATAATATAAGATGAATTAAAATTTAGTTTTTTAAATTTAGAATAAAAAAGATTCAATCCTAAGTTAATTTCTGCAAGCAAATAGTCTAATAAGCATTAAACCCCCAGTGGAATCCATGACTGTAAAATTTACCAGCTGTTCTAATGACCTGTCCTTGCCAACTCTGTCACTATGTGCAGGCTGAACATGGGAATAAAATATTCACTTCAGCCCCATCCACTCTGCTCTGGGGAGACATAGTATAGAGTTTCTACATGCTATTATATGGCAGGTATTGCCATACAATAATGGTAGATCTGTAATGGGAGGACATGTTACATTAACTGCAGCACAGCTTATTTCTAATAGCTGGAGTTGAGTGTGGGCGATTAAAGCAGGAGAGAGTATATGCGACAGATGGAAGAACTTGAATACTCCTTTAGAAAAAATAATGAGCAGGCTACTGGAAAGATAGCAGTACAAATGTGAAGCAAAAACAATGCCATATATATTTGAGTTGAAAGTGCAACACCTCACAAACATTCCTCAAATACTTTCAGGAAAAATCATCTCCTATTTGGCTCATACTGGGGCTTAGCAGTCCAACCCAATACATCTGAATTAAACTACTGTCCCCCTTCTAACCCAGACCCAAATCTAGTAATATGCTTTCTTCTTACCACCAGCTTCTACTAGAACAGCCTCTTCCTGAATTGGTGTCATGCATGCCCCCTTGCTAACTATATTGAAGATTACTAAAAAACCCCACCTTTTTAATGTTGCTTTTAAATCTTAAACCTGGCTCTTCCCACTTATAGCCTTGATGATTTCAACCACTTTAACGGAAATGAATTTCCTCAAGACTTTTGTCTTGCCTGTCTTTGTCTTGACTGGATTGTAAGCTTCATGGAGTAAGGGGCAATCTCTCAGACACATCTATACAGTGCTGTATTTATCTAGTAGTGCTACAGAAATGATAAATAGTAGCAGGAGGAGGAGGAGTAATAGGCTAGGCACTGTATTTCCTCTTCTGGCAAAAAGAATAGGATGTTGTGCCACTAACAGCCAATGTATCTGGAAGAATACCACCTGACTCAAGCTCTACAGATAAGTCCTAAGAACAAAGAGACAAATCAGATCTCCTCCTCCACCTCATCACCTGCAGCAAGGTTCAATTACAGCCACCAGCCTCCTCCACCAGGATCAGGGTTAGAATGGAATGATATAGGATGGTATGATCCATATACGGTGGGGTCTCTACCTGGTTTAGCAAGTATTGTGATGCCAGCAAGGTTAGAACCTGGTAGAAGAAACCCTTCCTTCCTTAAACAAACATTCAGGCCCATACAGTAAAGTGCGGCCGCGGTTACCCTGCTCTAACCTGCTTTCAACTCACAATTTGGCCCCGTTAGCCCAACCCGCGATTCACTATCCCTTTTAACCCATCCTTACCGCTTCTTTAAATCAACGGGTACCCCTTTCCGCCCGCGGCACGTATATGAGATGTAAACGATCGGATTAGCTATTCAATGTTCCTTGTAATAATGTTCAATGGTTGATTGTTATTGTTCTATGTTCTATGTAAAAAAAACCCAGGTCTAACCTCCCAGACCAGGGCAACCTTTTCGTTACTTGTAAACCGGATTGATTTGTATTGCATACAGGAATTCCGGTATATAAAAATTAAAAATAAATAAAAAATAAATAAAATTCCCCCCCATTCAGTAACGCGCGCCCCGACTATTGCCTTTTTAACCTGCAGTTTAGCCGCGCATTTAACCTGCTAATTTACCGCCTACCCCTACCCCTGCGTTAGAGGCAGGGGTAAGGGTAGATGGCACAATTTCCCCCAAAAGAAAACCTAAAAACCTAAAATCCCCTCCCTCCCAAGGCGACTGGACATGTAAAATATGTAAAACCTAAAATCCCCTCCTCCCGAAGCGACTGGACATGTAAAATATGTAAAACCTAAAATCCCCTCCTCCCGAGGCGACTGGACATGTAAAATATGTAAAACCTAAAATCCCCTCCTCCCGATGCGACTCGACATGTAAAATATGTGAATAAGTGTAACCAACTTACTTTTTGTTTCTTTTTCAGCCCTTTCAGCCTTCTCTGCCTTCCTCCGGAAGGGGCAGCCGGTGGCGAAAGGGGCTTCCAGCGGCCCCCGCCGGGGCGAAGACGGACGAACGCACGCCCGTAGTGCACGGGCGCTCAAGCCAATGAAAGCACATGGACGGGCGTGCGTGACGTACGCCGTGACGTCACGCATGCGCGTTCATGTGCTTTCATTGGCTTGAGCGCCCGATTTGGGCGCTCAAGCCAATGAAAGCACATGAACGCGAGTGTGTTGAGCACCCGTGCACTACGAGCGTGCGTTCGTCCATCTTCGCCGGCGGGGGCCGCTGGAAGCCGCTTTCGCCGCCGGCTGCCCCCTCCGGAGGACGGCAGAGAAGGCTGAAAGGGCTGAAAAAGAAACAAAAAGTAAGTTGGTTACACTTATTCACATATTTTACATGTCGAGTCACTTCAGGAGGAGGGCATTTTAGGTTTTACATATTTTACATGTCGAGTCGCTTCGGGAGGAGGGGATTTTAGGTTTTCTTTGGTTAAAGTTGGGATCCACTTCCTGGTGCCTGTCATTTCAAATGTCATTTGAAATGACAGGTACCAGCGCACCCAGGATACTGTATAGGCGCTGTATAAAGCGTCTATACAGTAAAATGGGTTGCGCGGGCCTAACGCTTCACGGACGCGGCTTGCATTTGCATGCGATTTTAATACAGTATCGAGCGGTAGGTGAGCCGGACTGTGTGTGCGGCAAACGCGGGTGCTCCCGGCACTAACGCAGCTCTTCCTACAGCTCCTTACTGTATCGGCCTGTCAATTTGCAAATATTTTACCAAATGTGGTGAAAATTGCTTGCAAATCTTGGCTGATAGGCCATCAGGTCCCAGAGATTTGCCCAACTTGATGTTTTGAATAATATATATAATTTCTGGGCTGGAAATTTCTCTGTCCAATCATTACTGCATGCCTGCATTGAGTTTTGGTAAGATAATGTCATGCAGGTAATTCTCTATCATATCCATTGTTATGGATCAATTTGTCCTGTATAATTCCCTACAAAAGGCCAAAAATCTATTCTTTATATCTGAATTGGTGGACAGAATTTTCCCATCCCCATCTTTTATTTCTAAGACATTGTTTTGAACTAGGATTTGCTTTAATTTATAGGCTAGTAGTTTCCCTGCTTTGTCCCTCCCCCTCCCCCTCAAAGTATTCTTGTTTGGATATTTCAAGTTGTTGGGCTAATTTAATTATAGTCCTTTAAGATCCTCCACGGATCATATGGGTGATCCCCCGCATCCATCGGTGGTCGTAGTGGAAGACACTGACCCCCTCCGGCCGCAGAAGGTCTTGGCACCGAAGGTATCGGTGCCAGCATCGATGGTCCCGGCCTTGGCACCGATAAATCTAGATCCGGCCCCGGTGCCGGGCGAAGTGGCACCGATGGCATCGGGGACTTCGCCGGTCTCCTTGGTGCGGGCACTCCCGAAGGCCCCGGAACAGGCTCTGGCCTTGACACGTCCTCTTCCTCTGACGAGAGCGGAATGGGCGTCGATAGAGCCATGGGGATCGGTGATTTCCTCGGTGCCCTGCCAAGGGCACCGATAAGCAGATCAAGCCTATTGAGGAGAAGGAGCAGCATCGGTGCCGGTTCCGGCACGGGCACCGGTGCTGGCGTCGGTGGTCTCGGGAGGCTTTGGACAGCCTGGACCACTGTCTCTTGCACCATCTGGTGCAATTCCTCTCGGAGCACTGGGGTGGTAAGCCCCAGGTCCGGAGTGGGAGGCATGGCGGGTAACGCCGGAGGGTCCACCGGTTCCAGTGGAGTCTCGGTGGCCGTGCCCACTGAAGGCAAGGGACGCCTCGGTGCATCCGGCTTCGAGGACAATTTATGCTCCTCGGCTCGGGTTTTCTTCTTCAGTGGCTCAACTCGATGATGACGCCACCGGTACTCCCGAAGTCGAAGGCACCGGCCTCCAATGTTTGTGCCGGTGCTTTTCACGGTGCTCAGCTTTTTCTGACTCCAGCGCAGACGACGGAGATGCTGAAGATTGAGACACCGATCGGGACTCCTCTGCATCAGAGCAATGACGTTGCTTCGCCGGGGACGGAGTCAATGGCGTCTGTGGAGACGGGCGCTGAAATAAAAGCGCCATTTTTTCCCCAAACGTGCCCGACGGCCCTTCGGAGTCATCTGGGCACAATTGGTACACGTCTCCATGTCGTGCAACAGGCCGAGACATAATACACAGACCAAATGAGGGTCCTTGATTGACATAGTCCTCGGACAGTCAGAGCACCGACGAAAACCCATCACCATAGTGACCGTCGAAAAATTTAGGACGGTCGCAGTCTGTGCCGATAAGGCCCACAGCGGTCCCCACCGGGAACCGACCGAAAAACTGGGCAAACTTACCGTACGGACACGGTAATCGACAGCGGAGAAGGAAGACCGCTAGGGGGTATAAACTTTTGCAAGTTTTTAAACAAATTTCCTGAGAAGAAAAGTCCTGTCAGGAATCTGTGAAGAGCTCCAAAAATTTGTGTGGCTACAGCTGCGTGGAAAAAAAAGAGACTGAAGGGAGACCCCTGCTGGATGCAAGGTTGGTGCCATGCTGGGCATGCCCAGTAGGTGCCAGTCAAAGTTCTAGAAACTTTGACAAAAGTATTCCGTGATTGGGCTCCATCTTGATGATGTCACCCATATGTGAGGACTACCATCCTGCTTGTCCTGTGAGGACAAAATTATTACAAGTTTTTAGGAGAAATAAAAATAGAACAATCACAAAACAACTACATTTTAAAATTAACATAACCCAAACAGAAAGACCGCCACCATCCTGTCTCTATCCCTTTTGAGATAATGGGGACCAAAAATAAATCTTCCTGCGAAGATCTAAGATAGTGAGAAAAGGCATACAAAATTAATCTGTCATGTACATAGGTCTAGATTTATAGGCTGTTAGCAATCACCTAAACTGGCAATGATATTTAATTGGAAGCCAGTGTAAAGTACAGTACATGGGTTATATTTTCTAGACAACCGACACCAACCACAAGCCTTGTTGCTGAATTCTAAACTCGCTGAAGCCTTTTCAGGCACTTTTGTGAGATCAGCAAAGAGTGTTAAAATAGTCAATCTGCATGACTATTAAGGCCTGAATTAGTGTTAGGTCCTTTTGATGGAACAAATGTCAGTTTTAGTAGCCATACTTGACCAAAGTTTCCTATTGGACCCAGAAATTTGTAATTTCATAAATTTGTAATTTCATAAATTGATCTGCAACTAAGCACACCTCTAGATCTCTTATCTATGCATAGAATAAAAAGTAGAATGTCACCAACAGGAATTCGGCAATCTTGATTTTATTTAGGTTCAGTTTAAGCCTACTCCCTTTTAAGCCTTGCAAATGTTTCTCAGGAAATATTTCTTCACTGAGAGGGTGGTGGATGCCTGGAATGCCCTTCCGGAGGAAGTGGTGAAGACTAAAACTGTAAAAGATTTCAAAGGGGCATTGGATAAACACTATAGATCCCTAAAGGCTAGAGGATGGGAATAAATAAAAAAGCTTGGGAGTAACCTGCATGGAGCAGCAGTTACTACCCTTAACAGAAATGTGGTGGTAACCTGCATAGATCAGAAGTTACTACCATGGGAGGCTTGCTGGGCAGACTAGATGGACCATTTTGGTCTTTTCTGCCTTCATTACTATGTTACTATGTCATCTTTAAGAGGGAGTCAGAGCTGGATATACCACCCTAAATTGCTGAATAATATTACACAATGGTTTAATTTAGATGTTGAAAAGTAAGGGAGAACTGAATCCTGAGGGACCCCCACAGGAGATTATCCACAGGTCAGACAGATACTCCCCTGAAATCACCTTCTGCTCTTAAGACAGCCCAATCACATGACATAAGAGAAGAACAGCTTCTCAACATAAAAGGACCTTCAGTTTCTCCCTACTTTTTGAAGCAAAACATGGCTACCTGCTTCTCATAGTCTGAATTAGAACAATATGATTGACCAATTAATTCCTGAAAACCATAGAGCACAACCTATTGCATTTAACTACAGGAGGATAGTGTGTAGTCTTTTTACCAAGAGTCCCGAGTATGAAATCCATTTAGATGAATTCCCTAGGCTGTGTCTTAGACTTTTTTCAGGGTAAATTCAAACACCACAGTTTAGGATGACTACTGGGGCTAATCCAAATTGGGGTTTTTTGGAGGGGTTTTTTTTTTTTTTTTTTTTTACTAGGTTTCTTCTTTTTTTTCTTTTTTGCTGTAAATCGCTCGGATTTTTTTTAATTTAATTTTTTTACACCGGTAATATATTAAATATAAATAAAATAAAATCCTTCAGCTTCCTAGACAAGATACTTAGTACTGAATAGTGTGAGGTTTCTCAGTTTCTCTTATGTACATCCTGATAGACAGGGTGACTAACACTGCCACCAACTGTTTAGAGGCATCCAGGTACTTCATGAGATTAAAAATGGGTGCCTTGGGTTCTGTTTTGACCAATAAATCAAATAGAATAGACTTGATCATAACCTGAACAAACAAGGTTCTGTGGGGTGGGAAGTAAGGACAGGATCTATTCCTTGGCTGTGGAGGAAAGGGATATAAGAGGAAGTCAGATGAATATTCCTCTTTGAAACCAAGGTCCACTTGACCTGTGAGGGACTTCCTCATGACTGCTTAGAGTCACTCTCAATGAAGACTGACTTCTGAATTGGTGCCAACCCATAAGCTGGCTGCCTCACGATGCTTAAGGTCAGCTCTTGAACCATGGAAGTAATAGGTTCCAAGAGGCTGAAGAAGCCTATTCACAGCAGGCTGTGTTCACTCAGTGTTGAACCAGCATCAAAATCCCAGCATCAGTGCCATGCCACTCAGTGATGATGGAGCAGCATCAGCAGGCTGATTGCTCAAAATTCCAATAAGAGTGAAGCAAGTTGATGCACATTGCTCTGTACTCATCACATGCTGAGCCATGTCCTCTATTACTCTCCTTTGCAGTTCCTCCTCAAAGACTTTGGAGTCAAACAATAACAGAGGATGATGGACCTTTGGTGTTTCTTGACTGGTTGGGATGTAGAGCTACTTACCACGCACAGTTTAACGAATATCGCTGTTCTCAAAGTCATGTGTCAAAGAGGATCGGCATTGATGGTTCCACTTTCAATTAGCCTTTGGTGCTGTTTCCCCTTCAGCTACATGCTAAAGCACACAGAGCTCAATACATTGTGCAAGCTGAGAGATCAAAATCTTATTTTCAAATTTATTAACTGTCTTCCCCAATCAAGCTACAAAGTGGTGTACAAAGGAACAAATACAATAAGTCAAAATATAATGAAATAATGTATCAGTCTTAATCCTTGGGCCTAACCTTAGGCTTCTGTGCCAAAGGAGTTGATGCTTCTTTTGGCAACTAAAAGATGTTATATATTGTTTTGTATTTTAACTGTTTTTACATATTTTGTTTTATTCTGCCTGTAATCCGCTTAGTAAGGGTTTCCTGTATAGGCGGAATAGAAATTGTTGGAAATAAACTTCTTCCCTCCAATAGCTCCATGGTTCTTTGCATTCAGAGCTGACTTAGTGGACTGGACTTCTTACGGTCTTCAAAATAAGATAGTAGTCTCGTCTTGCAGAACCTGATCGCCCTTAGTTACATTTGAGAAAATGTTACAATGGATTGTATCATGATGCTCACCCATATATTTATAGCAGGTCTTATGATGATCCAGAAATTGTCTTAATTTTTTTTCCCTTCTCTACAGATTGCAGGTTTCGCACCATCTACCATCTGCTGGAGACAGAGAAATACTGCGGGACTGCAGGTGGCACACCGGGTTATGTACAGTGTCAGTGAAACTTTCTGTCTCCATCTGCTGGCAGGGAAGCAAAACCCAGGAGCCTGGAGTGATCTGGGTACGTACAGAGAATGGAAATCATCTGTCTGCAGTGCAGGCAAAAGTTGAAGCTGCTAGCCTTTTCTCAGTCATATGAAAAATTGATGAAGTGAAATCAAAAGATTAAATTTTGGCAAAAACAATGAATCAAGTAAGAAAAATCATGACTGGAAAAAGTTGGCAGGAGCTGTGGCCTAAAGTGGGCTCACTCACTAAGCTGGCTGAAAAAGCAGAAAACTTGAAAAAAGCCAAAAAATACCTGACTGGGTAACTAAAAGTAGGGATGAGGGGAAGAAAGGACACTGAAGCATGCCGATTTAGAAAAAAAATACTGAAAAAGCAGACGATGGCTTGAATTAGAATATACATCCATTTACCTTGTGGAAATAAAACCAGACACAATCTGTGCTGCGAGTGCACAGGAACTGTTGTGTTTGCCCAGAGAGGTCTTTTCAAGAAATTCCTAGAAAATGTCCACTGACTCTAAGCAGAGATTACGTCATGTGCATAATGGGTAACTTAGTTGACTTGAATGAACTTTAGCTTAGATATGGCTTATGCCATTCTTATTTCTTCACCAATCCACTTTACACTGATGACATCCTCAGCTCGGTACTCACCCATATGTGAGGACTACCATCCTGCTTGTCCTGTGAGAAAGCAAATGTTGCTTACCTGTAACAGGTGTTCTCACAAGACAGCAGGATGTTAGTCCTCACATATGGGTGACATCATCAGGATGGAGCCCAATCACGGAAAACTTCTGCCAAGGTTTCCAGAACTTTGACTGGCTCCTACTAGGCATGCCCAGCATGGCACTAACCCTGCAGCCAGCAGGGGTCCCCCTTCAGTCTTATTTGATAGCTACAGGTAGTGCCGAAAAATAAAACAACAAAACGTTAGGAACCCAACACCGCGGCGGGCGGGTTTCGTGAGGACTACATCCTGCTGTCCTGTGAGAACACCTGTTACAGGTAAGCAACATTTGCTGTCTCACAGGACAAGCAGGATGGTAGTCCTCACATATGGGTGAGTACCGAGCTGAGGATGTCTGAACATGCACCAAATGTACCCAATGGCGTGCAACAGGCACAACAACTGGGGTGGAATTTGGGAGAGGGCATCCAGAACACCACCGGGCAGGCGGAAGGGTGTTGGTACATCACGTTGGAAATAGGTTACGCAGGACAGATTGGCCGAAGATGGAATCTTGTCTTCCGGCTTTGTCTAGGCAATAGTGGGCTGCGAAAGTGTGGAGAGAACGCCAGGTGGCAGCCCTACAAATGTCAGGAAGTGGCACCAATCATAGGTGTGCTACTGAAGTCTCCAAGGCCCTCACAGAGTGTGCTTTAACACGGTCTTGGAAAGGAATGCCTGCTTGCTGATAGCAAAAAGATATGCAGTCCGCCAACCAGGAGGAGAGAGTCTGCTTACCCACAGGTTGCCCTAGTTTGTTGGGATGGAAAGAGACGAATAACTGAGTGCTCTTCCTGTGGGCAACTGTACGGTCTAGGTAGAACGCTAGAGCCCGTTTACAGTCAAGGGTATACAGAGATTGTTCCCCTGAGTTGGAGTGGGGCCTGGGAAAGAAGATAGGTAGTATGATGGATTGATTAATGTGAAACTCCGAAACTACCTTAGGCAAAAACTTAGGGTGAGTGCGGAGTATCGCCTGGTCCTGCAGGAGTTTAGTGTAAGGCGGATAGGTAACTAGGGCCTGCGAGCTGAAGTGATAGCCAAAAGGAAAATCACTTTCCATGTGAGATATTTTAGGTCACAGGAGTGAAGAGGTTCGAACGGTGGTTTCATGAGCCGCCCGAGAACCAGATTAAGGTCCCAAGAAGGGGCCGGAGGACGTAAAGAAGGCTTGATATGGAGTAAGCCTTTAAGAAAACGAGTTACGAGGGGTTGTACTGATATAGAGACAACCCCGACACCTTTATGGAAGGCAGCTACCGCACTGACATGCATTCTGATGGAAGAGGTCTTTAGACCTGATTCCGATAAATGCCAGAGATAGTCCAAAAACCTTGGGATTGGACAGGAAAAAGGATCAAGGGATTGCGAAGAACACCATGATGTATACCTTTTCCACTTACAGGAATAAGACTTTCTTGTGGAAGGCTTCTGTGAAGCAATCAGGACACAAGAAACCGTATCTGAAAGGTTAAGTGGTTGAAGAATTAACCTTTCAACATGCATGCCGTCAGGGACAAGGCCTGAAGATTGGGATGGCGTAGACATCCGTCGTTCTGAGTGATCAGAAGCGGATGCGTTCCAAGGGGATGTGCCTGCGGATGGAGAGATCCTGGAGTATGGGAAACCACACTTGGCGTGGCCAGTGAGGTGCTATCAGGATCATGGTTCCCTTGTCCTGACGGAGCTTCACAAGAGTCTTCAAGAGAAGAGGAAGTGGAGGGAATGCATAAAGCAGACCGGCTGCCCACGAGAGGGAAAATGCATCTCTGGGCTGAGAGCGCTCGCTCCGAATGAGGGAGCAGTAATTGTCCACTTTGTGGTTCTGAGGGGACGCAAAGAGGTCTATTTGGGGATAACCCCATTGCTGGAAAAGAGAGGTCGCTACCGAGGGATTGAGCGACCACTCGTGTGGTTGGAAGACACGACTCAGTTTGTCTGCCAAGACATTGTGTACTCTCGGCAAGTAGGTGGCCCTGAGGTACATCGAGCGGGAGAGCACTTCCGACCAAATCTGCGCAGCTTCCTGACACAGAAGGAAGGAGCCTGTGCCTCCCTGCTTGTTGATGTACCACATGGCCACCTGGTTGTCCGTCTGAATCAGGATAACGTGATTTGATAGAGAATCCTGAAAAGCTCTGAGAGCATATCGCTTCGCTCGAAGCTCCAGGAAATTTATCTGGTGTTTGGCTTCCTCTGGAGACCAAAATCCTTGTGACTGCAGATCGTTCACATGAGCTCCCCAGCCAAGGTTGGAAGCATCGGTGGTGAGAATGAGTTGAGGATCTGGCAGATGAAAAGGCAGTCCCTGGAGGAGATTGTTCTGATCTTTCCACCAGGTGAGAGACAGACGGAGTGCGTCGGTGATGTGGACAATGATTGACAGAGGCTGAGTCGCTTGAATCCATTGTGACCTCAGAGTCCAATGCGTGACTCTCAAGGCTAGGCGGGCCATTGGTGTGAGATGGACTGAGGACGCCATGTGTCTGAGAAGGACAAGGAATTGTCGAGCTGTTGCTGTATACTGAGACTGCAACTGGTGAGCGAGAGATAAGAGGGTTTGCACTCGTTGATAAGGTAGAAAGGCTTTTGCCTGTAAGGTGTCCAAGTCTTCCCCAATGAACGACAAGGTCTGAGATGGGACTAAATAGGATTTCTCGCAATTGACGAGAAATCCTAGAGAAATTAGAGTGTGAAGGGTCAAATACCGGGACCTTCGAGCGGCTTGCTGGGTTGGGGGCCCTGATTAATCAGTCGTCTAGATAGGGGTAGACGTGAACACCTTCTTTCCTGAGAAAAGCTGCGACAACCACGAGACATTTGGTAAAGACTTGTGGTGCCGATGCTAGGCCGAATGGAAGCACTCTGTATTGATAGTGCTTTGGGCCTACTAAAAACCTAAGATACTTGCGATGAGCTGGAGATATCTCAATGTGAGTGTATGCATCCTGGAGGTCCAGAGAGCAGAGCCAGTCTCCTCTTTGTAGAAGAGGTAGAAGCGAGCCCAAGGTTACCATCTTGAACTTTTCCCGCTGGAGGTACTTGTTGAGGGCATGTAGGTCCAGAATTGGACGAAGCCCCCCGGATTTTTTGGGGATCAAAAAGTACCGGGAATAGAACCCTAGGCCTTGTTGTAAAAGAGGGACGGGTTCTATTGCTTTTAACTGGAGAAGAAGGGAAACCTCCTTCTCTAGAGGGACAGAGTGGTCGTTTACTCTCCACGCTTGTAGAGGTGTTGATTCCGGTGGAAGAGCAAGAAAGTTCAGGTGATAACCCTGAGCAATCATTGCTAGCACCCATTGGTCAGTTGTGATTGATTGCCACATGCTGTGAAAGTGGCACAATCGACCTACCACTGGTATAGCTGGCAGAGGGATCAGCCTGCTGCTCTCCAAAGGAACGTTAAAAACCTGAAGCAGGCCCCGGCTGGGGAGCTGCTTGTGGCTTTTGCTTCCGGGGCTGGCGGGGCTGAGATTTATGATAAGGCCTCGTAACTCGGGACCTTGTTGGTGGAGGATAGTACTTCCTTGGGTGGAAGAATGACTTCTTAGAGTCCTTCTTGAAGGGCTGTCTAGAAGGGAAGTCAGAAGGTATCGATGAGAGCTGTTTGAGGGTCTCATGATGGTCCTTTAATTCAGCCACTATTTGCTGAATCTGTTCACCGAACAGATTATCTCCTATACAGGGCAGGTCAGAGAGCCTGTCTTGTACTTTTGGGCGAAGGTCAGAAGACTTGAGCCAGGCCCAGCGTCTTGCGGAAATGGCAGTTGCAGACACTCTAGTGGCGGTGTCGAACATATCGTAAGCTGTTCTTATCTCATGCTTTCCTGCCTCAAACCCTTGTGGACAAGGGTTTGAAGATGTTCTTGAAATTGGTCAGGCAGGGTTTCAGAGAAGTCCTGTATTTGCTTGAAAATGACCCTGTTGTACTGGGTCATATACAGCTGGTAAGAAGCAATCCTGGAGATAAGCATGGCCCCTTGGAACACTCGACGACCAATATTGTCGAGGAACTTGTGTTCTTTGACAGGAGGGGTAGAAGAGTGTGGTTTTGTCCTTTGTGCTTTCTTTTGAGCCGATTCCACTACAACTGAGTGGTGGTCAAGCTGAGATTTTTGAAAGCCAGGGGCTGACTGTACCAGATAAGTAGTGTCAGCCTTTCTGTGTACTAGGGCAATGGATCCAGGATTTTCCCAGTTGTTTTTGAGGAGGTCAAGAAGAACTTGATGAATGGGAATAGAAGTGATCACCTTAGGGGCATCCAGGAATTGGAGAAGCTCCATCATCTGGTACCTATCATCTTGCTCCGTCTGAAACTGGAAAGGACCAATTCTGACATTTCCTTCACAAAATGAATGAAAGAGAGGTCCTCTGGAGGAGAACGCTTTCTATTTTCAGTAGGAGAGGGAGGTGAAGGTAAGTCATCAGTGTCTGTGGAAGTATCATCACCCCAGGTGTCATAAGGATCAGTAGGCTGACCTGTAGGACGAGAAGGGGGTTGGATACCTGAAGGCCCCGGCTGAGGCTCCGAGAAAATCAAAGGAATCGCCGGGGGCACCGTGGACGGCCCGGAAGGCATCGGTGCCGGTATCGAAGGCATCAATGGCGCCGATGTGCGTATCGCTCCCGATGAATGAATCGGTGACGAGGGACGACATGGCATCGATGGCTGAGGCAGAACTCCCGAAGGAGGGATGCGAAACGGTGTTTCTCCTCCCGATGAGGCTGTCATCGGGGAGCGCACCGGGGCCATCGGAGACCCGGGAATCACCGGTGGAAGGGCAGTCATGAGCGCTTCCATCCGGGATAGCAGCGGTGCCAGCGCTGCTGGAATCGGGTCGGTGACCGGTTCCACTCTCTGTGCCAGATGGACCTGGAGCCGTTGCATTGCCTTGTCGATGGCCTCCTGGACCAGCCGGTCCAGTTCTTCCCGGAGACCTGGGGCAATCAGCTCCGGCTCCATGACAGAAGAGGGAGGCTGAGGCACAGTCGGAGGGGCCACCTTTACAGGTGGAATCGCGACTCCCAAACCCCGATCGGGTGAGGGTGGCCTCGATGTCCCGGTCGCAGGAGTGGTCGGTGCCGTTCCTGGATGGGGCTTCTTCGATGGTGGCTCGGACGATGATTTCGCTCCCTCGACTGTCCGAGACTTTCGATGCCGATGGCGATGTTTCTCCCTTCGATCCCCTCGATCTTGAGGGGGAGAAACGGGAGTTGATGGCCGTGAAGACGTCGATGGCGGGTGGTCACCGGACGGTTGTCGATGTTGGTGCGACTTCGACGGTGCCAGTTCCGATGACGTCGATGTGATGGACGGCGTCGGGGTGTGAGCACAGAAAAGGAGTCCCATCTTCTCCATTCTGGCTTTGCGACCTTTTGGTGTCATGAGGGCACATTTGGTGCAAGTCAGGACATCATGCTCATGGCCTAAGCACATTACACAGACTCTATGAGGGTCTGTGATCGACATGGTGCGATTACAATCCGGGCACCGACGAAAACCCGACGTCATGGCCATAGAAAAAAATCAAGCCACAGTACGGTCGACGGCCAGTAGGCCGCGAGGGCCAAACTCAACGGTAATCGACGAAAAACGGCGAATAAACTGACCGGAGTACCATGGCCAGAGAAAGTTAGAGGAGGGACCCCTGTGGGGCAAAGTTATTTTAAATAAGTCAGTGAGGAAAATTCCTGTCAGGAATGTGTTCAGAGCTCCTAAATCACGAGGCTACTGCTGCACAGAAAAAAGAAGACTGAAGGGGGACCCCTGCTGGCTGCAGGGTTAGTGCCATGCTGGGCATGCCCAGTAGGGGCCAGTCAAAGTTCTGGAAACTTTGGCAGAAGTTTTCCGTGATTGGGCTCCATCCTGATGATGTCACCCATATGTGAGGACTACCATCCTGCTTGTCCTGTGAGAAAACATTCTCCTTCTAAATGTTCCTCCACATTCCACTTTAACAGCGCATGAGTAAAGGCAACCGACAACCCAAGGCTGAAGGAAATCCTCTCCCTGATGTACACTCTGTTAAGTGAGCACTTGTGACAGCATGTGTGCAAGCTCTGATGAACCCAAGCTCATTTGGGAAGCATCAGGCCCTGTTGCCCTAACAGGAGGCTATGGATGGGCACGCACTACAAAGGACAAGCTTCATGTCCTCTCAACAGAAAGGTGTGATTCTGCAAATTACTTCCTTCTCTCTTTTCCAGGCTACATTAATTATACATTTTCAAGGTTTAAATGCAGTAGAAAAGCACATTATTAACTATGGTATTTCATTATATCTTCAGGCAGTAAAAGATTCAACTTTGAGTGTACATGGAGCCATATTTAAATTACTTTTTCTTTTCACCTTAGAGATAGAAACTGGGAACAGACCAGCACCTTCTCTGCTAAAAGCCTGCCTCCGAATAATTTCCCTGCCAATGTAAGTGTGTGCATGTAAAACACGAAAAGCTGGCTGGATTAATTTGACTTTTCATTTCTTTTACACTCAAGCCTAAAAAAATACACAATGGAACTGATGCACTCTCTTTACTAATACAGTGCATAAGGAAAGATAAATGCAGCCTTTACAATTTACATATATTATAAACAAGCACAGGGACAACTAAAAAATAGCTCCTCAACCCAATGCAATCGTGACAGGCTAACCCAGGCCTGCTTTCTTTCAAAGCCATTCCACCACATTCTGGAAATGTTATTAGTGGAAAAAAAACAAACACAAACTTCAAGATGGGGATTTAAGAAAACCTGAACTTGATCAGCTGGTTATGACTGACTTGGGTCAGGTGGCAACACTAGTTTTTATAAAGCATCTTACATTGGTTCTGGGACAGGTTCTGTTCAATATCTTTGTGAGGAGCATTGTGAAGAGGTTAGAAGTAAAAATGTATTTAACATTTTTTTGTATTCCACCATCCTCAAAAACATCATATGAAGACAATTACAGACCTTAACATACTGGAAGTCTTACTGACCATGAATCCCACAAGGTTTGTCCATTTTTTATTTTTTTTAACTACATACAGTATATACAATTTATACCAGATGAACCTACTTATTCCTCCTCTATCTACCCACTTCCTGTATATATTTACTAGAAATCAACCGTTTAATGTCATCATATCTGTATGTATTCATTGCTTATGTACTCAGTGCCTTGTTACTATATATACTCTGCCTTGGGCTTATATTTAGGAAAAGACAGAAAAGCAAGTTTGCTTACCGTAAACTGTGTTTTCTGTAGATAGCAGGATGAATTAGCTATGCTATCTGGGACGTTCCTCCGGGGTGGCTCGAGGCGGAAACTTCTCTCAAGATATACAGAGCTTTGCTCTGTGCGCCTGTGAGGTGGTTCCTGCGTGATTGCCCAACTGCCTCAGCTGATAAAATATGAGCGAGCAGTGAACAAACAGGCAAAGATAGAAAGGATGAGAGGTTGTCCAGGGAGGAGGGAGGGATCGCATGGCTAATTCATCCTGCTATCTACAGAAAACACCGTTTATGGTAAGCAAACTTGCTTTTTTTTCCCTGTTGATAAGCAGGCTGAATTAGCCATGCTGTCTGGGAGTCCCCAGCTAAGGGTAGATTGAGCACACTGTTGACTACATGCATAAAGGTGACATTCTTCCTTGTTTTCATATTGTAAGAGCTCATGTGTGCGAATCCCGTCCCTTTGATGGACAGCTCTATGTACCAGTGGCGCGGTGCAGTATTGCCGCACCCATTGCTGCATCTGATTTTGTTTATTGCTAGAGGCAGTAATGGGATGTGAAGGTATGAAGAGAGGACCAAGTAGCTGCTCTACAACTGTCCAGAACTCGTATGATGTGCCTTAACTTTAGCTGCAAGGCGCGCTGGCTGGGTCAAGTAGCAGAAATGAATACATTGGAACAACCAGTCAAATAATGTTCTTTTGGAGACTGGTAATCCCAGTGTATTTGGGATGAAGGAGACAAAGAATTGGGATTGTCGCTTAGGAGATTGAATCCTCTGTTTGTAGTAAGCCAGGGCTCTTTTACAATCCAGAGTGTGTAGTATACTTTCCCTATCGGTCACGTGCGATTTTGGAAAGAAGGTTGGTAAAGTGTCTGCTTCAGGGGAAAAGCTGAGACCACTTTTGGAAGAAAGGATGGATGGGTCTGCAAGGTGACTTTGTCATGATAGAATTGCAAGTGTGGGGGGGTAGTGAACTAATGCCTGAAGTTCACTAACCCGTCTTACTGACGTTATCACCACCAGGAACAATACCTTCCTTGTCAGAAATTTCATGGAGGTGGTATGCATAGTTTCAAAGGCCGGAAGCATATGTTTTTCCAACACCAGATTGATATCCCAAGGAACTCCCGGTTTTGAAACCAGGGGACAGAGTCTTACAGCACCCTTCATGAAATGAGGCACCAATGGGTGCATCGAGATTGAGTTTCCCTGCGTGGAAGGATGATATGCTGCTATTTCATTGGAGTATAACAGATGCAGATATTGCAGCAATTGTTCTGGAGAACATCCAAATGGGTCTACTGCCTTTGTTGCACACCAGTGAAGGCACCTATGCCACTTGCCCGCATAATTCTTTCTTGTGGATGGTTTCCTGACAGATATTATAATATCCTGAATTTCAGTAGGGAGAGGGAAATGACAACACCTCCCTTTCAATCTACAAGCCATCAGATGCAGAGAGGATTGTAGTGGATGAAGAAGTGTGACTTTTTCTTGTGACAGCAAGTCCGCTCTGTTTCCTAAGGGGATTGGTGGTTGAGTTGAGTGTTGACGAGATAGGTGTACCATGGCTGTCTAGGCCACGCTGGCATAATGAGGATGAGATCTGATTCTTCCAGGATACATTTTTGAATCACGCGATATATCAGAAGTGTTGGTGAGAATGCATAAAACAGGTAATGCATAAAACAGATAAAATCCAGGGAATTAGAAACACATCCTGAGCAATCCTGCATCTGCTTGGGTGCAGAAAGCAAAAACTTGGCAGTTGCAAAGAGGTCCATGCAGGGTATTTCCTTACCTCCTGAACAGTGTGTTTGCCACTTCCTGATGCAAAGCCCACTTGTGGGGATGAAAAATTCCACTGAGCCTGTCGGCCTCTGTGTTCCTTATACCTGAAAGGTAGGTTGCCTGCAATTAGATGGAGTGGTCTAGGGCACTGATTCCTTGCAAAGTATCCTGGAACCAGACCACCCTTCTTTGTTTAAGTAAAACATGGCAACCTGGCTGTCAGTGTAGATCATTGCCCTCTTGCCCGTTAGCAGATGAGAGAAGGTGTAGATTGCATTCCTTATGGCTCTTAACTCCAAAAGGTTGATTTGGAGAGTTCTCTCCTGTGGAGACCAAACTCCCTGTGTTTTCAAATGTAGCACACGTGCTCCCCATCTCTTTGTGGATGAGTCCATCGTCATGACAATCTGATGCGCTGGGGTACGAAATGGTGATCCTGATTCTAGAACCTAGGGAGATAGCTACCAGTCTATGTCAGAGATCATTGACTGAGTCATGACAACCTGTAGCGACACTGGGTGGTCGTGCTGAGACCACTGTGCCTTGAGTCCCCACTGTAGCCATCGCATGTGAAGGCAGCAGTGTGGAACGACATATATGGTTGCCGCCATGTGACCCAGAATGGTGAGTATTTGATGAGCTGGGGGATGAGAGCCAGTTCGCGAAAAGTGTGGATTCTTTATGATGGAAGGAAAGCCTCCCAGAGTTTCATGTTTATCACCAAGCCTATAAACTGAAGGACTTGAGTGGGATGTAGAGTGGACTTCTCGTAGTTGATTATGAATCCTAGATTCTCTAAGGAGGTTATAGTCTGCATTAGGTGTGGGCGGAGTGTTTTGGATTTCGAGGACACTAGAAGCCAAATGTCTAGATAGGGAAACAATTTTATTCCTTTCCTGTGTAGATGGGTCCAACACTATGGGTGCTGACAAAAGGCCAAACAGAAGCACCTTGTATTGGTAGTGTTGAGCGTTCATTTGAAAGAAAAAGTAACACCAGGAGGTCAGATGCATCGGGATGTGTGAATATGCATCCTTGAGATCTAAAGAACACATCCAGTTGCAGAAATGAAAGAATGGTTTTGAGAGATGTTATCTTGAATTTCTCTCTCAGATTGAATTTGTTGAGGGCTTATAGGTCCAAGATGGGCCGGAGACCCCTGCTCTTCTTCGGGATGAGGAAATACTGGGAACAGAATCCTTGATTGTGCTATTGTCGAGGTAGCACTTGGATCACCTATTGTTGGAGTAGCGACTGAACTTCTTGCTGGAGAAGCATATTGCCCATTTGATCCCAGAAAGATGGTGCAAGGTGGAGCACTGACTGAATTATCATGAAATTGGTCTGTATCTATTTGGCATCATACTGAGAACCCAACGATCTGATGTTATGGACATCCAGGCCTAGTAAAAAGAAGATATTCTACCGCCTATTGCTGACAATAACTGTGGCCAAGCCGTATTCAAAAATTATGCTGTGGTTTTTGATTGGGGTCCTGGTGTTTTTATGGACTTTGTGATCTTGCACATCCCCCTTGGTTGAGACTGTTGCCTCTGTGGTTGATCGGGTGGTGACCTGTAGGGGGAAAAACGGCCTGTAATGCCACCTCTGGTAGAAAGGTTTATATGATGGATAGAATCTTAAGGAAGATTGCTCCATTGACAATGTAAGCAAGAAGATTGCCACGTTCTGCTGTTTCATTTGAGATACAGTCTCCCATAGCCTGTCCCCAAACAAATTATCCCCTTTGCAAGGGAGATCAGCCAGTTTTTCATGAATGTCAGCCTGTATTGCACTTGTTTGAAACCAGGCAATTCTGCGGGTGGCTATCGACGATGCGGACATCCTAGCTGATGTTTCAAAGGCTTCATAAATTGTGCATAGCAGATAGTGTGATCCCTCCTCCATGTCAGCTACTGTCTGGCTCTATGACTGCTCATCAGTTATTGAATCCTCCTTTGGTTTTAAAGTCTGCAGGCATTCATACAGATACTGGGTGATATAGAACTGATGCTGTTGAATCTTGGCATTCGGCATCACCCCCCGGAAAACCTTTTTATCGAAGTCATCCAGGTACTTATCTTTACCTGGTGGTGTGTTAGAATGTAGGTGAGGATTTTTTTGCCTTTTTCATGGCCAACTCAACCACAACTGATGCGCAAGGTAGCTGTACTGACCCATAGTGCAAGGATCTACACATCCTATACTTCAAGTCAGATTTCCATGAAGTGGAGGGGCCTGAGAATGGAGACTCCCAAGATTTGTCCATTACTGCATCAAGGACCACATGAGATGGGAGTGCAGTTGGTTCCGATGGGGCATCAAAGATCTTAAGTATACCATGAACCTCTGATCTTGGATCCCATAACTTCTTGGTTTCTATCTTTAAGAGGAAGCTCACCTTCTCAAATTTTGAGTAAGATAGAACCATCCTCACTTCCGGAGGACCTTACGGCTCTTCTGGAGGGTCCGATGGTATTCCAGTCGACGTACCTCGTGAAGCTGGATAGAAGTCTGGAGGCTCCTCGTCAGGTTCTGGGAAGACTGTTATACCTGGATTGCAATGATTGTCTTCCTCTCCTTCAAGCTCTTCTCGAGGAGAAGAAGGGAGCAAACATGACGATAAGACCTCCTCAGAGGGACTAGAAGGCAGTCGAGTGTGGTGGCCAGTAGACAGAGAAGAAAAAAAGGTTTGCAGAATGTCTGATATCTGGGACATGGCTTGAGAGGTAGGTCCCCCTAATCCTATGTGACAAGGAGGATATTTATTTTTTTTGTGAGGTGGAGATGCATCTATATCACTTTCCTGACCGATCCGATCTCTTTGTTTTGGAGAAGGGTAATGCTGCTAGAAGAATTAAGGAATCTGGGCCTTTGTTGTGTTCGTTCTGACTTTGATCTTCGTGATGAGACTTTCACCCCTTGACCAGCAGTTCCTGAAGCTGAGGTTGCTTACATTTCTGTTTGGAAACCTCAGATAGACCTGTGCAACCACTTCCTTTGGGAGACAAAGAAGAAGAGTCCTCAATCAACATCAGACGCATCGGAACCCATTAGTTCTCTTGGCATGAAGACCACTTGAGGGTCTGGACACCATTGCTCTTGTGAGGTCCCCTCCAGGTGTTTCCCTCACTATGTGCTGCGACACGTGTTTTTTATGCGTCGAGTGCATTGATGCGTGGCACTCCTGTGTCTTCGGTTTCCGCGATGTGGGGGATTTATCCTTCAATGCATCGGTTCTGTATTTTGACCTGCGTCGTGCTCCAACTGCACCAATTTTTTTTGATATGTGGCTATTGTGTCAGAGGGCACGACTCCACCCGACTTCCAGTGCTCTTCGGTGGTGGTTTAGGCGATGTTTTCGGGTTTTGTAGGGTTTTCCACCCGAACCTTACCTTCGAGCTCTCGGGGGGCTTCCTCACCTAGCCCTGACTTTCTGAGGTTGATCCTAACAAGGATGCGTGTTTCAGCGTAGTTGGCCTCTGTGACCAGCCTGGGCAAAGACTGGATGAAACGATGCATTGGGGCATGTGAGCCTGAGGAGGCTCCTTCATTATCAAGTAGTCTAGCTATCTTTTCTGCCTGTTGACATCCTACCACAGTAGCGACAGGATGTTTAATCATGGTCTGGCCCCAGGCACAGGTAGCAATAGTTATGTCCGTCTGGGACATAACTATGACGGACATAACTTTGCCACCCTGGCAATATTTGAACCCTGGGGTCTTGGGAGCCATGGGTAGCACTTGGGGGTTCACTGAAGTGAGGAAAAGAGGAAAGAGAAAAAAAAGCGAGAGAGGAGGTCCACGTCTGTAAACTGCATGGGAAAACAGAACTAAAGCAGTCAGGCAATTGCATGGGAACCACTGCGCAAGGACACAGAACAAAACTCTGTATATCTTAAGAAAAAAGTTTCTGCTCAATCCGCCCCAGAGAGACATCCCAGACAGCATGGCTAATTCAGCCTGCTTACTGATAGAAAAATATCAAATGCTTATAAATAAATCACATAAAAACACTCTACGATAAACTACAAGACAGAAAATTTAAAATCTAGAACAGAAACTTATGCTAGACTGTCTTTATACAGAGGACACAAAGATCTGCAACATAGTGGATACCCCAAAGAGAACAGACAGAATGAGAAGTGATCTAAAAAAGCTTGAGAAGTGGTCAAATGCTTGGCAGTTAATTCAAGGCAAAAAAGTGAAGTCATGCATTTGGGGGTACAGAAATCTGATAGAGTGGTGGTACACATTTGGAGGTGAAGATTCAAGGTGCATTGACCAGTAGAGAGACCTTGGAGTGACAGCATCTGAAGATCTCAAGGTAGCGAAACAATGTGTTAATATAAACATTAGCCGATCTATTAATTTACTCTAGTATACAAGTAAGATTTACATTGTATAACTTTGTTTTATTATGTTTAACTTTCTATGAACAATACAATTTTATAAATGAATTTATAATCTACTGAAAATTTTATATGCATATTTATCAAAAGAATATGAAGCTCAAGTGGTAGAATGTATGGGCCACTTTGGTCTTTATATATGTCATTCACTATGTTACTACCAAAACTGCTCTAAAATTATATATATCTCTTCAAAGACATAAGCAGTCACTTCTGAAGTGGAGAGAAAGGTACCAGTCTAAACAGCATTACGGTGAAATTAGGCTTACCTAATAATTTCCTTTCCTTTCCTTCTGCTCCACCAGTCAAGAACACATGGGTTTAGTGCCCTCATCCAGCAGAACAAGGGAAGGGCTATTATTTAGTTTATTTATGTTCTCTGCTTTAACTGCTGGATGAGAGGATTAAACCCATATGTTCTTGACTGGTGGAGTGGTGGCTCAGAAGGAAAAGGAATATACAATTAAAGCTGTTCAAAGTAAAGTGACTTGCTCAAGGTCACAGGAAAAACCACAGACCACAGCCAGGGTAACATTTGAGCTGAGAACAGGATTCTAATGAATAAAGTAATCAAACCAGGTTCTACAGGACACAGAGAAAAACTTGTAATATAGCTCTGAGTTTAGGGGGCTGTTAGAAAGGAAGATATTCATCACTACATTCCTCCCTTTCCATTGTGCCCAAGACTTACAACTAGGGAGAAGGGAGAGCAGCATCTGATGTCATCTAAAGGTGCCTGCGGAGACTGTATAAAATAGCTTTGTGTAGTGTTTAAAGAAGAGGTTGTCCGAAAGGAAGACACTTGTCTGTGCACTCCTCCCATACCAATGTACCCAAGTCCTGCAGTTGGGGAGGGAAAAGAGCAGCATCTGTCATCTAAAGGTGCCTGGGGAAACTATCAGGTCGATACTGTAAGACCGCGGGAGAGCGGACGAACGCCCGCTCTCCCGGCGCGCGCACCAGCCCTTCACTGGTGCGGGCGATTCAGTATTTAAATGAGGTGACGCGGGAAAAACGGGGAAAAGGAGGCGCTAGGGACACTAGCGCGTCCCTAGCGCCTCCTTTTTGTCAGGAGTGGCGGCTGTCAGCGGGTTTGACAGCCGACGCTCAATTTTGCCAGCGTCGGTTCTCGAGGCTGTCAGCGGGCTCGAGAACCGACGCTGGCAAAATTGAGCATCCGGTTTTCGGCCCGACAGCCGCGGGCCGAATTCAAATTTATTTATTTTTTTTTTTACTTTTTTTTACTTTTGGGGACCTCCGACTTAATATCGCCATGATATTAAGTCGGAGGGTGCACAGAAAAGCAGTTTATACTGCTTTTCTGTGCACTTTCCTGGCGCCGGAAGAAATTAGCGCCGACCTTTGGGTCGGCGCTAATTTCTTAGAGTAAAATGTGCGGCTTGGCTGCACATTTTACTTACTGGATCCCGCGCGCATACCTAATAGGGCCATCAACATGCATTTGCATGTTGAGGGCGCTATTAGGTGCCGCGGGTGGGCCGCGTGTTTTCCTCCCCTTACTGAATAAGGGGTAAGGGAAAACACGCGTCCAGAGCAGGCTGACAGTGCGCTCCGATGGAGCACACTTTACTGTATCGACCTGTATATAAAGCAGCACGGAGCCGAAGGGGGGCACCCCTATGGAAGAATTATTCTACAGTATTTCTTGAGCTACCTCTCTATTTGTGGTTTATGGGGAAGACTAGGATCGGTACCATTAGGACCTTCTCAACTACGATAATGGCCCCTATTCCCATGACCTAACCTCTATTGAGGAGTTTATGCTTTCTACTAATTGTGGTGATAATGCAGAGACTAATAAGCTTGGTGCTTCTAGAACCGCTTCTGATGGACTTTCAATCTCCCTTAACCCCGACTCTCTTATTGAATTAGCGGTGGTTGCAAAATATGGGGCTGAATCATCCTTATCTGAAGATGTCAAATTTATGTTCTGATAATGGCAGTGGAGAAGTAACCAAGTAGTCAGAGCAGTAGACTATGAACAAGGGAAACCAGGGTTTAAATCCCACTGCCACTAACTGTGACCTTGGGCAAGTCACTTTATCTTCTGTTGCCTCAGGTACAAAGGAGAAATTACTACTTACCTGATAATTCCCTTCTTTTAGTGAGGGTAGGTCAATCCCAACAAGTGGGTTATGCACCTTTGCCAGCAGATGGAGACAGCATAAAAGCTGACATCACGGCTATATAGTTCCGCCCCAACAGCAGCCCATCAGTATTATCTGGAAAAGCCAAACTGTGGACAAACCTGATTAAACTTGAACATTAGCAGCAACAGGCAACAATTTGTGTTTCTCAACCAACAGAAACACTGAGCTCAGCCAAAAGAAGGAACATATCTAACAAACTAAGGGCTAGAGAAGTCACTTACCAGTTATCAACGAAGAGCAGGAATCATACTCTGCATCGCTCGCCTTAAGAAGTCTAACCACAAAATCCAAATCCGGCAGCTGAGGGTGGGTCTGGGACTGACCTACC
The DNA here is from genome assembly GCF_901001135.1 of Rhinatrema bivittatum. NCBI lineage: Eukaryota > Metazoa > Chordata > Amphibia > Gymnophiona > Rhinatrematidae > Rhinatrema > Rhinatrema bivittatum. The sequence goes on from NC_042630.1 coordinate 28,533,476, forward strand.
CTCACTAAAGAAAGGAAATTAAGTAGTAATTTCTCCTTCCTCCATGTTTGGGTAGGTCAATCCAGAGTGAGATGTACAAATGCTAAACCCGAGAAGGGCGGGAGGCTGCCAGCAGCCCAGTCAGAACCACCTGCACAAAAGCAGTATCCTCCCTAGCCCTAACATCCAAGAAGTAATGCTTGGAGAAGCTGTGCAAAGATGATCATGTTGCCGCGCGAAAAATTTCAGCACGCGACAAACAAAGCTCTTCCCAAGATAACGCCTGAGTCCTCGTGGAATATGGTCTAATCTACTTCGGTAAGGTAACCTCAGCAGCCACACAGGCTGCTGTAATGACCTCCTTAACCCAGCAGGCAATCATTGCCCATATCGCTGGTGCTCCCTGCTTACCTCCACCAAGAAACACAAAAGGCAATCAGACTTCTGAACAGCCTTAGTCACCTCCAAATAGTGCAGTAAATGATGCTTGATGTCCAAGGAACACAAAAGGTGGAACTCAGCTTCATCTCTGCCCCTGTCCAAGGCAGGCAGAGAAATGAACTGATTCAAATGAAAGTCTGAAACCACTTTGGCCAAAAAGGAAGGTACAATCTGAAGCTGAACCACATCCGGAATCACACGGAGAAAAGGCTCACGGCAGGAAAGAACCTGCAGCTCAGAGACCTCAACAGCTGAACAGATTGCTACCAGAAAAACTGTCTTCAAAATAAGCAGCCGCAAGGAAAGAGTATGCAGTGGTCAAAAGTCAAACCTGCCAAGAACTCGAGAACCAAATTAAGATCACACAAAGGCACCAGAAGTCGCAACAGGGAACGAAGATGTTTAACTCCCTGCAAGAAATGGGACATGTTCAGATGGGAAGACAAAGGCCCTCCATTGACTTTACCCCTGTAACAAACCAGTGCCGTAATGAACCTTCAAGGTATTAAGGGCCAAACCCTTAAGCAAGCCGTCCTGTAAAAATTCCAAAATCAAAGGAATATCCACCTTGAGCGGGAGTACTACACTCAGAACACTAGACCTCAAAGACCCTCCAAACTCTAATGTAAGCTACAGAAGTAGAAAACTTCCAGGCCTGAAGAAGAGTGAAAATTACAGAAGGCAATAACCGTGCTTCAACAGCTGAGCTCTTTCAATGGCCAAACCGTAAGACATAACCAACCTGGATCCTTGTGTAGAATGGGCCCCTGATATAACAGATCTGTCCAAGATGATAGTCGGAGGGGACTGCCCACTAGAAGTCTCTGGAGATCGGTATACCACAGCCTTCAAGTCCAATCTGGAGCCACTAAAAGGCCCGTGTTGGCTTGACTTGCAATCTTCTGTACCAGCCTGTCTATCGAAGGCCAAGGTGGAAATGCATACAGCAGGGCACCATGTGGCCACTCCTGAATGAAAGCATATATGCCCATCACTTTTGGGTCCCGCCTGCGACTGAAGAAGAGTGGAACTTTCACGTTGCTGAAGTTTGCCAACAGGTCTAGATATGGTAGGCCCCAGTGGTCCACCATCAGCTGAAAGGCCTTGTCTGCCAGCTCCTATTCTCCTGGGTCCAAGCTTCTCCTGCTGAGGAAATCTGCTCTGATATTGTCCTTTTCAGCCATGTCAGAGGTGGAGATGCTTAAGAGATGCTATTCCGCCCATACCATGAACGCAGCTATCTCCACTGACACCTGCTGACTCTTGGTTCTAAGCCACCGTTGTCGCACTGTCAAGACATTATCCTGACTGCCCAAGCCTCTAGTCACTAGGCAAACCGCAGGCACGCTAACCGAACTGCTCGTGCCTCCAGTCTGTTGATGTTCCACTGCCACTCCACTGCATTCCAGCACCCTTGCACCACCAGTTCCTGACAGTGAATCCCCCCCAGTGGCAGAGACTCGCATCCGTCATGAATACCAATCTGGCGTCATCAGGGAAATTCCCTTCCTGAGATGGTCCACGTATAACCACCAGACCAACTGGGATTTCAGCCCTAACAAAAGGAGCAGCCTCACTGCATAGTTCTGTGACAGCGGACTCCATCAGGAGAGCAGGGTGTGCTGAAGAGGGTGCATATGTGCCTTTGCCCAGGGAACCACTTCTAATGTGGCAGCCATCAACCTCAGGACCTGTAGATAAGACTACACAGTTGGACGAACAGAGCTTTTCAGGGATCGGACTCGCAGCATCAACGAGTAGATCCGAAACAATCTACCCTGCCTCTTATCAAATCGAACCCAGAGATACTCCAGGGTCTGAGACAGCTGCAAACTGCTCTTGGCCAGATTCACCACCAAGCCTAGTTCCTACAGCAAGGAAACCACCCTGCAGGAAATGTGAAGATTCTTCCACTGTCTTGATTCAAATCAAGGGAAGGTCCAATAAAACAAATCGGAAGGCGGTCCCATGTAGCCAACGCAAAAAACAACAAGGTGACTACCTTACACCGTGGAAGAGTTTATTAGTAGCACTTCTAATAAACTCTTCCACTGTGTAAGGTAGTCCCCTTGTTGGTTTTTTTTTTTGATTCAAATAAAGTCATCCAGATAGGGGTGAACTAGAATGCCTTCCTTGTGAAGGGTTGCTGCTACCATTACCATGACCTTAGCAAAGGTCCTGGGTGCTGTGGCTAGTCCGAAAGGCAAGGCCTGAATTTGGTAATGATGATTCAGGATGGCAAATTGTAGGAACTGCTGATGTTCCTGCCGGATGGGAATATGCAAATATGCCTCCATCAGATCCAGAGATGTGAGGTACTACCCTGCTTGAACCACCATTATGACTGAGCGCACCATTTCCATCCTGAAATGTGTGACACGTAAATGTTGGTTAACACCTTTGAGATTCAGTATGGGCCGAAACGACCCTTCCTTCTTGGGCATGACAAAATAAATGGAATATCGGCCCATATTTCCCTGTGATTCGGGAACGGGGATCATCGCTTTCAGAATCAACAGCCGTTGTAAAGCAAAACATAAGAACATGCCATACTGGGACAGACCAAGGGTCCATCAAGCCAAGCATCCTATTTCCAACAGTGGCCAATCCTGGCTATAAGTACCTGGCAGAGTTGCTTATCTGTAACAGGTATTCTCCTAGGACAGCAAGATGTAAGTCCTCACAGATGGGTGACATCAGATGGAGCCCAGCATGGAAAACGTTTGTCAAAGTTTCTAGAACTTTGGGGAAAAGTTTCTAGAACTTTGACTGGCACTCTGAGCATGCCCAACATGCCACTATCTGCATGTCCACGCGGGGTCCCCTCTTCAGTCTCGTAACATAGAATTCACGAGTGAAAAAATAAAATAACAAAACGCAGGAGAACCCAACTCCACGGGGTGGCGGCCAGGTTTCCTGAAGACTAACATCCTGTTGTCCTAGGAGAACACCTGTTACAGGTAAGCAATTCTGCTTTCTCCTAGGACAAACAGGATAGCAAACCTCACAGATGGGTGAATACCAAGCTACAGACTGCTCCTGGCAACAACCATGACTAACAAGCACCAAACTGGGTGCCACGGGCACAAAAATAACTGCGGTGCTGTTGGTAACATAGGGAGACAGCCTGAACCCAAACTATGGGCCCTAGGCAGGGAGAGTTGAGTTTAAGCCTGGAAGAGATTGCAAAGGCAGATTGGCAGAAGCTACTGTCATGTCGACCGTCCTTGTCCAAACAGTAGTGGGCAGTAAACATGTACAGGGAATTCCACGTTGCGGCCTTACAGATTTTGGCAATGGGAACCGCTCGCAAGTGGGCAACCGATGCTGCCATGGCCCTCACAGAGTGAGCTTTTACGCGGTCTCCAAGCTGAAGGCCCGCCTGCGTATAAGCAGAAGGAGATACAATCCACCAGCCAATTGGACAGAGTTGGCTTGCCCACCGCAAGGCCAGCCTGTTTTTATCAAAGAATATAAAAAGTTGCGAGGACCCCTGTGGCCTGCAGTGCATTCGAGATAGAAAGCTAAAGCTCTCTTGCAGTCCAAACTGTGCAGAGCCCATTCGCCCTGGTGAGAATGAGGCCTCAGAAAAAAGGTGGGCAAAATGATGGACTGATTAAAGGTGAAAATCAGTCACCACCTTAGGCAGGAACTTAGGGTGCATATGCAGGACCACCCTATCATGAAAGAATTTCATGTAGGGCAGATACGAAACCAACGCCTGAAGCTCACTAACCCTGCATGCCAAAGTGACTGCCACCAGGAAGAGAACTATTCAGGGCAGGAGCGCAAAGGCTCAAAAGAATCACGCAAGAGCCTCGCCAATACCACGTTGAGGTCCCAGGACACATCCGGAGGCCGAATGGGAGGCTTCAGTTGAAGCAAGCCCCATAGAAACTGACCCACAATAGGCTGCTCAGAGATGGGTGTACCACCCACACCTTGATGGTAAGAGCTCATGGCACTCAGGTGTACTCTGATCGAGTTGGTTTTTAATCCATGCTCTAAGAGGTGCCACAGATAGTGAAGCAACTTCAGAGTGGAGTAGGTGAAGGGATCCAAGCCATGACCCTCACACCAGATGGAGAACCTCCTCCAGTCGATAAGACTTCCTGATGGAAGGCTTCCTGGAAGCTACCAACTCAGACACGTTGTCAGAGAGGTCCAGGGGTTGCAGGACTAGGCGTTCCACATCCAGGCTGTCAAGGCTAATGCTTGGAGGTTTGGATGGCACAGTCTGCCCCGATCCTGTGTGATCAGATCTGGAGAAATCCTAGATGGATGGATTCTCTGACAGGTCTCGAAGGAGCGGGAACCAGACCTGTTTGGGCCAGTAAGGAGCCATGAGAATCATGGTCCCCTGATCTTGCTGGAACTTTAAGAGAGTCTTCACTGACCAGTGAAAGAGGAGGATTTGCATACAGGAGACCCATGCCCCAATGTCGAGCAAAGGTATCTGAGGATGGAAGTCCATCTGTCCTGATCAGGGAGCAGAATTTGCTCACCTTGCAGTTGTAGTGGGAGGCAAAGAGATCCAGATCCGGAGATCCCCACCGGTGGAAGATCCGGGCTGCCACTGCTGGATCCAGAGACCACTCGTGTGGCTGGAACGCTCGACTCAGACGGTCCACCACCACATCTCTCTGTTCTGGCTAAGTACATTGCTCTCAGGAGCATGCCTTGCGAAAGAGCCCAGGACCAAATCTGCACTGCATCTTGATAGAGGAGGAATGACCCAGTGCCTCCCTGTTTGTTGATGTACCATACTGCTACCTGACTGTCTGTCCGGATCAGGACAGCCTTGTGGGACAAACTGTCTCGAAATGCCCAAAGGGCGTAGCAAATTGCACGAAGCTCCAGGAAGTTGATCTGACCGAGATTCTTGAGCCATCCACTGACCTTGCATATGGAGGTCATCCACATGCACCCCCCATCCCAGGCGGGAGGCATTGGAGGTAAGCACCACCCGAGGCAGGGAAACTTGAAAAGAGACCCCCTGCTCCAGGTTGGATAGATCTTCCCACCAGGACAGGGAGACCTGGAGAGACTGCATGACAGACAGGTGTTCTGAAGTCCTGGGATGCCTGCTGCCACTGTGACCACAAGGTCCGCTGTGCCCTGTGCACGCATAGGCAGGCCAAAGGGTTGACATGGACAGATGCAGCCATATGTCCCAAAAGACGAAGCAGCAGACAAGTAGACACTTGACAGCTGCAAACCAAGTTCGCCAGGGCAAGCGCATGGGGCAGAAACGCCTTGGTCTGAACCATGTCCAGTCTGGTCCCAATGAAGCCCAGGTGTGGCGATGGGCTGAGGTGGGATGGGGTAACTGATGACAAACCCCAGAGATTCTAACACTTGGATGGTCAGACGTAAGGATCGAAGCACACCCTGCTGGGTGGCGCTTTTGACCAGCCAGTCATTCAAGTAGGGGAACACGTGCACCCCTGACGTTGGAGGTGCACGCCTACCACTGGCAGGCACTTGGGGCTGACACAAGGCTGAATGGAACACTCGATACTGGAAGTGATCCTTTCCCTCCACAAAGCGAAGATACTTCCTGCGACCCGGGAAGATAGCAATGTGGGCATAGGCATCTTTCATGTTGAGGGAGCAGAGCCAATCGCCTCTTCTTAGGAGCAGGAGCAGGGTGCCCAAAGAGAATATCTTGAACCTTTCTCTTTGAAGGAATTTGTTCAAAGCTCTCAGGTCGAGAATAGGGCATAGGCCCCAGTTCTCTTTGGTATTAGGAAATACCGAGTGTAGAACCCTCTGCCCTGCTGGTGGAAGGGAATGGGTTCTACCACTCCGGCCATTAGAAGGGATGAGAGTTCTGTCAAAAGTATTTCCTGAGCAGATGAAGCCCACAAATGACATGGGGGAGAATCTGCATGGATGTACCTGAAGTTCAGCAGATACCCTCGGCGAATGATGGTGAGAACCCACTGGTCCGATGTAACGTGGGGCCAGCGGTAAGCAAAATGACACCGCCTGCCTCCAACCGGAGGGCAGGATGCCGAGGGTACAGCAATCTGACTCATGCTCCCTCGCTCCCAGTCAAAATCCCATGGCGGGGCTCTGCTGGGGAGCTAACTGAGGCCTGGGGATCTGCTGCTGATGAGAAAGACTTCTGGAACCAGCATGGGGTGTGTGGGCCTGCGAGGCAAGAGGATAGTATTTCCTCTGGCGATAGGCCTTCCTCGAGCATTGTCTTGAGGATTTTCTGACGGAGGATGGCAGGTCGGAAGCTCTAGTTGACAGATGTTGAAGGGTCTCATGGTGGTCCTTCAATTGGGCAGAGTCCCTGATCTTATCTCCAAAGAGATTCTCACATGTACAGGGTAGATCTGCCAGCTTTTCTTTGACCTTCGGCTGAAGGTCTTAAGTATGGAGCCAGACCATTCTGCAGGTGCCAAGGCCTGCTGCAGTCACTCTCGCCGAAAACAGCGTAAGTAGACCTCGCCTCATGTTTTCCCGCCTCCAGACCTTGCTGTACTACCACTGAGAACGCATCATGCTGCTGTTGGGTAGGCACTCTGACTGACTGCTCCTGTACCTGCTTCAATAGGTTCTGATTATACTGGGTCATATATAGTTGGTAGGAGGCATTACGGGCGATGAGCATAGGGCCCTGATACACATTCCTACTCAAGGCATCCAATGCCCTGAGATCTCGACCTGGAGGGACAGAGGCATGGATGCGGGAGCATTTAGCTTTTTTAAGAGCGGACTCCACCACAGCCAATTGGTGTGGGAGATGGCACCTCTCAAAACCCAATGCCTGTTGGACCAGGTAGATGGCATCCACACCTTATGATTAAATGGAGAAACAGACACAGGATGCTTCCAGATCCTAAGGAGAAGTTCCTTAAAAATATCATGGACTGGGACAGCCACTACTTTCTTTGGAGCACCTACGAACTGGAGAACCTCCAGCATTTTATGTCTGGTGTCCTCTTCCGTGAGGAGCTGAAACAGGATGGCTTCAGCCATGGCCTGGACAAAACCAAAGGAAAGATCCTCCGGGGGAGATCTACGCCTCTCATCTGGCAGAGAAGGCTCCGAAAGAAGATCACTAGAGTCCTCTGAAGAGGACAAGAGGACTCCAAAGTAACATCCCTCCAGGGGTCATATGGAGCCTCTTTCCTTGCTAAGGTCCCCTGGGGACTGGTGTGGATGGTCCCTACCCAGGCCTCTTGGTTTGGACACAGAGGGCATTGATGGCCCCGAGGGTATCAATGGCACCAAGAGCATTAAAGGCACTGAGATCCCCGACGGCCCAGGAACGGGAAAATCCAGCCGCAAGACCAGTGGCCTTGAAGGTGCCGATGGCCGCAACAAGTCTTCCTCCTTCGAGGACCCAATGATGGGTATCGCCTCGAGGGGGGGGGGGGCGGGCACTGGATGCTGCTGAGGAGCCAATGGTCCTCCGGGCACCGGCTGTGTCAAAACGACGCCTAGAAGGATGCCTAAAAAGACGGCCAGACGTTATAGCAGAGGCACCAAGAGAGACTGGCGCAAGCTCTGGCACTAGCATGGGGACTGATGCCGGTGGTGGTTCATTACCCCACAGAGCTCAAAGCACCGCCAGCTGAGCCCCGCGATCCAACTCCTCCTGAAAGTCTGGTGAAGTTAAGACGCGTCCATCAGAGCCTCCTCGGGGCCCCAAGGAGGCTCGGAACTTGGCACCGTCATTGGTGGGGAACACCTGGGACTCCCAGGTCTGATAGAGGACGATGCCTCTACCCCACAGGGTCGCTTCAGTGGCAGCACAGTGGCCGCCGATGACGCACCAGTCCCGGGGCCATGTGTTGATGGTGACAATGTTTGCGGGACTTTTTGCGGTGATCGGCTCGGTCTTTCCCTGGCGCCGAGGAAGCTGATGATCCCGATGTCTTGGAGTGCAACACCACCAGAGATGGCCTATCTCCGGCTCCTAGAGAGAGAGATGGGTCCGCTGGGGGAAGGGAAAGGGACAGCATATCTAACAGGTCCCTTTGGCCTCTAGGTGTTGACGCCTCAGATAAAGAGTAGATGGATCAGACTTTTTGGACCCAGAAAGCTTTTCCATTTTATCCAGCCGGGCACGATGGCCTTTAGGAGTCATCTGATCGCACAAATGGCACCCGCGGACATCATGCGACACCCCCAGGCAGAGGATACAGACCTCATGCGGATCAGTAATAGACATGGTCCACGGGCACTGTTGAAAACTGGACGATGCCATAAAAAACAGCCAAACGGTCGATGGCTGGTGGCCACAAAGGAATGACATGGCAGGAATCGACCACAACAAAGGGAAAAACAAACACCTACCACTCCTCTGGACGGGGCACTGACCCGGAGAAGAGGGACATGGAGCAGACAAAGTCAAAAAAATGACAGGGAACACTTCTGAAGAAACACTAAAGAGCAGAGCTACAACACTGCGAGGCAACTACTTCGTGGACATGTGGATAGTGGCATGCTAGGCATGCTCAGTGTGCCAGTTAAAGTTCTAGAAATTTTGACAAAAGTTTTCCATGCCAGGCTACATTTGATGTCACCCACCTGTGAGGACTACCATCCTGCTTGTCCTAGGAGAATGTTGCTTCCACTTCTACCCTCTTTTGAGGAGAGTTGCATAGAGAGACCAAGAAGGCATCTGGAGCTATGCACAGCTGAAGTGATCTCCTCTAATTCCTGCGGAGTTACAGCTTGTTCTATTCTTGAGAAACTGCCCATGGTTACATTGGAAACTTTATGGACTACCCATAAAGCATTTTGAGAAATATATAATCAATAGAGTAGATATATTTTATCTACTTTTATAGATTTATAGACAAGTTAATTCCTAGAATGAAGTTATTCAAGAACACAAGGTTAAGTTAGCTGGTCTTGAAACTCAATGTAAAGGACTATTTAATTGTCATCAGACTCTTAAGAATAAAGAGATTTTGCATCATAAATTGAATAATTCTGAGAATTCCTCTATAAGACTGAATTTACATTTTTTTTTTAATTTTCCTAAATCCTCAGTTATTACAAGTTCTGCCTAAAGTTACTGAAGGTTCCATTAGAATCAAATCCCCTTGTTGCAAAGGTTTTTTAATTTTTCAACTAGGGGAAGTGGAGATTTACCTACTAGTAACCACACCATCCTCCTTAACATCCTAAACAGTATCGGTATCACTGGAGTTGCACTCTCCTGGCTTAAATCATATCTACAAAATCGCCAATTTATAGTTCTCCTAGACAACAACGAATCTGATGCCATTAAACTGGATCAGGGCGTTCCCCAGGGCTCCTCGCTCTCCTCTACCCTATTTAACATTTACATGCTTCCCCTCACCACCCTCCTCACTACTCTTGGCATCAAACACTTCATCTACGCAGATGATGTGCAAATCCTCTTCCCTTTCTCTGACTCTCTTAACTCAGCCCTCCAAAACTGGGAATCATGCCTTACCGCCATCAACAAACTCCTCACTGACATGCACCTTGCTCTCAACCCCCAAAAGACTGAACTCCTTATCATTTCCACAAAACTACCCTTCCCTTCCCCTCCTCCATCCTACTCCTCCACCACCTTCCACCCACACATCCGCAACCTTGGTGTTCTTCTTGATAATCAACTTTCTTTCAAACCCCAAATCAAAGCTATCTTAAGTGACTGCGATTTTAAACTACAAACCATCAGAAAACTCACCTGCACTTCTCAGATTTTCGCACAGTACTTCAATCTATCATCCTCTCCAAGATCGATTACTGTAATGCTCTCCTACTCGGCCTCCCCTCCAGCCACACCAAACCTTTACAACTCCTACAGAACGCTGCTGCACGTATCCTTACCAACACTAGAAAAAGAGATCATATCACTCCTACCCTCTTTGATCTCCACTGGCTACCAATCCAATCTCGTATCCTGTTCAAAACTCTTTCCCTTATTCACAAAAGTATCACCAATGAAAACTACAATTGGCTCTGCCCCCCACTCCTTCTTCGCACATCCACCAGATCCACACGCCCTGCCCTCCAAGGAACACTCAGCTCCCCCTCGATCAAACCCTACAAGCTTAAATATACAATGAATAGAGCTTTCTCCCTCGCCGCCCCCACTCTTTGGAACTCTCTCCCTCCAGATCTCCGCACGGAAACATCCACCCCAAAATTCAAAAAGAAACTAAAAACTCTGCTCTTTCAACAACAAGCCTACCCTCCCGCTACTCCATCCACATGATGTATTATACCTTTTTCCATAAGACTATCTGATTTCTCTTGTACATATAGTTCATATCTTTTATAAAACCTGTGTTTTCTGTACCTTTTGAAATACCTTTATCTCTAATTTTATAGTTACTGTTCCAGGAAATGCTCTGCCTACCTTTTTTGAGTTAATTGTACACCGATACGATGTGCAAACGGTTGTCGGTATATAAAAAATGTTAAATAAAATAAATAAATAAATAAATAAATAAATAGTACTCCAGTGAATTCAGAACTATCAGCAGATCTGGTAGATTCCTAGACAGATTTCAGATAAGGATATTTTATTTGTTTCTTTTATTTTATAAACAAACAAAAAACTGAACACTGAAAATGTTTTTCAGACTTAAGAGTGGGTCACGCAATAGCATTAATTCTTGATGTTGCTTGTATTAATTAAGATGAAAAACATTTTTGATAAAAAAAAAAAAAAAATCAGAAAGGGGTTGTCACTGGGGCTTCGCAATATCCCTGTAAGTGTCAGAATAAGATGGGGAATGCTAAGTTTGTCTTTTTTGATCCTGAGCAACTTGAAGGTTTTTTTTGCAAATAGGGAAATACCTGTATTAAGTTCTCCCCAGATAGTTAGCCCTCAAATAACTTAAGCACTAGTTGCAAATGGTTTTCACCAATCTTTATGTACAATTCTGTCCTTAAGTACCCCCATATCTGAGGTCTAATTAGGGATGTAAGGTTATTCTGCTAGGAACGTATGCACGATGCCCCTGGAGAAGAAAGAATCACAGTTTGGTCTGCATACAGTTTTAGAATCTATTACCTCTTGCCACATGTCTGAGGTTTTTGGAGTTTAAATTTGCTTAAGGTCACAGGCAGTGGAAATGTAGCTCATACGGTAGCTATACTCCCAACCATCTATACAGCCTATATCATCATGTCAGAGTTTGTTGGAGACAGTAATGGAATATTTACATGATTGTCACCTATGGATTGCTGGAAGAAAGTAGCACTTTGGAAAAGACGGTGGCAGCTCCAATACCAGCAGTGAATCCAGACTTTTAGATAAAGACTGTAGAAATGATGTGAACAATCCAGGAAGAGAATAACAGTAGCTATAAATAGAAGACAAATGTTAATTAATAGTGGGAATAGGACAACACTGAAATGCAGTGTGAAAAGAGTACTATGGGATTCACCATCTTATCACCAAAGGAGCCACAGCTTAGAGCAATTCAAGTTCATAGTCAAGGGCAAAATCAGCAATGTAGAAGGAATCAAAATTCTTTAAATACTCAAGCTTTTCTTCTTCCATAATTAATTATAGAGCAGGTAATTAATAAACACAAAACCATAAACAAATGAAAATATTTTAACAAGCCAATTTATTTTAACAAGACAAAAGCAACAACTCATTAAGCATCTAGTATAATTTAGATCACAGAGTAGGATAGCAGGAAAGACTAATGTCTTGAGTCATTGGTCAGAATAAATCTCTATCCTTCCATGTGTTCTTCTGCAGTTATTATCCCAGAAAATTTGGGGATTACCTGTACATGAAGATGTTTCACTTACTGCGAGTCTTTATATTCTCCTTAAAAGAATTGTGGTGTCTGGAATCCTTGCGAGGATGCAGCCAAAACAGAATGTACAGCATGCTTGTAGTGTACAAAATGAGGCATTTGGGATGCTTGTATACATGTTCTATGACTTCTAGAACATATTGGCTCAGTTTTACAAAATCAGTGACCTTCAAGTGACAAGAGTTCTTCTGCAGAGATGAGAACCTTGGGTTATCTTGTATGTTTTGGCTCTCAATTCACTAGTTAAACTCTTTGTTTTAAACAGGGAATCTATTTCTGGAGCTGATGTTTGGTGGATTAACCAGGTCTGAGATTACTTGCAAAAAGGAAAAGCATTTTCAAGGTTGCAGAAATTATAAGCAGGTTCCTTCGATTCTGCTATTCACAGCAGGCAGCAGTAAAGAGCTGTTTACTGGAAGACAGGGACTGCCTGAAAAACCTCATTCTATTTTTAAAACTCTACTCATACATTTTCATCTCATCATTTAAATGTTGAGATGATATAAGGCAATGCATCTTATTTAAAAAAAAAAAAAAAAAAAAGAAGGGAGCACAGAAGCAAAATTATCTATTGCCATGTTAGATGTAAGATAGTCTTTGTCTAATAATACATTAACTTCTGATAATATACTAAATCAAATTCATATTTAGATTTAAACAAAAATCTTCAGGCTAGGCAACTAATGATGTATGAATGTATACTATTGTTACCAAATTAGAAGCTATACATACTCATACAATGTTTTATTTAAAGACTTTTTAAATAAAAAGACACATGACTGACTTTATGGATTTTTAGCTTGTTCTCCATGAATTTTAGTCACTTAACCATGAAGTGATTAAGGACCCCTTCAGATTTAACCTGCACCCCACCAGAAAATGTTATCCGGGCAAATATGCAATGTACAAAAATAAACATACTTTTAAATCTACTTTGAAGAAAAAATTAGAACTATAGAAGAAACAACTTCTATAAACTGAAAATGAATGCCTGCTCTCTAAATGTATGGGCTCTCACTAACCAGGAAGGTGAAAGTATCTGTTTGGCTGGACAAGATGCATCATGAGCTGGTGGACCTTGAAAGATTCTCCCTGTTACCAAGAGAATCTGTTGTACTGCAGCAGCAGAGGAGGGATGTCATCACTACTGCAGGAAATGCTGCACATGCAGACACCACTAATGGCTCTAGTGCCCCAGGTTAACAAACTTACTGCCCAGCCAAGCTGTCACTTGCACCTTGATGAACAAAGATACCTTGCATTTTGAGCACGAGAGGTCACCCCTCTAACACTGTTAGAATGTGTGTATGAACAAACTTCAGAAAATTACAGTGTTTCAAATAGGTTTCTTACCTGCCAAATTTGATAGGGCCCTTTCATCGGAAGATGGTTGTTCCTTTCTCAGCGATCGACCTAGCAAGCATTCTTGGGCTGTGAAGAGTCCAGGACTATCGGTGACCTTTTTACGTCCATTACCTGTAGAACTGGTGACCCTGCAGCTTCCTATTGCACTTGTAAACAGGTTTGTGTGTTCATCACTGCTGACTGGCTCAGAGCTGGGGGTAAATCCTCCTAAGGACAAACCTGGGCTGTTTTCAGAACAATCTATTTGTAGCGGTGTTTGCAATCCCAATGCTAGTGAACTTGACTCAGAAGACTCTCTCCTGACCCACTGTTCATCTTTGCCTAGCAAGCCCTTCGCAGGTGACAGATGAGGGCAAGCCATGTGACATCTACGTGTTTCTTTGTGTTTGTACCTTTCACTTACACCCTCCTTTGCAAACCTGTAACGTTTTAGAGACTCAAGAACAGTTCTTGATGAGTTGTTGGCAGTCAGGCTATCCATGGAGACCTGGGGCGGTTCTGAAGACCGGTGCTCTCTGTGCTTATGGCGGTGTCTGTGTTTATGTTCCACCATCCAGCCATAGGCCACTTCTGGAGGAACACTGGGGTAGGTGCTCATTGAGAGGAGTGGAGTCCTGCTTGTGGTGAGGAAGGCCTCCTGACGCAGCAGCTTATGCTTCTTCTTGTGGTATTTGGCAGGATTGAGAAGTAAATGACCAGTGTGCATGTAAGAGGGGGGCGGCAGTGGGGTAGTAAAAGAAGGAGATGGAGGAGGTGGATACAGAGTAGGTGGGTACCGTCCATAATAGCTGAGCCCTATAGGAGCAGCAGCAAGGGGAGAAGGAGAATAAGGCATGCCATAGGATGGATAGAAGCCGGTACTGGAAAGAGGAAAGCTAAGACTATGCATAAATGGCATTTCTGTCATAGTCTCCCGCATTTTGGGAGGTCTGCCTCTCTTCTTCTTTAAGTCAGGTTTTCGAATGTAGTGCAAAGGATCTAAGGGGAACGTGGGATGAGTATAGAAACTATTGAAATTTATTCTGAAAATAGTAGGCAACAAATCCCGGGGGATAAAATGGCGATTCCTGTGGGTTATCCGGATCTCGCTCAGACGACTGATTAGTTCCTCCAGCTCAGCCAGGAAATCTGGGTCCTGCCTGCTTCGTAGTTGCGGATACTTCTTTTTTCGTTTCCTTTTCTGACGCTTCATTTTATCGTAACTGAGGTAATCGTGATTTCTGCGCTTACACTTGTGTTTGTGCTTTTCCTTCAGGCTGCTCAGAACGGCTGAAGTTTCGGGAGGGAGGAGAGAAACGTGTTCAAAGGAGTGCCTTCTCTTCTTCTGCCCACAAAATTTTTCAGCTCGATCCGACGTGCTATTATTATCAGTGCCTATTCCACTGTCACTGGGAATGGTCTCATCACTATGGGACTCGCTTATTGGTGAAGGAGTTGCTTCCTTTAGCGATGTCAGCTCACTCAGGTGAGAGGGAGAGTTCGGCAGCAAAGTAGGAGGAGACAAGCGTCTTCTCCCTTTTGAAGCCTTTCTCATAGCAAGCGTCTGAACCATAGTGCCCTGTCTGGAGTGTATGTGTAAATATGGCACTGAGCTGGGTTCAATGAATCCTGCATCACTGCTGACAGGACTCTGGCCCCCACTTGTGCCCGAGGACTGAGAACAGATTGGAGAAGGAAGAACCTCAGAACTATTTGCTGTCGAGGGCAGTATAGGGTGAAGCGCTTGCTCAAGTGCAGTCTCAGTTGTTTGCTGGGTAGATTTCTCTAGCACACCATGACTACTGGAGCTGCTAGTTAAAATACTATCTAAGACAGCCTTGGGCTTTCTGCCTCTTCTCTTTCCTATGTAAATGGTTCCTTTCTTGCTGACATTTATCTGCTGACCTAATTTAGAACCAAATGTGGCAGCCAGGGTTGAGACGGTGTTGTGCAGTTTTGATTGCACTTTCCCTCTGTTGCTCTGTTCCACTGCACTGGACAGAATCTGACTCAGAAGCTTCTTCCTCTTTAAAGTCTTCATTTTATTGATTTTGCGGATAATGGTTTTCATCAATTGTCCATTGCTTCTCTTTGCAGATTTTTTGTGGGGTTCAGAGCTTAGACCAGTAATGCCACAGCTACTGACTTTTGGAGTTTCCTCTGTACATCTAGAAAGCTCCTTTCCCTCCAAAAGATCCTCACTTCTATGTCGCTCACCTTCAGACTGCATCTCGTTCACATGATCTGTAACATAAGTTGCTACAGACAGGATGGGAGGCTTCATTTTCATCTGTGATTTTATTTGTCTTTTTGGCCTCCCTCTCTTTTTGGGGAAGTGTTGACCTGTTATGCTTCCTTGAAGGGAGGGAATTTCTACTTCTGGCTGAAGAACAGGGGGCTCCTGTTCTTCTTTTGATTGTACTGAAAAGACTTTGGATGCTGGGATTTTTAGAGTCCTCTTTGGAGGACCTTCCAGTTGAGGCATTTCCTTACTTCTAGGCCTCCCCCTTTTAGGCTTATAAGCTACCAAAATGTCACCTGAACTGTACATATTAACAGACTGTGTTTGTATACCATAGGGTTTATGAAACTGTTTATCAGTTTGACTGAACAAAGGTAGAGTTTGCCCAGTACTAGATTTGCTCAGTTTTGGCAATCGAGATTTGACAACTTCATGGTCCACAAAAGATGACCGGTCCAGGTTTTTTATTAGCTTAGTCTGCTCAGGATTACTGTTTGACAGTGTACTGCATGAAATGCTTTTTAAAAGCTCTGGACTTTCTGGTTCTGATCCCTTTGTAGGATGACTTACACTTTTAGCTACCACTTTAGTCCACCTTGGCTTCCTTCCTTTTCTCTTTTTTAAGGGTTTTGATTGCGGACTAGTGCTCAAATTCCTAACTCCTTGGCATTTTTTCTCTACTGCAACGACTGAACCGATCTTTAGCAACTGCTTGTTACGCAGCAAATTTGCAAAGCTAACAATGGAGGTGTTAGATGGTACACGACTGCTGGCTTCAACTGCAATGCTTCTTTTTCCAATGGTAGTGTGTGATCCTGCAGATGAAGGTGTTCTTGTCGTATCAAAATGAGCTGCCTTTGAATCTTTTAAATTTTTACTGACTCCTAAAGTGTCAATGCTCAAACTGTGACTCAATGATCTGTGGCACAGGTTGAATGTTGAATTGTCTGAAGTGAAGTGGTTCTTTCCAGTATGATCAGTGACACCTTCTGAGAGCTCTGCTGCAGGACTTGTAAGCAAAGAATTGGAAGTAGTGTGAGGGGAACTCACAGAGGGAGTCCTGTTTAAGGTTGTAACAGATGCTGCTGATGAAGGTGATGGAAGGTTTCCTCCTTCCACGGCACTGAAGGGGGACTTTACTGTCAATGCATCAGAGGCTCCACCAGTCCTGAAATCTGGTGAAGTGCAATACACTGGAGATTGCTTATCTGGCATGGATGAGTCAGAAACTGGCTTTTCCATAAATGAATATGGGTCTTGCTGAATGGATGTCCCTTCACTAAACACCTCTCTGTCCGTGCTGGAAACCTCTTTTCGAACAGAAAATTTTTCTAAGACACTATCTTTATTTTGTTGCCCAACATTTTTCTCAGGTATTTTATTGTTCAGATTCTCTTGCAAAACGTCTGTGCTTTCAGATTTTCCAAGACTACTACTGCTATGACCTGTACTGGAAAGAGGCTTGACATGCTCAGAGGCTGGAGAGAGACAGTCAGTTTTTGGATTCCCTGGGTCCTTGGAAACCAAACTGGAAGAGATACCAGTCGCTTGCTTCTTCATTTTATTCTTGGAAGACTTTGAAGGGGGGCAGGTTGCAATTAGCTGAGCCAGTTTTTCTGTCACACTGTTTGCCCCACTGACTGGAGATCTGTCCTTTGAGTCAGGTTCATGGCAACCAGTAAGGCTACAAGGACTCGAAATGACATGTTCTGTGATTTCGGAGCACAAAGGAGAAAGGGTCTTTGACATGGAATTCTTCTCTCCTTCTGAATGAAAACATGAGCTTTCCTTGGTGTGACCTTCAACAGCTGTGCCCTCTCCTGCCTTCCTGTACAGCTCTGAAGGATCCTAAAAAAGAATAATAAAAAAAAAAAAAAAGACAGTGCTTTAGGAATTGAAGAACAAAATGCTTTTCTGTCTCCTATTTTTTTTTTTACTTTTAGTGACCACCAATTGCAAAAATAATAATTCATAAAGTAATACAACAGGGTGCTTTTAATTCTGTCTACATCTATATGTCATTTAGTGGGAAACATTTAAACAATGATATAACTGCTGCCTGCCAGACCCCTCTAAGGGAGCTTGAGTTATGTTTATTTCTAATGAAAGATAGCCCTCACTTGCACTCAGATGGCAGAACAAGACTGCAGATAGTTATAGCAGAAAAAAAAGAAACTGAAAATGCTGCTACAACAGGAGTCACACTTTAAAGCAAGTAGGTGCCATTAGTACAAGTAAAGGTAATGAGCAGAAAGGGTCACATTCTAGATAACCTTGTCATGTATCAAAAATAATCTTCGGAGGAGGAATAGCCTAGTGGTTAGAGCAGTGGACTATGAACCAGGAGACCAGGGTTCAAGTCCTGCTGTCGCTCCTTGTGACCTTGGGCAAATCACTTTACCCTCCATTGCCTCAGGTACAAAAACTTAGATTGTAAGCCCTCTGGGGATAGAGAAATACCTACAGTACCTGAATGTGAACCGGTGTGATATCTTGATTGAGATCGAATGTCGGTATATAAAAATAAATAAATAAATAACCTCTGCTCCATCTGAATGCACTAGCATCAATGGCTGTAAAAATCGATATATGTATTAAGGCATGTATAGTGTGGAACAATGTAGGTGCCTGACTATGTGTCATTTTTCAAGTTATGTGATAAACTGAAAAAACACCAAAGAACAAGAGGAGCAGTAGAGGGCCTGAGCTGTGAGGCTGGCAGGATTAATCAGGTCTTGCCCACCAAAGAGAAAGATATGTCACTTCTCCTTCTTACAGTGCAACCCCCTTCATAACAGCTCCCACACAAACTCACTGCACTGCAGTGCCCAACTCACCTGGCCTGCAACCTACCACTTCCTATATGGCTCTTCTCCCCCAGTTGTGCCCAACACATAGGTCCAAAGCTGTGGCCCTCATGACAGACCCAACATGACAGGCATCTGTTTCCATGGCCAACTCTCACTGCTTGCCAATAGAACAACTGATGTGGCCTGCAACTCCAGCCAAGTCTCTGGCTCGCTTAAGATTTAAATGGCATCCCTGGCTATTTATTAGAGATATGCAGCCAAAAAAATTATTTAATTTTCATTTCAGGATTTTTCCCTCATTTTCATTATTCTTGTTGAGTTTCTTTTTAGTGCTAATTATTCGAAATGAAAGAAAAAAAATGAATGCACAGGCCTACTACTTACACACACACACACAAAACAAAATTTATGAACAAGTTACCGGCTATACTTCCCTGTCTGAAAGCTGAATGCAAAGAAAGCTTTAAGAAATTTTGTGCACTTTATGGAGTAACTTTCCAATCTTGTATTAGTTGAATGAGTGTCCACTGGCAAATTAAAAAAAATCAAAACTGTTAGAGTCACTAGTACATAAATGTGTTCCTCCGAAGGAAACTGGTGAAAGTGCACAACTGAGAGATGAGAAAGGATATGAGAGAAAGGATTGATATGTGGCTCCTGCTGCTTAGTAGACTTAGTGCAAAGATTTTTAGCGGGGATTACAAGACAGTGATCAGACATCCATACACCATATTTCTACCACACAGCATTCATATGAAACAGCGAGAGCAAAAAAGGCATGGGAGATACTTAACCAAGTTTGCTCTATTTTCTGTTCAAAGGTCAAACAGATTCCTTGATACTTTTTCATGCATTTTGGCAAGCACTGTTTCAGAAGTTCACCCATACATAGAAATGTACACTCTATTTAAACTACAAAAAAACCTCACTGGGGAAACAGAAAAGTACTAAAACTGATTGAAGCATATTTCACAAACACCAGACACTAGTAACTGCTGCTCCTCAGGGAGCAGGGGAGTACAGTTTGAATGAAAATTTAAAAAAAAAAAATGCAAAAACTAAATCCCTCTATTTTTATAAGGCCAGTAGTACCACGTATCAAGTATACTTCTAGAAGGATTCAAATGATTGTTTTCGTATAGACTTGTAATATTTCAGTAACTCAAAGTCTGCAAAAGATCATTTGTTGGCAAACAGGTTTGTTGCAGGACCTGAGATGGGGAGGGGTGACAAACAAACCAAGAAGAAATAAAAAAGACAAAGGGTTGAGTTTATTTAAGCAAGGTAAAAGATTCTTGTGAAAATCTTTCAAGACACTTTTTAAACACAAAACTAATCTCTCATGACTACAGATGGAAAGATTTACAGACACCAAAGCTGGAAGCAGCATACAAGTTAATCTCTGGTAGTTTTTGAAATGTAAGCCTCCCCCTGCATAGTACTGAAAAAGGGCAAGCTTAGACCATGACCCAGAGGTACAGCTCTCCCAAACATTTATCAAGGGCTCATTCCGTAGATGGATTTGAATTAGATTAGGCAGGTGAGCAGTAATCTTAATAAAAGATGCTCTTACTAAGTTCAGCCATTTCAGTCCATGGAAAGGGCATCTGATGAATGCATACAGATGGTCAAACAGACACAATAATGGCTATAGGTACTTTCCACCTATAAAATGTGCAAAAAAAAAACCAAAAGAAAAGAAAGTTTCCTCTGGAACTTCAGGAGCCCTCTTTTTGGGATGCATGTGCAGTCCGTGCACATGTATGAATCTGGAACAAAAACCACCTCTAATAGAATTTGCATGTTCTCCTCTGACATATTATTGAGGGACAATTGCATAAATCCACTGCTTCTTCTTGGGATGGGCAACTTGGAATCTATCTACCCCTTGGAATCCTGCCATCAAGCCCAGGATGCTGGGCTTGATGGACCCTTGGTCTGACCCAGTATGGCAAGCCTTATGTTATGTCCTAAAAATCTAAAGCAGCCAAAGATGGAGGCATTCTTTATACCCAGTTCTACAATCAAAGATTTTTTGTTTTTCTCAATCTACTACATGCCAAAATAAAACAAAGTCTCTCTCTCAGAGCCCATTGCTCACTCTATGCCACCATCTCCCTCAAAGCCTGCTGACTGCATACTGTTGGATGTCACTGAAGAGTAGGGCGCTCAGTCAGTCTGTGGATGGTTGGCATTGCATACATGTCTTGATTAGATTATAAATTCTACTGAGCAGGATTAATCTCATGGTTTCTTTTGCACATAAGAACATAAGAAAGCAAATGTTGCCTACCTGATGTAACAGGTGTTCTCACAGGACAGCAGGATGTTAGTCCTCACAAATGGATGACATCGAGGATGGAGCCCAACCACGGAAAACTTCTGTCAAAGTTTCAGGAACTTTGACTGGCCCCTACTGGGCATGCCCAGCACGGCACTAACCCTGCAGCCAGCAGGGGTCTCCCTTCAGTCTTGTTTCAAAGCTACAGGCAGTGCCGAAAAATAAAATAAAAACGAACCCAACACCGCGGGGTGGCGGGCGGGTTTCGTGAGGACTAACATCCTGCTGTCCTGTGAGAACACCTGTTACATCAGGTAAGCAACATTTGCTTTCTCACAGGACAAGCAGGATGGTTGTCCTCACAAATGGGTGAGTACCGAGCTGAGGATGTCCTAACATGCACCAAATGTACCCAACGGCGTGCAACAGGCACAACAACTGGGGTGGAATTTGGGAGAGGGCATCCGCACCCTACCGGGAAGGTGGAAGGGTGTTGATACATCATGTTGGAAAAAGGTTACGCAAGACAGATTGGCCGAAGATGGAATCCTGTCTTCCAGCTTTGTCCAAACAATAGTGGGCTGCAAATGTATGGAGGGAACTCCAGGTTGCAGCCTTGCAGATGTCAGGAAGCGGCACCGATCGAAGGTGTGCTACTGAAGTCGCCATGGCCCTCACAGAGTGTGCTTTAACACGGTCTTGAAAAGGAATGCCAGCTTG